>NC_071499.1:45000000-45625000 GCF_028408465.1 Anastrepha ludens | reverse complement strand
GAAAGGGGTGTTAGATGAGTGGGTTTGATGGGCCATGTGAAAAGGTGGTTAGTGTCGTGCGGGGTGCCCTCACATGCTGGACATATGTTTGGTATGTCGGGGTCAATACTGAATAAGTAGGAGTTTAACCCGCTATAGTATACAAAACGTAATTGTGCCAAGGTTGGTACAAGGTACAATGGTCTTCCTGACTGAGTGCTTGGGCCTGTCCAACCTCCCACAAATCGAATCTAACTTAGATCTCAAAAGAATCGACAGTGCCCGATTTTTAAAAACCTCGATACTGGGTACAAAAAAAATTTAATTTAAATCAAGCCGCCTTAATAGGACACCCTATATACGTAAAATATATTAATATTTTCACCCAAGTAGCTAAAAAATTTCGCTTATATACTGATCTACAACACATATGCCATGAATTTATTATACAATATATGTATGTAAAATGTAAAATAAAAGCCGACAGAACAAACACAAAAAACTTCATTGGTGCGTAATTTTTTTGATTTTTTTTTTTTGGTTTTGTTTCTTAAATGTACGACTATTATGTATTTCCATTGATTTGCATTAATTACCCGCCGAATACATTTTTGTTGTTTTACTGAGGTCGAGTTGCTTTCCAGGCCAGTTTAAACGCGCCACACCACTCGACTCTGAATCGATTCAAGAACAGTGCAGGCTGGTGCGAATCAAAAACAAAAAATTATGGACATGGAAACAATGCGGCTTTTTTCGAGAGTGCGTTGGACGTTGATAAATATGCGATGATGTTATTGCTTTCGTAATCGTTGTTGTTGTTGCTGGTGTTTGGATGATGCACTTTTTACACTATTATTTTCAAATTTCTACAGGCGGTGTGATTAAATATCATACTCATATGAATTACACTACTACACACGGTGCACAATGGTCACAATGGCCATCATTACTATTGCGCGCACTTTGTCATTTTCGAGAGCATCACACTGTACATCATAATATCATAATAATCATCAACAACAATAATCTAATTCATTGAAAACTTTATTGTGCGCACGTCCAACGGAAATCGCATTAAACGCACATCTGTTGGCACATTCGAAAATTTTTATGTCTTTATTAAATGGAATAATTTAAAGGAAAAAATATTGGCACGCCAGTGTAGGAAAATATTGAAGAAGAAAAAATACGGTATTGATTCATACGGAGATATGGGTATGTATGTACATATGTAGTTTTAAGTAGTTCTACACACATCCGTATATATGTAGAAATTGCCAATTGTCAAATATTAATTTTTCACACCCACTCCTACAGATCTTTTCTTTAACCATTCACCCTTCTTTCGCTGTGTTATTATTCACTTGATTTTTTCTTAACTTTTTTCACAGGCAGCATGGCATCATTCACAAACACGTACGTACATACATACATACATACATAGAGTACCAGTATATATTGCCGCCGAGCCTTTGTATATTTCACTATACTCGTACACAGAATTTTGTTTTTAGTGAAGAATCACTCGTAAGACCGGCAAACCGTGAAAGCACAGACAACACAGACAATCCGCTAGCAACAATTTTCAAATGTTTGCATACGACCGCACGAACCGTTGCTGGACTACTAAATGTACATTTCGTTTTTGAAATGTTCCAATGCTCCAATAAAACGCCAACCAGCTGGCAGTGCTAATATTGTCATGAGCGACGCGCGCTCCAGATTGTTTTTATGGTCAAATGTGCCACTGTTACCGCATTCACCGCAGTCACCGCTGCTTGTTACTGTTGCTTCTACAACTGCCGCTGCGGTTAGCATTGCTTTCATTCATTATCTGCTGTTGATCTCTTCATTCAATCGCTTTATTGTGTTTACGTTTGTTGTCTCTTGGCGGCCGGTACTCAGCGAAGCGCGTCTAGCCAGCAAGCGCATTGGTTTTCAGGAGAGTGTTTTCCAAAAATCTTTGGCGTAGAGTTCCCCCAAAAGCGTTGGTGCGTTGAAATAATGACTTATCTGACTTATTACTAGAAGCTGGAGGCGCATGTAAATTGTAAAGGTAGATAAACTTGATATTGAAAACTCGAGGGGGGAAAATGAAGCGGAAATACATATATGGCAGAGAGCTAAAATAATCTTTTACCCAGTTTTAAACTTGTGCTAAACATTATAATACTATTCGTGTATGATTGAGGTCAAGAGACTTTTGTTGTTGTTGTTGTTCATGGGATACGGGATACGCCACACTAGACAGGGCTAGTTTACTGGGGCTGCAGCCCTTGGTCGGGAAAAACCCGAGTCACTCCGATAACGTAGAACCGGCTACCATGGGAATGGTAACAGTTCATCACCGAGTTCACTGTTGTCCCCGGTCGTCAATGTCTAACTCATCTAACGGCAGGCCAGTTGGGTCCAAAGCCAGAGACGTGTTAGGTGAGTGGTTTTAAGAGGGCATACGAATAGATGGTTAGTATTCTATGAAGTACCTTACCTTGCCGGGCATATGTCACATTTACTCTGCGCTGAAGCTCACCCCTCCCAGTTCAGTTTACGCGAACGAAGAGCTGTCGACTAAGGACTGCAGAAAAGTGTTTTATGAATAAAAGTAATGATTCGGTAGAGTTGGGATAAAGGATGCACAAGAAATTATGGTTGCCCTCAAGAAATTATATTAGCCACTAGTGCTATACAGTGGACAAACCTCTGAACAAACCAAAACGTCGCTCTCCGTTTCACGATTCTGTTCCGTCAAACTTGCTTCTGGGATGCCGCCGTTCTCACCATTCCATCAGTAACCATAGGTTAGGTTAGGTTAGGTTATAGCAGTTATAACAGTGCTCCGTTATGGCAGAAATCAGCGTATTAAGATTGACTCTACTGCTAAAACGAATCCACCGCTTCACGCCAGGACGCACTTCAGCCAACTTGACGGAAGTATATTTGGAAAACATCAAAAAATCAAAACTCGCCGTGGGAGCATCATGCAGGAAAGTCGCACTCCACCCATTTCTACAGACGATAGAGAACCACCGCAAGACACAAAGTCTACCTAAGCTACCATACCTTGCATCCGCCTAAATAACAACTGAAATTTGAGAAGAATATTAAACGCAACTCGCTTAAAAGCATAGGCAGAAGGCGGCAGATTGGGAAGATGAATAAACAGCCACACGCTTGCGCTCTACAGCGACATGATAAAAATTGAGTCAGCTGGCTAGGTCATGCGGTCAGACGGATACAACTTCTCCAGTTTCAGTATTCAGATGTTATAGGAGAGGAGAGAAATCCTCTGCGTTGGAAACACGAAATGGAAAAGACTTGACCGAAATTGTTGCTTCTAAGCGGAGTCAGTTTCCTCGAGAAAGACAAAAATAATGGGCGCGCATTTTTAAAGCCGACGAGAATTTTATGCGCAGTTATAATCCATTTAAAAAGAAGAAAATTACGGTGTCGGAAAATAAAAATATTCTAATATTAAAGGGGGAAAACTTACATACGCCCTTTAATTTTTTTTTTCATCAGCTTATCTTTTTTAAATATAATTTTTATTATATGAATTTAGTATTCACTGATTATAATACATTTTAAGGCAAGTTTAGATAAGACATACCTTTTTGTCATACCTAAGAAAGTGATATAAAATATTTGTATATATTTACAATTAGCTATTCCCTACGTGTGACGCTGCGGTTCAAACTTTTTATTGTTGGATAACTCGAAATAGATTAAAGTTTGACTTGCCCGTAATAAAAAGGAAATGGTGCAGAAAAGTTTGTGTTTAGAAAGCTTTCAAATTGGAAATATTTTTAATGTTTACAAATTTTGGTTTTTGATTTAGGTGAAAATAAGTAAGAAAAATAAGTCTGTGCTTTATTACTTGTTTTTTTTTTTGGCGAATAAAAAACAAAAATCTGGTGCTAATGTGCCTAAAAAAACAACAATATTATCCTAGTTAATACATATGTATTTATGTATGTATGTACATAACTGGCGCATACATCCTTTCTTAGATGATTGGCCGAGCTTCTCTTTTAATTCATTATATGCATCTTGAAAATGGAGAGTCCTACAGTTTGGTCCATCTCTGAACGACAGAATAAGAATCTTTATCATGACTCCCGCTAATATAAATTTTTTTCTAATAATTTAATTTAATGCATCACGGCCGCAGTTGCCTTCGAACACGGACCAATTGAATTGTAGTCACTACCGCGGCCGTCTAATATATTCATAATAATTATACCAATTAATAAAAATATGCGCATATGAGTATTTTCATGGCGCCTTATGAGACTAAATGAATGAGACTTTTATGAAGAGGAGCAGCAAACTTACAGAAATAGAAATGACTGATAAACCATTTGGCCGTTATGTTACATTAAGAGGATACTTTGTTTGACAAAAAAAAAGAAAAAAAAAAACAACAAATAGGGCACTCGAAATTGTGATACCCATTTTGGGTAAAACGAAGTACGAGTATCTTTTTCCTGTAAGAACAAAGACAGCGATTTGGTAACTGACATCCAGAGCACGCTTTAATTATGAAGGGAACACTTCTCGAACTTGCTAAACATACAAGTGCCCATTTCACAGACACTGTAAAGATCCCGATACCCCAATCGTTGACGATGGAACTGTCGTTCTGCTGCCCGATCATGACGGGGTGAGAATAGCGATAACGCGGCTAAAGAGCAACAAAGCCGCGGTAGCCGACAGACTGCCGGCTGAGCTATTCAAACTATTCAAACGAGGAGCTGGTAAGGTGCATGCATCAGCTTCTATGCAAAATATGGTCGGATGAAAGTATGTCTGCCGATTGGAATTTAAGTGTACTCTGCCCAATCCACAAGAAAGGTGATCCTGCAATCTGTGCCAATTACCGCGGGAATAGTCTTAAGGTTCTAGCGAGCGTATTGTGTGAAAGGCTGAAGCCCACCATCAACCAACTGATTGGACCTTTTCTGTGTGGCCTTAGATCTGAAAAATCTACAATCTACTAGATATTCACAATACGCCAATTCTTGGAAAAGGCCCATGAAAGGCGAATCGACACGTACCATCTTTTTGTCGATTTTAAAGCTGCATTCGACAGCACGAAAAGGAGTTGTCTATATGTAGTGATGTCTGAACTTCGTTCGACTAACGCGTTTCCGACTAAAAACGGAAATGGTTTTACGACACATCTAAAGATTGAACGGACATTTGCGAACTATGGGAGTTTTCATTTATTTAAAATTTCCAGAATTGAGCCAAATAGTGCTTCCTTCCAAGCAGGAGAAACTATTTGTGATATAATAAATAAAATATAATATCGTGCGCGAAAAATGTTTTTCTTGTGATGCATTTAAATAATAAAACATTCACATATTCTTTTTAAATATTATATTTACAATTAAAAGTCGAATCTCGGTGAAAGCAAAATTAATAAAAACATTTTTCTAGTAGCGGTCGCCCCTCGGCAGGCAATGGCAAACCTCCGAGTGCATTTCTGCCATGAAAAAGCTCCTCATAAAAATATCTGCCGTTCGGAGTCGGCTTGAAACTGTAGGTCCCTCCATTTGTGGAACAACATCAACACGCACACCACAAATAAGAGGAGGAGCTCGGCCAAGCACCTAACAGAAGTATACGCGCCAATTATTTATTTATTTTTTTTATTTACATTAAAAATGAAAGCAAAATAAAAATATGCATACATTCTTATTCAGGTGATAATTCAGAAAATAAGTGTTATGCAGAGGTGGCGATTGTCCCCCTGCTTTATTGTGCTGCGGTGGCCTAGTGACTGGTACATGCTCAGTCTGTCTAATGGTAGCGTGACCGGGAAATTTCAAACTTAGCGCTTCGTTATAAAACTAAAATGTAAATGCTGCTAAATAGGAAAAATTTAGAAAGCCTGAAAAATATATTAAGTTTCGCGTATAAAAAACGATTTATAGCAGTGCTCCTAAAGGTCCAAAACTAGCACGTCCATCTACAGCAAAATATTTAAAGAAGTCGAAGACTTTCATAAATAAATGAGCGCAACGGTATACTAAAGTTAAAAACGTTGACGGCTTCCCCGGACGAGCTTCTCCAAAGCAAGATCAGAAGATAATTGAATCGCTTGTGACAAAACCGAACTTATCGTTGCGTGAAGCTGAAGCAGTGTTAAGGAAAAATGGTGTTAATGTAACCAACTACATGATTCGAGGACTTTTACGTGCAGAAGACCTAAAATTCCGGAGCACATTGAAAAAACCGCTGCTCTCATTATCACACATTGAAAAAAGGCTTGCTTACGTTAAGGCAAATTCTAAACGGAATTGGGCAAAGATAATATTCAAGGATAAATCTTACTTTTCGACGAATAGTTGCATGCGTCGGTCTTGGTGTACTGCTGATAATTGACAACTTCAACGAATTGTAAGGCATCTATTTAAGGTTAAGGACCGTTTATTTGTGTTTACCGCCAATTTTAATGCAGTTTTTATGAATAAAATTTAAGAAAGCATTATTACCATCAGCTGCGAAGCCAACCTTGGATATATTGGATTGATCTTCACAGTCGTCTGATCACAAAACAATTGAAAATGTTTGAGCAGCAGTTAAGCAAAAACTTAAAGGAAAACAAATATGGACGGTCAAACAGTTATCAATGCAAATTCGGCTTATTTGGAGCCAATCATCTCAACAACTTAGGCAGAAATTAACACAAAATATGACTCGGAGATATGTTTAAAAAAACGAAAATAGTTTATAAATTATGGCGGCCACGTTGCAATTGCTTCAATTGGACAGACTGTAAATGTTAAATACGTGTAGCGAAAGCATTGCGATGGAGTGGGTTGGGACTAGTGGTGTTTACAAAGAGGTTGCCGATTCGTCAGCCTATTACCAATTCCCGGTACTGGTGCGTATGTTTAGCTTTTTAGTGAATTTTGAAATTACAGGATCCGGCACTCGAAGCGTGATGCATGTGCAGTACAGTGCATCAGCTCTCTGTTAGTTGGCTAAATCACAGTCCAGAGTATTGTTTACAAGCGTGCGGGATTATTTTGCCGAGAGAAAATCAGTAATGGATTTCACGGGTAGCATCTGGTAGCATCGCGAAACGTCATGGAGGTGGTAATCAAAAGACTGCAACGTCACGTGAAATGGTTCAAAAAGTGAAAAGGCGACTTGAGCGAAATCCCCGACGAAATGTCAATCAAATGGTGAAAGAACTGAAAACAGCTGACTGTAGCATGCGCCGCATACTGAAAAATAATCTCAAAGTCAAACCTTATAAGATCCATTACACCAAAGCAGCAACAAGTCAGACTCGCTCTCAAAGGAGTAGCTTTGCTTGGCCGAAAGCGGTCAATTTCCGAAAATTACGTTTTCTGATGACAAAATTTTTCAAATTGAGCAATTCGTAAACGCCCAAAACGATAAGGTTTATTTGACCGGCCGTTCATACGAGAATTTGAGTCTTCGATTGGCCAGCAGGAGGCAGCGCCTGCCACAGGTAATGGTTTGGGCCGCTGTAACCGCAGATGGGCGCTCTCCAATCGTTTTCATCGAGCCTGGCGTCAAGGTACTTGCGAAATATTATCGAGAAAGTATTCTGGAGGTTGCTTGAAAGCCGTGAGCAGACAAACATTTCGGTGGCAGACCATGGACGTTTCAACAGGACGCGGCATCGTCTCACAAAGCTCGAGCGAGCCAAGAATGTCTAAAAAACAACGTTCTATGAAGTTCGGAACGCCCACAGAATGGCTCTCAAATTCACCTGACGCGAATCCGATGGATTATTCTCTTTGGGTCATTTTTGAGTGCAAGGTCCGAACTAAAAGATTCACCTGTCTTGAGGCGCTGAAAAAAAGCTATTGTCCGCCAGTGTCAAAATACCTGCAAGTCACATTCGGGCAGCTGCGATTCGTTTCTGAACCGTCTCAAGGCTGTAGTCAAGGCAAAAGGTGATCATATCAAGCAAAAGTAAATTGATTCTTAACTTTGGTTTATTTTCACACATTTTTTACTTTGAATTGAATAAAAGTAATTTTCCAAACTAAATTTATGGCCCTTTTAATTGGTTGTCTGTCACAACTCAAAAATTAATCTCTGCAATAAGAAAATTTCTATATAAAGCAAGTTAGTGTTTTCCAATTATGGCCATTAAGTATAATATATCTATTACTTCTGTTTTTTTTTTTTTTTTTTTTTTTTTTAATGGATACTTTTACTTGAGAATTCTTGTTTTAATATTTTAATTCGTATCACCTGCGATTGCCTAAATTCAAATGGAATACTCGTAAAAAAAGTGTCTTTTATTATTATATACTTTTGTATTCTTAAAACAAATGCGGCTGTGTTTTTCTAACGGAATTCTTATCAGTTGTAAAAATTATAAAACAATACTACAAAAAATGAAAAAAATATATTTAAAAAATTTTACCAAAAATATTTACTTTTTTATTTATTTTTTATTTTTTTATTTTTAGCCAATTTTTTATTATTAGCAATTATGTATTACGCTTATTTATTTGATCATTCCTAATTCCAATAGTTCAGTACTTGTCTGAATTATATAAAAATAATAAAAATAATCAAAATTTAGGATGTAGGTAGAATTTCTTCATCTGTAAATCTGCTACTGTTGATTTTAATTGTTTCCTTTTTTTGTTATTGTAGTGCTTTGCTTTTCCCCATTCCTATAATTTCTAAGAATTTTATAAATTGCCGTAAATCACGTTCACTCAGTTAATATAATATTCCTTTTGGCGCTGGATTAGTTACTCATGAGCTTACAGTATAGGTATGTAAATATGTATGTATATAAATTGTGCAGAATCAAAACGGTAATAATAGAAATGCTAAAGCATGAGAAACACTTAAATACCGACGTGACAAACGACCATTTGAAAGCGGCCAAAACCAAAAACAACAAGGCCACAACGCATGTCAGGCAATTTTTGGAGGCCTCACGTTAGACGAAAAGAGGCGCACTACGGTAGGGGAAAATTCAATTGTGCAGTTTGATATTCAAATATGTACAAACATATACAGCTGAAGGCGCAAACAAATGCCCCATAATGCCTGTATGTATGTATGTATGTGCACATGTTATTCAGTTCACAAGTCAAGTAGCACCCAAGAGGTTGTTAAGACAAGACGCACCCCTTTCATTCAAGGATAAGACGCATATAGTTTGTAAATACTAATTTATGTATGTATATACATACGTACATATACATTTTTTGCACATACATAAACACTTTGATCGAAATTGTAAATAGTGCCGACCTTTTGTCCATATTCCACACCCTAAATTTTACAGTCTTGTGGATTGGTATTGTTTGACTGATGCTATTTCCGTTGCAACTTAAGTTTACGTGTGGGTAGCCGCGGGCAGATATATGTATGTGGGTTTTTCTTTTATTTAGTAATTATTTTATCCTTATGTTAATACATACGAACGATGATTCAATATGTACATAAGGTTTGTATCAGATATTTTCTCGCTAGCCGCACATACTGTTTTTAATGAATTACAATTATTTACATATGTCGGTGTTAGTTACATCAAGAAGTTTTAGTTGGTTAGGATTTTAGTAGATGGACGTTGGAGAGAAGTTTTCATTATATTTCAACCTTACTTGACTGAAGATTCACTTTGTAATCATTCGAATTTTTTTTATACAAAATCTAACTAGGTGACACTCCTCAGAAAAGCACTGCTCGAACGCGACAACCGACTACGACTTAGAACATTCTATACACTTGTTCACTTAAATGCGGATTTTCGAGTTTCTTATTTATCATTAGTATTTTATTTGCTTGTTTTACATTTATATGAGTAAATAATGCAAAAGTTGTGGAGAAAAAAATAATGAATGAAGTACTGAACTGTCAAATTAGAGCAACGCAAACAATCAGCAAACAATTGAAATTGTGTTGTTGCGGCAGCTGATATGTGTCAAGAGTGCGACGTTGCCACTTTCTGCAAATATTTCATACGCTGTAAGTCCTTAAGATGGCGCGTTTAGCAGTTAGTCACGACTACACGGTATTATACTTCTTAGTATTCGGCAATAACCTTAGCTGACTCTTGCTTGGGTTATTATTTCGGCAATAAAGATTCATCTTCCCTTTGCTTGCGTATTAACGAGGCATGACCTTGCAGCGAATACGTAATCTTGTATTCCATAATTTTTGGTGTACACCAGGGCGAATTGAGTACTGAAGGTGGAGGTGTTTACTTTACTCTGACGTCAGCTCCCTTCGCAATACAAAACAAACCAAAGCGAATTGTATATCTAAGGTGGTGCCATTAACAGTTACTTTATTTTTCGGGTTGTTGGTAAGTCTGACGTCAGCTCCCTTCGCAATACAAAACAAACGAACAAAACAAACAATGTAGGAAGAAATACGAACGACACGGCGACTTCGGAAGGTGCAATCTGTACACCTTGAATTTATGCTTTCGGCCGCGAGGCAATTTTTTTATCCAAAAATTGGTATTATGTCTATTCATGTAAAATTTATCCATTAATTTAATTTCCGAGAATTCGCTCTCAAAAAAAAACTAGGGTCTGTCAGACTCACGCACGGTAGAAGTGAAACTTTTAAGTTGGTTGTTTCATGCATGGGAGCCCCGGTTTAGATCTCTCCCCCCTCTCTCGTGTTAAATTCAGGTTTTCATTTTTTTTTTCTATATCACTCCACATAAATTTGTACTATTTATTTTTTTTTTTGCCCTTATTAGCTTCAAATTTGACACTTGGGTGCAGTGTTGCACTTGACGCTGACATTTCTTTGCACTTCCAATGGTATTTTTTGCCTACTTTTGGCGCGTTAATCAATTTGCTTTGATCACCGAAACGGTTGAAATGTCATTTTACAACCTTCTACTTCAACTATCGTCACTCGTTTGGCAAACGCACTCATTGTATCGCTTCGTCTCCTCCATACCTACCATCTATTTACTTCACAGCAGTTTCTTATTGCTTTCCCGCTTACACACATTCAATCGGCGCTTTATCTGATGCTCACACACAGCACTCATTTACACGGGCTATGGCTATCTATAATACCCGTTGTCGGTTGTCGATTGTCGGTTGCCTGCATGTCGCCAGTCTACTTCAATGCTTACTTGTGTGCTATATACATTTCAGTTCATATTAGTTCGAAATTATTCGCTACAGGGTGTGCTAGAGACGTTTGCATTTTTGCACTGGTTTATCTTCTAGAAGAAGAAGGCCAGACGAAGTATTTCGTTGTGTAACTAAGTATTCTTCAATAGAAATTTGTTCAAATACCAGTGTCAAACTAATTTTTAAAGCGAAAATCCTCTATTATAGTCTCCACACGCTATTTACTTTTATATAAAAGAGATAATTGCGGAACATAACATGCATATACAAATTAATGAGAGAGAGAGCGAATAGGCGAGAGTGGGAAGGAGCAGCTGCTCCTTGGCCCCGCCCATTTGACGGATTTCGGTAACGCTCCGAACTTACCGTTTCACTCGCCTATTTTCAATCTGACTTGGGGCCCCCGACGCGCCTAAAGAAGTTTCACTTCAAAAAGTACGTAAAAGCAAAACCAGTTACAATGTGCAAGTTTTACATTGAGCTGATTAAATTGTTGGCGGGAAAAATCACAAAAATTAAACATTTTTTCAGGGGAGCTATCTCGTATTAAATTAAAAAAAAAGAGCAAATAAAAGGCAAAATAACGAGCTTAAGCAACCCATGATTTTAATTTGTCCACAATAATTTTTTCCATTTCATCAGATTAAGAACTTAACATTAGCAATTTGTTTGATGTGCTTTCTTCTTTCTATTGCCAAATTAGTTAATAACCAAGGAAAACAAGCATAAAATACAAAAAATACCTATAATGCTTT
Organism: Anastrepha ludens; assembly: GCF_028408465.1. NCBI lineage: Eukaryota > Metazoa > Arthropoda > Insecta > Diptera > Tephritidae > Anastrepha > Anastrepha ludens. The sequence goes on along the minus strand of NC_071499.1, from coordinate 45,613,152 downwards.
CGATTTGTATTTTGAAAACTGTAGCAATGGTGACTGGAGGCTGCGGTTCAGAAATACATACCTCCATATCATTGGCCAATTCCTGTTTTATATATGGCTTCAAAAAAACTTTATAAATTTTATCTAAATATATTACTCACCTTCTCCATTTTAATCACCATTTTTATTATAAATTTAGAATTTTGACACAATTCGCAAATTTTAATTCGTGTTTACTTTTACTTGCAATCAGCTGTTTTTCTCACTCGCAAAATCCTACAAGTAAAAATTTATCCAGTAAGAATTTGCAACTTCCTCTCAAAATGAAATGTTATTTTGCTCTCACTTTCCCTTACTTTGCAAGTTTTTTGGATACATGAACACCAAATCTTGATAATTTGTAATGATTGTTACAAATTATTTGCTTCATGAACAGGCCACGATTTTTTTTAGCCTTGGCTTATATGTGTACTTCATTTCGTTGGTGTCAAGCTTGGCAATGCAGCAGTTCTTAGTCTATTTATTGTATAAAGAAAAACCTTCGCCATTAAATCTCCACTTTAATTTTTTCCCGATTGATTTTTCCTCGTTAAGTTTATGCAAATCCAAAATTTTAAATTAACAAATGGAATTGTGTAAAAACTAATACATAATTTAAATAACTTATTTCTTCTTCTTCTTTCCCTCGTCACCACTACTTGCAGGTGGTTCGATATTACGTGGTTTTTGCCAGTTCAGTGGATGGCGGCGGTAAATTGGCCACGGTGGAATAGTAATCTATAAAATGTAGAAATGATGCACATAAAACAAATTCAGAGACTTAAAAACATGTATTAAGATACTCACAATAGATGCCAACAAAAATCCTGCCCCCAGAATGTAAACAGTTTGCGAAAATTGTTGAATTATAGCGCCCCAAATAAGGCCAACGATGCCGAAAAGTGTAATGATAAAGCGAGAGAATTTCTCCGCTTTATGTTGGCCCTCATAATCCTTGTAGATGAAAGAAACCGTACTGAATAATTTATTATACCAGCAAATAATTTAATTTTTTACTCACCATATGTGTTTGTATGTTAAACATTTTTTATATATTTTTTGCTCTTGCTACGTTGACAAAATCTTTGCTAACAAACCGACAACAAAAGTTGCTTCTTCTTTTTCACCTACGGTCACAATAGCAGCCGGTGTACAATCGTAAGTAGAGTTGCCGGCTCTTTAGTGAATATGGTGGTATGTAGTAAAATTAAAAATAAAATTTGTTCAAAATTTTGTATACTCTGATCCGCACCAAGACGGATTCACTCAAAGTGGGGGTAATAGAGCAGTTGATCTTGCGATTTGAATATTTGAATGCCAAAGTGGCCTGATTCTTTGTTGTTACTTTATTTGTTTTCTTACATGCTCATGGAAATTTGACATTCAAAACACAAAATTCCAGAAACAAAATACAATGTTGGGTTATTCTATGTTGGGTTATTCTATTCCATAAGGGTTAGCTTTTGATTGGCATCCTCTACATGAGAAGAAATATGTATGGAATTGTGCAAAAATGGGCATTCTAGAATTTTTTGACTTTTAATATAAAAGAAAAACTTATCTGGTTGCGGTTGCAGTAAACGTGGGATAAGATAGAAGTATTAGGGTTAAAATGCCGCGTTAAATTTTTGGCAATTTTGATGAAATTATCCACACGTACAATTCAATTCTTAGCTGAGATCAAAATTTTGAGCCCTCTCAAATTTGAGTTTTCCATTGCAATATTGTATCGTGATTATATGAATGAAAAACTCTCTCAGGAAAAAATCTTGTAAGCTTTCACACATCGAGGTGAAAGTTGATCACCAAAAGAAAAAAATGTATGTGAAAGCAACAAGCAGTTCAGTGATGCTCAAGTAATTTTGTTCATAGTCGTCTAACTCACAAGCGACATGCTTAGGACAGTGCTTCTAAGTATATGTAGGTATGTATGTATAAGTCGGGTGAGTTTTCGTTTATATTTTTTACTAATCAAAAGGCCGATGCTACGACGGCATGAAACTAATTTGCATACGTTTTCCAAGATGTTTTGAAAAGCAATGGAATTACATGGCAGTTTGTCAAAACGAAAATATTTCGGTGCCGCCAAATCATATGCAACGTTGGATTCTTCTAAGTAATAGGTTTCTCATTGCCTTAAGCAAAAAAAAAAAAAAAATATATATATACCATGGTGAAAAGACTTGGGAGGGTGTGACCAATAACATACCGTTATCCGGCTCTTAGCGAATTTTACAGAATCAGCTGACGTAATTGGGGTCACGAAGCGATTTGTTAACGAAAAAACTCAGATTTGTTGTGATTGGATATCAAAAATCAAATAATGTTACTTCGTTACCATTTGAATAACGTTTGATTGGACGAGTGACGTGGCAGCCGAAGTTTCCTTCACAATTTTCTTTTTCATCATAGTTATTGGCGAAATCTTGTAAACTTATCATCCTTGTTTCCATAATAACTTAAATTTCCATACTTCATATCTCTGGAAATATTAGTGGTAGTCAACTGAAATTTAGTACGGAGATATACATCTGTTATCAAGCTCAATAAACTCGTAGGTGGAGGCTTTCACTCTGAGGAGAAGAGTGCCAGCACTTCCTTCCGTCTAACGGAACATTGTAGCATATTTCAACCTGAAATTCTGGCCATTAGCGACAGCCTGTTGGTCTTAAAAAAACAAGTGTTCTCATCACAAGAGAATTAAATATATACTCAGATAGCCAATCGGCTCTGAAATTACTGCAATCCCCTAATATTACCTCGAAGACAGTAAAAGAATGTGTCGACGTTTTGACAGAACTAACACAACACTTTGCAATAAATGTGCTCTGGCTAGCGGTTCACAGAGGCATAGAAGGTAACTGCAAAGCCACATTACCGATCCAACCAGATAAAGCGAACATACCGATACCTCTAGCTTGTAAGCTCCTAATAGAAAGACATACCATCAAGTCTGCTAAGGTGCTGACCTATGCAACAAGTAGGATGACTTGGCCCAAAATGGCCTAAAGAAAATAATCCATCAGATTCGCGTCTGGTGAATTTGAGAGCCATTGTGGGGACTTTATGAAGTTCGGAATGTTGTTTTTTAGCCATTCTTGGTTCGCTCGAGCTTTGTGAGACAGTGCCGATTCCGATTGAAACGTCCATGGTCTGCCACCGAAATGTTTGTCTGCCCACGGCTTCAAAGCAACTTCCAGAATACTTTCTCGATAATATTTCGCATTCATCTTGACGCCAGGCTCGATGAAAACGATTGGAGAGCGCCCATCGGCGATTACAGCGACTCAAATCATTACCTTTGGCAGGTGCTGCCTCCTGGTAGCCAATCGAAGTCTCAAATTCTTGTTTGAGAGTTTACGAATTGCTCAATTTGAAAAATTTTCCCGTCAGAAATGTTCGGAAATTGACCGCTTTCGGCCAAGCGAAGCAAATTCTTCGCTCTCTCAAGCCTGACTTGTTGCTGCTTTGCTGTAAGATCATGCGCCTTTTGAATCTTGAAAGGCTTGACTTTGAGATCAGATATTTTCAGTTCATTCGCCATTTGATTGGCATTCCGGCAGGGATTTCGCTACAGTCGTTTCTTCACTTTTTGAACCATTTCACCTGACGTTGCAGTTTTTTGATGATCACCTCCATGACGTTTCGCGATGCTACCAGTATCATTGTAACGAGTAATGGTGCGATAATCAAAAGCTTCAATCACAGTTTTAGATATGAAATCCATTACTGATTTTTTTCTCGCGTGTACTCTCGGAAAAATGCTTCCGGGTGCTTGTAAACAATACTCTGGAATGTCATTTAGCCAACTAACAGACAGCTGATACCTGTGCATCAGCTGCGCGAGCGCCACTTCGAGTGCCGGACCTGTAGATATATTAAAGCCACAGGCTGGTTCAATGCGGACAGTGTAGAGTGAGGAAGAGGAACAGCCCTGGTGGTATCACAATGGGCCTACAACAGGCCTATGTAGGTGCGTCAATTGGTGACCACTATACCCACCTACCTATATGTTGTCAATCCCATAACGATGGATAATGGGACATGCCCGTTTCAATACAAATTGGAATTTTCATACTGCACATTCCGCATCTGAGATGTGGAGTGAAGGAATATTTCATCAAAAACACGTTACTGAATCATGGTCGGCAATATGGGAGTGGCACCTTCTTTGATAAGAAATACAGAATATATTAAAATTTCAGCGTCATCATATACCCAAAACCGCATAACAAAAATACAACAACTGTCAACATTAGAGCTTTCGAATTTACTTGGTCATACCCAATTATGACAATTCTTACAAAAATCGTTATTTCGGTGATTTTTTTTTATTACATAGGAATATAAGGATAGTTAATCTAACCGGTGGCATGCACTGCCGCAATATCATGAATTTCGTCGATGGCTGTTACAGGCAGCCCTTATGTGAACGAAATTGTTATACCTACTCCAGCACCCGAGCAGGTATTGCGCCGGGTATAAAACCATTTGCTGCATTTTATATAGTAGATAATGCCGGTTTTTGCAAAGTCATGAATTCAGTATAAGGAGGCTAAGGTATTCATATAAAATCATTGCTTTGTTTATATTTTGAAAGAGTACCTCATTACCTCATTACAAATATAAGTACGTACCCTGTAGGGAAAATCACATGTACAGAATGGACTCTGGTGAATGTAGAACCACTTATCTTTCTTCTTCGATACAAAAAAGTGGGCAATTTTATGATATCCTGTGTATCCCTTTTTGAATAGTTGAATTAGTTGAGAATTCAACAGATGAGATCTGGTTGGTGCTGACACCGTTATTGCAATTGTCGAGAGGCAGGACTTTGGCATATCATCCATGAGATCCTGCTCTCGTTTTGAGAGATTGAAATGAATTTGTGATTTTTATTGAATCTATGTTTCATAATCTATGTGGATACAGTAGCTCATATTCAGTAACTAATGGCAATCAGAAACTAGTGGCCACTAAAACAATCTCTGCTCTCCTTCTGGGGAGACACACTTCCCGAGAATACTTTCTGCATTACTTCGGGAGGGACCAATTCTATTCACCCACATCAGTGTCCACCGTATTTCTAGTCCGCTTTCATGCTATAGGCTCGTCTTCTTGTGTCTCTGTCTGTAAGGCTTTGCTTTGTTGCACACTGCCGAGCGAGGTCCATCTTTTTTTGACGTAGTACGTCCTTGATGTATCTCTTTACCACGTTCAAGTTGTCCTTGCGTTAGAGCATTTTGCTGGCTCGTAGAAAGAGATGTTCTCAGGAAGCAATTTGCCCATGCGGTATAGGTGTCTCCGGAAGTATCGGTGGCCTGAGATGAACTTAGTTAAGCACTCATTTGCCTATTGATGTAATGAGTTTCGTCGTCCATCTGCCATTCGGCTCAGTGTCCCATCGACTTTGTTCCCGCAACAATCGAAGTCTCAAATTCTTGTTTGAGAGTTTACGAATTGCTCAATTTGAAAAATTTTCCCGTCAGAAATGTTCGGAAATTGACCGCTTTCGGCCAAGCGAAGCAAATTCTTCGCTCTCTCAAGCCTGACTTGTTGCTGCTTTGCTGTAAGATCATGCGCCTTTTGAATCTTGAAAGGCTTGACTTTGAGATCAGATATTTTCAGTTCATTCGCCATTTGATTGGCATTCCGGCAGGGATTTCGCTACAGTCGTTTCTTCACTTTTTGAACCATTTCACCTGACGTTGCAGTTTTTTGATGATCACCTCCATGACGTTTCGCGATGCTACCAGTATCATTGTAACGAGTAATGGTGCGATAATCACCATTACTGATTTTTTTCTCGCGTGTACTCTCGGAAAAATGCTTCCGGGTGCTTGTAAACAATACTCTGGAATGTCATTTAGCCAACTAACAGACAGCTGATACCTGTGCATCAGCTGCGCGAGCGCCACTTCGAGTGCCGGACCTGTAGATATATTAAAGCCACAGGCTGGTTCAATGCGGACAGTGTAGAGTGAGGAAGAGGAACAGCCCTGGTGGTATCACAATGGGCCTACAACAGGCCTATGTAGGTGCGTCAATTGGTGACCACTATACCCACCTACCTATATGTTGTCAATCCCATAACGATGGATAATGGGACATGCCCGTTTCAATACAAATTGGAATTTTCATACTGCACATTCCGCATCTGAGATGTGGAGTGAAGGAATATTTCATCAAAAACACGTTACTGAATCATGGTCGGCAATATGGGAGTGGCACCTTCTTTGATAAGAAATACAGAATATATTAAAATTTCAGCGTCATCATATACCCAAAACCGCATAACAAAAATACAACAACTGTCAACATTAGAGCTTTCGAATTTACTTGGTCATACCCAATTATGACAATTCTTACAAAAATCGTTATTTCGGTGATTTTTTTTTATTACATAGGAATATAAGGATAGTTAATCTAACCGGTGGCATGCACTGCCGCAATATCATGAATTTCGTCGATGGCTGTTACAGGCAGCCCTTATGTGAACGAAATTGTTATACCTACTCCAGCACCCGAGCAGGTATTGCGCCGGGTATAAAACCATTTGCTGCATTTTATATAGTAGATAATGCCGGTTTTTGCAAAGTCATGAATTCAGTATAAGGAGGCTAAGGTATTCATATAAAATCATTGCTTTGTTTATATTTTGAAAGAGTACCTCATTACCTCATTACAAATATAAGTACGTACCCTGTAGGGAAAATCACATGTACAGAATGGACTCTGGTGAATGTAGAACCACTTATCTTTCTTCTTCGATACAAAAAAGTGGGCAATTTTATGATATCCTGTGTATCCCTTTTTGAATAGTTGAATTAGTTGAGAATTCAACAGATGAGATCTGGTTGGTGCTGACACCGTTATTGCAATTGTCGAGAGGCAGGACTTTGGCATATCATCCATGAGATCCTGCTCTCGTTTTGAGAGATTGAAATGAATTTGTGATTTTTATTGAATCTATGTTTCATAATCTATGTGGATACAGTAGCTCATATTCAGTAACTAATGGCAATCAGAAACTAGTGGCCACTAAAACAATCTCTGCTCTCCTTCTGGGGAGACACACTTCCCGAGAATACTTTCTGCATTACTTCGGGAGGGACCAATTCTATTCACCCACATCAGTGTCCACCGTATTTCTAGTCCGCTTTCATGCTATAGGCTCGTCTTCTTGTGTCTCTGTCTGTAAGGCTTTGCTTTGTTGCACACTGCCGAGCGAGGTCCATCTTTTTTTGACGTAGTACGTCCTTGATGTATCTCTTTACCACGTTCAAGTTGTCCTTGCGTTAGAGCATTTTGCTGGCTCGTAGAAAGAGATGTTCTCAGGAAGCAATTTGCCCATGCGGTATAGGTGTCTCCGGAAGTATCGGTGGCCTGAGATGAACTTAGTTAAGCACTCATTTGCCTATTGATGTAATGAGTTTCGTCGTCCATCTGCCATTCGGCTCAGTGTCCCATCGACTTTGTTCCCGCAACATGGTTTGGCATCTTCGTTCGGCGACGCCAGTGATGTCTTGTTTCCTCTTAAAGTTCCACGCATCCATCCGCTTCCGGGCCATGAGGTCGACGGGTATCTCCCCGCTGATTGCAAAAGCTGCAGCGCCAGAGACAGCGCCGCAGGCTGAGGCAACCCTGAGTGCCGCTGTTCATTGCACGGCCTCTAGTGTTTTGCGTCTGGCTTTGCATTTTAGCGCCCTTAGCCCATATTTCCCAGGAGAATTGAGTTTGTGGCCGTCATGATTAGCCCCCTTTGAAATACCACGGGCTTAATTAAAATATATTTAAGATTTACTGAGCCATAAAATTAGCTCGGACTGCAACAAACTCTTTCTTTTACTTCTCATTTGCATTTGTGGCACGTTTTTTTCATCAACACCGGCCAAACAGGCAAATTTCTTCACAGCTCTCGCAGCGACGCTTTGTGGTAAAACTCCTACAGTTGATGACAGAGTTGCCGCAAGAGTAGCAAAATGGTTCGCAATTGGTGAAACATTACTTGTGCTGAACCGCAAACTTGTTTTATCAGCTTATGATTTCCCTGCAGGGTATGCGGGTATGAATAGGATTGCCTTTGAATTGCTGTCGGCACGTCTGCCGAATTGAAATTAAACGATTGCGTGACTTACTTCTTTGTATAAATTATTTTTTTTGCCGACTTTTTGGTAATTCAGAAAATAATATTAGAAAAAAATCACATTTGCAATTGACATAAATATATACTTACATGTAAGGCAATCAAATCAAAGTCACCTTGCTGTATAGCCACTTAAGACCGTACATAGTAGGCAATTTACATACTTGTTTGTGCGTGTGTGTGCAAATGAAGGGGTTAAATTGTGAATTGAGGCGGGGAGATGGAACGAAAGTGGCGTACGAATCCAAAAACTCCATCATTTGAGTGGATAAAGATTTTATTTGTATGAATAAATTCGGCTTATTTAGTTTACTTTTTCCATATTTCATTTTGGTATTTCAAAAAATCCCCATTTTGATTGTTAATGTGGGGAATGCTGAGGTAGCAGGCGTTAATTGTTTCTCTCCAAGCCACTTGGATGTGCACTACCGCAACCTTGACCGTTTGCTACTTCGTTTTTATTTGAAAATTTTGAAATATTCAAATAAGTCCCATGCATATCTACGTTCACATATGTATATGCATGTATGCACATACATAGGGACATATTTAGCTGTTTATTTTTATTCCCAATAGACACGCATTATATAGAAATTTAATTTTGCGTAGCGGTTTTATACTGACAAAATGAAAGTTTTAAAGCTTAGTTACAGTACGAGTACCCTGCCGGAAAGTACAAAATGTGGAACGGTAAATGGTTTTTTATGAGGAGCTTTTCCATGGCAGAAATATACTCAGAGGTTTGCCATTACCTGCCGAGAGGCGACCGCCATTAGAAAAAACTTTTTGACGTGATAACGTCTTATAATTCGATTTAACAGGCTGCACGCACGAAAAAATGTGTCGTTACCTTGCTCATTAGTGTTACCTTGCTCATTAGTGTTACCTTGCTCTTTAGTGTTACCTTGCTCATATGTAGTTACCTTGCTCAGTAGTGTTCTCTTTAGTGTTACCTTGCTCATTAGTGTTACCTTGCTCTTTAGTGTTACCTTGCTCATTAGTGTTACCTTGCTCATTAGTGTTACCTTGCTCATATGTAGTTACCTTGCTCATTGCATTGAATGAACTGCAAATTCTTTCACCATTCGAAAGCTACATCCTCCACGAGTAACATGGATTATATTTTATTTTGGAAATAGGGCTCGAGATATAGGTCAAAACGTGGACCCGGGTAACCTTCGGATGTGTATGTACAACATGGGTATCAAATGGAAGCTGTTGGTGAATGCTTTAGTCCAGAGTATTTTTCATGCCGCTCCGTGACTAGGGTCTCGAGATAGAGACCAAAACGTGGACCCTAGAATGTGTTTGTACAATATGGATATCAAATTGAAGCTGTTGGTGAATGCTTTAGTACAGAGTATTTTTGATGCCGCTCCGTGACTGGGGTCTCGAGATATAGGTCAAAACGTGGACCCGGGTAACCTTTGGCTGTGTATGTACAATATGGGTATCAAATGAAAGCTGTTGATAAGTGCTTTAATACGGGGTAATTTTCATACCTATTGATGACTAGGGTCTGGAAATATATGCCAAAACGTGGACCCGCCGTGTCTTTGCACCGAATTAAACCAAACTTCCACACATTGTTAAGGAGGTATTGAAGATGGTTTCCGTATAGTTTGGATACCTATTGGTAGACAGGGTCTCGAGATATAGGTCAAAACGTGGACCCGGGTAACCTTCGGATGTGTATGTACAATATGGGTATCAAATGGAAGCTGTTGGTGAATGCTTTAGTTCAGAGTATTTCCATCCGCTCCGTGACTAGGGTCTCGAGATATAGGTCAAAACGTGGACCCGGGTAACCTTTGGTTGTGTATGTACAATATGGGTATCAAATGAAAGCTGTTGATAAGTGCTTTAATACGGGGTAATTTGTTATGTTATGTTATGTTATGTCATGCTATGTTATGTTATGTTATGTTATGTTATGTTATGTTATGTTATGTTATGTTATGTTATGTTATGTTATGTTATGTTATGTTATGTTATGTTATGTTATGTTATGTTATGTTATGTTATGTTATGTTATGTTATGTTATGTTATGTTATGTTATGTTATGTTATGTTATGTTATGTTAATTATGTTATGTTATGTTATGTTATGTTATGTTATGTTATGTTATGTTATGTTATGTTATGTTATGTTATGTTATGTTATGTTATGTTTTGTTATGTTATGTTATGTTATGTTATGTTGTGTTATGTTGTGTTATGTTGTGTTATGTTATGTTATGTTATGTTATGTTATGTTATGTTAAAGTATATTATGTTATGTTAATGTTAACTCATTCTCTATATCCATACAAAATATCTATCAAACAAATAAAATTAAAATTTTCTTTTGAAAAATGCAACCATTCAATCAGTATTTTCTTATGACGTTATCACGTTAAACTATCGTCAGTAAACCGACTTTACAGACCACCTCTTTTTTTATTATTTTGCGCACTCCCGAATGGTAGTCACGCACCAACCTATTCGGCTACGGCGACCGCACAAATTATTTCCCACGTTTTGTAAGCTGTCGTGTGAGTTTAGAAGGTTGATTACCAACAAATACTAAATAAAAATGTGATTTGTACATCATAAACAGATTAGAGAGTAAAATCCCTGAGAGTTGGCCTGAATATATTTGACGTTAGCTGCCCTTGAAATAACTGCCTCCCACTGTCAATCATGTATTTGGACCGTTTTTTATTTTTGTCTTTATGAAGGTAAACAAAATTTAATTACTTAGTCGAATGGATTTACTTTCCATTTCTTTTTCTCGTGAATTTGCGCAAAGAGCAAAAAAATGATAAGGAAATATTATTTGTCATATTTTTAGGTGTGTAAGTACTGGGTTGGCCATATTCGACGGACCGGACGGATTTCGATGACTCTTTGGGCCCATTCCAATCGACGAGGCTTGTTCGCAGGCAATAATCTTTGCGTCAATTGAATCTTATACGGGAATAAATGCAAATCAATGCAGATAATTCGTTGTATAGTGGTCCGAGCAATGCCCAACTGCTAAGAACGGCGATTTTGGGATGTCCTTGGTGACGTCTCAACACTGGCCCGTACAAAAGCAATATTCTCAACCGATCGCCTTGGTAGGTTTTGATTTGGCCTCTTTAGATTAGAAAGAGTATCACCAGTCGAAAACCTTTCGTACAAACGTTTAATGGTGGTCTTAGAAATTTTCACATTATTTAATTTTTTATACGCACGTTGAGTTTTCACAATTGACTTCTTTTGTTGAATGTATATTAAATTTCAACAATTTGGGAGCGCTTGCGTGGCATGTACTGTTCCATGGTAAAAATCTGCTGGGACTGACGCTTCCAACGCGGTATGTCATTAAGCGATCTGACGTCTCTGCCAAAAGATACAGGGTTGCCAGATGGGTCCGTCGAATATGGGCAACCCTGTATGTATGTACGGAAGATGGTCCCGTGTGTAAAAGTCCACCCAAAGTGGAAAGTGAGTAAAGTACCTCATTGCCATTCACTTGGGAGTGGCCAGGACGATTCTTCTGCAGGATATCTGATTGTGCGTAAAAATCCTTTTTCAATGAGAAACACCAGAGAGGCTCGATGAGAACTGCTTACTTTGATGACGGCTCCTTCATCACGGCTGACTTCATCGCCAAGTACTGTCGTTCACTCCGGCGACATGGCGAGCGTCTCGCAATAATCCGCATCAAAGCGAGATTTTTGAACATCTCGCTCATTTGCGCCTACGCCGTGATAGACGAGAAGGACGATGCGACCACAGATTCCTTCTATGAGCGCCTGGAACGTTCCTATGAGCGCTGTCCCTGCCACGACATAAAAATCGAGTTTGGCGACTTTAATGTCAGGGTGAGGAATTTTTGATCCCACAATCGGACAATTTAGCCTGCACAAAGAAACATCCGGTAACGGACAGACGCTGATCGACTTCGCCGAGCCTGCTCGAAAAACGCGAAACCACATCGATCATGGAAGACACGCTTCTAGTGTTTTAGATGTACATACATACGTACGATCCGGGGACCCAACATCGACTCGGATCATTACCTTGTTGCAGCCAAACTACACACACGCCTCTTTGCAGCAAAATATGCACATCTACCTACGCAAATAATGTTCGACATCGGAAAGCTGCAATCACAACAGACAGCCAGAAGATTCGCCACTCGACTTTCACTCCTGTTTTCAGATAATTCTGCCCAATAAAGAATGCTGCCTATACAGTCACGCTGTGATTGGGTGCAACGCTACCTGGAAAAGAAAAAACAGAAGACATCCCTATAAAAAATTGTTTAAATTTCTCTTTTTAAATAAAGCATAGAGAATAGTTTTTTTTTTTTAATTAAAAGAGAAGACTAAGTAGTATCGGCTTATAAATATTTTATACAAAATTGATGGAGAAGTACATTTTTCCCATGAAAATTCAATGGTAATTTTCAAAGCCACGTGCTACTAAATATTAAATAAGAAAAAAGGTGGTGTCTAATTGTTTTGGTCACAGAATTAATTCTGGAGTTGAAATAAAAATTTGTTTATACCGCCCTAATATATATCAGCATCAGCATTCTTGCCGATTGAAATTTTGCTGTGTTCTGCCGAATTTACAAGAGGGGTGATCCTGCAATCTGTGCCAATTATTGCGGGATTAGTCTTTTAAATATCGCCTATAAGGTTCTAGCAAGCGTATTGTGTGAAAGACTGAAGCCCACCATCAACCAACTGATTGGACCTTATCAGAGTGGTTTCAGACATGGAAAGTCCACCATCGACTAGATATTTACAATACAACAATTCTTGGAAAAGACCCATGAAAGGCGAATCGACACACATCATCTTTTCGTCGATATCAAAGCTGCATTCGGCAGTACGAAAAGGAATTACCTATATGCCGCGATGTCTGAATTTGGTATCCCCACAAAACTAATACGGCTATTCAAGGTGACCTTGCGCTATCAGAATTGGGAAGTATCTCTCCGAGCCGTTTGATGCTAAACGAGGTTTCAGACAGGGTAACTCGCTGTCGTGTGACTTCTTTAACCTCCTTTAATAGTTTAGGCACAATATTTTATAAGAGCGTACAATTTTTGGATATTGACATCATCGGCCTTAACAACTGCGCTGTTAGTTCTGCTTTTTCCAAACTGGATAAAGAGGCAAATCGAATGGATCTGGTGGTGAACGAGAACAAAACAAAATGCCTCCTGTCATCCAACAAACAATCGGCGCACTCGCGTATTGGCACCCACGTCACTGATGGCAGTTATAATTTTGAAGTTGTAATAGACTTCGTTTATTTAGGAACCAGCATTAACACCGATAACAATGTCAGCCTGGAAATCCTACGTAGAATCTCTCTTGCCAACAAGTGCTACTTGGGACTAAGTAGACAACTGAGTAGTAAAGTCCTCTCTTGGAAAACAAAACTAACACTCTACAGGGCGCTCATCATGCTTGTCCTAACGTATGGCGCAGAAGCGTGGACGATAACAACATCCGATAGAGCGTCGCTTGGAGTCTTTGAGAGGAAGATTCTGCGGAAGATTTTTGGACCTTTGCTGGTTGGTGTCGGCGAATATCGCAGGCGATGGAACGATGAGCTGTATGAGCTTTACGACGACATAGACATAGCGAATAAAGATTCAGCGGCTACGTTGTCGGCGGCTGGGCCATGTCGTCCGAATGGATACAAACGCTCCAGCTCTTAAAGTATTAAATGCGGTACCAGCTGGTTGGAGAAGAGAAAGAACCCCTCTACATTGAAAAGATCAGGTGGAGAAGGACTTAGCTTCACTTGGTGTTTCCAACTGGCGCCGATTAGCACGAGAAAGAAACTACTGGCGCGCTTTGTTAAACTCGGCCAAAATTGCATAAGTGGTTATTTCGCCAATTAAGAAGAAGAAGAATATATATATACATACATATATATATATATATATATATATAAGTATATGTATATATATATATATATAGGTATATACAGGGTTGCCTATATTCGACGGACCCATCTGGCAACCCTGTATCTTTTGGCAGAGACGTCAGATCGCTTAATGACATACCGCGTTGGAAGCGTCAGTGCAAGCAGATTTTTACCATGGAACAGTACATGCCACGCGAGCGCTCCCAAATTGTTGAAATTTACATTCAACAAAAGAAATCAATTGTGAAAACTCAACGTGCGTATAAAAAATTAAATGGTGATGCGACCAAGGCGATGGGGCCAGTGTTTAGACGTCGATAAGGACATCCCAAAATCGCCATTCTCAGCAGTTGGGCATTGCTCGGACCACTATACAACGAATTATCTGCATTGATTTGCATTTATTCCCGTATAAGATTCAATTGACGCAAAGATTGTTGCCTGCGGACAAGCCTCGTCGATTGGAATGGGCCCAAAAAACACATGGGTCCGTCGAATATGGGCAACCGTGTATATAATTGGCATGCACATCTTTTTTGGGAGTTTGGTCGAGCTCCTTCTCTTATTTGTGGTGTGATTGATTTTGATTTTGTTCCACAAATGGATTGACTTACAGTTTCAAGCCGACTCCGAACGGCAGATATTATTTTTTTTTATGAGGAACTTTTTCATGGAAGAAATACAATTGGAGGTTTGCCATTGCCAAATGGTAGTCACGCACCAAGCCATTCGGCTACGGCGGACGAATACATACATACATATATTATTCTTATTCCAAGAATTATTGGATGTCCAACGTATGACTAGTCCCATTTTGTACGCAAATGAATCCCTCCTTATTATGCCTTTCAAACCTTCTTAAGTCCTAGGTGGATAAATTGTACCATTAGGCTTTAATATCTTACTGAGCCATAGTGCAATGCGGTCTCTGATGTGGTCTAAGGTGCTTAATGCATTAATCGACATCTATTAGTGGCTCAAACTACTGGTGACCTATTTTTGGAATATACTCGTGAAGAAATCAGTCCTCACTCTATTGCAGTCCGACGCTTTTGGCTTTCCATTGAACGAGCTCAACAACTAAGCAATGTTTTAGTTACTTTCACCAATTTTGATGGTGGTGTAGATATAACCCAAAGTCCAATTGGAAATATTTTTTTTACTTTCTTCATTAAAATGCTTCATTTTCAAAAAATGGTTGACGCTAATGCAAAATATTTCGTTAATTTTCGCGATTCATTTCATTGACAATAGCGAACGGGAAGTCGCTCATCAGATTAAACGTAATGATTTCCTTAAAATGCGACCCGTTGGATATGATTGGCGAATTAGTTAAGCAACGAAAGAGCGGCTCTTCAGAGCTGGTGCGCTAAAATGTAATCAAAAATAGCAGCATGCGAAATGATGTGTAAAAGAGAGTGATTGTGATAAAATAAAAATGAAAAAAGAAAGAAAAAAATTAAAACGAGATGTCTCAACTCAAGTGCAGCATAACTCTACCTGTGTTTATGGAGGAAGGAGTAGGGGCGTCAATGTGCGCGACTAGGAAATTCACGATTGAAACAATTCAATTCTTTAAAATTCAAACTACATTTCAAATGATTAAAAACTATTGCGAAAATGAGATGTGTAGCATAAACAGCTGCATAGAATTGCATGTGAGTTGTAAAATTTTTGACTGTGGTTCATCTGGCAAAGCTCGCAAATAATTACTTTTCCTACGGTTTAAATAGCTCCCCATATATAGCAATTCTGACCAAGTATTCTTATAAACCCTCTTTAGAAGTGGAAAATTCTCACATGGCAAATCCCGCTGGCTATTCCATCAACTCGTTTGGATAAATGCCAGGGCCAGGGTTTGCAACTTAGGCCGTAACAAGCGGGGGATTGTCTTGGAGCAAGCGACTCGCTACATACGTAGTCTTTAATAACAAAAATCTATGTAGGGCA
Source organism: Anastrepha ludens (assembly GCF_028408465.1). NCBI lineage: Eukaryota > Metazoa > Arthropoda > Insecta > Diptera > Tephritidae > Anastrepha > Anastrepha ludens. Next base: position 45,597,119 of record NC_071499.1, on the reverse strand, counting down.
AAGTGGGGCACCTGTGACACCTTTTTTGCGAAGCCATATTTCTCGCATATTTTTCGAGAAAAACGTAGATTTTAAAAATTAATCGTAACTATTACAAATTAACCTTAATATTTAACTGGCCAAGGAGTTCCAAAAAACAGCGACTAGGCTTCCACGCTCTGCTGAGGTGGCTTGAGACACTGTTCTCTGACCTTTTTGAGCAAGAATCTATTTAAAAAAAACAGGAAACCGATATATAATAAATTTTCTAGGTAGGTATGATACTATGTGTCTTGTCTCAGATGAACTAAAATACTTACCTTAGGAGGTTCTAAGACCGTAGTTACTCCAGTTTCATCTAAGTTATTGTATATATTATATATCCTTTGGCTAGAAGGAGTATTTTTCATAAATTGCCCTGAGGTTTGAGTAAAATTCTTCTACAGCTGATTTTGTAAAGCCCGAAAGACTGGCCAGGCTTACTTTCTCTGGTTTTCGCAATGAAATAGTTGGATTTCTTTTGAGAAAAGCATAAAGCCAGTCCTTACGTGCTTCCTTAGTAACATTCCATCCAACTGGAACGGTGATCTGATTTATTTTAGCATAATCATAAACAAACTTTCTGAATATCTGGTATGACAAGCCGTATGCGTAAAACGCAAATTTCATTATATAATATAGTCAGCAAGCTGCTCTTCGAGTTTCTTTGTGAAGAGTTGACGCGATGAATATGCAGTGTTGTACAATAATTCATCGTTAGAATGACTATTACTAGAGTCCACCGTAAGTTTAAGTAGGCCTTAACGTTTCATCCGCATTATTAACGTCGTTCTTTTGATGCCGTATTTTTTTGCTGCCGAAGTTTTCGTCTCATCTCCATTTTTTACATCATTCATGGCTTTTTTAATATTTTCTTCATTTATTTCTTTTCCAGATGAATTTTTCTTATAGTTTCGCACCATTGCTGTACAAAAGTCATATATGTATAAATAAGCCAAGTTACTTACAGTTACCAAACATATTAACATAATCATAACATGGGGCGCATTTGACATTCGTCAAAAGTACCCCACACTCAAAAGCCAAATGTGCCCCAAATTACTTTATCCACTTCATTGTTTTGATTATTTTATTCTTAAAAAATTATTGTTACTTACCGATTTTTTCTCAAAATTGAAATCTCGAAGCACCATTTAATAACTTTAGCCTTTGAAAACAATTGATTTTAAAATCAATCACCCAATCACCCAATCGAAAATCACTTTAACACGTGTTACTCCGCTAAGCATTTAAGGAGAACTTCCAAACTGCATATAATCACGTGTTATTATATTAGGCTGCGTACAGTTCGGTATTTGCGAAGTTTTTGAATCATTTTGACGCCGAAAACGTTAAATTCAATGCTGTTCCATAGCCACAGATACCACTTTACCCTATAGATAACGGTAGAAATCCCCATCATTTGCTGAAGATGAAGTGTGCGGGTAAAATACCCACCACTAACGAGATTAGTGGCTTTGCTTGACTTTGAAGCATCTGAGAGTGGTTGCGTCTATTAACTTTATATGAGGCTAACCTTCCCAAGAGCACATCACAGGTAACTGAAGGAATCCCTATCCTCTCTTTGTACGGGAATACTACCTCTCGGACTGCGTCCCTCGCCAGTTTATCGGACATGCACTTGATACACTCATAAGCCTTATAGCGATTAGGGAATGTCTGACACATTTCCTGGTAGTTTCTATGGCGTCTGGCTTCTAGAACAAATGTCTATCTCTTTAAATCTTTTGCTGAAGATAGTTTCAGTTTCTCACTAAAACAAAGCTGTAATCGCCATCTGCTCATAGATGCGACAGACCGGCTATTTTTTGTGCGTTGCTGATGTTCTAAAAATTGAGTGCCTCACGATTTAAAGCCACTTTCGAGAATTATATTCATGGCGGTAAAGCAATAGGTGGCTATTGACTGCCAAGTAGTGGCTGCTCCTCTAAGAAATAAAAACTTTTTCTATTGAATATTCGATGCCTCTTGTATATACACACTTTAAAAGCCCTTCTATCAACAACCATCACCTCTAAATTGGTAAACGATTGCCTAAACCTCCTAAACACGTTAGGAAACCTCAACACAGTAACACTATGTTGGATTCCGGGACATGAAGGACATGAGGGAAATGAAATGGCTGACGACCTTGCAAAACAAGGAGCAAATATGCAACTTACTGGTCCTGAGCCTTTCTGTGGACTGACAAAAGGCCACATTAATGAATTCCTTAGGAAATGGGAGGAAAGAAAACTTGCCGCACACTGGCTAAACTGTGCCGGTCAGCGTCAAGCCAAACTATTCCTAAGTCCCAACAAAGGAATATCTGACAAATTTCTCTCACTAAACAGAGTAGATCTGCGTCTTTTAACCGGATACCTTACAGGTCACTGCAGCCTGAGGTACCATCTAAACAATATTGGTCTATCCGAGACCAATGTCTGCCGCTTTTGCGAAATGGACATAGAAAGCTCAGAACATTTGCTTTGTGAATGTCCTGCGTTGGGCAGACAAAGACTTCACCACCTTGGTGGTATCGTAGTATCTCCATGCAATCTTTGGAACAACAAACCCAAAACTGTGCTAAAATTTCTAAAAAGCCTAAAACTCTAGGGTTACAAAATAGGCCTTTCACAATAGATCAGCTCTGGTCGCAGTGCGTAATGGCCTTCTAATAATAATAATAATATACACACTCGACATCCAGCTGGAGCCCAGTCACGCAAAGATCCCCGCCGCTGTCATCGTCTAGCTCATCTAACGGTAGGCCCAGGAAACGTGCTGTTTCGACAGGCTGGGTTCAGAAGGAGTGGATTTAAGAGGGCGTGTGAATAGGTAGTGCGTATCGTGCGGTGTACAATATTTTCATATCCCGGACATATATTGCGTATGTCGGGATCGATTCTGGCTAAGTAGGAGTATAACCTGCTACAATATCTAGTACACGATTGGGCCAAAGTTATGCTGGTCTCACGAGGCAGCTGAAGCTCTTCATCTATAATGGGTGGTAGTTGGACTTCGATAACGACATTCGGTGGTCAGAGTGTAGGAGGAAGTTTCTCGGCGAATGTCGTTAATGTCTGTCTATATACTGCCCAATCCAGTAGTTACAGTTGTGCTTGGTCCTAGATCTCGTCGGTGTAGTCGAATTGGTCTTATGCAGCGGTCTGCTAAACAGCGATATGTCTTATTTGAGGCTGGAGCAAACCGTGGTTGCCTAAGTTTGTATACTAGTTCCGGTAGACGAGGTGGAACAAAATTTCTCTAATAGCGGTCGCTCAACGGCAGATGATGACAAACTTCCGAGTGTATTTCTGCCATGAAAAAGCTTCTCATAAAAAGGTCTCTCGATTTGTGGGAAAAACATCAAGACGCCCGCCACAAATAGGAGGAGGAGCTCGGCCAATTACTCCAAAAAGGGTGTAAGTGCCAATTCTATATATATAAATATGTATACATTATTTGTGTTATGTTTTCTATCAGCTTTAAAAAGAAGAAGTTTATCCGGCTCCGTCATTCGTAATTCATGCGACTGCCCAGTTTTTTCTGGATGTTCAAAACATCACTACAAATCTATTTATTTTCTCTGTCATAGAAGGTATACATATTTATAGTATATCCAAGTTATCTGCGCATAACAGAAAATAAAATAAAAGCCAGACAATTTATTTTGGGTTAGAGGAAAAAAAGTCCAAGGGACGATAACCTGTCGATGGTGGATTTTTTATTTTACCTGATCGAAAGTGTTTGTGTTCACTGCTGCGGAATCACCAAAGATTTAGCGAACATAAATAAATTTGTGTGAATGTATATGTGCATAAATGTGTCTGTGATTGACCGAGTAACCGACTGATCAACTGATCGTTTTTTATACCCGCGCGTACCAGTTAACTGCGGTATTATATATTAGCTTTGCTTATGTTTAACGGTGGTTTGTAACAGACTAAAGAAATCGAGATTGGCATAGATTTACATACTCTTTATTAAAATGCTCAGCATTTTATAAATATTATAAAGATTCAGTAAAGTTGGTTTGAGTCTTGATTTTAAAAATAAAATATAAAATTTAAATATAAAATAAAAATATATATAAAATATAATATATCAAAAAACAAAAAATATGGACAATGCCACTTTGTATAAGTTAGATTAGAGTAGGCTAGATGGTTGTCCACGAGGAAGCAGGACTCACTTTGGGCGTGACTTCAATCCGTCGTTGGTTATACCACTTAAAATGCGGAGAGCAAGAGGGATGGGTATGCATTAGGTAACGCTGAGTGCTGATAAGTAAATTTTGATGGCTCATCAGCCGTCGTTAAAAGTGAAGAGTAAAGAGCTCAGCTTATTCTAAAGGCTCAGATTATTCAGATTATTCCAAAGGGAGGTGTTAATTTGATAAAATAATAATGGTTTTGTTGCTTGTGTGGCACGTAGTGCCGTCTTGTTGAAAATAAACGTTGTCCAGATCTATACCATCCAATTCCGACCATAACAAATCGTTAATAATCTCTCGATAGCGCAATCCATTCACCGTAACTGTTGCTTCAGCTTCATTTTCGAAAAAGTAAGGTCCAATGACTCTGCCGGACCATAAATCGCACCAAACAGTCACACGTTGAGGATAGATAGGCTTTTCAACAATAATTCTTGGATTTTCTGAGCCCCAGATCCGACAATTTTGCTTGTTGACGAAGCTACCGGCGGGGTAATGACGTACGTGGAACGTCGAGGAATGGACAAATCTGGGGTTTCTTCAACACTTTCGGCTACAACAGCAATATTTTCGGCTGTTCTTGAGTGACATGCACGGGTTTTATTCTTCACATCACTAACTTGTCCTAACAGCTCGAATTTTTTCACCAAATTTCTGTATTGCGGACCGACAAGGTGCTTCACGATGACCCAAAAATGTTCGAGTTTTACGAACTGCCACATCTTCACCATTTTTATAGGGAATTTTAATAAGTTCAATGCGTTGTTTAAGCGTGCATCGTTCCATTTTTATTAATGGCGTAGTTTCTGCTTGTCAAATATCATAAAATGACAGCTTCAACTTCCTCCAAAGAGCCACCACAAAAAGGGACTTGAAGGTAATGGTGAGTCCAATCAGACAGTGTGCGGTTAAGACACCCACCACTATCGAGATTAGCGGCTTTGTTTTACTTAGAAGCTTCGTGGAGTGGCTTTGACTCAAAAGACTTAAACAAATAAATAAATAATTGGCGCGTACACTTTTTTTAGGTGTTTGGCCGAGCTCCGCTTCCTACTTGTGGTGTGCGTCTTAATGTTGTTCCACAAATAGAGGATTTTTTTCTTCGCTTTAAGCCGACTCCGAACGGCAAATGGTTTTTTATGAGGAGCTTTTCATGGCAGTAATACCCTCGGAGGTTTGCCATTACCTGTCGGGAGGCGACCACTATTAGAAAAAAACTTTTTTCTCTCCCTTTGGTGTTTCATCCACGGAACGTTCGTTCTCTCTGAGTTCCGAATGGTAGTCAAACACCAACCCATTCGGCTACGACGGCCGCCGAAATAAATTGAACAATTTTCTACGTAAAGTCGTGTATTTTCATCTGGATAGAGCAGGCGAGTGGCACAGAAAATGTAGAATTGTCTCTTTCGCTCGTTTACCTATACAACTATTGCAGAATGAGCGGGCGATTCTGCAGGGAAGGTCACTACGCCATCTTTCTTTTGCTCTCTCTCTCTCTGGGTCAGGCTAGGTTATGAAGTGGTTGTCTTACGACGCACTTAGACCAAAGAGAGGCCCCTTGCGATACCACTGGAACTATCCTATCCTTACTCCTTAGTCTTCTTTAAACCATCCTGTGGGCTTTATAAATCTAGTTAGTCTAGCTGATTCTACATACTTATATATGCAACGTGGCGATGCTGTCAGAAAAGCGATTCCGAGTAAATTCAACCTTCTTCCATGCACAGTCTCTTCTACATCCTGATAGTCTCTGCAACATATGTGCCTCAATTCTACTGGCACGATTTTCTATAAGACAGTGCCCAGATAGGACTCCTATTAATAATATTCTTAAGCCTTTGCTCTTTCTATGAATTTCTCAATTGCCTTCTAAGAATTTCTTTCTTAAATTTTTCTTCCCAACAATTTCTTATAAGTAGCTTGCTCGACTGGAAAGGTACATAGGTTAGGTTAGGTTGAAGCGGTTGTCCTGTGGGACACACTCAGGCTCATAGCCCTTTGTGATGCCGCGTGGGGAGCTTGACCCTATCTCTCCTAAAACCAGTGTATGTTTTTCAAAAATTTTAAAATATCTCTGATTTCTATAGAACTGAGGTCTTCTAACTCATTAAAAAATTGTCTACCCAGAATAGTAAACCTGCGTCTGGATAGAGCAGAGCAGTGGCACAGTAGGTGCGAGATTGTCTCTTCCTCATCCTCATCTAGACAACTTCTACAGAAGTCATGTGTTTGCACACCCATCCTTTGGGCGTGTCTACCTATTAGGCAGTGCCCCGTTATGACTGAAATCAATGTGCTAAGACTGTATTTATTTTGGCTTGGCAGAGATTCTGCGCGCTTAGCACTAAGAGTCTGCCACAGTTGATGGGCGATTTTGCAGGTGGCTTCATTGCGCCATCTTTCGTTTGATTTTTTTTAAATTTCTTCAAGGATGAGTAGCTTACATGTTTGTAAGGGTATCCCTATGTCATTATCTATGTGCTCGTCAGACAATTAAGTGCCGAGTCTTGCTAGTTCATCGGCTCTACAGTTACCCTGAATGTCGCGATGGCCAGGAACCCATGTTACCTTTAGGTGAAATGACTCAACCATCTCGTTAAGAGATGTGCGGCATTTCATGGCTACCTTGGAGGTTGTCGACTGTTTTGTGAGGGATTTTATCGCCGCTTGGCTATCAGTGAAAATGTAGATATCATTTCCGGATATCGCATCACACTGTATCATTGTCGTGGCTTTTATTATTGCCATCAGTTCAGCCTGAAAGACACTATAGTAGTCGGGGAGCCGAAAACTGAAGGAGATCCCCAGATGTTCGGAATATACACCTCCGCCCACCCTGCCCTCGAGCTTTGATCCGTCTGTGTATACATGGATGGACTCGCCCTGTCTCACGTCGTCCCGTTCCCACTCTTCCCTTGAGGGTAAGAGGGTCGTAAACGATGTAATGGCAAGTATAGGCGGGAGTGCATAGCCCACCAGTCCGGGAAGCCCCAAAGTGCCAGCCAGGATTTTATCGTGACCATAATCCGTGTTTGACCACTTGTTTAGAGTGTTCAGCCTTATTGCCGCACTGGGTACATATAGTCGTTAGGCAGTTTGGCGTCCAGTCTCGCTAAATCAGCGGCCCAAGAATTCGCCTCGGTGCCGCATTGACCAGGAATCCATATCACATTTGGGCGAAATGACTCAGGTGTCTCGTTAACAGATGCACTGGGTATATTGTAATTTCGATTCCGGCTGTATTTAGACACTTCTTTACTTGATGAGAAAAAATCTACAAATAATCGTACAAATTGAGCCACAATAAAATTTAAAATGAAAACGAAATGAAATAAAATCTCCTCTATGCACTATTTATTACATCATCCGTATGTGTGTATGTATGTATGTATCTATGCACACAGATGGAACGATTTTATTGAACGTCGGCGGCATTGTTGAGCTTTATTGCCTTTTACATACATATTTAAATTAGCGCTGGATTTTTTTTATGTGGAATTCATGTAAATCTATGGGGTTTCGGTTTTATTAGTTCAGTCATATTGTAGTCCATAATCTGAATTTTATTTGCCCTATTTGGGGGAAAAACTATTGGCACACACGCCGCTGTGTTTGAGGTAGCGCCACAGCAGCAGACATGCGTACACATACATACATGCATACATATTTACTTGTGTACATATTTACTGGTGTGAAATTACCAGCAGCATCGCAAATGTTTGAAATGTTGTGTATTTAGACACGTACAGATGTAGAAAGATTTGTAGGTGCTCCATTAATTACAGTATTCTTATAATTAATTATATTTAATTTTTGTTGTGTGTGTTTGATGTTTTTTTTATTTAACTTGAAGTTTACTCAATATTTCTGAATTCTCCGTAAGGGCCTTAAACGCTTGTCTAATGAGAGATTTTATTTAATCTGCTAAAAATGCAAAGGTTATATTTATTAAAGCAAAATTTGTTGCAAAACTAAAAAAGCCCCACATACCTATTAACAAGTTTAGATAATTATTTTGTTTTTTAATTTCAATTTTTTTCTTATATAAAAATGTATTTCATTCTGTAACAAAGGCGAGAAGTTTCAAACTTTGTACAAGATTTATATAAATTCGACGAATTTTAAACATTTTATTAAAAATTTCTGGAAAAATTGGGGTATGCAATGTACAGGGTCCGGCACTCGAAGTGCAACTAATTAAAAAGGCCATTCAATTCAAAGAAAAAAATGTGTGAAAATAATACAAAATTAAAAATCAATTCACTTTTGTTCAATATAACCACCTTTTGCCTTGACTATGGCCTTGACACTGTTCAGAAACGAATTGCAAGGTGCCCGAATGTGACTTGCAGGTATTTTGGCCAATCGCGGAGAATCGCTTTTTTCAGCGCCTCGAACTGGTGAATCTTTTAGTTCGGACCTTAGTCTCCAAAATGGCCCAAAAGAATAATTCATCAGATTCGCGTCTGGTGAATGTGAAAGCCATTGTGTGGACGCTATGAAGTTCGGAAAGTTCTTTTTTAGCCATTCTTGGTTCTCGCGAGCTTTGTGAGACGGTGTCGAGTCCTGTTGAAACGTCCATGGACTGCCACCGAAATGTTTGTCTGCCCACGGTTCCAAAGCAACCTCCAGAATATCTTTTCCACTAATATTTCGCATTTACCTTGATGCCAGACTCGATGAAAACGATTGGAGAGCGCCCATCTGCGGTTACAGCGGCCCAAACCATTACCTGTGGCGGGTGTTGCCCCCTGGTGGCCATTCGATGACTCAAATTCTCGTATGAACGGTCGACCAAATAAACTCTATCGTTTTGGGAGTTTTCGAATTGCTAAATTTGAATAAAACACAATGTTCAGAAATTGACCGCTTTTGGCCAAGCGAAGCAATTCGTTCGCTCTCTCAAGTCTGACTTGTTGCTGCTTTGGTGTGAGATCATGCGCCTTTTGGGCCTTGTAAGAGTTGACTATGAGATAATTTATCAGTATGCGTCGGTCAGATATTTTCAGTTTTTTCGCCATTTGATTGGCACTTCGTGCGGGATTTCGCTCAAGTCGCTTCTACACTTTCTCAACCATTTCACGTGACGTTGCAGTCTTTTGATGACCACCTCCATGACGTTTCGCGATGCTACCAGTAGCATTGTAACGAGTAATGGTGCGATAAACAAAAACTTTATTTACTTCAAGGTGCTCGAGCCGACGAACAATCGGTGGTTGTGATTTTCCAGCCAAATATATTGCAATCAAATTATTACGTTTGAAATCCATTACTTTTTTTCACGTTTATTCTCGGCAAAATGCTTCCGCGCGCTTGTATACAATACTCTGGACTGGCATTTAGCCAACTAACAGACATCTGATTTCAGTGCATCAAGTGCGCGCGCGGTCTGACATTGGTTACACTTGGACTGCCGGGCATAGATGCTGCCGGGCCCTGTAGCACTGCATCCAGTTTTTCTTGTTTTTCTATTTAAAAGTTTCATTATATTATATTTCATTCACAATAGATATTAAATGTCATCATTCGGCAATGCTGCCATCGAAAATTCCACTAATCCGTTTAAAAGATGAGAATTAAGTTAAGTTGTCAATTCCGAATTAAAAAGTTAATCCCGATTAGCGCCAACGTCTGTCTTGGTTATTATAGACTGAGCTATATTTTTATAAGAAATAAAAAAAAATCTAATTAAATCAGTAGTCTAAAATTGTCAAGATGCTTACAATCCAGTGATTGGTACCGGCGCTAAGTTTTAGGTTCCGAAGATAGAACCATAAATAAGAAAAGGGGCTTGAACTAAACCGCGTTATTGGAGCAGACTCTGTAATTCACTTCCGAGTGAGATTCAGTGAAATTTTTCTGGCAACGACATTGAAATTCACACGGAAGTGAATTATATAAAACTGGGTCATGCCGGAATTCAGACTGGACTGTGTGGCAACGAATCAACTTACTCTGGGCTATTAAGATCCAGTAAATAAAATGTTCGCTACATAGAAGGCTTCTAAATGGCATCAGTTTGCCCGACAAATTAAGATAAATTTAAGTTGCACCTTTTAAGAAGGTAATACGAGGGCTGCCTTTTATACCTATTTTCTAGAATAAACTTGGTATTTTCTAGAATAAACTTACTCCCACCTTTTTCACTTATAAGCTCCATTTGCTCTTTTTTTAGTGAGTTGAAAAAATCATCTTGCCCAAAAGATGGAATTAACTGGTGAAAATTTGCGTGCAATGATTTATTACGATTTTCGACGTGGATTATCGAGACATGGGTGTATTGATCAACTTACTTCGACTTTTGGCGTGGAAGCACCTAACTTAGATTCCGTGAAATGCTGGTACAACGAGTTCCAAGTCAATCCTTGGACTATGAATTTTGTAAAGGCCGTCTTGTGAACGTTCTTGTTGTGCTAGAAACAATCGATGCTGTGCGTCAAGTGTTAACGCAAGATCGTCATGTGACATATCGCGAAATAAAGACGTCCTTCGGCATTAGAGGGATCACAGTACATTCAATATTCTATGAAGATTTGGTCGTCAAAAACATTTTTTCTCGTTGGATACCGCATAATTTGACAATGGCCCAAAAAAGAATTCGTGTCGATTTGTGTACCTGTAAGTAAATGTTGAATGAATTCACTCGGGGTGGTTCGAAACACGTCTATTTTATCGTTACAGTTAACGAATCTTGAATATATATATATCTATGAGCCGGAAAAACGGCAATCGACGGCATTGGTGTTCCAAGACGAGCTTAATCCAACAAAAGTTGTTCGCAGAAGAAGCACCTCAAAGCAGATGATCGGCTATATTTTCGGAAAATCGGGTCATGTCGAAACTGTGCCAGAAGAAAAACTCGAAACAATCAATTCTGAGTGGTACGCAACTATTTGTTTACCAAAAGTTTTCGGAGATTTGAGGAACACCAATCGCCGAAGACGAGTCAATCTTCACCAAGGCAATGCGCGCTTTCACGTATCGGCTCACACAAGAGACTTCTTGAGTACGCAAAAGATCGATTTAATTGGTCATCCGCTTTACAGCCCTCATTTGGTACTTAACGCTTTATTTTTGTTCCCGTACATCAAAAATAAAATGCGTGCGCGGTCATCGTTTTTCAACACCTGAATTAGCTATTGAAGCCTTTAAACAGCTCGCTTTGGAGGTATGCACTTCTGAGTGGCAAAAGTGCTTTGAAAATTTGTGCAAGCGAATGCAGAATTGTATTGACTTTCAAGTAGAATATTTTGAAAAACAATAAAACCATTTTTATTATTATATTACTGTGTTATTATATAGAAGGCAAAGGGCGCAAAATATAGAAGGCAAACCTCGTATTTCTGACTGGACTAGGAATGAATTTATGTCTTCAATCGAATAATCTTCTTCTGAGAGCTAAACTCGAAAGGTCGCTGAATATTATTCTTATAGATAAGTTCTATATTCTCTATAAATTCGTAAATTTCATGAATGTATGTTCACGCATATGCGAAATGTAAAAATTTGGCCTATATCTCTTTTCTGGTATTGCGGTGGGCAAGCTGGAGATGATCGACATATGAATATTCATTTAATTGCTTATTAAAAGCTGGAGCTATTACACAAGAGCACTCATTTAATCTATCACAAATTAGTTGCCACATTCATACATTATGATTGTATGCCCATTTATGATATGCAACATATTTCCTTTTGAATAGCGGCAAATATAAAGTACGACGATGAGACAATATGTGCTGTGATGGTTGCTTGCGTGTAGTTTTACGGAGTTTTTATTACTTAGATGTAGTCACAGTTCAAACTAGATTTTTGCATTATGCACTTATGCCCGTGTCTGTACATTGTAACGGGCCTTGTTTTGCAGACGTACAAGTTTTTCTTGAGAGCGAATACTGATGCACGTTCCATTAGAAATTAGTGAGGTCGGCGCACAAAATAGTTTAGAGAATAGAGAAAGTAGATTGTCCATAAAGAGGTACCACTACTCTATTCTCAATAAATTTGAAAGAATAGTTGTAGAGTTATGTTCATTTGTATTGGGTTGGGGTTCATAGCGTTTTTATACTTTCTTTTATTTTACAACGATTTGTTGGCTTTTTGACAAAGGGCCAGTATTCGATAGAACTCTTTCTGCTCCACAAAACTATGTTTATTGTATTTTTGAGCTGTGTAATTTTTATTAGTTTGGAGGCTTGTAAATTTTTGACACCTGCTCTTCTTTGCATTTCATCGACGTCAAAAAGCTGCCGAAGTAGCCTGGGACATTTGCGAGAAGGCACATGAAGAAGGTGTCATAGGCGAGTATACATCACGTCGATTACACGTCCTGCAGCGGAACGCCTTCTGAATTCGATGAAGAACATCTCAAATCACTTTTGAAGGAGAACCGTCGGCAAACTAGTCGTGTATTGACGGAAAAAATTAACTGCGAACTTAAAACGATTCTCAATCACCTTCACTCAATGGGATTTACGGAAAAATGGGGAGCCTGGGTGCCTCACGGGCTCAAAGAAAAAACAAAGAAAGCCGCCTTCAACTTGCTTCTCGGCATCTCACCCGCCATCGAGAAACACGCGGTCCTAAACAGCGCTTTTTGTACCGAATTGTCACGGGAGATGAGAAATGCTGCCTATACATCAATATAAAGCAAAGAAAGGAGTGGGTGGCTCCAGGAGATACGTCAAAGCTGAGAGTCAAGCCGGATCTTTATCCAATAAAAATCATGATATGTGTTTGGTGGGACTGGGAGGGCATGGTGCACTAGAAAATGCTCGAATAGAATGCCGCGGTCAACAAGGAGCTCTACATTGCTCAGCTACACCGCGTGAATGAGGACATTCGACTGAAAAGACCTGATCGACATGGTCAAACTATACCTCTTCACGACAACGCCACGTCCCATGTTGCACAAGTCGTCAAAGTCGCACTCCGAGAGCTCGAATGGGAGGTTCTTTAGCATCCGCCGTATTCTCTGGATCTTGCGCGGCCGATTACCATCTTGCCCGCTCCCTGTTAAACCAAATGAATGGCGTTACCTTCGATAACAAAGAGATCCTTAAGAACTGGCTCAACATCTTCATTGACACCTGACCAGGTGTTTGTGGATGCCGCGCCAAAAAAATTGGCCGTCTTTGGCCGCAAACCAATCATCGAGCCATTTTTTGGCTTCTTCATGACAATTGAAGCGCTGCTCGGAAAGTGCGTGGCGCATCGATGCAAACAAACGATAATCGGAAGGCGCCAAGTCTGGTGCGTAAGCCGCATGCACCAGCGGTTCCCAATTGTACGTCTCCACCAATTCCTGGGTCGCTCTTGATCGATGTGGCGGTGCATTGTCATCAAGAAAAATTACTTTGTGACACCGATCGGCATATTCTGGGCGTTTTCGGTGTATAGCGCTGTTCAAATCGGCCAATTGTCGTTGGTAGCGTGCACCGTCAACTGTTTCATCTGGTTTTAATAGCACGTATCAAATCATACCACGCTGATCCCAACACAGCATTGCCTTACGGCCGAAGCGATTTGGTTTGGCCGTTGTTTTTGGCTTGTGGCCGGGCGGACCATACGATCGTTTACGCTTGGGATTGGAGAAATACACCCATTTTTCATCACCCGTAACGATTCGATGCAAAAAAGACTTGCTTTTGAATCGCGAGAGCAGCATTTCACAAGTGATTTTTCGATGTCCGCAAATCGTAGTTTGAAGGCACGAAATTCGACTTTTTTAAGAGCGACAAAAATGCATTGTTGTATGAAACGTAACAAACAATGAACTGAATATTGTTGACAGATGACAGACGAAAAAACAAGACATTTGGGGAGGTTCAAAAATACGCCTAGGGACATCTATGGATTAATAGCTGAAAGTGTCATTTCATAGTCCTCTCAAGAGACTTTCAGCAGGGCATTTTGCTCTACCACTAATTTTTTTTTGCGCCACTACCAAAAAATTAGTGGTAGTCAAAATAAGGGTTTCATTAACACTAAATCTTCAGTTTTTCAGTGTTTTAACTATCCGCTTATTGCATTAATTATTTAATGCACTGTGCCCTACACTGATCTCCAGCCTCACTAACGAATGTTAACCAACATTTGGAGGTTTAAATCTTTGTCTGGTCAATGTCAAAAATTTACAAAACTTTTTTTTGAATCTCAGCGTCCTCCTTTATCTCAAAAGAGAAGCCTAACAGGTTCAAGTGAAAACGCAGTCGATTTTGATCAATTAAGTAAGAAGTGTGCAGTCTAACATTTGTCCTATCTAAGATCTAACGTCATTTTTACTGAACAGAAACCCAAAATGTTTCACCTGCCTGAGACTTGAGGCCTGTATTGTTTCTCTTTACCTTCCTCTGAGTTTTCATGTTTACCGATTGTTCTCTTGGCTATTCGTCGGCAAGTTCATTGCCTTCAACCACACAGCGACCAGGTACCCAGTACTGCAGTGCTTTTTTCCTGCCGCTAGAAGCTGAAGAGTATTATCTCACCCCTTAACTTTCTTGACTCTTATACATTTTTGAGCCATATTCACATATTTCGGCCTTCCATATCGATTTTAAGTTTTTGTTTCTAAGGGCTAGAATTTTTTGAAGCCTTGAAGGGGTTACATCTGACATACCATTACAAAGTTGGTGCGTTATTATCATTTAAAAGTACCCGGGTTCCAGTCTCCAAATGATAGAAACAATTATTTCTAACGTTGCAGGCCCTTCTTTGAAGTGCAGGACATTCACACGGACATTCTTGTACCGACTCAATTTCTTCTTCATCTCCACAACTCCTGCAGAGGTAGGGTGGCAATAATAAAAAGACGCTGGTAGTTGATCTGTTGAATACAAGCAGTCATTTTTTCCTTTTAAAATTCAGCTTTAGCCAGATCGCTTTAGAGACCCTGCAGTTAGTAATCAGATACTACCTCCTATTGGTTTCCGCGATTACGCTCACATAAATCGCAGTACACAGCTCGCAAAGGAATGCTGATGTCCTCTACCACTTTCTAAAGGTCAAGCTCAGAGCCTTTCCTTGCACACGCATTCGTTCTGTCATTTCCCTCTACTCTAGAGAGACCGGGGGCCCGCTGAGGCCAGTGCCTCAATATCAGCTTGATTATCGACAAAAATGGTAAGGTTTGCCGGGGGTAAGTCCATTAGTCTTATCATCTTTGCTGTTTTGTAAGTAGATGTCAGCTTGTAAGATGCTACACTGGTTTGGGAGTCTTAAAAAGCTATTTTAGATAAATGTTCCGAGCATACTCCCGTTCTAATGCCATTGTCTGCCTTTGAGCCGTCAATATAAATATGGTGAGCACTATCATCTGATTTGACTTTGGTGGGCCAATCCTTTCTGCGAATATTTCATAGTCAATGGGTGGAATATGTAGAATCACTTTCAGCGCCGGCTGAGGCGTATATCGGAATGCACCTGTTGTTCCTATACAACTAATCGTTGGACATTTATGAGATTCTTTAGGTAGGAGTGTGTCTGCACCGCGATGCACCACAAGAAAACTCCATAAGCTAAAATGGGTCTGGTGCGGTGGCTTATCCACCGTTTCAGAACCCATTTTTTTGCCAAATCTCTTCTTACACATAAAGGGAGCATTACATGCTTTCTTCATCCTTTACTCCGTGTTCCTTTTCAGCTTTGAGCCCAGATTGTATATTAATATCAAGACAAGTTTATTGAGACTGGACTCCTCGTAAGTTATGATTGATTCCGTGACCGGTAAACAACGGTTTCTTGTAAGGGTTTTGGCCGGCAAACTGCGGAAGTCGGATGAATGATCATAATGTGAAGCTACTCTATTATCTTTGAACACAGACACAACGCCAGATTAAATAATTTTGTACAGGTGCTATGAGTCTCTACTTGGAGCCTTATCAAGCTTTCCAACTAGGTCTTCTCTGGAACGCAATACCTGTGGTATTTGCCCTCATCAGAGGTAGTGTTCAAAATGCTTTCGCACTTACAGCGACAACCGTCTACTGAGTCGAGTGGTGTGGCTACTAAAACAATCCCTTCTCCTCTTCTGGGGAGACTCCCTCGAGTAACCGCACGAAGGTTCCGTTTATATCACCCGTTACTTTAGCTAAATCGTTTCTTTAAGTTTTGATTTGGATTAAAAGCCTCTACAGCTGTGACTTCGCATCTTCAAATTCAATTTCATCTCAAATGGTGTATTTCCTCTTGTAAAACAAGTATGTTATGAGGCTGTTGCAATTCGTTCGATGCTGCACCTTCACTACTGACATAATCTACCATAATTTGAACCAGTTTTGCTCCAAGTTAACTTCACAAAGTTCATCGAAAGATACACATCGAAAGACGCCAAAAACGCCCAAAGAGTCAAATGGGAATGAAAAAAGTCATAGAGTGTGGCTTTGCCGGCTGATTATATTTGACCATAGCTTGTATTTATTTTTTCTTTATTTTCTATTACACATAAGCTTTTGGTCACCTCTGCGTCTATGCATATCAAACGGTGTCTATTGCTGCGAATTTGTTGTTAACGATGGCGGGTCGATTGCAACAAACACTTTCGTTTTCTTTTTTCTTTTTACCGTCATTGGAGAGCGCAGCTACGGGCATCACTCCACATCACATCGTACGTTGATGGTATATAAAGTTGGTGGATGACACTGGAAAGCCATCAGTAACTCAGTTCTCTTCACTACTACTGGTGTTTGGTTAACTTCGTCTACCTACTTGCACGTAGCATATTTAAGCTTAGCCTACAACAAAATGAAGGTAGAAACATCAATACGCATCCTGCTTTGACGGCCTAAGTGCGGAGGATTATCGATTACTAAACGCTTTTTTCGTTTTCTCTTTTGTAGATTTTCGTTTGCGTTTTAGCTGTGGTGGCCACAGCCCAAGCAGGTTTGCTGGGAATTGGTGGCGGCGGCGGTGGCGGCGGCTATTCATATGGAGGTGGCGGTCATGGCGATCATGGCGGTCATGGCGGACACGGTGGCGGCGGCGGTGGTCACGGCGGTGAGGTCAAAATCATCAAGGTTATCAGTGACGGTGGAGATGGCGGTCATGGCGGTCATGGTGGTCATGGTGGTCATGGTGGCTTTGATGGTGGCTACGGCGGCGGCGGCCATGGCGGACACGGTGGCGGCGACGGTGAAGTCAAAATCATTAAGGTTATCAGTGACGGTGGAGATGGCGGTCATGGTGGTCATGGTGGCTTTGATGGTGGTTACGGCGGCGGCGGCCATGGCGGTTTTGATGGCGGGCTTGGCGCTTACGGCTCTAGCGGCGAATTGAAAATCGTCAAAGTCATCAACGGCGGCAGCGGCGGCGGCGGCGGTGGCGGTCATGGTGGTCACGGTGGATACAGCGGCGGTGGCGGTCATGGTGGACACGGTGGATATAGCGGCGGTGGCGGTCATGGCGGCCATGGCGGTGATGTCAAAATCATTAAAGTTGTTCACGAGGATGGCGGTTTTGGCGGTATCGGTGGCGGTTATGGCGGCGGTGGCTTTGATGGTGGATATGGCGGTGGTCATGGAGGTCATGGAGGTCATGGCGGTCATGGTCATGGCGATGGCGGTGCTGGTGGAGAAGTTAAAATTATCAAGGTCATCAGTGATGGCGGAGCGGGCGGCTTTGATGGCGGCTACGGCGGCGGCGGCTATGGCGGCGGCTATGGTGGCGGTGCAGGAGGTTGGGCCGCTGGCGGCGGTGGCTGGGATTAAGCGCTTTAATTGCCTTAAGGCATTTGTATATAATTAAGTGACAGCGCGCAGCCTTTTGCCAATGCCATAGACTGATACTGATAAACGCATATCTTGGTTGCGCTCTGCACAATTCTCCTATACCTCACCACTTCTACTACTTCTCCACATCTGTACGAGTATCAGCAGCTGATATGGACACTAATGCTGTTCTGTTAGTTGCGTGTGAGGTGCCATTCACTGCCTTTTCATAAGCACCTACATAACTACCAAAACTACTCAAAATGTGATATACAAACAAACATACAAACTCACATCTTTCTAGCCGTCTAAGTGTAAATGTTTAATCGAAGTTTTGTTGTAATGTACCTGTTGAGCAACATCGTGAGTTCGTAGACGTTGTTAATGTTGTTATTGTTTTTATTGTTACCAAGAATATAACAAGATGAAAATAAAAATTACAAAAAAAAATATATAAATCACTTTGCTATCGTTAATTTTTGATTATGCTTAGCCAAAAAAACCAAAAAACCTTAATAAAGCTTTCGTTTGCGGAAGTGCTTTCGTTCATAGATAAATACATTCAACGACCGCAAATCATTTTTAGGCACTCTTATCTTAAAATATACAAATCTCCAAATCTTCAGAAGATGCTGAACCTTTCACTTTTTACGAGAAATTTCACCAAAAACGAATTGAGACTGGCTGAGGTTGAACTCTTATTATGTCATAGAGCCATAAACCAAACAAAGGCCGTATACAGTTGCGTGCAAATAAATGGAAATGCGACATGGCAAGCTACTTTATTTTTAAATTTTAAATTTTTTTGGAAAAATTAGTGAGGTTTCTGTTTTGGAAGTGTAATTAAATGAAAAGTTAAGCCAACTATCCACACAATTTTTGAGTACATTCTGTCAAAAAAATATCGGGAACTGTTCATTTAAAAAGTGCGCGTTACATACTGTGGGCAAAAAGTAAGGTGAATTTATTTGTCAAACTTCGCGGGATTAAAATTTCGCTCTAGTTATTTTTTTCATGAGCACTGTTAATAACATCTGGGCCAACTTTCATGTGGATGCCATTATCAGTCATCTATTTACGCTTGTGTTTACCAAATGACCAAGAGCGCATTTTTCGATTTTTACAATGTCTGATTTGATTGAGCAGAGAAGTGCCATCAAATTTTGTTTGCGGAATGAAATTTCGGCTGCGGAAACGTTTAGAATGTTGCAGAAGGCATTTGGTGATTCGACGATGTCGCAGAAAAATGTTTATAAGTGGTACAAAGACTTCAAAGAGGGTCGAGAACGTGTTGATGACTTGGAGCGCTCCGGACGACCATCGACGTCAACAGATGACCAACACGTCAATAAAGTGCTCAAAAATCGTCGGTTGACTGTTAAAGACCTTACTGATATGATCGGAATATCAGAAGGATCTGTGAAAACCAATTTGAAAGACCATTTGGGCCTACGAAAAGTCAAATCTCGTTTGGTACCGAAAAAAAAGTCGTCGCGTTGATGCGTGTGAAACAATGCTTTCAGACTATCATGACAAACTCAAATCTATCATTACGGGAGATGAGACTTGGATTTATTCTTACTACCCTGAAACAACCGACCAATCAAGCGAATATCGTGCTAAAGGCGAGGCCAGACCGAAAAGATCACGTCAAAGTCCTTCAAAAATAAAGGTCATGATGACAGTTTTTTTTCGATTTTCGTGGTGTGGTGCACTATGAATTCCTTCCACCTGGCCAAACTGTTAATAAGGAATATTATTTGAGCGTTATGCGTCGTTTACGTGAAGCAATTCGTCTAAAAAGACCAGAATTATGGGCCAACAACTCTTGGTTTTTGCATCACGATAATGCACCGTCTCACACTGCACTCGTTCTTCGTAACCATTTCGCCAAAAATTCCACGCATATCGTTCTGCAACCACTGTATTCGCCTAATTTGGCTCCGTGTTACTTCTAGCTATTCCCAAAACTCAAGAGACCACCCCGGGGAACGCGTTTCGAGTCGATTGAGGAGATAAAAGCTGAATCGAAGAAGGTGCTGATGGTTATACCGGAAATGGACTATTTGGAATGTTTCGGGGATTGGAAAGTCGTTGGATAAGTTTTTTTCATCGAGAGGGGATTATTTTGAAGGGGATGAAATTGATTTACAAGAATAAATAAAGATTTTTCATTTTATAACCAAATTCACCTTACTTTTTGCCCACAGTATGTCTAAATTTTTTTTGCTGGAATGTAGGTACCACTGTTCTCTATAGTGCGTGTGTTTGAGCGTGATTTGTCAATTAGCTTGTTTTGGCATTTGATTATTCACTATGGATAAAAATATCAAGCAAAGAATTTGTCTTAAATTTTGGGTATTTGAAAAGGATTTCGCGTGCCGAATCGTTGAAAATTTTCCAGAAAGCCTATGGCGAGTGTGCTTTATCAAAAATACGGGTCTACGAGTGATATAAGGTTCTTGCAGACGGCCGAGAAGTCGTGAAAGATTTGCTCCGATATGGTCGCCCATCAACGTCTTCAACGGATGAAAACATCGACAAAGTTAAGGAATAGATGCTGGAAAACCATCATTTAAGTTCGAGGGAGGTAGCTCGTGAACTTAGCGTGTCTCACGAATCAATTCGCAACATTTTACACCATCAATTGGGCATGACATGCGTGAGAGATGAATTTCTTTAAAAAATTTCATCGGAAGAAGGTGGCTGAAGACATGCTTGAGCAAGTGAATTCGGACCCATGAATTTATTCAGCTCATCATCGCATCATAACAGGTGATGAGACGTGGGCATATGAGTTTGACATGCAAACCAGTCAACAGGCGGCTGAATGGCGCTATTCACATGAGTCGAGACCCAGAAAACCACGTCAAAGTCGGTCATAAGTGAAAGTCATGTGGCTCATTTTCTTTCTACGATAAATATAGAATATTATTTGAAAGTAATGCGACGTTTGAGAGAAGATGTGCGTATGAAATGGCCCAACTTGTGGAAAGAAAACTCATGGAACTTGCACCATGATAACGCACCGTGTCACAAGGCTCAAATTGTGAACAATTTTTTGACTAAAAACTCGACAAATATCATCGAACAACCACCGTATTCACCGGGCTCCCCGTGACTTTTTCCTTTTCCCAAAACATAAATTGCCACTCCGCAGGCGCCGCTTTGAGTCGGTAGAGGCCATTAAGGAGAATTTGCTAAAGTAGCTGAAGAAGATCTCTTCGCGTTTCAAAGGTGTTTTGGTGACTATTAGTCCAGTTGGCATACGTGTTTGCTTCCAATGGACTCTATTTTGAAGGCGACAAAATACATTTTTATGATGAAACGATTATTTTGCGTTTTATTCAACAATTCCCGTGACTGATTTCACAGCATGTGCATATGAGCATAATCGACTCCGGGACTGCTGAATCTATGGTATTTTGCTAAGATTTTTGTAAAATACGTATTGTGGATGTGCCCAGATTAGGTTAGCCAGGTTGTTTGTCCAAGACAAGACAGGCCCCTTGTGATACCTGCATTTGATTTCCATCCCCTAACTAAGTTGCATAAGCCACTTAGATCTTTTTAAGAAGGTAACGAGTAGCTCCACTGCGACATTTTTCAAATTTTCCAGGCCTTCAAAATAATCGCCAAGATATTTGGCTTGGCTTCTTTGAAGTGCAGAACATTCACAGAGGAGTTGTGGTTCCGACTCAATTTCTTCTTCATCTCCACAACTCTTGCAGAAGTCATTGTGAGATACATCCATTCTACTGGCTGGGGCGCCAATAGTGCTGTGAACTGTTATAACACTTATGAGGACGGTGACGGTTGATCCATTGAATCCAAGAAGTCTCATTTTCTTTTTAAAATTTAGTTTTGGCCAGAGCGTTTTGGAGAACCTACAGTTAGTAGTCAGAGATCACCTTCTATTAATTTCTGCGATTTGTTTTTTACCAAAATTTGTTATTATTATGTAATATTAGTGTAAAAAAATTATTATATTTCTCCTTTCCTTTCTTTTTAGTTTGTCTTTTTCGTACATGAAAACCACTAAGTTTATTATCTCAACTCTAATGATTGGCACGTCGGCGGCTGCTGTAGTCGAATGGGTAGGTGGGTGACTACTATCCGGTAGTTTTCGGCTGGGAGGCCTCGGGCATGACACACCAAATTATAGGAAATTTTTTTTCTGATAGAGGTTCTCTCAACCATGAAAAAGCCCCTTCATAAAAACCATCTGCCGTCTGGAGGCGGCTTAAAACATAGGGCCCTCCATTTTTCTAGAAAGCATCAAGATGCACATTGAGGAAAGAGTTCGGACGGCATCAAATAAAGGGAGATAAACGCCAATTATATAATATATGTAAATATAATGATTGAAATTTAATGACCGCGGCTCAAGATTAAGATAAATAACTAAAATAATAGTTTGTCTAGCTTAAACGGCCATATTTCTAATATTTTAGATTTTTTCGAAGATATAGTAGAAGTTTATGATGTTTATAATATTAAGCATAATGGTTTAATATTCTTCTTCTTGATTGGCGCGCCAGTAGTTTCTTAACGAAGCCAGTTGGAAACACCAAACTCTTCCTCTACTACCACCATCTGGTAGCACATCGAATGCTTTCAGAGCCGGAGCGTTTGTATCCATTCGGACGACATGAGCCAGCCAACATAGCCGCTGGATCTTCAATCGCTGCACTATGTCTATGTCCGTCGTAAGCTCATGTTCATATAGCTCATCGTTCCACCGCCTGCGATATTCGCCGACGCCAAACAGCAAAGGTCCAAAAATCGTCCGCAGAATTTTTCTCTCAAACACTGCAAGGGACGCCTCATCGGATGTTGTCATCGTCCAAGCTTCTGTGCCATATTGTTAGGACGAGCATGATGAGAGCATTGTAGAGTGTTAGTTTTGTTCATCGGCAGAGGTCTTTACTGGTGAACTGCTTACTTATTTCGAAGTAGCACTTGTTGGCAAGAGAGATTGTCCGTTGGATTTCAAGACTGGTATTATTATCGGTATTAATGCTAGTTCCTAGATAAACAAAGTCTCTTACTGCTGTAAACAGGAAGAATGCGTGCTGTGAAAATCCGTTTTACTTCGAGTCATTTTTGCATCAGCTGTGTAGAAGATGAAGTAGAATCATCTCAGCACCTTCTCCTTAGTTGCCTTGTATTCGCGGGGCTAAGATTTAAGCATCTTGGCTCTCATTTCTTTATTACGCCTACCGACCGAAGCAGACCTTGATATTAAAAACCTGATGACCTCGACCATGAAGTAGTTAATGCCAACGTAACTTAGTCATCGTTCGGTCGTCAACCACAAATACATAAACAACACCCCTCCATTCTCCTTCCGCCCTATTAGTTTCCTTTTCTCCATTATTTCTTTGGCAATGTCATCGCAAATCACGTATTTGCCCTCTCTCAGGGCAACCATTTCAACCTAACCCGTCGATAAACGAGTGCGCCCGGTGTTTGTTTGATGACAGGAGGTCTTGTCCTAGTTCACCACCAGATCCATTCATTTTGGTTCTTTATCCAGCTTAGCGCAGATAAATTAAAGTAAAGCTTTACACATTTTAATGCTGCTTATTGGATCTACATAAATTAAAAGTTTTGCTAAATTAAGCACTTAATATTTAGATTTTCCCTCCATATTTGCTTCACTTATTTATGTGCTATTATTATATAAAATTTAACTAAAGAAGATTTGCATTATATAAGACTTGTGGTTATCGCAGCAGCATCAGCAGTTGTTAATGTGTCCACGCATTCATTTGCATAAAAACAGGTTTTAATATTAAAGCTACTTATCACCGTGATTATACTAAAAATTATGGTATTAATTTTTTGACCAGCTTTTTTAGATTTCGAGCTACTGTGAGACGGAAGTTGATATTTGACCAACAGCAGTGAATTAGTCGGTTTTATGTTTTTACCAGCAGAAATCGTTAAAGATTAAACTACGAGTTTGAGGATAAGAAATACCAACCGTAATTTTTTGCCACTTTAATTTATGATAAATTTCTCCTGCACGTTTGGCGTGATTTAAAGTATTTATTTGTAGTTATAATCTCCAGGCCGTCTTTTCATCAATAATTGGCCGAGGTCCTCCTTTTATTTGTGGCGTGCGGTTTGATGTTGTTCCACAAATGGAGGGACCTACAGTTTCAAGCCGACTCTGAAAGGCAGACATTTTTTATGAGGAGCTTTTGAGGCGGCGACCGCTATTAGAAAAAACTTTTTTCATTTTGGCCTTTCACGTTCTCTCTGAATTCCGAATGGTAGTCACCCACCAACCCACTCGGCTACGACCGTAAAGAAAATACCAAAATAAAAAATATTAAATTATGTGCAACTTCTTTTATGAGAACTTTTCCTGCCGCCGCCTTAGCCGAAAGGGCATGTGAGTGGCTATGGTTCAAAATTCACTGTGGCTATGAAGCACCAAAAAGTGTGCCCGCTTTTGTTGTTCGCCAGGCAACAGCAAGACTTCGTGTATGTTTCTGGCACAGAGGAAGCTTCACATAAAATCGTCTGCTTTCGGGTTCGTAAATCCATCCATGTGCAGGATAATAGCAAGACGCATGGTGAAAAGATTTTTAGAGATATGATATCGGCTCTGAGCGAATTTGACAGAATCAGCTGAAAAAAATGAAATTGAATTGGTGGTATACGAAAAAATCAGCCAATGTCACTTCGTTGCCATCTGAACAACGACTGATTGGTCGAGTGTGTGAATACATGTGAAATGATAGTGCCGTATTCGGCTCTGGTTTTCTTTTCAGTTCAGTTTTCTTTTCCACCATAGTTAAAGAGTAAATCTATCATTCTTGTAAATCTATCACCTTTGACCAAGACGCATACAACAAATTGGAGAAGAAGTTCGGCCATTAACCTAAGAAATGATGAACAATTTCTAAAAAGTACCCACAATTTGTCTATAAAATGATAATTAATTATTCATTGATGTGTACCTCAATTCTGTCAAAGTTATCCCCAGGGTAACTAATACAAATATTAACAGGCAGATATTGAAACTTGTAGAAAAAGTACATATTAACGGGGAAGGCCACTAAGAAGGTGGGCAGATGATATGAAAGGCGATCTGCGTAGCATGAATGCACCAACCATAGCTAATGATGTAATGGAGAAGATTGATGGGATTAAGGTTAAAGCACTTCCCCAGGCTGCCGAAGAAGGAAACACCCAGTGACATTAATCGTCTAGCTGACAAATCCGGGCAGTTCCCTTCTCTGAAAGACCCCCCTAGTTTCTACAACGGGGTTAAATGGTGAACTCAGCTTTTCCGCGTATGTGCCGATCATCCAAAGCTCAGCACAAAGCACAGCTACGAACTTGGAAATGGAATGGCGAGGCGTCCAGGGATCTTTCTGCGTCCTACGTTTATTGTACTGGCGGCCAAAAGGTTTTCGAAATAGCACACGAAAGAATGGAGCTCCAACTATTGCGCCAATTTTAGAAATCAGTTGTGCAATTCCTCTTTAACAACAGTCGGAGGGATACCGATGACCGGGTAGAATAACTTTGAAAACATTCTGTTACTAATTCAGTCCCTCCTTGGCAAGTTCATTAGCAATGTCATTTCCCTATGCCTTTCTTTGTCCTGGAAATTAAAATAGAGAAATGTTACCTACACACCCAGGATATTTCATCTCTACCTTACAGAAGTAGCTTGAATATCGGAAAAAATGTTAATATCACCCTCGTTCCCGCGTTCCCTAAGCATTTTGCATGTCTGCAAGATCGCAAGCGCTTCTACCTCAAAAACACTAGCAGTATTCGGCTATTTTAAGGAAATAGATAAATTCGCTGATTTAGAGAAAACCCCTGCTCCGACTCCCGATTTCATTTAGGAACCGTCAGTGAACACAAAGATATCAGCTTCGGTAGATATGTTCCTCTAGCTGCAATTCTGCCTACTTGGAAAGATTATTCTGGCTTGACACTCAAACTCCTGTTTGCGGATAGGAAGAAATGTACGAGGTGCAGGTTTAACTGCCTAAAAATGCTACCATATCCCTTGATAGTGTTATAGCTCTTCTGAAGAGCTTCGCACCAAACCAGGCTTCCGTACTTTAAAACTGGCAGAACCACTAAGTTTTACATCCTAAGCATGACCTGTGGCTTGAGTCCCCATTTTTTGCCGAACATAGACTTGCAGGATAGAAAGCTATGCTGGACTTCTGTAAGGGTGACCATATAAAAAAATTCGAGCATTACTTTGTATGGAAGCAATTAGTTATTAAGCTGCACACTTGAAATTGAACGTAGTGTATGATATACTTGCAACACTTTTTCATGCTTGTCTCTAATTGCATAAGCGAACCTTCATCAGTCCCCCCGTATATACACCCAAGTACATATATAGCAGGTTAATATGATTCATATGCATGTGTGTGTAGATCCATATGCTCTTAGTTATTTTATTCTTTTTAGCCCAAAAGCGTTTACTGATTGTTTTGGTCTTCATCACACATCTGAAATCAAGTTCAATAGCGCTTCCTTCTAAGCTTCGAATTAAAATTCATATATGCATATACTTAAGTATATAATAAAATTATCAACTACATTTTATTTTTCTTTAGAGTTATTTTTTCTTTATAAAATAACAAAAAGAAAGAACCGGCGTGATGCCAAGAAGTCCATTCGCCAGTGTTCTTTTGTTGTTGCTTATTCAATGTTTAGTATGTTTTGCATTAAAGTTTGTTTTTATATAATAAAAATCTTCTGATTTCGGCAGAGTCTTGCTGGTTTATAAAACAGAGAGCTCTGACGCGTACGACCATTAGTGTGCTAAATTCGTTCTTAGCGGCGTGTTTTACCATTACCGAAATGAAAGTGAGTCTAATAGCGCGAAAGGATTACGTAACAGCACCTGCATACATTTATATTATTTAATTTTTTTCTCCATTTCAGTTATTCGTATGCTTATTGGCACTTAGTGCCTTAACGGCATCCGCCCATGCGGGATTACTTGGATTATTAGGTGGCATTAAAGGAGGCGGCGGCTACAGCGGTGGCGGCGGCTACAGTGGTGGTGGTGGCTACAGCGGTGGCGGCGGCTACAGTGGTGGTGGCGGCGGTGTCCAAGTCGTCAAAGTCATTTCAACCGGCGGCGGCGGTGGCGGCTACAGTGGAGGTGGTGGCTATGGTGGAGGCGGCTATGGTCATGGTGGTGGCGGCTACGGAGGTGGCGGCTATGGCGGTGGTGGCTATGGCGGTGGCAGCTATGGAGGCGGTCACTCCGGTGGCGGTGTTCAAGTCATCAAAGTCATCTCAAGCGGAGGTTATGGCGGCGGCGGTTATGGTCATGGTGGTGGTGGCTACGGAGACGGTGGCTACGGTCATGGTGGTGGTGGCTACGGAGGTGGCGGCTATGGCCATGGCGGTGGTAGCTACGGAGGCGGCAGTTACGGCGGTGGACACTCTGGTGGCCAAGTTCAAGTCTACAAGGTCATAACATCATCTGCTGGAGGCGGCAGCTATGGCGGCGGTAGCTACGGCGGCGGTAGCTACGGTGGCGGCTGGGGCGGTAGCGGCGGCAGCGGAGGCTGGGGCGGTTGGGATCGGAAGAAGTAAGTTATGGAGTCTCATTGCCGGACAATAACTACCATTTGCTTTTCCTGGATGCCATAAATTCGATTTGCATCTAAAGGATTTGAATCACTGCCACGTTTTTTTGTTCTTTGAATGTTCAAATCGAAACGCTAAGAACGTTTTTATGTACAATACAACCTTTTCTTAAATAAGCTGTTAACGATTAAGCATAGAATAATAATTCAAAATAGACAAAATTTATCTATAAAATGTATTTATTTTAAATGTCCTTGCAATAACTAGAACCAGATATGTGGGGTGTAACCAGTTTTGGAAAATTTAGACTGAGTAAGGCACATCAAGCAGGTGGCAGCAGTAGAGTTGCAATTTTGATTTTTTTCTATTTATTTGGACCTTAAATTTTCAAATTTTGTTTAGGCTCCTTTGAACTGTCAACCTTTGTTTATGGATTCTAACATTCTGGGAACCGAAAGCAAAAACAAAATGCATTGCTCCTGCTCCTTTTGCTGAGCTTCTTTGCTGATTTCTGGTTACATCACAATGATATCCAATGACCGTTGGCTTTTAAATTTCAGCCTTTGGAGATCATTGAGTGTTCATTTTTATTAGAAGAAAACTTCTCTCCAACATTTTTATGTTTCATGTTCGCATGCGATTTTTAATTCAATACCTCCAGCCATTATATCACCTATACGCGCACGCACACTCGCTTAAGGCGACCGGATTACGTCCGGGTGTGCACGAAACGCATGCATCTGCATTATTTATTAAATTTGAAGAAGCGCTAATTGATTGCAAGTTCTGGTTTCTTTTCCGAGGTCGTCTTCTTTTAGATGGAATAATTTAAAACGCCAGCCGGCTCTGCAAAACGAGTTCGAAATTATATTTTCGTTTTTAAAGAGAGATAGTTGTTGGAAATTTACTCAAAGTAGGTAAAAAACAGCGAAATGCTAATAAAGAGATTTGATTCCATCGCCCATCTGAGTCATATCATTATTGCTATATCGGGGTATCCTCAAAACTTAAGCAATAACTAGGCTTCGATATTTCGCCGCAACTTAATTGTGAATTCAAATCATAGCAACCAGTTGTTCAAGTGCAATATTATTAGCAAATTCATTTCGAAACTTGTCCGACCACTTAAAACTCCATCATTTTAGTTAAACAAATAAAATTAGCATTTTGAAAGGTAACCCACAAGAAAAGAAAAAGAGTCGCTAATAAAAGCTTAGTGGAATTTGCAAATAACGAAGCGGTTTAACCTATAATGGGGTGTTCCAATAAGTTCGAATTTTTTCGATTTAGCGCCAATTTTATACCTTCTGCTCAAATATGAACGAGACTTTATCAATAAAACGGTCCGCGGATGACATATGGCAAAAAAAATTTTTTTGTTGGATGGTAGGACTGTTATAAGCTTACATGCTAAATTTCAGCGTGATATGTCACATAGTTTGTTTTCTGTGTTACTGTAAATAAGTCAAGCTCGAGTGTGTTTTCCGAATTTAACGATGGAAATTCAAGTTGAACAAAGAATTTGTTTGAAATTTTGTTATTCCAACAAAATTTCGGCTTCAGACGCCTTAAAAATGTTGCAGACAACCTATGGGGACTCTGCTCTATCGCGTGCACGTGTTTTTCAGTGGCTCCCCGGAGGAGCCGAAACCCAAAAAACCACGCCAAAGTCGCTCAAAAATTACGAAGGTGTGGTGCACTCGGAGTTCCTTCCGCCAGGCCGATCGGTTAACGCTGAATATTATTTAGACGTTTTAAAGCGTTTGCGCGAGAACATTCGTCTTAAAAGGACGGAATTGTGTGTTATGTCGGTCATTTAGTTTTGCTGTATGATGGCTTTCACGTGCTTCCATCTACTGCTGACATATTGAGAGTTTTTCGGAGAGGACCTGAAAATGTTATAGATTTATTGAGACGCCATATTGCATCTACTTGTCGTACAATTGTCGGATTAATTGGAAAAATTTAGGCGATTTGAACCAAACATTTTGCCGATTAAGCCCTAAATTCGGCCGCCGTAGCCGAATGGATTTGTGCGTGACTACCGGAAGTACATAGGTTCGAATATCCGTGCATGAAATATCAAAATGAAGAAAAAGGTTTTCTCTAATAGCGGTCGCCTCTCGACAGGCTATAGCAAACCTCAGATGAAAAAGCTGCTCAGCAAAAAAATATCTGCCGTTCGGCTTAAAACTGTAGGCCCCTCCATTTGTGGAACAATATCAAGGTTCACGCCACAAATAGGAGGAAGAGCTCGGTCGAACACCCAATAACACAAAACATTCGTCGTAAATGTTTGGATAACGCTGCTGAAGTGTTAGTTTTTGGCTGGATATAAATCCGGGTCGTTCCGGTAACGTAGTCTCACTGTCTGTGTGAATGTGAAATCCACGAGCTCGTATTATTGTAAGGGTTCATTGCACGGCAATGATAAGAACGATCCCTTTCCACATAATAATGTGGCAAACACTAAGAAAATGTAAGAGATCCAGTGATTAGCTTTCATGCCAATAATATGAAGGATGGGAACTTCAGTCACTAAAGCACCAATTACGAAATATACTTCTTATAGACCTTTATGCAAAAAAGGATGCATGAAATACTGCCATAAGCTTGAACACAATAAAAAATAGACTACGACTGGGTTGATGGGACCAATTTACATCCCTATAGATACCGACTATTACCTTTCAAACTTCAACGAAAACCATGACTTGGCTATCCGCGTACTCAGAGGAGGGTATGTAAAACTTGCCCCAGTGCTGCCGTGAATGTCGTTTTGCACTTGCTTCCTATCGACTTTTACGTTATTTCCATTGCTGCTCTAAGTGCAATCAGGTTAAAAGTGGTTCGCCCCTGGAGGCAATCTCTCAAGGACATGGTAGCATTTTTAGGCAGTTAACACCGCATGTTTCTGAGCTTCGTATAGATCTTTCTATCCGCTAAGTGGAGTTGGAGGGGCAAGCTGGGGCAATCTTTTCAAGTAGGCAGGATTGGAACGAGGGGAAAATATTTACCAGTGCTGGTACATCTGTCTTCAGTGACGGTACCATGATGGAATCGGGAGTCGGAGCAGGAGTATTCTCTAAATCAGTCAATTTATTTATTTCTTTAAAACTGCCAAATACTGCTAGTGTTTTTGCGGTAGAAGTGCTTGCGATCCTGCAGACATGCAAAATGCTTAGGGAATGTGGTAGCGAGGGATCAAAGCTCTGACGACGCCATGGTGAAGATTCAAACAAGTCAATTCCTGTTTCTGATTCCAGGTTAGAGGAACATAGAGGGAAATAAAATTGCTGATGAGCCTACCAGGAAGAGGACTGAATTGGTCTCAGATCATCGGCATCCTCCTGACTGTTGTTGAAGGGGAATTGCCGAACTTGTTTCTCAGGAAAGCGCAGAGGAGGTGGGGCTCAATTTCTGAGCTGATGTAATTCCGAGCAATGACATCTGCAGAAACTGCCGTTATGTGGTGGAGCAGGAGGCTACATAAAATATTTTATGCCATTGGTGAAAAGTTAAAATTCTCGGTAGTTACATCTTGGAGAAACTCGAAGATATCAGTTCCATGAATATCAAATAACAGACGAAATTTATTTTGATTACAATAAAGTTGTGAATGCTATGCGGTGCCCCCAAGGGTCAGCTA
Organism: Anastrepha ludens; assembly: GCF_028408465.1. Classification (NCBI taxonomy): domain Eukaryota; kingdom Metazoa; phylum Arthropoda; class Insecta; order Diptera; family Tephritidae; genus Anastrepha; species Anastrepha ludens. The sequence continues at coordinate 45,565,939 of NC_071499.1, read as the reverse complement.
TGTATGTTCTTCGAACTTAATGACTGTGTTAATAAGCGGAATTGTCTCATTTGGGAAACTGAGAATCAATACGTGATTATTCAACGTCTTTTCCATTCCAAAAAAGCCATTGTTGGGCACGAAAAATGCGTTGCTTGTATCACTCAAATTTCGGGAAAATAGCTTGTAATACAGTTACTTCTAACGGAGTTCAATATAGGAGGATGATCAAAAACCATTTCTAGCTTAAAATTACAGTACATAAATTACATAGTAAATGAAACAATGACACAGTTTAAGGTAAGAGTTTGAAGAAATACTTATCTCACGCTAGGCGACGTAGATTCATCTCGAGCACACGTGATTTGACGTCACTGAATTTATTTATTTGAAGTCTTGTGAAAGGGAAAGTTCTTATATATTTTAATAGGTTAGGCCAGGTTTTTGCTGTTGTCCAACACTCGCAGCCTCATAGCCAATTAGAACACCGCATGGAGAACTTGCGCCGATCGCCCGTAAAACTAATTTGTACTGAACAAAAACTTTAGAAGATCTCTGATTTCCACAGTGCTGATATTATTAAATAATTGTCTACCTGAAGTGGTGAATCTTTTTCTGGATAGATCAGAACAATGGCACAGTAGGTGACTCGTTTTTTCCTCTTTTTCATCCAGACAACCTTTAACCTTAATATCCGAATTTTCAAAATAGATAGTCTCATTGGAACATCCCATACTTTGCATATCCATATTTATGAGATGTAATTTTTATGCTGGGGGATTTACCCTGAAGAATACATATTTTGGCAGATTTGTCAAAAACAAAAAAATATTAAAAAGTTTCCGTTGAGCGTTTAGTTATGCTAATCTGGTTCCTAGTAAATATTTATAAAATCTGAAATTATTGTACTATTAGTGCTTACATAACGTGATGAATATTTAATTAAAAAAAAAAAGAGAAAACTCTAAACGGTAACCTTTCACTGTATTCAAGATGCTCTGATGACGCCTGGGGGGTCAACCAGGGAAACCTCACCAGAGTCAGGGGGAAAGATGAAACAAAACAAATCGATATGAAAAACCAGCGAAATAGTATTGGATCGATGACATGATCACATTTTTATTGTAATGTGGGCTGCAAAACTTATCTAAGTAAATGTTCGTGTTGTGCGTTATTAAATAAGGGAAATAATAATGAAAATAAATTTCATATTTAGACAAATATTACCTGCTCCTCTTGTTTCGCGGACAAAGGAAGAACTGAGATATTCACGAATTGTCGCATCGAAGTCTCGGTGAGGTCACCCATCTCTGACCACTATTATATGAAATTTTTAATTGCTAATGAACTATTTCCACTTTTAAGCCAATAAAACGTTAAAATGACTGATGAGTTCGTTAAAGAATGGCGGCATGCCATCTAACCGCAGTTGTATAATAGTTTTTTTTTGTAAATTTATAAATCAACGTGCGTGTAGATGTTGACCATGTAACTAATTGACACGATTATTTTCCATAACTGTTAACTGTTTATTATTTAATAATTTATGGCTACTTAGCAAGCGAAAGTACAACGACCTCCTCTGACGTAAGGGCTAAATTAAGGGAATATCAACTTGAAGAAAAAGGGGGCAACAAACTGAACACACCCTTAAGATAAATAAAGATAAACAAGCTAAAGATAAAAAACTATTAATTGCTCGAAATAAATTTGAATAATGAAACCTGAGAATTCATTTGAAAAAACAAAAAAATAATAAAACTTAACAAAATTGTCCTACAGCGTCATCTGGCGTAGAGCTAGTAAACACAAACCTCCGAAATAAATTCTTCGTACCAAACACCGTGTACAAGGTGGCGCAAAATTAATCAGACTATCGAAATTTTGAAGTATTGGGTATGAGAATAAATTTTCGTCCTTTCTTAGCCACAGTTACGCATTATTTAAACAAATAAATAATACATGATATTATATTATGTGAAGTATGTGCCATTGGAAGCTACTAGCCTGAAAGATCATACGGATTGCTATGACGAAAAATTCGAGTCCTTTTGACTTGATCCATTCACTGAGCCAGTTTGCAATGCTCTCGTAAGAAGTGAAACGCTCTCCAATAAGGTCTGACTGTATTGATCGAAATAAATAGTAATCCGAAGACGCAATGTTTGGGGAATACGGCGGGTGGGGCAATATTTCCCAATTCAGTCGCTATAAATATTTCTGGACAGATTTAGCAACGTGTGGCCTGGCGTTGTCATGCAGCAAAATTAGTTTGTCATGTCTACCGTCCCATTCCGGCCGCTTTTCTTTGAGAGCTCGATTCAAACGCATCAGCTGCAGTCAGTAACGATCGCCAGTGATGGTTTCAGATGGTTTAAGGAGTTCATAATAGATGACACCCTTCTGATACAGACGCACAACATAGCCTTTGAAGCATGCATATTTTTTTTCGCTGTTGATGGACCTGGTTCACCGGCAGGCTCTAACATTTTCGACGCTTAGGGTTATCACAATAGATCCATTATTCATCGCCAGTGACGATGCGATGCAGAAAACCTAGCGACTTTGGAAGTGCCGAAACCACTCTTTGTAAGTTGTATTTGATGGAGCGTGATTACCGTAAATATTGATCAATATACGATACGTTTCAACTGCACTTTTCTTTAAAAGTTAATAACGAAGCATGACTTCCCGCAAATGCTATTTTTTCGGGACGAATGTAGACGTTTTTGTCGTCAGATAAATGCTTCAAACGAATGTCAACTACTGCGATCGCGACCTCACATATACACCTTCAAATCACCAGTAGAGCGAACACAAAAATAGTATCAGCAGCGACACCTCCTTTTACGAGGGCGGAATCTCATTCCCATATCCAATAATTAAACAATAAGTAAGGATATCTTCCTTATTTAAGCTAAACTCGAAAAAAGTCATTAATCTATGTAGTGGCACACTAGCAACTGATTTCACTCAATACCGAGCCAGAAGTTTGATTTTGTCGCCTAGTGTAATTGGCGTATACGATAGAGCATATAGAGATGTATGAAAATAACAAACAACCGAATTTTTTCGATCCCCACTTTTGCGGATAGCTTGGAGAAATGAAAATAAGGCAGGCCCTCAGTATCTGAAGCCAAAGAATTGTGGCCTGTCATGTTCATCATTCTCGATGCACTCATGATTTCTACTGAAACATTCATGCCACTCGTAAACGACTGATTTCTTTATACTAACATTTCCGAAACAGACTTCCAACATTTCCAAGGTTTTCGCACCATTGAATCTGTTTTTAACGCAAAGTTTAATAGAAACTCGTTGTTCGAAATTCAAATCCATTTTTGAAACTGTAAAAAATCGAAGTCACGTGCAGAGGTAGATTTATTCAAGTCGGCGTAATTTTCTCAAATGTCAACCAATGGTAATACAATATTAGTAGGAATGTCAATGTGGCAACCTTCTTCTTCTTCTTAATTGGCGCGATAACCACTTACACGATTTTAGTTTAACAAAGCGCGCCAGTCGTTTCTTTCTCGTGCTAGTTAGACACACCAAGAGAAGCCAAGATCCCCCCACCTGATCTTTCCAACACAGAGGATGCCTTCCTGTTCCTGTACTACCACCAGCTGGTACCGCATCGAATACTTTCAGAGCCGGAGCGTTTGTATCCATGCGGATAACATGACCCTTGCTTGCAGTTCATTCAATGCAATGAGCAAGGTAACGACAAATGAGCAAGGTAACGGCAATGAGTAAGGTAACGACATATGAACAAGGTAACACTAATGAGCAAGGTAACGACACATTTTTTCGTGTGTGCAGCCTGTTAAATCGAATTATAAGACGTTATCACGTCAAAAAATCTTCTGATAAGGTCATCAATTTTGCGTCCCCTAAGGCCTAACACTGTTAGTGCATAAGGCCTAACATTACGAAGGTTCTAATCCACACCTGACATCTGAGCTGACTTCCCACTGAAACAGCGAAAAATATCTTTCACAGACCACTACCAGATATCGCATCCAGAGTACTGAGCAATACGCTGATGTTAATACCAAAAATTATGCACTGCAAGAGCAAACTTCTAATCAACGTCACAGCACGAAAGATCGTCACAGCTTACAATACAAAGCAAAACTCACTCGGCTCTGTCGCGATGTATCACACTCGCCAAAGAATTGAACATCATATCGACTCCGATGCTTATGAGAACACCAACATACCCTCAGTGTGTTTCCCTTAAATCCTGCTCCTATAATAAATTATTATTCCTTAAAAAAATTGAAACAGCATCGCTCGCATACATACAGCACTACAGCGAAGCTACTGAACCTTTTCGAGCAGAATGGGATTTTATATTCACTGACGGATCCAAATCAGACATCAGCACAACATTTGCTGTGACAAATAGCGACGGTGCCACAGTTTTTGTCGGTGCACTGCCTACATACAAATCCGTCATTGAAGCTTTGCAGAACCCAAAAAACGATATGTTACTCATCAATATGATAAGAAATATAGGGTGGGCCATGTAAAATTTGCTTTTTGCATCGGCTATAAAAAAAAGTAATCAATATTTTTTCAAACTTTTTTTTTATTTTGAAGATTGCACATTGTCATTTATGAATAAAAAATAATATCGTTCAAATGACTGCCACTACTGGCTTTACAGTAGGCCATTCAATCAACCCAATTTTTAAGCACATTTTCGATTGCTTGGGCTCCAATTTCATGAATGGTAACTTCGATTTCGTGTTTTAAAGCATCAATCGTCTCTGGATGGTTCGCAGAGCATTTGTCCTTAACGGCTCTCCAACGGGCTTAAATCACAGCTCCGAGACGGCCAACTGATATCGGCTGATTATTCGGTTTTCAAAAACGGTAGCCAAAAGTTTGAGTGTAACTTTGGCAGTGTGACAAGTTGTACCGTCCTGTTGAAACCAAATGTCGTCCATGTCATCCTCTTCAATTTTTGGAAAAAACTCGTTGAGTATGTCACGGTCACGCTCGCCATTTACTGTAACCGCGGCTCCTCGCTCATTTTCGCAAAAAATGGCCCGATGATGCCGCCAGACCAAAAACCGCACCAAACAGTGACTCGTTGTGGATGCATTTGCTTCTCTACAGTAACGTGTGGATTTTCTGAGCCCCAAATCCGACAATTTTGCCTATTGACGTAGCCACCGATGTGAAAGTCAGAAAAGAAGAAGAAGACTCACCACTTTGGAAATAGGTTTTTAATATTTCCCAACTTTGTTCAAGCGTATAGGGTCCCATTTCGTAAATGTCAAACCTTTAAGTAAATTATGAACACATTTTACATGTCATTTGTGTTATCATTCTCAAAAAAATAGGTGGTTCAAAAAGCAAACGCTATATGGCCCACCCGTATTATTTATGAAAAAGGACGCAATAAAAATATTGTGGGCTCCTGGTTATGCTGGAATCAGAGGCAACGAAGTCGCCGATGAACGTGCAAATAAAGCACGGATGCAGCCATTACATTTCTTTAACCACCTCACGCCTAAAGACTTATGGATGCATGAGTCAAATTACTTAGCCGGAAAGCTCAAGCATGATTGGGCCACATATTAACACTAACAAAAAGCGAAATAAAAAAAAAACTATTCACAGCAATTATTATGTGACAAATTCTCTATCCAAAAATGCATTTGATTTTAAAATCGAGAATTTGATGGAAAATTCGGGGCCCACTTGACGTGGTTTGACTCTACTACAAATTAAATAATCCCCGTTTAACTAAACCGGTCTCTGACTCTCCTTGCAGAGGTATGAGAACTTTTGTGCGTCTACGAATTGGACATTCAATTCCCACTCATAGTCATTTACTAAATGGAGCCTTGAAGCCGCCATGCTCATGCTGCAATATACCAGATTTATCAGTACAACATCTCCTCGCCGAATGCAGCAGCAAACCCTTTGACCATCTGAAATTAGCAAACTCGTATAATATTAACGCTTTCCTTAAATTTCAAATATTAGCTAAACTAAATATATAAAATTATTGTTAATTTCATCCGACATAACACTATTTTTTTATTTTAATACTTAATGTAAATTATCTCTAAATTATCTAAAATAGTCTTATAAGTATAAATCACGAGCCGAAGGCCTTAGTAGCCAGAGTTCTTGTTAAATTTTCGTGTATTGGTTATTTATAACTATTACTCTTACATATAAATAAATAAATAAATAAAATAATCTTTCACAGATTATGCAAGTTTAGCGTTTATACAAAAAATTTTGAGCCATTAGTGGCACCCCATAAATTCCGTTAAAATTGTATTATGGTGTACACAAAAGTTGCTAAATGTGCAACTACAAAAAAAAAAAAAACTGAGCCTCAATCAAAATTAGATAAAAAAAGCGATAAATAAAAGGCCGATTCATTGATCAAATATAATGATAACATCTGGTTAGTCGAGCCTAATAAACATTAAAAACTTTTTCATACATACATAGGTACATTTGTACAACACATTCATGCATATGGACACACATATATACATAGATACTACACAATAGCAAAATTAAGAGAGGGCGAAATAATGCAACATTGCATGTCAAGTTCAGCTTTCCACATCAACAACTTTAACACTCTACAGCAATGCTTTCAGCAGCTGCTTTTCGATTTGATGTTGTTTTTGCATGGACAAAAGAAGTATGATAAATAGTTGTGTATTAAGTAGCTCGGGATAGGCTAAAATAACCAAACAACCAAAAATTATGTTAAGTTGCTGCAAATGATGGTTTTGTGTTGGAGTAAAACCCGAAAATTTGAATAAAAAGTAATCAAAGACAAGAAATATTATTAAACAAAAAAACAAAAAACCATTCCTAATGAAGTAAAAACTACAAAACATAGAGTGGATAAAAAATCCAACAAGACAGCCGGTTTGGAAATTATGATGTTTGTGTTAATGTTGATGACGCGACTTTTGTTTTTATCTGAGCAAGAGATTTTCTACCATTAAATAATTTACTTTCTGTTTTTGTTTTTTACTTACCTATATGTGTGTATGTTTGTTACGGTTGAAACAATAAAACTTGTGTAATAATCGACTTGTTGAATACGTGTAAATTGCTGTTAAAATTATATTTCTTGCTTACTTTTTTATATTTTGGGCATGAAGATTCTCATACAGGGGGATCCAAGTGTAAGTTAATTTGGGATTTATAGTTTGTTTTGACACGAATAGCGTCCATCGAGTGGGTTTGTTGCATTATACAACACTTTGGCGCATAATCATAGTCGTGCGCTAAATACAGGCTTAATACAACTGGGCCTAAGTATTTAGAACTGGGTTTATTTTCTTTACCACCCAAGTTAATTTAGTGCTATGCTTTCGTAAGGACCAGCTTTGATACAAATCTGTTATATTCTAATGTCGTCTGGAAAATTAAAAACTATAAATTTACATTCAGATATTTTTGTTTGAGGAAAAAGTAAGAAATTTCGAGTAAAGTAATATTTAATAATACACCTGTGATCATAATAATAGCAGCGCAACATATTGTAAAGTTTGGACTATTCATTTACTTTTTATTTAAGGGATCCCGGTGGTCTACAGCTCGAAAATGTAGGGTATTTTCAGGAATTTTTTTACAATAAAAAAATGAAAAACGATATATAAATTTTGTAAGCTTTTTATATAACTTCTTTCACATATAAAAATGAAAAAAACATTTATTTTACAATAATAATTTAAAAAGTGGCGCTGAAGTTGACCCACCCGAATAATGACAGTGATGTCTATTTTGGCTCTTCTATTTATCTGAAACGCAAACACCAAAAAAATTATTAATCAGCATGACTGTAGCTATGCCCCGCTACTAAAATAAAAACAAAATAAAAATTGAAAAAATGGCGCGGTTTTGAATTTGACACTCTAAAAGTCGGGGTTTTTTCAGTTTTTTAATAAAAACAAAATAAGACGATTCGGTTGAATAGATTTTTTTTGACAACACCAGGCCGAAAAAAGTCGTTTCGAGATAAATGAGTTTAAAGTTTGAGGTACAAGACCGCGCGGACCGCTCTTTACCTCATTAAATTGCAGTAGAAGCTAAAATATTAGGAATTTTAGCATGAAAATTCCAATGTATATTCTTAAGATGCCATACTTTCGAAATATTGAAAAAACAAAAAATCGATTTTGTGAAATTTCTATTCCACCAGGTCCCCTTAAATTTTTATGAATATACCATAACCGGCCGGATTGGATTTTGCATGAAGATAACTCACCATCTCACCGAGCCCAAATTGTGCTGGATTATTTGACCAAACACCAAGTAAATACCATCGTACAAGCACCGTATTCACCTGATATGGCCCCGTGCGACTTATTTTTGTTTCCCCACGATGAAGTTACCACTTCATAGAAGGAGATTTCAGTCGATAGAGGAGATTAAAAATAATGCGATGAAGGACGGGAAAACATTTCCTGTACTTTCTGGTCATAGGGTATGTATAGGTCACATAAGGTGGTGCAAAATTAATCACTTCATCGGAAGAATTATAATTTTTGCAAATAACGTCATACGCCAATCATATTTGGCACTTGTGAACTGGGTATAAACATACAAACAACGGAGCCTATCATTCAAAATCATTTTTTTGTTGTATTTAGTAAAAACGCTACAGGAGAACAACATTGGATGATTAATTTTGCGCCACCTAGTATTGCAGCATACCTTTGAATTTATTCTTATTGTGTTTTTATTTATTATTATTTTATTTTTATTTCGTAAAAAAGTACATTCATACTTTCTTGCGAGCTATGTTGAGCCATCTTGGCGATATAAATTGATTGCTTTGGTGTTGTAATTTCATCAGGTATACCCATTCGGGGAGTGTTTCGAAACATAGAAATTATGCAGACCATCCTGAAATGATCCAGATACTTGAAATAAATAACCTACGAGCCAATTTCTCATGACACGTGCCGGAAATCGTTAACAAGGTCAAGCTACATTGAGAGAATTGAATGCGCTACTGCGACAGCTAACGTTTTCCACACAGACTAACGTTGGTGGAATGGGTTTGTGCCGTGATGAAGCAAAGGTTATCCCAAAGGACCTGGACTTGATGCAATCATTATTGGAGACTACACGTGGGCTTATGAGTACGATATGCAATACCTACACAAGTGAGTGGAGAGAGCTCCGACTGAACCAGGACCAAAAAAAAACAACACAATTTTTAATGAAAAAAGAAAGCGATCCTCACGTTTTTTATGGACTACACCGGTATTGTACACCACGAATTTTTTGCCAGAAGATCAGACAGTTAACAAGGGCGTTATGAGACATTTACTTGAAGAGATTGACCAAAAAAGAAAGGATTTGAGCAAAAATCACTTGTGGATTTTCCACCATAAAAATGTACCGTCGCATAGTGCCTTTATTATCCGTAAATTTTTGACCAAGAACAAAACGAATCAGAACATCCAACAGCCATTGAATTCATCTGATATGGTTCTCTGCGATTTTTATCTGTTTAATGGAGCCGAAAAGAGGTAGGTAGGTAGGTAGGTAAGATGGCAAGAGTGGAAAGAGAAAACATTCTACAGCCAACCAGTGCTTTTGATGTGGTGGAGGAGAGAAAAGGCATCTAGGCTGGAGAATTTCTTCAAGTCATCCCCAAAGGGCAGAGAAAGTGTTCCACAGTCTCTTTCTCTGCAGGATCCCCACAACTTCTGCAATAGGGATTGTACAAGCTTCTCCGCATGAGTACCCATCACCCAGTGACCAGTGAACACCGCAATGAGTTTGGAAATTGAATGGCGGGGGATTCCCATCACCATCTGTTTCTATCGTATTGAGGCCATAGTGTTTTTGACATAGCACACGAAGAGACAGACCTATCTTTTTTAGAAAGAAATTGTGTAGCTTCCCTTTAACGATGGTCAATGTCCGACGACCGATGTCTGAGAAGGGGACAGCTGGAACCGGTTCTGCCGACCCCTTCCTGGCAAGCTCATCGGCAATTTCATTTCCCTCTATATTCCTGTGCCCAGGAACCCAGATAAGGGTCCTGCACGTTCGAGACGTTTCAGTTCCTCCTTACAGGAGTTTACGAGAAGAGAGCTGCAATACGGCGATGACAGGGCCTTGATTGCAGCTTGACTATCGGAAAAAATATTAAAGTCTCCCTCCCAACAGCGATCCCGAAGTATTTTGTAAGCCTGCAGGATCGCGAAGACGTTTGCTTGAAAAACGCTGCTTGTTTCCGGCAGTTTGAAGGAGACCGAAATGCTGGCTGATTTAGAGTAAGCCCCCGCTCCCACTCCAGACTTCATATTGGATCCGTCAGGGAAAACAGAGGCATCTATGGTATATCCGTACCGACTCTCCCCTCATTCCAATCTTGCCTGCTCGGAAAGATAGCCCTAGCACAACCCTCAAAGCAAAGTTTGCGGATGGAGAAGTCAGTGCGAGTAACAGAGAAGGAAGGGGAGATCTTCTTCAAGATGCTACTATGTCCTACAATAAGTTGGAAGCCGAAAAGAAGTAACGGAAAAATTGAAAACGGCTCTGTTGGTTGTACCGAAAATAGAGTTTCAGTAATACTTCGAGAGCTGGATCAAACGCTAGCATAAGTGCGTTAAGTTGATGGGCAGTACTTTGAGGGCGATAATATCACTTTTGAGGCAACTTCTTGATCAAGGTTGTATACATTCGTTCTAATAATGCCAATGACATAATGTCGTCATAACATAATTTTTTTTTTTCATTTAAATAATTTATTTTTTAATCGGCATTTTTTTTACGATTTTGTAGTTAAACTCTTACTTGAACCACCCTGTATGCCATTTACAAAATTTTAAAGCCACCCAAATTTGATATTCCAAACATGCATTATTCACGCCAGTAATTCATGTTCCTTTTTTTTGATTGTGTACACTTTTTTTTGGCTAAAGCCATTAAGTAATGTTGTCATTGTAAATATTTGATTTAATCAGTCAAACAATCATTAAACATTTCGCTGGCACAGTGAGTCTTGTTTCTGATGTTTTAATGCCAATTTTAAGCAACCGCAAAGATGTAAGCCGATAAGCTTTAACGACTTTGAATGTATTTAAAAAAATAATAATTAATTGAAAATGTTCACCAAATATTTACTTTTTCCTCAAGCAGTTAATATTCAATTAAATTGAGAGTTTTTCGTTTGCAACATATTCGTAATACTGGAATACTCTTTATAACACTGGTTAACAAAATTTAAACTTTTTTGTCACACAAAAACGCATATCAAATTTTGAATATATTGGAGTCACCAAACAATAATATGTTAAGGAAAAAAAATTGGCACATAAGGTATCCTTGTTATATCGAAACATATATTTTTGTAAAAAGTAGGAAAATTAATTACACTTAACGCATTTTTATTTAATGTACAATGAAAAATGATCAATTTCGTTAATATTTAGCTTCTGGCAGGTCCCTTTTAAGTTTCCAACAATAAACCTGGACTCCATTTCCCTTGGTAGCGCTTTTTCATTCAGGAAATGTTCTGATGAAATCTCTCGCTCGTTCATCACTCACAGCACCTAAATTTGCTGGAAAGAAGTCCAAATGAGAGTCCAGCACATATATTTTTAAAGACATATTACACCCTAAAGCTTTATATGATATTAAAAGCTCATATATTAATTCTTTGTAATTTTCCGCTTTATAGTTTCCTAGAAAATTGTGAGCAACGTTCCCAAAAATTTTCCAGGCAAGTTTTCCTTGATCATTCAAGTTTTCTTCAAAATCCTTATCTTTTAACAGTTCCCGCATTTGTGGACTTACAAACACTCCCTCTTTAATTTTTGCTTCGCTAAGCTTGGGGAATTTGTCTTTGAGGTATAAAAATCCATTGCTATCTTTGAGCATAGCCCTTACAACATTTTTTATCAAGCCGAGTTTTATATGCAACGGTGGTAAAAATATGTCATTAGGGTTCACTAAAGGATCATTCTTAACATTTTTACGGCCTGGAGTAAGTGATTCACGTTTGGGCCACACTTTCTTTATGTAGCGATTTTTTCAGTCTCTACTGTCCCATTCGCAAATAAAACATCAAAACTTTGTATAACCTAGTTGTAGCCCATGAAAAAGAGAAGTGACTTTAAAATCTCCACAAATTTTCCAAACTGTATTTCATTTTTTTAAGAAAAAATCTCATATTTTCATAGGTCTCTTTCATATTAGAGCCATGAGCATAAGAGTGGGCCGAAAAAAATTTTTTTTTAGGATCGAATTCTTATATTGCGGAAAAGTTGCACTGTTAGACTAAAAAAGTGTGTGCCAAATTTCAGCCCCATCGAACGATATCTTCTGTCGCCAGCATAGGCCTCAAATTTTGAAATGGTTGTCCAGAGAGAGTGCGCACTTGAACGAAAATCAAAAATTCGCCCATTACAAAGAAAATAAGAAGACTAGGAAGAAAGGAAAAAGATGGGAGGTGGATGCGTATTTGTTGGTGACGATCGAACGATGACTGAGTTACAGTGGTGTCAGCCACTTCGTACTGCTGATGAAGGTCATCAGGTTTTTAAATATCAAGGCCTGCTATATCGTGGCCAGCGCTCGCTGAATGGACGCGAATCCCATCTCTCCCAGAGCAGACCGCAGGCAGTCAACGAGATCCCAATCTTCTCATTTCGCGGGGCAACTACATCACAGCTCATCTGCCTCGGGGTTTCCCGCAATGTTGCCATGACCAGGTACCCAAATGAGCCTTATACCGAAGAACTCGGATGCGATCGACAGTGAAGTCAGACATTCCCCAACTAGCTTCGAGTGCATCATCATCGAGTCCAGGACGCTGATTGACGCTTGGCTGTCGGAATAGATATTAACCTCCGCTACAGTTGTTACCTAAGTAGGCTGCCAATCAGCTGCTTCTTTAATAGGCGCAACTTCTTCCATCCAACTACGAGCCATTCGGCAATAGGTTTCATCAGGCCATGTCTCCAAATGCCTCGTCCCGCCCATTCTTTCCTTTGAAAGAATGTAAGTATAGAATGTGCCGCTTGGAATAAGCAAGGTACACCCATTGATCAGTCGCCAAGGGGATGAACCCAAAGTTTCTAAGGATACGTGAGTGTTCGTAATTGAGCCCGAGTGTCCCAGCTTTGCCCTGGGATGTATACAGGAATCACATTTAACATTGCATACAGCGCTAGAGTAGGATTCGCTTTGACAGACAACGACTTCATACAACATAATTGGCTTTATAATGGTATTAGAGAGCCAAACGGTAACCCATATTTTACCAATAGTCCCCAAATTGCGTCCATACAAGGTGGCTGTTGCGTTCTTTATTCTCTCCTTAATGTTGGGCTTCTACCTTGGCCACCTAAATATTCCACCTTGTCCGACAGCACCAACGGAGTGCCCCCTAATGAATGGAGAAGAACTCTGGGTATTTCGTAGATTAAGATGATTAACGCCTTGAGAGAATTCAGTGATAGGCTACAGTCCGCCGCCCAAAAGTCCATGTCATTCGTGTGCGCAATCACCCTACATCCCCTTCTCGGCAGCTCCTTCAGCAAGTCATTGGCAAATTAAAAAAAAAAAAAAAAAAACTACTCCACTTATTACTTATTATCACGTCACTCAAGAATATTAAAATTCCCAAAATATCTTTCTAAGAAGCAGTCGCGTTTTTAATTTTTACTTATGCTTTCTAAAATTTTTAATTATTCTTAAACTCGTAATTTCACGATTTTTTATGAAATCGAAATGTATACATGCATACATACTTGCCCAATTAACTGCTTTGATTTGCTCATTACAATAGGGTTTTCCGCTTAGCTACATTTACACAAACACACCCTGCAAGAAAAATTGGACTAAGCTAATGAGTTTTCGGTTTATGTTGGAACATTTACGATAACTTGGAACACATTTGCTATTCAAGTAGCGACTATATTTCGAAGACACAGTTGCTCTTCTTGTATATTATGACCGTAATCTCGTGATTTTTGAAAGTTCCACTTTGAATTTTTGTAAAGTATGAATTATTAACTTAACTTCAGTTAATATTAAATAAAATAAAGGTGAATGTCTGTACCTTGTCCGCGCATCACTACGAAACGACAACACCAAATGGCTTAAACATTTTTATACATTCATATTTTCACCCAATGAAGGTTATAGGCATGTTTTTATGATGGAACTCCCTTCTCACAGCCCACAGACCGCGCCACCACTCTCATTCGTCACTAATAATCGAATATTTGTAATATTATGGTTATTAATAAAAAATTTATATTCTATGAAATTATTGTTTGTAATTCCTTTATATACATATCCTAAATCCCTCAAAACTACTCCTACGCGAGCGGGGCCGCGGGTTGAAGCTAGTATTAAATAAAATGACACATCTAAGAATTCAATTACAATGGGTGCCAGAGCATAGCGACATACCAAGGAATTGTAAGGCAGACAAATTAGCGAGAGAGGTCACTAGCACTCGCCACCCTCTTTATATAGAGATTATATTTAGGTATATCCCGCTTAACCTACAAACTGCGTGGGGCATGCGGCATTGTCACTTCAGCTAACACGGGATGGATTGATAGTATGACATACAAAGCTACGAAAAGAATTTGGCGAGAAACGGACGTCAGGCGCTTAAAGGCGCTATTAGTACTCCAGTTATACGTGAATCTTAAAATACTCTCCAACTTCTAGGCACCAACCCAAAGCTCAAATATTACGATCTGCTCCTTTCTATCAACTTCGGAAATAGCTCCTTTAGTGTAAGTTGAGATGGAATAGAATTGTGGATGGCCGGCATTTTTTTCGAGCAGTCTGGCAATATTGCCATTGTACTCAAGGCCAAGATATAGGATTTAAAGGATATAGGAACAGATGGGGTGAGGATTCATTACTCATCAACAAACTTTCCAGATGTTTTTATGAATCTCGGTAGTTTGTTGATGAAAAGAAAATGGTACTCGTCCATTCTCAATACATTCAACTCAAGAATGCTCCATATAAGTCTTGCGAAAGCCGGATAGTCGCAAACAAAATGCTCTGTAGCATCCGCATCCTCCAAACAAGATCATCGATACTGCCTATGGTGACTATATGTCGTCCTCATTGTTGGATTGCAAGTACCAGTACTGCACCTCAAGAGAAAGCTTCTGAAAGCCTTGCTCTACCCAACAGTTCCCGCTATACTTTTTCTTAAAATTGGCTGCTGCTCAATTGGACACTCCAAGGAACCGCAGGTTACCAATTTATCAGCTATTTCGTTGCCTGGACCGTTACAATGTCCCGGCACTGACAAATTTCAAGCTCATTCCGCCTTGCAACAGAGTCAAGTCTCAATTCACATTCCTGCACAGTTTTTAAAAAGGAGTGAGATCTTTTCAAGGCCTTTGGAGGGCTCAATGTTAATGCATTTCCTGATTTTATGTCCCCATCATCTTTCGTCAATTATCCAGTCTGCTTCTTAAAGTCTTCGCGCTTAAACCTTTCATTTGGTGCTTGGCCGACCCCCTCTTCGGCTTGTGGTGTGCGTCTTGATGTCTTTCCATAATTAATTGAACGGACCTACAATTTTCCGCAGCCTCCGAACGGGAGATGGTTTTTTATGAGGAGCTTTTTCATGGCAGAAATACACTGCCCGGTTTGTATTGCCTGGCGAGGGGCAATCGCCAGTAGAAAAATCTGGTTCAGTCATTTGGTGTTTTATTCCCGTAGATTTGAGCCTCTGCTTTTCCGAATGGCAACCGCCCAAGATAATATCTGAATCTCTTCATTGTTCCCTGGTAGGAAAACTAACGTCATACTTGCCTCTAAGATAGACTCCATGTATCAGTTTATCGTTAGCAGTGCTCTGCTAGCCTTTAAATAACTCTCTGTGTGCGGAACTCCGATCGTCTTGTCACAATCCATAAGAATTCAAGTTGGATTACCGTTTGACTTATTTTTCTACGGAATAAAACTTAACTTTAGCACTACTTCGGAAATATTGAATAAGCGATGAAAAGCGTATCAGTTCTCATTTAGTATTGGTTCTGAATTTTAGAAGAAGAAATGCAGCGAGACGTAAATCCACTCTTTTGAGAATATCGCAGTATGAAATCCCCCTTTTTCCTCTATAGAAAAGATAATAAATAAAGTCATGGTTCCAACTTAGCTACAATCGTACCAGTTCTGAACTGTTCTGGATATCTCTGCAGGGGCTTGTGAGCACCAAAATACGTATCTGCGAATTTAATAAATAAAAAAAAAACATTGGCAAACGTTTGCGGCAAGGGATGAGCCGTGTTTAATGTGTCAGCAATCAGCAATGAATGAATAACGATCGATGATCGATTGATGACTACGAAATAAGTGGAGCCAAATGAAAGCAAATGTGAGGTATCATTCTGGTATAAACAATACCAATAATTAAGTGAAATAAAAAGTATATTGCAAAATTACTTTAAAGAAGAAAACAAAAAAAAAAAGACCTCGATTAAAAATAAATACTAGCAAAGTCACTCAAACGTTTGAAGTAAGGAAATTGAGAACTGCAAGAAGTACAAGACGCTTCTATAGTATATAAACATATATACATATATATTGTATATAGTATTGCTATCTATTTTCAGAAATGATTACTTCAGCAGCCATTTTTGGTTTTCCCTTTTTGGGTAGCATTTTTGATCTGTTTGTGTGCACCTGAAATTCTGTAGAACATCATTAGTGCGTTTAGGAACAAATCTTCCTCTATAAAAACCAATCACATTCGGCTATTTGGCAACAATTTCACATCTGGTTTTCAATAGTGAAGTCTTTGAAGTATCAGCGCCATGAAGGTGAGTTCTGGATAAAACAAATTTGAAACCTCCTCAAAATAAGGATTAACTTAGATACGTTTTGCATTCACCCAGGTTTTCGTCTGTATCTTAGCGTATTTGGCGGTCGCCAGTGCAGGAGGAGGTGGTTATATACCACACGGTGGTGGTGGTGGTGGTTATGGCGGCTACGGTGGCAGTAGCTCTGCTGGATCCTCTAGTTATGCCAGTTCTGGTGGACTAACGCATTCAGCAGGCGGCGGTGGTGGTTATGGTGGCGGTGCTGGTTATGGTGGCGGTGCTGGTTATGGTGGCGGCGGTGGTTATGGTGGCGGTAGAAAGTATGCTGGTGGTTTTGGAAAAGGAGGTGGTGGAGGCGGTGGTGTTTCCCATGTCTATCGCAAAAGTGGTACTTTATTATTGAATACTGGTTCAGGATTGGCAGGTGCATCGCATTCGGCAGTTGTATCCGGTGGTGCACCATCGGCGGCCTATGTCGGCGGCAGTATTAGTTTAGGCCGTGGCCTCGGCAGCAGTGGTTGGAAAAGTGGTGTTTCATCAATCGGTGCTGGCGGCTATGGTGGCGGCAGGGGTAGTGGCTTTGGTGGCGGATATGGCGGCGGGCGAAAAGTTGGTTTGTATGGCGGTGGTATTGGCGGCGGTACTTCGTATGGCAGTGGTGGAGGCGGTGCTGGTTTTGGCGTCCCTCAAGGCGGTTATGGTAGCGGTGGTTCTTCATATGGTGGTGGCGCAAGTGCCGTTGCCAGCGCTAGTGCCAGTTCTTCTGCTAACTCATATGGCTCGTCAGGTGCTGGTCTCTACGGCGGTGGTTCAAGTGGATATGGTGGTGCTGCCGGATTGGGAGGCTATGGCGGCTCCAGTGGAAGTGGTGGATATGGTGGATACGGGGGATCGCATGGAGGCTTGGGAGGCTATGGTGGATCCATTGGAAATGGTGGATATGGTGGATATGCTGCTGGTAGTTCTTCGGCTAGTAGCAGCTCTGGCGGTTGGTGGAAAGATTAAAGGAACTCGACCGTGAAATATGAGAAAGGATTTAAAAAAATGTGAAAGTTCATAAGTTTACGAAATAAAAGTTTGCAATGTTGATAATTTTGTCAAAATAATCAACGAATATTTCATAAATAATACTTTTACAATCTGGCAGAAAGATAGTGCCTTATTTTGGTAGCTGTCTTACAATGTGACCAAGTTTTAGGCCTCTTTTCTTCTTTACGAAAGGAATCTCGGGGTATGATTTTCAACTTTTTTAATTCTACTGCTGATGAAGGCAAGACAAAAATAATGATATTTACTGAGAGTAAAACAAGTTGTACAGAGTGCTCCAACGCCTCTTCGCAAGATGAAAAGAGAGAGAGAGAGAGAGAGAGAGAGAGGGAGAGAAGCATTCCAAAGTGTGAGGATCTTGATATATGGGCTGGTAGTGAAATTTTGAGAGCAATTCTACAGCTAGCAAGAACAAAGTTTTTAGTTGGAATTATAGTTCTCTAATATGAAAATAGCGTCTTTGAGAACTCTTGTTCTCATCAAGGATATCTAATCTACCCTTCTGATCAGGATATTACATTGAGAGAAAGGCAAAGGGAGAGGCGCTGTGTCTCTGAGTTACAAAGATTAAGTAGGAAAGAATTGGATATCATTTGGTACTTTCTATGATGAAAATTTCCCTAAAAAGGAAAAATAGCTCTAAATGCGCTCGTTCATTCGTGAATGGGAAGCATTAGGTGGCGATACGCTTGAGATGTTATGGTTTGTTTTTCATCCTAAAAATGTTCACCAAGGCGAAATGATTTTTTATTTGGTACAAAAGTGGAACAATCCTGTTGAACCAAAATGCGAGCCTTCGGCAGAGAATATTGAAGCAGTGAATGGTTGTTCTTTGCCACATTTACTATACAAGTTGAAGTCCAAAATAAACAAGACTGGTCTGAAATAGAAATGACAGAAGCTTTGTTCTGATACCCTCGAGTTTATTTATTCCAAATAGTCTCCTCTGGTCTCGATGTACTGTTTTGCGCGATCTAAAAGTTTTTCGAAAGAGTGTTTCAAGTCATTGTCCGGAATGACCTTCATGATATCGGTACAAATCTTTTGGATGACCTCTACGGACGCAAAACGTTTTCCTTTCATGGTCAAATGCGATTTTTCGAATAGGTAGAAGTCACAGGGAGCCATATCAGGCGAATATGGTGAATGATTGATGGTTAAAATGCGATTTATAGTATAGTAAAAAAATCAGTCACAAGAGTGGATCTATGAGATGGTGAAATATCATGCAAGCTTCGCGGTATTCAAGGCGAATTCGACGAATGCGGTGCAACAAAAGCTTTAAAACGCCAAGATAGAAAATTACTTTGACCGTTTGGCCCGTTGGCACGAACTTCTTGTGAACAATTCCTTTGGAATCGTAGAAACAAATGAGCATCGACTTGATTTTTGACTTCTTCAAACGCGATTTTTTGGGTGGTGGCTCGTCTGGGGCCTTCCATTCGGCACTTTACCGCTTAGTTTCAGGTTCATGTTGGAAACACCACTTTTTATCACCAGCTACAATGTTGTAGAGGATGTTCTCGTCTTTTCTCACCACTTTAATGAGCTCTTTCGAATGTTGAATTCTGAGCAATTTTTGGTCCTCAGTTAACTAAATTTTATCATAGCAAAAAATAGCATCAACCACCATTTCTTTCCACAAAAAGTTTAAAGCTCAACTTTCGTGCTTGTGAGATTTACCGATAAGCGCCGCTGCAGTCGGCGGTTAAATTTAAAGCTTATTTTGCCTGCTTTTTTTACTAAGTTCCACTAGTCCAAAGCTTATTAAACTAAAAGGCTTTTGTTTATATCAACATCAACAACTACAAATTAATGCACGTACATATTTACATATGTGTGTATGTATCAGGAATTGCTGGCTTTCCAAAGCATTAACTTCAAGACTGGTTTTGCCTACTTGCAAATGTAGCTCCATCATTCTCATTCATACGTATGCACGCAAGTCTTTAAGGGTCGCTGAAGTTCAATGCCACAAAGTGAAGACGAAAGTTGTAAATTTTACAACAAAGCGTAGCTGGCCATGAGTAATGTCAATGCGATTAGCGTGCGACATGCGTTGAATGCGTCAGGCATTATAATACTCGGGAAATGCTGCGTGGATATACCGAAGCGTTGAAGTTGCCTATGCGCATTTAATTTCAAAATGTTGGTATATTTTTTTTAAGGTAGTAAGTTGATGCAGATCGAGTATTTTTGAGTATTTAAACAACATTCGAAATGTTGTGAAATTGAAATTTTTTAGTTGAAGTATTTTGTTTTATTTATGTACGACAAAAAACATTAATACATACAAACCTATTTACATGTATGGGAAAATCAATGCTTTTGCACAATTTGTTGACGTTTTCTAATGTTTTTACACCCACGCTTGTGGTGCCCAAAGGTAATATGATTTTGCGCTACAGCAACAATTTTCTCAACAGCACGCCCAGATTTTGGTCTACCAGCTTTTTTTTCTTTTCTCGACGGAACCAATTTGGTGAAATTTTTTCACCAACTTTTGAATTGTTGACTCATTCGGAAGATTATTTCCACGATTGATCATTCTTGAAGATCGAGTATTTTCATAATTTTGGGGTGTTGTTTATCATGAAAAATTGTGCATCTGTCTACTTGACAAATGTGAAAGACGGAATCGAAAAGGTATCGCCTAGGAATTGTTCACTATTGACATCTAGACGTCACTTTTTGAAAGACTTTTTTCACATAATTTTAGTGAAACTTGGTACACATACAAGGTGGCGCAAAATTATTCACTATATCGGAAGATTTATAATTTTTGCAATTGACAAATTTTGTTTTTACAAAGAAAAATATTTTTGACTAACGAAAAATTTGTTTTGAATTTATCATTTGGGGTACATACAACACTTAAGGGGTCCCGGTGGTCTAGAGCTCGAAAATTTAGGGTATTTTCAGGAATTTTTTTACAATAACAAAAATGAAAAACGATATTTAAATTGTGTAGGCTTTTTATTTAATTTCCTTTATATACAAAAATGGAAAAAAATGTTTTGTGTTAATTTTAATAATTTAAAAAATGGCACTGAAGTTGGCCCTCTCGAAAAATTGGACCTGGACGGTGTTGTCCATTTTGGCTCTTCCATTTATCTGAAACACAAAAACCAAAAAAATTATTAATCAGTATGGCTGCAGCGATGTCCCGTACTAGAAAAATTGGACAAAGTGGCGTGGTTTTGAATTTGACATTCTAAAAATCGGTTTTTTTTCAGTTTTTTTATAATAAAAAAAGCGAAACAATTGAAATACTAATAATATGCTTCTACTACAGGCGATAGCCATTGATGTTGTGAACGACACATTAAAATTTCAGACGATTCGGTTGAATAGTTTTTTTTTTACAACACCAGACCGAAAAAAGTCGTTTCGAGATAAATGAGTTTAAAGTTTGAGGAGCGCGCGTACCGCTCTCTACCTAGTTAATGGACTGTAGAAGCTATAATATTGGGATTTTCCGCGTGAAAATTTCACAGTACATTCTTAAGATACTTTCTTATGTACTTTCAAAATATCGAAAAAAGAAAAAATCAATTTTTTTAAATTTCTAGACCACCGGGTCCCTTAATCTATCTTCTTCCCCAAATAGTTGGATTAATAAGAATAGAGGCCTCCATATTGACGCGGTTTCCTTTATCGTGGACTTTTGCTGCCTTTTTTATTGTGTCTGCTGCTGAGCTGCGGATAACCCAAGGAGCACTGACAAAAATTTTAGAATTTTTATTCGGGAACCTATGTATAAGTTGAATGCCATTTTATCTGGATCAGCCCATTTGCAGCGGCATTTGACACTTGTGAACCACGCTTAATGGGCACTATAATGATTTCCATCACTCAAAATATTTTATATTTAGTAAAAAATGTAATATATTTATTTTATTCAAATAAAATTAGAAGATTAATTTTGCGCCACCTTGTATAAGTTATTGTCCTAGTAGATACTTTCGTATTGAAAATAGGCCATATTGGTTGCTTCAAAAACGAAAAACGCTTATTAACTCTTTTATAAACGGAGCAAAAGTATTAAAATTTTTTACAAATGATGAACCCTAGAAAATAAATAGGACGCTCTAAGACAAGAGTAACTCCAACTTTCAGGTAAGTGCGTGTATCCCGATAACGACTCCAATAAATTGACTCCATCGCATTTAGGTCCTACATAATTATCATTGGAATTGAATACAACCACGACCTTTTGTCTTAGATATTAGGACCAAACTTTCGGTTTCTCTCCGGTATTACAAGCTTTGACTCGCATTGTCTATGAGTTTGCTTGATTCCGAATTAAAACAGCCAGCCCAAATTAAATTTTACTCAAATGTGCGCGGGTATATCGTCCCCTTAGTATTAAAATAGCCTATACATTTTTTGATGTTTTGAGACAATGAATTTCAAACTTTTTGTCGAAAGTAGCTCTCACTCAAATCTCGTTATGTCTGTAAATATTTATTATTTTTTGACTGACGTTTTGACCCACTTTGTGGAACTAGAATTTGACAAAATTTTGACCACATATAAAATCGACGATGGAGAATCCAAAAATTCAATAAAAAAATAATAGCCTATGAGCACATAGGCTATTGTTATACTAAGGGGACGATATAAGAGTAAAGCTCAGCCAAGATTTAGCTTTCCTTAATTGTTCCTTAATTACATTAAACGATTATACAGAGATAAGTGTACATATGTACACCAACAACATATAATTATTCTAATTTAATTTCCTAACATCCATCAGCACGATAGAAGTTCCAATCAAGTGACTGTAGGCGTATTCCACGGGTTTGTGTGGGAGATTTAGGTTTAGATACTTCGGCTCATCGATTTTGAATGATATCGATGACCTTAGGAGTAAAAGTATCAGCCAAATGGTTTAACGAGGAGTAGCACGTAAACTGCTATTGTAGTATCACAATGGGTCATCACGGTCTAAGACCGACTGCCACTTTCACCTTCACCTACCCACCTAACTTATGTGCGTAGATTCTGTGGCTCGATCCCCGCTGCGAACCTAATACATCATAAGCAACCAATTGCCAAGCCAGCATTGAGACCCAAGTAACTCGCCCTCCTAAAAACATTGAAGAAAGGTTATTCGTCTATGTTCGAAAAGTTTTCTACTATTCCAGCTACTACAGATTTCTATAACAGTATAGAGCTTCATTTTAATAAACCCTTTACAAATTTCTTTAGCTTGCCTAGTCACTGAAGACATTCAGGCAGAAGTTATCGCCATAAGACAGAACTTATTGCTCTTAAAAAAGAGATCCCTAACTACAAGGGAAGTATATCGCACCCTAAATACAAAAGGGTCACAACTCAAAATGTACTTTCTGCTCAAATATGAACGAGACGTTATCAATAAAACGGTCCGCGGATGACATATGGCAAAATTAAATTTTTTGTTTTTTGGTAGGACAGTTATAAACTTACATGACAAATTTCAGCGTGATATGTCACATAGTTTGTTTTCTGTGCTACTGTAAACAAGTCAAGCTCGAGTGTGGAAAATTTTGAGTTGTGACCCTTTTGTATTTAGGGTGCGATATGTCTACACGGATAGTCAGGCAGCTCTGAAATGGTTAGATCTGGGTGCCAGGCCACAGAAATATAGAAGGTAATTGCAAAGCAGACGAGCATGAACGATAATAATGTACTAATACCGACTCCCTTAGTTATGTGCAAATTTTTAATAGACAAACATTATCATCAATGCTGCTATAGCCTATTGGAGGCAATCACTTTTTTGCCAAATAATCAGCCAGAATGGAACGGCTCCAAAAAATCGGTCCTGAATCTTAGAAGACCTGGGGTACCACATAATGCCTTTTATCGAAGCTGTGAAGATATTGAAGAAGAGGAAACTTTGGAATATCTTCTTTGTACATGTATTGCTCTATACAGAAAGAAGGTTTCTATGCTCGGATTCAGATTTCTCAAGTAGGATTGCCGAAATTAACAAAATTCATTAAATCAACAGGTTGGTTTAGAGAAGACTTAGGAGTGTAAAGGACGAGTTCCAATGTATTACCACTGGCACTATTTAGGCCTAAGTGTGTCGGATGACAGCCAATCAACCTAACCTAACACATCTAAAAAAGGTTTTTCTCAAGTCAGCCATAAGCAAAGCTCTAAATGGATCTGTGCCATGAAGAGGGTTCTTTCAAAAAACCATCTACCGAACGCAGACGAAGTAAAACTGTAGGTCGTCCCATTTTATTGGTGCGGTAGTCCGTTGAAAGATTTTCGGCGAGCTTAAGAGAAGGAGCCAGTCGTTTCTGTTTTCTGTTAACCATTGCCAAGTGGAAACCCCAAATCAAGCTATGTTCTTCCGACCTGGTCTTTCCGACACTTTTGGGTTTTTTATTTATTACCAGTATTATCTCTATTAAAAGTTATTTATTTACTTATACACAGGGTTAAGTGAATCAAAGTAAGAGCAAAGTTCTCACCGACTACTTTAACTAGTGATAAAAATTAGTACATTTAAATTGAGAAAATACTCTTTAAATAGTGAGAAATCAAGAAAGTTAATGTTCGAGATTTTATCGAAAGCCCGAGGCGCACGCGCTAAAGAAGTATTTATAGATTAAGTAGTCCTACCATTCTCTGAATAGGAGGAATTGTAACTACGTAATGCACTCAGCTGAACGAGAAGAAGAATGCATTGCAACCAAGGCAAATAATCAACAGTGCCATTAATAACACCTCAAACCAAGGAGAGAGAAGGAATTGTTCTTCCCTTTTCAAGAGGTTGAAGGCAAATTACGAGAACACTCGAGTTGTAGGAAGGTATGAGATCAGAAAATCTGGAAATCAATGGTTTCGAAATAAATGCAGTGTAAGAGCGAACAAAAGAAGAAACTAGCAGTTTACAGCAGAGTACGTATGAGGGTTTGAGAAACGTCCCGGTAAAGCTGATATGGCTGATCTTCTCATTTCCTGAGTTATTCACCATTTCCGGTCCATACATCTCTAGCAGCATCTTTTTTCTTGAAATTTCCAAGGTCTTGTGCTAAGCAAGGACGGTTTTGATGAGTGGCTTTTAAAAAGTGTTTATGGTTTCTAGCAATGACTTCTTATTTGCTTACTTAGTCAAAAGTAGCACTTACTGGCAAGCGATTTTACCCGTTGCATTTCAATTAGTAGCGATGTTAATGCTGGCTGCCGAGGAAGCGAGATCTCAACCACTTCAAAATTAACAGCTGTTAAGAGTGACTTTGGTGCCGAAACACGAGTGCGTTGATTGTTTATTTTGCGGCCCCAGATACCTTATCACTTTCAGACACATCGTTTCGAAACTTTAGTTTTTTTAATTTAAGAAACGCAGACCAAACGATGTGATGGTTGATGTCACAGAAAAAGTTTTAGTTCTCTATTTCATACATTTTTTTCAGCGTCAATTTAATCGAATTTGTCAAAAGATTTTGTGGAGAAAATTAGGTATCTCAGCAAAATAATGCTGCAATTCATGTGCCACAACTGACTCTTGGCTCCTTCGATTTAAACCCCATTGAGAATGTTCGGGGACTACTATCTAATAATGTTTACCAAAACAGAAGAGAATTTGAACGTTTGATTGATTAAAAAAAAACAATTGTGGAGGAATGCTACATTTAGAATTCACAAGATAAGGAGCCACTCTCCAGAAACCTCGTTTGACATCAAACGGCTCGGAAAGAACTTTTCGAGTTTTGAGGGATAAGTTCGGCCTAAACACCTTTCGAGGGTGACAGCATTTGTAGTCTCTGTTAAATTAACTTCTAATTACGAATTCTTAATAGCTTTAACAAAAACGTGTGAAGTTTCAATGAAAAAACGTGGGTGCATGCAATAGATAATTGATGTCTAGGTATAAAAGCCACTAAAAATCTTATTGCACTTCCCATAATAAACTTATAAAACAGAATTATGAGTGTTCTTGACGAATGCTGCATTCTACGCGATTTAGAACTGCATGCGTTCAAGTTTTTTTATATTGCAATTTTATAACTATTCTTATAGCTATTAAAAGTTCACAATCATTATATTTTAAAGTTGCTTCTATGTGGCTAAGAACACACAAGTACGAGGGTTGCCTTTTATTTTTTGTGCATTTGCAACACTATGTATGAATAATCTTGAGTGAGTTTCCATCATGTGAGTATCCCATTTCCCCTGGCGCCTTTCCTCCATAATTCTGCTACCATGGTGGAACCGTTCTCTTCGCTCTTCACTTTTTTTGTATCCCAGTGTAATAACTACATAATCGACACTGTATTTCGAGGGCAGGATCGGGTCAGAAAAGTTAAGGGAACACAGATCAAAATGGAGAAAGATCTCTGCACTCTTTTCAATCGGTTTATGTGGCTTGCCTAAAAGGGCAAGTTTGAGATGAACTAAAGAAGAATGCAATGTTGAAAATAGATGAAATGAGAAGTGTGACGTCTAATAAATGCAAACCTGACTAATGAATTCATAGTCATGCAATTTAAATGCGTGCCCAGATTACTTTTTCTTTTTTCTTCTTTTAGCATAAAACGAAGGTACAGGTAGCTTTCAAATAATTTTCAAATAAAAAAACAATTAAATTAAAATTGAAATGCATAGTCAAACTCGATCTATTACTTTATTATTACTACTTATTACTATTATCTTTCTTGGGAACTTGGTCTTCCCGCCTATTTGTGGTATGCCTCTTTGTGTTTTGCCACAAATGCATGGGCTTACAGTTGTAAGCCACCTCCGAATGACAGAAATCAGTCATACACCATTTTTAAAGCTTAAATCTCATTTTTTTAGGAGGGAATGGGGATAAAAGTTTATGTCTTTTTGAATGAAACGGCAATCGAAATAGTTGAATAAAATCTACTTATTTATTTAAGGGCTTACATACGTCCAGATTTTTTCAAAAATCTTTTTTTTTCAATATTTCAAAATTTTAGTATCTTAAGAACATACTGTGAAATTTTCATGCGGAAATTCCCAATATTATAGCTTCTACAGCCCATTAACTAGGTAGAGAGCGACCGCGCGCTCCTGGTCCTCAAACTTTAAACTCGCTTTTCTCGAAACTGCATTTTCTGGCACAGTCTGCATGATAGCTCATACAGTTTTTAATACTTTTTGATTCGTTTTTTTTTTAAATATTCGAAAGTATTATCTCTATAGTCTGCCGGATTTCAGATATATTTTTTTGAAAAATTTTATAAACATAATTAAAGTGTGACATTTACGGCGTAAAAGGCATACTTTTTTTTGATTCAAAAATCCGGCTCGACAGACATATCTAAACCTTTATTGTACAAGATTTTTTTTACTTTTTACAGATCCATCAACATTGAAATGATGCAGACCGTGGATCAACTTTTTTTCATTGTACTTTGGATCACGCGATTTTTTATATACTAATTTTTGTAATGAAAAATTAAAATCAGTTTTTTTATAAAGTTTAAGTATTAATAAACAATATCAATAACATTTTTTTATATTTATTTCTATTGCTATCCCTTCTAAAAACAGTTTTTCTTTTAGCGTATGTTGAGTCCAATTTAGTGTTAGTTTAAAATACTTTAATGTTTTTCAACTCATGTTATTCGTTATAATTTTCTGTGAAAATAAGTAGGTTTTGTTTGAAATAATTGTGAATATATAGGGAATGGTTTGTAATAAATTGTTGTTATAAATTGTAATTTCGAAACGGAGCCAGCAGACTTTCTTATTTGAATTGGAAACAGGAATTTTCCCGCAAATACTTTTAATCTCGCAACATATTTAGGATTCTCCCCGCAACAGCGTATTTTTGGCGCTGCTGGACGTATGTAACCCCTTAACAATGACGCATGTCCATTTGGCATCGCACTGCAAGTTGGCATGTCATTATCATTTTTCACTTTTCCTTTTGCTTTGTTTACTTTATTGTACACATTTTTTTCTCTTCATTTAAAACACTCAATCTTTTGCACAGAACGTGGCTGTTTTATTTAATTAACACATTGTGCGAGCAGGCGCTATCTTAACAAGATCAGAGTATAAAATATTTGCAACAATTTTACTTCGAATATGAGATGGGAATGAATGCCGAAGAGGTAAACTGTGCTCCTCAAAAAAACAAAAAAAAAAAAAAAAAAATTAATAAATAAAAAAAATTAAATTAAAAGAAATAAAAAAAACTATAAAAAAACAAAGACATTTTTTCTTTTTTTTATTAGATTTAGTCCCATAACATTTTTTTTTTAATTCAGTAGTAAATTTCAAACATATTTTTTCTATAAAATTCCTTTATCATAAGCTGATGTTAAAATCTTGCTGTTTTTGGGTGTTGCACAGTGTTTAGTATCAAATTTTTATTAGTTTTATTAATTATCAAACTAAAAACATTCTGTTTTCTATATATAATACCTTTTTTCAGTTTTTTTCTAGGCGGCGCAAAATTAATCATCCAATTTTGTTTTTGAATAACTTTTTTACTAAATAAAAACAAATAATTTTGTGCGAAGTAAATCTGTACTTTGAACTTTGAAAGAAATCCCTTATTACTTTTATGGCTTAAAACTGTTTTATGGTCGATCTTTATTTAGCTCTTGGACGATGCTGCGCCTACTAACATGCCGGGCAACTTCGATTAGTTATGTGATTTTATCGACATTTTCGACATCTTTCACCATTTTCGGCATCTTTCACCATTTTCGGTGCATCTCGTACATCAGAACTGCTTGAACGGAATCGACGAAACCAAATTTACACGTAATTAGCTGTTACAGCATCGGCACCATAAACACCATTCACAATTTCAGCGGCCTGGAAATTCAGAATTCCAGCGGCCTGGCTTGCCATTTGGCCTTTATCAAAGAAAAGCTGTAAAGCTTACCGAATTTTCTCTTTGTTGACTTCCATTGTTAGCCCCCTGTAACTCACAACTGAATGGAACAAACGAGAAACAGCAAATGAATTTTGTAATGGGAAATATCAGTTTAAGCATAAACTTTAAATTGTTTGATATATACTTTACGAGATATCGATCACTACAGTCATCTACCGCGTAAATAATGTATTTCTTTTTCCCCAAACTAATATTTTTTATTCTTCGAAGTTTCTTAATGTTTTTCTAGCCAAATCTTGAAACGATTTTTATTGAAATTTCGCGTTAATGTCAATGTGCACATTTTCTGCTCACCCCATTCATTTCAAATTTGTTAGTCTTTGGCCTCCGTTAAATTAATCGTTACTACAGATATTTAAAATTTTAATAAAAAAACTGCTTTATTTCCACAAAATATGTCACACTCACTTACAAAAAAACTATTCAAATATTTAGTTAAAAATTCATATAAGTAAATTCGTAAATTTTCATAACAAGTCCTACATATTCAATATAAAATTCTTGGCACTTTTCTCTCATCACCATGAACCAGCGTGGGCACTAGCCGACGATTGCGCACTGGCGTAGGAACCACTACCGCCATAACCACCACCGCCACCACCACCACCACCACAGGTGTTACAAAAGCCACCACCGCCACCACCTGGATGACCACCATAGCCTCCATTGCCACCACTGCCCCCATAACCACCGCTGTAGCTGTTCGCACTGCTGGATGAGTATGCGTTACTGCCGCCATAACCACCACCACCGCCGCCACCGCCATAGCTAGGCTTGAAACCACCGCCGCCGCCGCCGCCGCCATAGTTGGGTCTATAACCGCCACCGCCGCAACCACCACTACCACAACCACCACCACCGCTATAGCCACCACCGCTATAGCCACCGCCGCCATATGAAGGTAACTGTTTCACTACCACTATACTGGGAGAGGTATAGCCGCCATGTCCGCCACCGCCATATCCACCGCCACCTCCACCATAACCTCCAAAGCCCCCGCCGCCACAGCCACCACCGCAACCGCCACCGCCACCTCCACCGAACAACAAAGACTTCTTAAATGCGTGCAATGTGGGTGTGACTTGAGACACACCCAACAGTAGCAAACAGATCACCAAACGTTTCATTGCGCGCACGTCGACCGAATGCACAAAGTCCTTTTACTCAACTTCCAATTTCTTTCAATTCAATGCCTCTGCAATTTCGTTAGCGTTCTATCGCTTTTAGGTACTTAACACTTGTCAATTTTTTGTACAACTGATTTGTCTGGATGCGAGTTCCAGCACATTTATACTTAGCCATTTTATTCTAAGCGAGTATGCGCGGACAAGTACAATCACATTTCGGAGTGCTCAATTCGTAAGCGGGATACTCAGATAGTTCATTCATTGCTCGGGGCGAGCGGATGATGGGGAGCTAGCTGACAGAATCGTGAGCTTCTGATTTTGAATCAAAATCAAAACAAAAACATTAAAAAAAATTAAATAAATAAATAAAGTGAGGGTGTTGTTCGCTAAATATATGTCGTCGTTGCTCACAGTCATTTTGTCTCTGATTTTCGTCACCAACACCGTTTTCATCCTAGTGCCATCTTTACTGGTCTATTGCTCAGTGACGTGAATCGAATTAATGAGGGTACATCGAAATGAACGGTGGAGTTGAGCTACCTACAGGCCGTAGATATTAGATCAGGCTTGGCGTGAGTTCAAAATTTTTAGCAGATGCAAAGTGAATTTTATTCTACATTTTTTTGTTTTTAATTAGTAATGCCTATAAAATATTTATAAATTTATATAAAAATGTCAAACCAAGTTTGCTTATACCAACAAAGAATCAATAAAAATCAATGTAATTAATGGCCTTTGCCGAATGCTAGGGCCCGAATTCGAACTCCACTGTGAGCAAGACACCCCAAATTATAGAGAAAGGGGTTTCCTCAACTCTCTGAGTGTGTTTCTGCCATGAAAAAGCTTCTCACACAAGTCTATCTGCCTTCCCGAGGCGGAATAAAGCTGTGGGTCCTTCCATTTGTGGAAAATACCAACACCTACAACCGCGAGGACGATTGTAGCGGTTGATCCCAATTTTTCACCACTTTGCCACACATTACAGTCAGAATATTTTGTGTGTAGTATTGCTGCTGAACTGCCCCAACGTTTTTGGTTTGTGGGAAAAAATTCTCAATAAAAAGATATTCATGACATTAAATTGGTTTGGCGAGGTGGCCATTCTGTCTGACCATTTCTGAGATTACGCGATTATCGAACTTCCACTCCAATAGAGCGATTGCTTGATTGGATGTGTGGCAAGTGGCTTCATCTTGTGAATCCGCTTATTACTTTTGTTAATTCCATCAAATATCAAAATCCTTAATAATAAATTAATTAATTTTTAATTAATAATTAATTGGCGCGTACACTTCTGTTAGGTGTTTGGTCGAGCTCCTCCTCTTATTTGTGGTGTGCGTCTTGATGTTGTTCCACAAAATCCTTAATCCAACTAGCAAAATGGCGTCCTACATAAAAGATAATATGGCGATCATTTTTTTTCAACGAAAGAATAAGGTCTAGAGAAATTCTGAGCATAAAATCCACATCACATCACAATATCGTGCGGGTCCACGCTCCCTAGGGATCGGTCGATCTAGGTTCGTTGATAGCCTGAAAAACTGTATTAGCAGGTCAGTTGCGAAATGAGCCTAAACGAATAAGCAATCCCGGACAATTGAGCAGCCAGGAGCGGAGGATTTGGTATAAATGCCAGCACAGATCCGATGAAGTTCTTGTGACTGTGGCGAAAAGGCATCGCCGCTTAGAAATACATATGTGTCCCCTCATCATGTATAGACATAATGAGTTATATAAATATCCAGGCGAGACGGCTCCATAAAGGACGGTTTCTTGGTCAGTGTCCTTGTTAGGTGTGTCTGTTAACTAACCGGCATACACTGCGGCGCAGTTAGCCGCAGGGTGTACCAGTGACCAGCCCCTTTGGGCCTTAGTCCAGGAGGGTGAATTGGACGCAGAGGTATTAGCCTGAATTGCTGCGGGCGGGCTCCGGTTCGTCCGTGTTTTCTGGGATCGGTAAAGTGAAGGAAAGGGCTCAGGGAACTTGGGCATTGTCTTCGAGGATATACCCGTCCCTGTTTATTTCGACCCGCCTCCCCTACAAACGATGCGCTGGTAAAAAAAAAGAAAGTATGGAAATAAAATGATAATAAAAAAAACAGCAGTAATAATTCGTATGGGTCATTATGAGTAGCAGCGCCGATAGCCGAAATATTGATTCCAGAAGAAAGCCCATTATAGTTGGTCGAATTATTTGCCTTTCCTAAATATTCTGAACAGAACAATCATCATCAGGATTCTAGAATAAATTATAGAAAAGGTATTTAATTGAAAATAACTTGGACTCTATACTCTGCTCTACCTAGTAGTCTATATGACTTAAAAAAACCGGTAGTGAATACTATTTCTCTATTCATTTGTGGTCTCTGCTTTGAAAAAGATTTTCCGGCCTCTTCAAGCTGGTGAAATTGGGCGGTGCTTATGGTAAAACACCAAGCTGTATTAGCTCTAAGATACACTGAAATCCAAGTATTTGATTTGATAGCTAGAAGGAAAGCAGCTTAAACACAAATTCTGGTATATTAGAAAGATTTTGTCCATTGAGTGCTAGAAAAACGTATCATACCATCTATGTATCCACCTATATTAGGTTAGATTTGGAGGTGTATATATGGAGACAAATGTAGAGCGGATACACAGTTTTCAGTTACGAGTGCCCTCATTGCGTACCAGAGGAATCCACAAGCAACTATAATTGAAAATAAATAATTAAAATAAAAACAAATTTTATATTATTTTAATATTGTATATAAAAAAACTGTATGCCAATATTGAAACAAAAATATATTGACTTCTTCATTTTAAATAATTTTGATGAAAATCAGGGAAAATATGTCCGTTTACCGGTATCTGTCCCCTTAACCTTTTACTGCACAAATTAAGAAAGCCGCCGTAGCCGAATGGGTTGGTGCGTGATCACCATTCGGAATTCACTGAGAGGTCGTTGGTTCGAATCTCGGTGAAAGCAAAATTAATAAAAACATTTTTCTAATAGCGGTCGCCCCTCGGCAGGCAATGGCAAACCTCCGAGTGTATTTCTGCCATGAAAAAGCTCCTCATAAAAATATCTGCCGTTCGGAGTCGGCTTGAAACTGTAGGTCCCTCCATTTGTGGAACAACATCAAGACGCACACCACAAATAGGAGGAGGAGCTCGGCCAAACACCTAACAGAAGTGTACGCGCCAATTATTTATTTATTTTTTTATTTTTATGAAAAAAATTGTTTCACTGTGGAAATAGTTTTATTTAATTATCAATAAGACAAATTAAAAAAAAAAAAAATGAAAAGGCTTTATATTTTGATTTTTGTTAAAGAACCATAAATAAAAACTGTTGCAAAGATTAGAAAATAGTGGATCAGAGGAAAAATTATTATTCGTCGAGAAAGATGAGTATATCGACTCCATGAAAGTATTTTTTTTTGTCAAAAAGAACTTACGTTTACTCTATTATCCTTTTCTGAAAATGAGTCAACAGCACTTTAATTCTGTTTTTTCACCCACTTGCACAAAAGTGAGATTATTTTAAAATGTTATAAAATCAGAGAATATTTTTTTGCGTTTTTTTATTGCTTAATATATATTTTCATAGATTAAATTAGTTTGAATTATATTATATTATAATATTTAATTTGGAAATAAAATTGAATCAAAACAGCAATATGGTATTAACCTATATGCGGAAATTATTTTTTTGGACATTTCTGAAGATGATATAAAAGAGGTGTATGAATAATATCGATTTGTAGAAACTTTCTACCAAATTTACAGAAAAATTGATTTTTTTCATGCAAATTCAATGATAATTTTCTAATTCTTGGCCGCGCTGATAAATAGTGAAAATAAAAAAAAAAAATACGTGTCTAGTTTTTTTTGGCTGTAGCGCAAATTTAGAGGAAAATATCAAGAAAAAAAGGTTTTTGGCCATCCTTATATCCTTATACCAATTTTTGACTGGCCTGCACATGTGTTTCATTTTATGACTTCCACGAACGAAGGTTTAGTGGATCGTGAAGTATTCATTCAATTATAAAAGAAAGTTTTTTTTTTAATTAATTTTCTAGGTAGACATGAAGTATGCAGAAAGGAACTTTCTGCATTTAAATATTGAAAAAGGTGTAATGTTCCACATGCCAAAATTTAGTTTTTATGAAAACCGATCGCAAATGCTGACTGTAGCGCACACATCGTAAAATTTTGCATCTAATTGTGAGTACCTATCTTTGAAATATAATCAAACAATCGCGTATACAGCTGTGCTCAAAATAATAGGAGTGCGACGAGTTGCCAAATTTTGAATTTTTTGTATTCAATTTTTTTATGTTCCTGTAAAAGTTGAATAAAACTTTAGTGCATTCAACGTCATATAAATCATATAACTCAAATCTGCAACTTTTGTACAAATTTCACCAAACTTATGTCACAAAATTTTAACTGTTTAATCTGAAACTGGAAAACTTCAAAGATTGTCGGGGGAAAACCGTACCTTCTTACTTAAAATCTTTCTTTCTACGCCAACATCAAGACGCACACCACTAATTGAAGGAGGAACACTGCCAAATACGCAACAAAAGATGTACACACGAATTATATGTATGTATGGATGTATGTATGTATAATACTTTTCTAAGGAACTATTTTTGTTATATTTTAAATTTTTGGTAAATTTTGCTTAGCTTCGGTAGGGCAACACTAGTGCCGCACCTACACCAACTTCAAAATCGTTCGCAGGAGGCCACATAAAGCAGGGAAACAAGTGCGCATAGCAAAGTAAATCTTTTATATGAAGGGATAGAGTTTTACTAAAGTCGGGATTTAAAAAGCCAAGTACAGTAGGTTCTGTTTTTATGCGGTAGATACGTTCCGCAAGAAACAGCATAAAAAAAAACAGCATAAAAAAAGCTACTAGTTCTATAGTAAAACTATAGATACGTTTCAAAAGTGCTAAAACCGAATAAATCTGAAATAATGTAATAAAATCGTATAAAAAAGGGCACTAGTCCCATATTATAACTATAGATACGTTACATAGACCGAATGAATCTGAAATAATTAAATAAAATCGCATTAACAAAATATTGTATTTTTGAAAATTATATCTTTATTTAAGAAACGTCAGAATCGAAAAATAAATTTAAGTCAGAAATAGAATCAGATAATACCCACATGTTGCGCGTTCGTTTAGGATTTGGCGTAAAATCACTTTCGTCACTTTAGGAAATGTACACGTCTGATCTAGATAGTTATGCAGGCGGTTCCATACTTGTAGGGTTAGCATTTCTGATGTAATCTGTGATGAGTTTTTACTTAGCTGGTTTAGAATCTTGTTTATATGTACAATTCCCGATAGGTCGACATACATTTTGTAATTTAAAAAAAAACCGCACTATTTCAAAACCGCATAAAAAAAAGTCGCATAAAAACAGAACCTACTGTATTCTTCTTCTTAATTGGCGCGATAACCGCTTACGCGATTTTGGCCGAGATTAACAAACCTACTGTATACGAGAATAAAATACCGTGGGCTAATAAATATATGTCTATGCATAGAGAAGCAAGGTGTTTCGCTTCCTTCTAAGTACAAATGAAAGTAGAATTTAAGGCAACTAAAAAGTACTATGATTTGCGAAAAATGTTCGTTTTATTAATTTGAAATTAGAAAACTTCAAAGTATGCAGGTTTATAGGCCTTTAAATTTTAATACAAGAAAGTGTAGGCTTGTAGTCGCTCAAAAATCGCTTGATTTTTGACAATATTTTGGCATCGATATAGACATTTTTCTTCTTTCATAAGGAAAAAAATATGCGATTGCAACGCGAAAACAATTTGTCAAAAATCAATGGGAATTTGGAGCCACTTGAATGTGAACCCCACCTAAGCGTCGACGACACCGTTGGACTTCTTTCTTTGAGGTTATTTGAAAGAAAAGGTGTACGTCGATAAGCCAGCAACAATTCAAGAGCTAAAGAATGAGATAATTCGGCACATTAACGGCATAGAACCTTACTTGTGCCTCAGAGTCATCGAAAATTTGGACCATCGGATAGAGGTGTGCCGCCTAGGCCGCAGCGGCCATTTGGCCGATATTTTGTTCCATACGTAATTGAGCTATACCAATATTATTATAATAAAGAGAAATGACAATAATTTCGTAAAAAAATTGTATTTTATTTAAAATCAACACCGGCCCTTAAAACCACCCTTTACAATAAATTAGCATTTAAGGCTACTAAAAAGTACTATGATTTGCGAAAAATTTTCATTTTATTAATTTGAAATTAGAAAACTTCAAATTTGTCAAAAATCAATGAGAATTTTGAGCCACTTCAAGCTTACATTTTGCTTACTAATAATGAATGGACTATAAAACTGCGTTCACAGAATTTTCTTTGAAATTATCAGTAAAAATTTAGAAATTTTGTTTAATATTTTCTTTGAAATTAGTTAAATTTTAGGAACTTTGAGTAAAACATACCTTCATAAAAAAAAAAACAAAAAAAACAAAAATTAAGTACCAAAAAAAAGTTAAAACTTGTTAACTCGATCCGCTTCTATTAGCTTGAACACAGCTGTAAATTCATGCCCGCAAAAAATTGACAAGTGCGCAACATATCTGCTCATATTACCGCTTCAATTGTTCAACATTCAATTACGTTTGTGTTGGTACTAACACTATAAAATAAATCAGTTTTACATACACACTTACATTTTTGACTGGGGAAATCCGTTTATATTGATGAGGCGTCATCAGAGTGGTTCAAAATAGCTTTTCTAATATTCCCGCGGAAAACACACACCAACGCAGTTCATAACTAGCAGGCCAGTAGATGCATACATACAGATGTATACATGTGGAATAACCTAGCCCTGCAGGGAAAGTTTGAAGTAGTGAAATTCATTTGTAATTCAACATTATTACGCATGCTCGTATGTATTAGTACAACTACAAAGCAATTCGGTGCTTTCTCTTCCGAAAATAATTAAGTTTCTGGAAATTCCGAGCGGGAATTAATGCATTTTTTCTTTAATTACGCAAGTTTGCTATTATCTAAAAATTTGTATTATGTAAGTTATTATTTTATTCATTAAAATCATGAATAAACAATTAGATTAAATTAAGTCTACTAAATTAGTATCAGCAGAAATTTAATCGATGCTTCTACTACGAGTAATCATTCAATTTAGCCATCTGGTCGTTTGTGTCACCAAACAGATTACAACAAAGTAGATTACACTGACGCGTACAAAATTTAATCAAACGGCTGATAACAAATCAGTGCATATTTTTGAAAAACAGGGTTGCACTAATCCCTGTTGCCTATCTAAGTATGAAATCATCGTTTCTTTTAGAAGTGAATTACTTAAAAAAAATTTCTTTTGTAAACATTTTGTTTTCTACGAATTTTTCTAAAATGCAGTGATGATCTCAAACCCTCTAAAGGGTTTTCGAATAAGAGGTGTTTTTTTGATATGCAAAGAAAAATGTTTTTTTTTAATATAAATGATCGGATGTTTATTTCATTATAAAGAGGAAGGTATGTCGTCAATAGTGGAAAATAACATCAGGCAAATTACCACCACGACCACGCTACGCTTACAGGACAATATACTTTTCATAAAATTTTCCATAAACGAATTGCAAAGTGGCTGCCCCATGTCCTCGATAGTCTTACGAATTCCATCTTTGAGGTCTTGAATCGACCCTGGGCTGTTGGCGTAGACCTTCCCTTTGAAGTGGCTCCAAAGAAAAAAGTTATAAGGTGTTAAATCACAAGATCTCGGTGGCCAATTGAGATCACCTCTTCGAGAGATAACACGGTCCGGAAACTTTTCCCGTAAAGATCGTTGCTTGTATGGCACGTTGCGCCGTCTTGTTGAAAATAAACGTTGTCCAGATCAATACCATTCAATTCCGGCCATAAAAAATCGTTATTGGAAAACCCTTTATTATATGACTCTGGGACTTAGTTTGCGCACACGAATACGTATATGTATGAGCACATACATATTTCTAGGCTGCTATTTGGTTTGATAATTTGAATTGAAATTTTGAAAAAACTATATCATTATTATGATTAGGTTACTCCGACCAAAAAAAAAACGTTGTTTTGTGTAAAACCTGGTGAAGTAGCCCATATTTTAAAGGTTTTTGCAAACTTTATCACTTTCTAGGGTTCACTGATCCATAACTTATATAAATGGTGGTGTAATCCTTTATTTTCCTAATACAGGACAGTCACAAAGAATGCCGGAATTTTCAGCGCCCATTTCACAGAATCGACTGATGATGGTCTCAGAGAGACCAATTCGCCGATAGAGTTTTGCCAGTGTTCAACGAATTTTCTGAGAAGTTGATTAATGTGGCCTTTTTTAAGTCCACAGAAAGTTTCAGGAACAACTGGAGACATTTTTGCCCCTTGTTTAGCGAGATGATCAGCCATTTTATTTCCCTCATGAGGGATTCATGTCCAGAAACCTAACCCAATAATACTGTGTTGAAGTAATCTAGGCTTGGTTAGCTTAGCTGAAGTCGCTGTCCTTCGACGCGCTTGGCCAGTTAGAGGCCACTTGTGATAATACCGGAACTATTCTATCCTTACTCTATTTGGTTTTGTTTAAATCACTGTGTGGTCTTTCAAAAGCTAGCTATACTGAAGGGTGGTTAAGTTTTAAGGGCCGCTGTTGATTTTGAATAAAATACAATTTTTTTTAGGAAATTATTATCGTTTCTTTTTATTATGATAATATTAGTATGGCTCAATTACGCATGGAACAAAATATTGAGGCTGAGGCATAATTGAGGTTCTATGCCGTTAATGTGCCGAATCATCTCATCCTTTAGCTCTTGAATTGTTGCTGGCTTATCGACGTACACCTTTTCTTTCACATAACCCCAAAGAAAGAAGCCCAACGGTGTCGTTGACGTTTAGGTGTGGTTCACATTCAACATCGGCTCTCGAAATTTAACCACCCTTTATATAAATTCGAAATGTTGACCAGAAAAGCGAGACCGAGCAGTCTACACAGAACTATGCACCCGCATAGAAGATGTTCGATTGTCTCCTCCTCTTCTATATCCTGACAGCTTCTGCAATAGTCATTGGATGTTGCCCCTATTCTTCTGGTATGTGTTCCCTAGCGTGGAAGTTTCCTAACCAGTTAAGAAGATGCAGACAGTCACATATTATTTTTGGAGTAACTACAGTTGATAGAAGCACTTTCAAAGCCGCCTGAGTAGCTGAAAGTAGGTAAATATAGATTCCTCTTATTTTCCTACGGAGACAAACACGCAAGACGCACACCATTAATTGAAGGAGGAACACTGCCAATTCCACTAATATCATTTTGGGCTACCCGGCATTCCTGTGCAACCTTTGATGAAAATAGCATAGCCGCATTCGTTGATTTAATGGCCGCCTGGCTATCCGAGAATAAATTTGTAGTAGTTTTTGTTAAGGCATGCGTATTTAGGTATCTATCCACTTTATTTGCGGCCGCCGTAGCCGAATGGGTTGCTGGATGACGACCATTCGGAGCTCATAGAGAGAACGTAGGTTCGAATTTCGGTGAAACACCAAAATTAAGAAAAACATTTTTCTAATAGCGGTCGCCCCTCGGCAGGCAATGGCAATCCTCCGAGTATATTTCTGAAAAAGCTCCTCGTAAAAATATCTGCCGCTCGGAGTCGGCTTGAACTGGTAGGCACCTCCATTTGTGGAATAACATTAAGACGTACGTCACAACTAGAAGGAGTAGCTCGGCCAAACAACCAAAAAAGTGTGTACGTGCCAATTATATTCTTTATTCTTTTATAGCTCAAACTTCTGCCTGAGAGACACTGCAGAAGTCTTGTAGTCGAACGGATAGTGCAAGTAATAATTCCGAAATATTTAATATCATCTAGATTGAAACCATCTGCATCGAAATCTATTTAACCTCTTCTTCATGACCTTGGCGTTTTTCAATCTTTTCTTGACGGTATGCTAGTCTTGAAGAGTCTGTCGAAGGTGGGTCTAGGAATAGAGTAGTTCATTTCTTGTTTGTGACTATTCAGAGTATGCAAGATAGCATTAAAGGCGTGACCAAACCTCCACCTAGCAAAAGATATACGCACTAATTATACTAAATATATAGGTGACTATCATTCGGAGTACGTAGGTTTGAATCTTCGTGCATAAAACTACAAAATGATAGAACAAGTTCCTTCTAATAACGATAGGAAAAGGAGCTCGATCAAACACCTCATAGAAGTGTACGCGCCATTATTTATTTATTTTTAATGTCATTTGCAGTGCTCGAGGTCTTAAAGAATACCTGACCTAAGAAGGCATACAGTCGGGAACAATTCACACTTCTTTGCTCCTTTTATGGAAAAGAAAATGAGCGCGAAATAGTTATGACCACCAATTCACTGGAAGCATATCAGTTCGCTTTATATTTTCCTACAGGGGAATAAGTGCCACATACCTGTTTTTTTAAATAAATCTATCATTTTATTATGAAGCCACTAGTAAGTAACTAGAATTTTGAATTATTGCCCACTCGATGTGGTCATTTGTGCTGGGGATGATGCCTGTTCTTTGATATCAGTCATAGAGCTTTACATATTTGAGCGGATTTGCAGCAGTTCCAGTCAACTATTGCAGTCAGAAATTTAACAATCAAAGCATTTGAAATTCAAGCGATGGGAAAGTTGTTGAGTCTCCAATTATGAATTGCAGTGTCACAGTTACATCCCGTTTGATTGACTTTAACCCATATAATTATCGATTAATTGCATACATATTAGCAGCCCTTTAGCAACTGAGCTATTAATCTTCATAGACTATTTAGTTTTCCCAAGATCAAGGATTTCCTGTCTTGATTCATTCATTGATTTAAAATCGACAAGGTGCCACATTCTAAATGTCAAATGAATGAATACTAAGAAAACCATTGTTCTGTTTGGGGATTCACTTGAACCCGTTTGAAATTTTGTTGTAATTAAACAAGGTTTTAGAGAGAGATTGTGTAAATGCATACGAATGCTAGAATACCGTAGTTACAGTAATTAAATGCAGATTTGCTTGCAAATGTAAATCTAGAAGCAGAAGTTCATTTGCTCGGAAATAACAGAGATTCATAATTTTTAGTTATTGATTCAGCTAATTGTTTTTAATATCGTAATGTTCGCGGGGGAGCCCATCTTCATACAGATGTGAGTTTTTTTAATTTATGTTTTTTTTGTGTGGTTTATATGTATGTGTGCATATATGTGTCGGTAGCAGAAATAACAATACTTTCCCTTAGTTGAAGCCAGGCTGCATTTTACGAGTATAAAAGTATGCGATAGCTGTTATTTATATTACTGGGCCTGGGCCTGGGCACTTCTAGTGTTGTAAGGGTCATCTGACGTTTCTATTAGAAAGTTTAACATCTTTTACTATAAGCGTATTTTTTTGTGTATTTTATCGAGCTCTTGCTCCTATTTGTGGCTTGCATCTTGATGTTGTTTCACAAATGGATGGACCTTCAGTTTCAAGCCGATTCCGAACGGCAGATATTTTTTATGAGAAGCTTTTTCATTGTAGAAATACACTACAGGTTTGCCATTGCCTGCCGAGGGGCGACCGCTATTAGGAAAAACTTTTTCTTAGTTTTGATGTTTCACCGAGATTTGAACCTACGTTTTCTCTGTGAATTCCGAATGGTAGTCACGCACCAATCCATTCGGCTACTGCGGCCGCCATTCTTACCATTCTTTAGTAACGTAAAAAACTGGTACAATGAATTTTTTCATGGTCGCTTCTCGCTCACCAACGAATTCCGGCTGAAACGGCAGTTGTTGTACCGGAAAATATTGATTGAAAATGTTACATAAAGTGAAATTGAGGCATCTTATCATATAAAAAAAATTATCGAGCATGCGTTAAATGGAGAAAATGCGCAAGAACGTCAGGAAAAAATTCCCAAAAGTCAAAGTGATTTTTGACCCACTTGAAACTTTCACTTAGATTAGGTTAGGCGATGCCGGCAGTCGACTTGTACGACCAACTCACTTAGACCTTACAGGTCCGTTGTGTCCACTGTGCGACACGATAATCTCATTTAAATTTCTTCATGAAACTATTTTGTAACTCTTATGAAGCGCAGACTTGGTCCAATCCTCACGCCGGACAGTTCCGTAAGACAATTGAAAAAGTATCGACCTAGAAGAACTGCTCTGATTTTAGTTAAGGCTGGTCAATGGCAAAGGAAGTGCTCAACTGTTTCTTCCTCTTCACCATCTCGGAAACTTCTACAATAATCATGGGAGAAAACTCCTAGTCTGAAGGAATGCCTGCCAAAAAGCCAATGACCGGTTACACAAGCCACGACCTTCGAGATATCTTCTTGTGAAAGGCTAAGCAGTTGCTCTAGTTTCTTTGTCCTTTTCTTATTTATTTGCAGGCACAGTTGACTAGATGTTACGCGTGTGCTTTCGTCTCTCCATAACCTATTGGCCTCTTGGATAATGTTGATTTTAATTATTAATTTGCTCGTGACCATAGGTAAATATCTATCAATGAGCAGTTGAAGAGTAGTACCCTTTCCTGGCTAGCTCATCGGTTTTACAATTTCCTGCAATATCTCTGTGCTCCAGAACACAAATAAGGCTGATCTTGAATACGACACTTATATCATTTAAGGCCGCCCGGAATTCCTGTGCAATATTTGATCTTAGTATAGCCGCATTCGTTGATTTAATGGCCGTCTGGCTATCCGATAATATGTTTGTAGTAGTTTTTGTTATGGCACTTCTTTTATAGCTCGAACTTCTGCCTGATAGACGCTACAGTAGTCCATAGCCTACTTTATTTTCTAGCTTGGATACATCCGTGTAAAAATATATTTACCCTCTTCTCCATGGTCTTTGAGCCTTCCACTCTCCTTTTGACGGTATGCTCGTCTTCAAGAGTCTGTCGAAGGTGAGTCTAGGAATAGAGTAGTCCGTCCATTCCTTGTTTGTGACTATTCAGAGTATGCAAGATAGCAATAGAGGCGTGACCAAACCTCAGGTCTTTCCATAGCACCATACTTTTAAGTTTAAGCGCCGAGGTGGCGCCCACGTGCATTCCTACAAGATTTAGTGCAACCCTACAAGTATTGCCTATATTAAGATTATCCTAACTACAGAAGTATAGAGACAACGTGTGATGCGAGGTGTTGACCCCCATTTTATACCGACTGCGTTTTTGCAAGTGTATAATGCAACGTTGGCGTACTTAACTTTTTTCCTCAGTATTAAGTTTCCACGTGAATTTTTCATCTAATATATAATAGGACTATGAATAAGTTCGTGCGGTTTTACAACAGATGGCGTAACTTGATTATTATTCCATCGATCCACATTTCCAAACATTCATTGGAGAGCTACTGTCGTAAGGCACAAACGTCAGTATAAGTTTTTTATTTGAAGCGTAAACAACAATATTTTTACCACACTTGAAAATGTCGAATTTCGTGCCAAATAATGTGTTTTTGCGGGGAATTCTTCTTCATTATTTTAATATGAAGAAAAAAGCAGCCGAAAGTCATCGTATCTTGGTGGAAGTTTATGGTGAGCATGCTCTATCTGAGCGAACGTGCCAGAAGTGGTTTGCACGCTTTAAAAGTGGTGATTTTGGCTTGGAAGACGAAGAACGCGAGGGTGCGCCGCCAAAGTTCATGGATACCGAATTGGAGGAATTGCTCGATCAAGATCCGGCTCAAACGCAAGAAGAGGTTGCAAAAACTTTGGGAGTTGATCAATCAACCATTTCCAAACGTTTAAAAGCCATGGGAATGATCCGAAAGGTAGGCCATTGGGTGCCGTATGAATTGAAGCCAAGAGACGTTGAACGCCGTTTTATGGCATGCGAACAACTGCTTCAACGGCACAAAAGAAAGGGTTTTTTGCATCGAATTGTGACTGGCGATGAAAAGTGGGTCCATTACGACAATCCAAAACGTCGGGCAACGTATGGATACCCTGGCCATGCTTCAACATCGACGTCGGCGCAGAATATTCATGGCCTGAAGGTTATGCTGTGTTTCTGGTGGGACCAGCTG
Organism: Anastrepha ludens; assembly: GCF_028408465.1. NCBI lineage: Eukaryota > Metazoa > Arthropoda > Insecta > Diptera > Tephritidae > Anastrepha > Anastrepha ludens. Next base: position 45,522,008 of record NC_071499.1, on the reverse strand, counting down.
GGTGTTGTGTATTATGAGCTACTGAAACCGAATGAAACGATTACGGGGGATGTCTACCGACGACAATTGATGCGTTTGAGCCGAGCACTGCGAGAAAAACGACCGCAATACGCCGATAGACACGACAAAGTTATTTTGCAACATGACAATGCTCGGCCACATGTTGCACAAGTGGTCAAAACATACTTAGAAACGCTCAAATGGGATGTCCTACCCCACCCGCCGTATAGTCCAGACCTTGCGCCATCCGATTACTATCTCTTCCGATCGATGCAACATGGCCTGGCTGACCAGCACTTCCGTAATTACGATGAAGTCAAAAAATGGATCGATTCGTGGATTGCGGCAAAACCGACCGAATTTTTCACAAAGGGAATCCGTGAATTGCCAGAAAGATGGGAAAAAGTAGTAGTAAGCGATGGACAATATTTTGAATATTAAATTTGTAACCATTTTACGTCAATAAGGTTTCAAATTTCGAAAAAAACCGCACGAACTTATTCATAGTCCTATTATAATTGGCGAATACACTCTTTTTGGGTGTTTGACCGATGTTTGATGTTGTTCTACAAATGGAGGGACCTACAGTTTCAAGCCGACTCCGAACGGTAGATATTTTTGATGAGGCGTTTTTTCATGGCAGAAATACATTCGGAGGTTTGCCATTGCTGCCGAGGGGCGACCGCAATTAGAAAACACTTTTCCTTCATTTTGGTCTTTCACTAACATTCAAACCAACGTTCTCTCTGAACTCCGAATGGTAGTCACTTACCAACCGATTCGGCCAGTATGATATGGGCCCTAAATACTTGACATTCTCCGTCAAAGGAGTCTCCATACCATTTAAAACTAGCGGGGCGAGTATAGGAGGTCTATATTTCTTTGTAAAGAGAATTAGTTCAGTTTTTGCTTTGTATACCCTATAAAATGATTCTGAGTAAAAAATTGATGTTTTGATTATAATTTTTAATACCTATTTTACAAAGTTTAAAAATTGTTTTTTTTTTGTCGGTGAGGTTGGGTGAAAAAGTTCTTCGCACCATATACTTATAGTAACCGTCGCTACTACGTGTGTGGTGATTCCACTAAAAACAACCCTCCTCGTCTCTTGGATTTTTCCCTCAACCCCGGGACTGTTTCCGCATTGCTTCGAGGTAGAGTTCTAAGACGGCATCCTAAGAAGAACACATTCTTATTTACACTGCTTCCTGGGTCACCTGTTTTGGAAAACCTGTACTTAATGCTCTTGAGCATAAATTTCCATTTCACGTCTTTTTTTCGGATAATATCTTCCACGAAATTTGCGACGGCATTCCATTTGTCTACGCCTATCATCATTTTCTCGATTATTTCTTCTCAATAGCTCGTTGCATAGCTATTCTCTCTGTGTTCCACTTCTCGCATTTCAAAAGGTATGCTCCATATCATCAATATCTACATAAATGCAGTTTTGGTTCACCCTTCCCATTCGCCACAAATACTTGCGAAAGGACCCATGTCCGGAAAAAATTGTGTGAGGCAATACATAACCTCACTGTTCTTTCTTTCCAGCCACTTTTTTAGGTCGGGTATTAGTCTCGCTGTCCATCTACCGTACCGTTCAGAGTTCCATCTTGCCAAAGTGTGAGCGTTTGCTTTCTAATGTCGGAGAATCATGATCCAGGGATTCCTGAAAAGTTTAAAACTTTGCGTTTGGTTTTTGTTGTAGTACGAACTATATTTTTATAAAAGAATTATTGAAATTAAAAAATATATAAATTAAGAGTCAAAACATGTCAATATGTGGCGTACTTACTTACTGTATATTGATCGTCATAGAGAATCTTTCGAACAACAATGAAACCATATTCAACCGCTAATGGTAATTTCAGATTTATAAATAGCAACCCTCTTATATGTATAGTATAGTATTTAGTAGTAATTATTTGTACGTAATGACTAAACACTTTTGTAACTTTAATTTTATTACGAGCATTACAAGCTAAATAGTTGCAAATTTGCATAATGATTTTTCTACTTAATCTAATGTACTTGCTTCACGACTTTTTTATGCAAACAACTCTGCTTTATGATTTGGAAAAGTTTAGTTAGCTAGATGAGGTTGACCCAGTGATGGTAAATGGTTTCTTGAAAAATCCCTACACAGCCCAAAAAAATTCCCTACTTTTCCCTACGCTTACAACAAATTTTCCCTACGAAATTCCCTACATTTTTTTCTCCTGTGTTTACACTGTAATGAAGCAATTTCAACGTCAAAATTGAATTGTTGGTTTAAGATTTTTTAAAAATTCCGTACAGAGCTTCTGCAGTGCAATCAGTTCTTATTGGAATTAGATCCAGCAGCTTAACCACAAGCCGCTCGCTTTCCTCGTCGAAAAATCTCACCAAAATGCACATATGCTTATTGAGTCCGATGTCTCTTATCGATCGTTATGGAAAATTTGTTTACTTTTAATTCTTTTAACTAAATTGTATTTTTCCTCTTTTGCAAATTCATTTTTTATTATGCTGGTGCACTTCTTTCTTCCGAGTTCAGAGTTTTTTATTATTTCAGAATCAGGCACGATTTCTTTTAAGAGTGGAATTAAATGGTCCACCACTTGCAGCGCAACATTATGCTCAGCGAAGAACATGCTAAGTCTTATTTCGAAATTTCTGGGACTATTTAGTTTACTCGCTTTATTTTAGATGTATTTTTAATCGCCTTCATATTTTTTGGTGCATTTTTGTTTCGGCGTGCTTCGGTAAATCAGACTTGGCACAGTTCAAAACTTTGTTGCACGCAGAGCATTTGCATTTGAATGGATCGTTAGCCAGAGCTTCAAACTAGCCACTAAAATTTCGCCGTCAAGCCACTTGTTATTGAACTTTTGTTTCCGATACTTGCATTGTTTTTCCTGGTGTTCCTCTGAAGAGTCAGTCGAAGAGGAGGAGCTCATTTCTGTAAAATATATGCATTTTAAATATAAAAAAGCTAAAACTAAAATAATTGCAAACTTACTTCAAAAGTGCAAAGCACCAGAAAACGTGGGACAACTAACAATTTTCGCGCAAAGAAAAGATCGTGCTAGCGTTAACAAAGAAAAAAACAGGCAATGTTGCCGTATTAACGCTTTTAAAAGTATGCTGCCATAAGGAAAAGAAGTCTGGCATGAAATCTTACCGCAGATTTTTATTTTAAATGCACTTTTTTAATTTTACCCCACTATTTTAAATTTTTTTTTGTCCTTCTTGAAAATTCCCTACATTTACAGAATTTAAAAAAATCCGTCCCTCTTTTCCCTACACCCACATTTTTCGACAAAAACCCCTACATGTAGGGAATTTTCCCTACATTTACCATCACTGGGTTGACCTGTTGCCGTATAAAGACTCATTTCGTGGATAAAAAGATGTCATTAGGGGGAGGCTTTTTTCTGAAAGTGGAACTTTTGCACTGAGCTTCGCAACAGCATGCAACCATGTACCGTTCATGGTAACTTCTTTACCGCGGTGATGTGAGATTTCACATCTTTTGAGGTCAATCAGCGATTGAATAGAGGAACTTCCTCGTAGAAAGCGAGAGCCCGGATATTCCAGGTGTATAAACGTAAATCGACGTTGGTTACTGTTTGCAAAGGTCGTCAATATTAGTACACATTTTTCTTTTATTTTGTGTTTTCGAGGAGGAAGCGTCGAAAGCCTATGCCCTATCAGTGTGGGATTTTAACGTGAACTAAACCTCTTACCGTCACGGGACGATCCCCTCTCGGTACTACCACTAAGTAAATCGTTGGGAGGTGGTTGAGCACTAGGCTCCACATCAGTTGCTATTCTCATGCAGTTCGTCAAAAGTTACATGTACTTTAATCTTCCCACAGTTTTGTCTATTTTTCACAACCACCTCAGTTGGGCCTATAGGTCAACATACTTGTATCACGTCTTTGTATGTTTTTTTTATCAAGTATCGACTGGTTAGCTGCTGGTCATCTTGTAGGTGTCTGTGTGCCTTACAGCGTGATGCACATCACTGATTGCTGACGAAATCTTGTGCCACGCATAACCATTTCAGTAGTAGTGATTCTTATAAAGAGCTGCAGCAAGCCGCTTTTACTCCAGAACACAGAACCACTTGAAATTGCACCCAACTATAATAGTTGTTGCCTTTAACTCGAGTTCAAAAAGTGTTTCGTAGTTACTCAAAGAATACTTGACTAACTTGGCGATTACATCGGACAGTTCGCAAAGCCAATGCATTCACAGTTTTTTACTAATAAAAAAATAAAATAAATAATTGGCTCGAACACTTCTGGTATTTGTCCGAGCTCCTCCTCCTCTTATTTGTGCTAAGTCTTGTGTTGTTCAAATGGAGGGACCTACAGTGTTAAGCCTGACTTTGAACGGCAAATGGTTTTTAGAGCAGGTTTTGCATGATAGAAATATAATCTTAAGTTTGCCATTCCCTGTCGAGGGGCGACCGCTATTAGAAAAAACTGTTTCTATTATTTAAAATTCATACCCGGGGATTCGAATCAATGAACTCCCGAATAGATGTCACGTACCAACCCATTTGTGCTTGAGAACTTAAAATTTTAATGAAAAACAGAAATTTTGTTGGAAAGAATTTTCTTTTTATTATAATCTGGTAGATAATTTCATTGCATTCACTTGAATATGATATCCGGCTTATGTTCGCCACGGCTACCAGTTAGTTACCTGGCCTATTCGATCAGTCTAATTTGGTATTACTTTTTCCAATAAATCGGAATAATAATCTAAGTTAGTCCAATCCGCAAAAATGCGACGCAAACGATGGTCAGTTGGCTTCAATTCTTGCACGAGCTGATTTTTATATGCAACGAAGTCAAGATCCTTACGCAAAATTTTCCACGTAGTCAAAGGCCAACAAGTTGAGAAAGTCGATGAATCGACATTCCGGCGTCTTTTTCAACACTTCGCGCTACAGTAGCAACATTCTCTTCGGTACTCAATATTCTCTGGGTAGGCAATTGTATCTTCTTGTCTTAGTGATGGTTTTGAGTCGAAAAGAGTAAAATTAGTGCGAAAACGATAAGTAACTGAACGAATTGCCTTTTCACTGAGCCAATTATGTAGACAGTACAGCACTTCGCGATGAGATTCATTATTTTTAAAGTGAATTTCCATAAGTTGGAAGCGGTATTCTAGTGTAAAACGATTCATGATGACTTGCCAAACTTTATTGAGCAGAAATATCAATACAGTTTGCTATTCTCAGCACTCAAACCATAGTTATCGATATCGATAGTACTCTCTCTCAAACAATGTTCTCCTTTTTGACTGTTAATACTTATTTTCAATTGCCTTCAGAGCCTTGTTTTGTGTAACCCAAGATAAAGTGCGATCAAAGTTGGCAGCTGCTGGAAGAATTTGCAAAAACGTCATTTCCTGCTAGGCGCAGGTGAATGACAGCTCGGCTGCTAAGTTGAGCTCATTTCATTTCGATTTACTTAACGCTAATCTTTCCGATGATAAATATTTGTTTGATGGAAAAGGCGACGGTTGGAAAGAATATTAAATGAAATTTTATAAGTATTTTTAGATTATTGCATAACTGCTAAGCTCTGCAAACACACACACAAAATTACTATTGAATTTAAACAAATCAAGTTGAAATATGTCAAGTCCGTTTGAAATGACTAACTCGACAATTAACTTTGTGAATTCATATAGTTTTCAATTGTGGGCGATATTTGTTAAAAATAGTGATTTTTCTTTGTTGAAAAATATTTATTCACTCATTAGCTGAGATATATTTTTTTCAGAGCAGAGAAGTAGTAGAAAGGTTGGCAGCGAATCGTAAGCTACATTTCTATTGGATTCCAGATCATAAGGGCATTGAAAGGAACGAGATAGTAGACGATTTAGCTAAAAGCAGGGTTTCTCTATCCTCGCACTTTGTCAACGAAATACCAAAGTCAATACGAATATTATGCAACAAACTAGACGAAAACATGATCAGAAAATTCAGGACAAGATGGGAGAGCTTCTCCACTTGCAGGAATGATAAGATTACGAGTATGTGCTAAAAAGACGATTACAGTTGTACTCGATTAATATTATCACCAACACGAAGAGAGTGTAGAACGATAATAGGCGTCCTGATGGGACATAGCCCAGTAGCAAAAGATAGGAATCTCGGACAGCGAAGAATGCAGGAAATGTAGGGAGCAGGGTTCAAGTCAGACTGCATAGCATCTACTTTGCGGATATCCCGCGTTATTAAAAAAAAACTCTTAAAATATCTCAGACCACCACAGTCTGATGGATTGGAAGATATCTCAGCAGCAAGTTGGAAGTTTCTCCTTAAATTCGCAGTAGAAATAGGCACCATACGGATGAGTTACTTCAAAACACAAAACTAATAAATTCCATCTGGTATCGCTATGGACCGAACCGGTTTTTGCGTGACTACAAGTCAACCAGTTCAAACCTGTTTTTTTTTAAGAGTACTACGTGAAAGGTGGTGCAAATTTGCTAACTTCATTGTTGTTGTGTTACAGCTCAAAATGGCCAAAAAGGAGCATGGATAGAAATGGATATTTTACTTCAAACTCTCTCTAATCTTGTAAAAAAATTTGATATATGAAAATAAGAAAATTCTTCCACTACTAAGCTCGTCGTATTTTTTGGTTTAATATCAATATCCGAAAAATAGTTCTTCATCCAGATATAGTACACTTGTGCCTGAACTTTTCTGTTCCAGAAACATCTGAAAAACATTTTTTTCTATAGTTTTGAGCTCTTTAAAAATCAGCGTGGTCCATTTTATCTCCTCAACTATGGCAAATCTCCATCCGTTCATCCTTTCGGTTTGAAAACAGGAAATAGCCGCAGGTAGTCAAGTCCGGTGAATACCGCGGCAGAGGTATGATTAGAGTCTTCGTTTTATTATTAAATTGAGAGATGAGTTTGCTTAAAAATTTAACAAATTTTATTATTTTTCCCAATTCTCAATAGAAAAGAAAATTTGTAATTTCTAAAATTCAGGGCAACGTCTCACTTTTTGTCGATACTAATTAACTTTGAAGCTGATGCCTTTGATACTCGTATGCGCTGAAAAATAATTAAGTAGACCGTTAGAGTTAAAAAAAAAGGTTAACAGCTAAAGGGTTAAAGGCCTGTAATAAGAAAGTTGGCATAAATGAGTTAAAAATCTCATAATATACTTAAGAAACATCTTTAATTCATCTATTAGACTAAAATATTTTCCCCTTCCATGGAAAGTTTCAGAAATAATAGCATTGCCGAAACCAAATAAAGTCGCCAGTAAGCCATCGTCATATAGACCTATAAGCCTCTTAGCAATTCTTTCAAAACTATTTGAAAACTTGATCCATTATCATCTTGATCCCATCATACAAGCAAAGAACATAATTCCCTCCCACCAGTTTGGATTCCGACATAAGCATTCGACCATTCAATAAGTGCACCGAATAACTAATAAAATCATAAATGAAATTGACAAGAAAAACTACTGTGTCATAACTTATCTCTACGTAGCGGAGGCTTTTGACAGCGTATGGTACTCTGGACTACTATATAAGTTAAAACAAATATTCCCACTTGACTACTATCTATTACTGCGAAGTTACCTAAGTGACTGGTACTTCTATGTTAAACATCAGGGTGAATGCTCGGAGGTATTAAAAATGGATACCGGAGTACCAAAAGGCAGCGTATTGGGACCATTGTTGTATATAATTTACACATATGACATTCCATATCCAAATGACGACACCTTCGCCGACGACACAGTATTAATTACGTCTGATAGGAATATAAATGTCGCTTCATCAAAGTTACAAAATCTAATTGACCCAATGTTGACTTGGCTTGCAAAATGGGGAATCCAAGTAAACGCAGACAAAACGGTCCAAGTAATATATACCAATCGCAAGCATGGCCATCGTACGCTAACAATTAATAACACAGTCTTCACTCAAAACGCAAAAGCTTAAAACTAAATACCTGGGCATGATCATTGACGCAAAACTGGCCTAGAAGGACCATATAATCCAAAAAAGGAATGAAGTGAAAAACAGATTCAGATAACTGTATTGGCTACTCAACAAGGACTCAAAACTGTCAGTATACAACAAACTACTAATATATAATACCCATCTGGAGATACGGCATATAACTATGGGGAACAGCAAGCAAATCAAATATACAAATAATTCAACGACTGCTCCCTGGTATATAACAAATGAAGACTTACACCGCGACCTAAAAATTGATCCCATAAAAGGCGTAATCCAGAAATACAGCACGAAAGACACGCAAAAATTACTAACCCATTCGAAAAAAGCGGTACAAAAAATACCGCCCATGGAGCTGACGCAGAAATTAAGACTAAAGCGAATTACGCCAACAGCATTAGTAGATACAAAAACTATTTTGACAAACTAAAACTAAGTATATTACTGTTGCTAACGCATTAAATGTAAGCTATGTAATTATTCATTGAAACATTTCATTTAAATGCTGATTTCAAGTAATAGTTAATCTCCCACCGAAGCTATTACTAGCTGTAGCTATGTACTTAGCTGTAAAAAAAAAAGAGTTCCGAATGGTAATCGCGCACCAACCCATTCGGCTACGGCGGACGCAAACCTTTTTAGTTTCTTCAAATTTTAACTTGATTCGTTTTTCTTTGATAGATAAGATATTTATGTTATCGCACAATTTACAGAATATGATATAAATCTTAATTCTACACCATTATATTTATGTATATATTTATCACAGGTTTCGGTTTTTTAAACGATTTTTTCTTTTTTTCTTTGTAATTTAAAATATTTATGTAAGTTTTATCATGAAAATTGTAACTTGTTGTGACCAGCACTAATACCTATAAGGTTGAGTCTTGATGAATAAGAATTGGAGCACTAAATAAATAAATAAATAAATAAATAAATAAATAAATTAATAAATACATAAATAAATGAATATATAATATAAATAAATAAATACATAAATAAATTAATTAATAAATAAAATATCATCTGTTAGGTGCTTTGGCCAAATTTTACTTCTACTTTGTGGGATGCGTCTTGTTATTGTGCTACAAATGGAGCCATCTACAGTTATATACCGCTTCCAAACGCCGTATATGGGAAATCGTTTCATATTCGGTGGCTTGTCATTGGCTACCGAGGCGTGCCCGCTATTAACACCAAACATATTTTCGCTCATTAAAAGTTTCATGTATACAGTGGGCTTTGCACCCGGAGCTAATGAAATGGTCACGCACAAAACCACACGGCTGTGGCGGTCACCTCGTAATCGTTTAAGCTTTTAAAATATTGTTGCTCGTTTAGTATTCCGTAAGTGTGTAAACGGTATGCGCCAAAGGCAGAACAAACCCATGCGTCGCCACACTGCACCTCTAATTCAAAACGCCATGTATTTTTGCCTGCTGCCAATGCTTGGGCGGATGTGACCAAAATATTTACCAAACATGGCCCAAAATTTGGCACAAAAATTCTTAACTTAGTTACGCGTTCGCAATGTTGTAATGATAAAATCTTCTGCTCACATAGCTCAAGTAGTACAATGCACGCAGTGATTACTCACTTACCTATCTATCTAAGTATGCAATTGTAAGTACTTACGATATACTTATATTACACAAACATACACTTATACATATACATACACATCGCGTGCTATTAATTGCCTTATTTAATTTCTTCCCGCTGAGAGCGTTGGGCGACCCGCACGTAAATTCTGAAGTGAAGTTTTTGACTAAACATTTTTTTAGTGTTTGCTTTTTTTGTTTATAATAAATTAAGATATTTTTATACTGAGATAAAAGTTGTAAATTGTTGAGGATTTCCCATTTGTTGCCGTTGTCATTCCCCATACAAGTTTTTGTGTGCGTTACTTTTTGATGTTAATTATAAATTAGATTTGCTTGGGGTTTTCGGACAATTTTTTCTCAAGCGCTATCGGAGTTACTTATTTTGTGCACGTACTCGAGAAATTAATATCAGTGATGACTTGCCTTGTTTTATGTTTTTGTTATGGTTTTTTAACTGGATTTGGCAAATGTGAGATTCACAATTTTCTGATTGTTATTTTTTTTCACCTGCCGTTTACGGAAGTTATGGAAATTCTAAGTGATTTAAGAGCGGTTGGTTTAAACTTCGCAAATTTATTGATAGACATACATATATACTTATGTACATTTTGTTTGTTAGGCATATGCTAAATGATGAAATACTTGATTTTGAGCGCAAAGTTATTTCTTTACAACAACGTTTAGCTTTTGAGGAAGTAGAATTATAGAAAACTGCTTAGAAGACGTATTTGAAAATCGCGCGCGGATGCTTGCGTTGCTACGTATCAGACTTGTAAAATTACTCAATCAATGCAGGTTTAAATCACAAATACATAATTCATTTCGAAAACGTGTTATCAGAAAATAATTATAAAGCCACTTTTCGAGTAGATTTTAAGATTTAAATTTAACTTTGGGGTATTTTCAGGAATTTTTTTTACAATAAGAAAATGAAAAAGGATATTTAAATTTCTTGGGCTTTTTATTTAACTTCTTTTACATACAAAAATATTATTTTTTTGTTTTTGTCAATTTTAATAATTTAAAAAATGGCGCTGAAGTTGATTCTCCTGAAAAATTGAGCCTGGAGCCATTTTGGTTCTTCTACTTATGTATCTGAAACACAAAAACTAAAAATATTTTAATCAGTATGACTGTAGTTATGTCCTATACTAGAATGAAAAAAAATGATAAAATGGCGCGGTTTTGAATTTGACACTCTAAAATTAGGGGTTTTTTCAGTTTTTTAATCAAAAAAATACGAAATATTTGAAATAATAATATGACTCTAGTACGGGCAATAGCAAGGCGCATTCATTAAAGGTAGTTTTACTAGACCAACAATATTATTGTGTACGTTTGGGTGTCAAAAAAACCAGTGGAAGACTAGAAAACAAATAATGAATTCGCCTTTTTTTCATTCTGAGCCGACAGCCACATAGAAACGGCGAAAGGGAGGAAAAAAACAAATCAGCTGATTTACCAACGCCACCTTTACTAGGTTCGCCTTGGGTGACAGCCATTGATGTTGTGAAAAACATAAATTTCAGACAATTGGTTGATTAGTTTTTGTGTTTTTTTTTTTTACAACACCAGGCTGAAAAAAGTAGTTTTGAGATAATTGAGTTTAAAGTTTTGGGACCACTGGGACCCCTTAATCCTACATGTAGCAGCATATTTTCTTATTTCCCTGAAGGTATACAATTTATTGTCAAAGAAATACCAGAAACGACTGTTGCTCGTCCAAAATGGCTGCGGCGGTTATTGCAGCAGATAAGAAGAAAAGGTTTCATATATCATAAAATCAATTTTGACTCATCGTCTTGGCCAAGTGGTGGTAAGAAATCACAGTTGTTCATATTTATATTTTCCGTTTCCTAATCCGTTGCTAATCTATTGTAGTTAGACAGGACTGCAAACATTTTACCAGACTTGCAGCCTTCGTTCGCTTCTTGAATGGCGTCATTCCGCTGCTATCATCTCCCAGCTCCCAGCTTTATGCATCTTCCTTCACGCTCGATTCACTTCTTTCGCCTCTGTAGCTGCGCATATATCAAGTAAATAATGAGCGATATTTCCCTACCGCCCGCCTGTACCCTCATGCTGAGAAGTCTATTTATAGCATATTCATTATTGCTTAAAAATACCTAGTAATTAAAACTAATTTGTTAGTATAAATGCTGACTTAATTGCTTGCTGTCTACTTTTTTAATATTTTACACTTAGTAAAAAGTTATAATCTAGAAATATACACAAAACATATGGATAAGTACCATACGATTGTTGTCGGAACTGGTCAAACAAATAAAAAAGTGTAATAGACCAACAGAAAAAAAGAAAAACACCAGAAGATGACTTTTAAACCAACGAACGTAGCGCGTAAGCAAATAAATGTTTTGGTGACATAAAGTCTCCCATTAATATTATTTTTACACACAAATGCTGGTATGAGTATGTAAATATATTTATGATTAAAACCTTGTTGGCAAATGGTAATTATAAGCAAAGAGATCCGCTTGGCAAGCTAACAAAAGATTTGCTAAGACATCCGTTTTGGCGTCGCGCTTGAGGGTCAAAAGTGCCACGCAGAGGTCAGTGGTTGCATGCAAAGCGAACGATATGTAAATAATATTCACCATTGTATGCATTTAAGCAACAGATGTTCAAAAATGAAAAATAAATAATTAGCCATAAATTTGTATTTACTCGCATAGGAAGTTTTTAGCCAAAATGAAATAAAAGAGCAGAGAATCAAAAAGCGCCAAGAGGCATCACAAATCAATCAGTTAATGATAAGAATTAATAATTTATGCTACTCATCTACGATATGCAAATGATGCAATAGCGAATTAAACAATCAGCGATTTGTTTGAACATGAGCTCATAGAAAACTAAACTCGATATGCGGTTTATTTCAAGCTTAAGTTGTCAGCAAACATCAGACATTTTGAATGAAGGGCAGACGGCGGGCTTTGTGATGCTTTGTGTACACACTTGCATATATACAGGGTGATTTTTTCAGAGAAGATGAAGATTTGAAATACGATGGACATTAATGTTCTAGTTCTATTGAACTTCTATTCAGCATTCAGAGCTATTTTTACGAGTACCTGTATTAGAAATGCAGATACCATTTAAAAAAAAAATTTATTTTTCAACATAGTCCACTTTTAGAAAGATACACTTCTCCCAACGCTTCGGCCATTTTCTTAACACCTCCAAGAAATAGGATTTATTGAACTCTCCAAAATACGCCTCTCTCTCGGCGATGACTTCCTCGTTTGAGTTACATTTTTTTCCCGCAAGTCATGAGTGTCATGTTAAGGAACAAGAAAAATTCGCATGAAGCCAGATAGGGTGAATACGCGGGTGCGACAGCAATTCATAAAACAATTCATACAGTTTGGTGGCGACAACTCCGGATGAATGTGCTGGTGCATTATCGCGGCACAGCACCTTCTTCTTCGCCAAATGCGTAATCGTTCTTGCTTTTTCTAAAAATTCCATGAGGATGACGCTGCTCATATCCCAAAAAATCGCCGCCCTGAACTTTCCGGCCGATGGGACTGTCTTCGCCTTCTTTGGAGCAGTTTCACCGGAAGAATTGCTTCGATTGCTGCTTATTTTCTGGTGTGTAATGATGAATCCAGGTTTCATCAAGGGTGACAATTCGACGAAAAAATTCCTTCGAATATCGCTTAAATTGTTCCAATCACTGCTTCGAAGTTAACAGCCGCATCCGCTTGTTGCCCACCGTGAGCACTCGCGGCACTAGGTTAGGTTAGGTTAGCCTGGTTGGCAATAAGCCACGCATAGACCTTTTGGTCCCTAGCGATACCAGATGGAGACCGACCTCTATGAATACCTAAAGCAGACATCATGTAGGATGTCAGCGCTTTTGGCGAATCTAAGTAGGGCTGGGAGCTCCGCTTTTGAGACGTCTTCCAGATCATCAAACAGTGGGGCTCCCAGGCATCTTAGTCGCATTTTTAATAATGCCGGACAAACGCACAGAAGGTGTTCTAAAGTCTCCTCAACATCCTCTCGGCATTTTCTGCATTTGTCCGTGTTAGCAATCCCTATCTCGCGGCACTGATCGGCCCACCATTTTTTCATCGCCTACTCATCATGTAAAATATTAACTGCCGTTATGGTCGACACACCTAAGGCCTCTGTTACTTCGCGCACTTTCGGTCGTCGATCAGCGGTAGTTATGTCGTGGAATTTTTGAATGATATTCCCGGTAACCACGTCTGCCAGCGGTCCTGGTCGCTCCTCATCAAAATTGGACGTTCGCTCACGTTTAAATTCGTTGAACCAATATCTAACTGTGGTCATAGATGCCGGAGCATCCCCATAGACAGCATCCCATTCAAAAACAAAAAGCGAATCACCGAACGATATTGCTCTTTTCTCGTCTTAACGAATCTTACTCGAATAGGTGCCAAATCCAAACTAACTAATTTCAATCAGTCTGAAATTTGTTTTGCCGTCGTTCGATAGATGGCGGCACACGATGTTAACACCAACTTGCCTCAGGAACGCCCTCTGTCATCAAACACGGGTACTTATTGAACCGCTTTTGTAGTAGTCACTCGGTGGCCGCCGTACCCGATTGGGTTGGTGCGTAACTACCATTCGGAAGGGCACAGAAGGGCTCAAATAGAATACATCTAAATTAGATGTCAGATTGAAAAATGCATAAAAAAAGTTGAAATGAATGGAAAAAGATAAAAACTACAGCGATCATATAGAAAATTCGAATTATGTTTTGCAAACTCAAATGCCAACGAAATCCGCTTCGTCCTCGGTTGCCATAAAATTGTCGCACAGTGTTTTCATCGGAGAGTCAAATAGCAGATGGGACTGTGGAGCCTACCAATAAGTTAGATAACAGGGTAAATCTAGCCAAAAGTCGGTTTGAAAAGGCTTAAGAGACTTATATAAATCTATAGTTTCTGCGTAAATTTGGTAGTCGGCGTAATAACAGAATTCTGACTGAAGCGACAAGAGAATGGATTTTCAATCGCAGCTGCAATGTTAAGGAAGAGAGTGTAGAGTGTTGCACAATAACTCTGCCACAACACGCGATATCGATAATTCCATAAGTTCTTTTTTGAAGGCTTAGTAAACCCGGATTCGGCAAGTATTTAGCACCTCTTTGCTTACAACCACAATTATACAAGTATATGTAATTCGAATTATAAATTCGAGGCCCCGACCTTATTTGAAAAAAAAAAATTTGATTCGATAAATTTCTTATTTAAATATTAATATTTACTAAATATTCAAAAATATCGCCTTTTCTTCCAGATTTTCAAAGTAAAACGCACTCTGATATTTTGACTGTCGTATTGCCCATAGATGCTTATGGAAGGAGAAAAGGGCAGGGGTAAACACAGTCTCATTATTATCTGTCCCGGTATTTAGGAAAATTTTAAATGAAATATCGAGATCCCGAAATCGTTGATTCCGTTCCGGCGTGTTTGATGTTAAATAAAATATCGATTCCTCATACGTCATACGTCTGACCTCTTCTGGTTCGACTGAAAAACTATCAGTCTACCGTCTAATTTTGAATGGCTTTTACGAGTAAATCTGTACTTATAACTCGAATAACTAATTGATGAAGGCATAAACTACAAAGTGGCACAAAATTAATCATCCAATGTCGTTTTTCAATTACTTGTTTACTAAATAAGTGAAAGAGAATTGCTTCTGATTGCTAGAAATCGTTTTTTTTTTTGGCAGCTGTCAAATGTGATTGACGTACAACACCAAATTTTGCAAAAATTATAAATCTCCGAGGGGATGATTAATTTTGCGCCACCTTGTATTATGAATAAAACTGACTGCCTATTGTAATAGTTGACAGCTGCTTTAGCAGTTATTGTTGCATGAAGTGCTTGCATTACAAAAAAAAACACCCTGTATTTACAAAAATCTTATTTTGCGTAAAAAAAGAGGTTGTCTGTAAAGTCGGTTTACTGACGATAGTTTAACGTGATAACGTCATAAGAAAATACTGATTGAATGGTTGCATTTTCAAAAGAAAATTTTAATTTTATTTTTTTTGATAGATATTTTGTATGGATATAGAGAATGAGTTAACATTAACATAACATAATATACTTTAACATAACATAACATAACATAACATAACATAACATAACATAACATAACATAACATAACATAACATAACATAACATAACATAACATAACATAACATAACATAACATAACATAACATAACATAACATAACATAACATAACATAACATAACATAACATAACATAACATAACATAACATAACATAACATAACATAACATAACATAACATAACATAACATAACATAACATAACATAACATAACATAACATAACATAACATAACATAACATAACATAACATAACATAACATAACATAACATAACATAACATAACATTAGATTACATTACATAACATTACATTACATAACATAACAAATTACCCCGTATTAAAGCACTTATCAACAGCTTTCATTTGATACCCATATTGTACATACACAACCAAAGGTTAGCCGGGTCCACGTTTTGACCTATACCTCGAGACCCCAGTCACGGAGCGGCATGAAAAATACTCTGTACTAAAGCATTCACCAACAGCTTCAATTTGATATCCATATTGTACAAACCCATTCTAGGGTCCACGTTTTGGTCTCTATCTCGAGACCCCAGTCACGGAGCAGCATGAAAAATACTCTGGACTAAAGCATTCACCAACAGCTTCCATTTGATACCCATATTGTACATACACATCCGAAGGTTACCCGGGTCCACGTTTTGACCTACATCTCGAGCCCTATTTCCAAAATAAAATATAATCCATGTTACTCGTGGAGGATGTAGCTTTCGAATGGTGAAAGAATTTTTAAAATCGGTCCAGTAGTTTTGAGCCTATTCATTACAAACAAACAAAGTTTTCCTCTTTATAATATTAGTATAGACAACATATCTTATAAGGTATATGGTAAATATTAAAATACATTTTTTCCTCCATATATAATAAAAAAATTAATAATTATAACATTAAAACAACAGGTATTATTAACAAACTTGGTTTTATTTTAAATTCTTCAAGTGAATCAAATTAATAATAATCAATAAGAAGGCATATGCAAATACAAATACGTGAATTTATATATGTACATATGCGCATATACATACATATATACGCTCACTTAAGTAGGAGAGAGCAAGATGTTGAACGTTGCCGTTCGTTTGCTTTGTTTGCTTTGTCGTTCGTTCCGCCCTTTCGCTTGCAGTTCATTCAATGCAATGAGCAAGGTAACGGCAATGAGCAAGGTAACACTAATATGAGCAAGGTAACACTAATGAGCAAGGTAACTACATATGAGCAAGGTAACGACACATTTTTTCGTGCGTGCAGCCTGTTAAATCGAATTATAAGACGTTATCACGTCAATAACCCAGTATGTCCATACCTTCTTGTCACAAAATTTATTTAAAATTAACTAAAAATTCGCATATTTAAAAAGTATACAAAATTCGACGCATTTCTTATTCACTGCCTGCTGCTCTGGTCCACATGAGAATTTTCCTAACCGGTAGTTGCATTGCGGCTTCAAAACAATGCACAACTTACTGACACACTTCGGCTTTATTCGAATTCATTCATTAAATGAATAGGCTCGTCACTTTCCGGTTGCTTTTTGTTGCATTTCTTGCAGTCGCCTCTTCACCTTCTGCTAGCCGCGCGTGTTTTTGTTTTTTTTTTTATTTTTGTTTGAAAAAATAAGCGTTAATAATTTAACATTTATTTGTTTTTAACGGCCGATGTGTATTAGAAACAGGTTTTCTCTTCAGACTAAATATTTACCTATTGAGCTTGATTGCCTATCAATCCGGAAATGTTTGGTTTTTGAATGTATTTGTCTGGTCTTGGTTATTAAGTAACATTTAACCAGCTAGAGTTAGAATTATATATTTTGATTACTTTTTATTTTTGTCCGCTTCTTAATTATTTTTACAATAGTGCAATGCTCTTTACTAGCTTTGTTTTGATTGCTGTTTTCCTACCTTTTTTACTTTTTACCCTTTTCTATACAATCACGTTTGGACTCACCATTCACCAGGCCACTGCATTCCAAACGATACTCACAAATCTCTCACGATTTCCATCTGATTAAGATAACGTCGTTGCTTGGCGTGAAAGAAATAAGTTAAATTTCACTATAAGCAAGAGTTTTTCCTTCTTATTTTAAATCTCTTGCGCTGACACTTACAGACGGATTATCTAGTGAAATTATTGACCTTGATGTGGTATTTGACTTGAGCTTCTCTTTCACCAAAAAATTTAAATTACACCCTTGCAAAGTAATATTTCGTACTTGCATTTGTTCGACATTTTAGCTCAGACTTTGTTTACGTATGGGTAAAGCTGTTATACCTCTCTTGTGTGTACGAAGCTGGAGTACGCTGTCTTTATTTGGAGACCACAGTACGCACGCCATATTAGTAGACTTGAACGTGTCCTTTGTCCGTTACCCATTGCGTTTTTTTGCTTTTCACTGTCTCAATTCCATCCTATAAAGGTGCGTGCTTATCAACGTAAAACCAGGGCTAGAAGGAGAATTATCTCCAGAAGGTCAATTAATAAAAATTATCACTGAAATTTGCACAAAGCGTGACAGTTAAAAATGGCTACTTGATAAAATTGTATTTTGAATTAAAGATTCTTCACTTAGTGTTTCATATTTCACTTAATGCAAATTATTAGGTTGGGGAATAAGTTAGTAGCGTTTTTATTGAATAATTTTATTTAAGGACTAGAAATTTCAAGAATTCGAGTTTTTATTTTTTAGACATTTCGAAAGTATAGTATCTTAAGAAAACGCTGTGAAATTTTCATGCGGAAACTCCCAATATTATAGCTTCTACAGCCCATTAACTAATATAGGTAGAGAGCGGTCCGCGCGCTCCTGTACCTCAAACTTTAAACTTAAAACAAAAACTGGTGTTGTCAAAAAAAAAAGCTATTCAACCACATCGAACGAAATTTTCGTATGTTATTCACAATATCAATAGCTATCGCCCGTAGTAGAATCATATTATTATGTCAATTAATTCGTATTTTTAATTAAAAAACTGAAAAAAACTTGATTTTTAGAATGTCAAATTCAAAACCGTTCCATTTTGACACATTTTTTTTTTTATTCCAGTACAGGACATAGCTACAGTCATACTGAATAATAATTTTTTTGGTTTTTATGTTTCAGAAAAATAGAAGAGAGAAAATGGAGAACACCGTCCAGGTCCAATTTTTCCGGAAGGTCAACTTCAGTGCCACTTTTTAAATTATTAAAATTAAAAATACATTTTTTTTCATCTTTGTATGTAAAAGAAGTTAAAGGAAAACGATAAAAAAATTAAATATCGTGTTTTATTTTTTTATTGTTAAAAAAAATCTTGAAAATTCCCTAAATTCTCGACCTCTGGACCACCTGGACTCTTTAAACAAGAAACAATAATTAAATCGAAAAGATAATCAATTATATATTTGTCGTTGCTGTTTAATACCCCTTCTCATCTCTTTACGAATTTGTTAAAGCCGTTCCGCCAAAAATCGCCTGGTCTAGTGTCAAAAAATTTGTTGATCCAGTTTTTAAGGATCGAAGGTAATGCCCTTCATATGGTTTGACACGGAGCGGAAAAGATGGTAATCGGCCGCGCAAGGTCCGGAGAATACTGCGGATGCTGAAGTACCTCCCATTCGAGCTCTTGGAATGTGGCTTTGGCGAATTGTGCCACATGGGCCAGGCACCATATTGTGAAGGAGTATGGTTTGCGGCCAGGTCTTTTCAGTCGAATAGCCTCATTCACGCGGTGTAGCTGGGCAACGTAGAGCTTTTTGTTGACCGTGGCATTCTTTTCGAGCATTTCCCAGTGCACCATGCCCTCCCAGTCCCACCAAACACATATCATGATCTTCTTCGGATGAAGATCCGGCTTGATTCTCGGTAATGGCGTATATCCTGGATGCACTCACTCCTTTATTTACTTCATATAGATATACTATATAGATACCATTTCTCATCTCCCGCGATAATTCGGTATGTGACCCCGTGTTGTTCGATGGCAGGTGAGATGCTGAGAAGCAATTTGAAGTCGACTTTCTTTGCTTTTTTCATTGAGTTCGTAAGGCACTCAGGTTCTCAAGTTTTCCGTAAATCCCATTAAATGAAGGTGATTGGGAATCGTTTTATGATCGGAGTTCATATTTTCCACCACTTCAAGACTGGTTTGGCGACCGGTCGCCTTTAAAAGTGATTTGAGACGTTTTTCATCGAATTCAGAAGGTCTTCCGCTGCAGGACGTGTAATCGACGTGATGTAGACTCCCCCATGGCACCTTCTGCATACACGAGGCAAATGTCCCGTGCTACTTCGGCAACTTTTTGACATCGATGAAGAGCAAAGAAGAGCAGGTGCCAAAAATGTTGTCTTTATGTATTATACAATAATTTATTATTTTTGGTATAATTGTGAAATAAATTTTGAAAAGAAAATAATATACCAATCGTTCGAGCACTAGTAAGTTTCATCATGAAAACTATCGGCTCATAATATATTGAGAAATAATGAACCCCTGAT
The DNA here is from genome assembly GCF_028408465.1 of Anastrepha ludens. NCBI lineage: Eukaryota > Metazoa > Arthropoda > Insecta > Diptera > Tephritidae > Anastrepha > Anastrepha ludens. The sequence continues at coordinate 45,501,774 of NC_071499.1, read as the reverse complement.
TGAAGTTTGTATGGCTCCATCACCAAAACTAGTATTATAAGTAACTTAAAACTTTGGACGAATATTTTAGAAATACAGTATAATTCCTCTTAACCGGCTTCGCATTAACCGGTCGACGGATTAACCGGCCTGTTTACAACAGCCGAGCGCAATGCAATATTTTCCAAGAAATTCACCGGCGAGGCGATGCGGCTGGGATTCCCCCGATATTACGGGGAGATCCCGGCGAAGTAAACTATAAACGATGTTAGATAGGATTTTGTCGTTTTGATCAATTTGGTTTGTTTTTGCTGTGGGTACGGACATATCATAATTCTTTCCTTAACAATGAGTGCAAAGCGCAAACGAATTGTGGTTTCGATGGATATACGATTAAAAGTGCTAAGGCGGATTGATAATGGTGAATCCGTAGTGAAAATATGTGCAGAATTTAATGTTGGAAAAAGCACTGTAAATGACTGGCGAAGAGATAGGCGTTCCATTGAGGAGTTTTGCTCGAAAATGGAATTTGATAGAAATCTGGGTAGCCGTTGTACGAGAAAAAAACCGATTTGCGAGGTCGTCGATGAAGCTTTGTGGATCTGGTTTCTTCAGGAACGTCGAAGAGGTACACCGATTGGCGGCCCAATTTTGAAAGAAAAGGCTTTGACTATCCACCAGAAGAATAATATTGAAGGTGACTTTGTGGCAAGTGATGGTTGGCTTAATCGATGGAAGAAGCGACACGGAATTCATTTCGCACATGTAAGTGGAGAAAAAATGTCTGCTGATACTTCTGGTGCGACAGAATTCAAGGCTAAGTTTGGTGAAATGGTTAAAACAGAGGAATTATCTCCAGAACAAGTCTATAATATGGACGAGACCGGGCTAAACATTAAAATGTTACCAGAAACAACTTTTCTAGGCAGCCATGAAGAGTCTGCCTCTGGCTTCAAAAAGAACAAAGAACGTATTACAGTGGCCGTTTGTTCGAATGCAGCAGGGACTCATAAAATTCCTCTTTTCGTTATTGGCAAGTCTGCTAAGCCACGGGCATTCAAAAACTTGAATCCATCTTCCCTTCCGGTTTATTATAAGTCACAAAAATCAGCGTGATGAATTCAGACTTGTTTAAAGAGCGGTTTAATTTGGAGTTTGTTCTAAAAGTTAAAAAAACTTTAAAAAGTGTAAACTTGCCTATTAAAGCAATTCTTGTGTTAGATAATGCTCCAACCCATCCTTATGAGTACGCTGTAGATGACATAAAATTAGTTTATCTTCCTCCTAATGTGACAAGCTTAGTGCAACCAATGGACCAAGGAGTGATCGAAAGCTTAAAAAGACGATACAGGCGTAAACTTGTTTCTGAAATTCTGCAACATTCGGAGAGTGAAGGCAAAGGTATTTTAGAAGTCATCAAAAAGATCAATATCAAGGACGTTATCTATATGTTAGCTACAGCATTTCAAGAAATGCCCTCTTCAACGTTTGTTAAGTCTTGGAGAAAACTTTGGCCAGATGTTGAGAATATAATTGTGATCTCGAATATTGCAGGGACTGAAGAAGAAGAAAACAAATCTACTTTACAAGACCTTCAAAAGTTATCGGGTAACGAATCATTACAGGCAGAAGATGTGGAAAATCGGATGACAAACTGTGACGAACATGAATTTTTGAATGATGACGAAATCATAGATTTAGCAAGCAAAGAACAAGAGGAAGATGATGAGAGTAGTGACGTTGAAGAGGAGAAAATAGTTTCTCATGAAGAAGCCGAAAATGTGATGGAAATTGCATTGAAATACATTGAGCAGCAACATGAGCCAACAGCATTCGACGTTTTGGTGATTAGAAAATGGAGGGATGTCGCATTCAGAAATTCACTGAAGGTTAAAAAACAGAAGAAAATCACAGACTTTTTCAAAAAATAATTATTACACTTATATTTTATTGATGTAACACATTAACATATGTAAATATGTAAAAAATGCTTCTCCATTTTTTTAATATGTTATATATATTATACAAGTACACTTCGGATTAACCGACCAAAACGGCAACCGGCCAGGTATGCAGTCCCGAGGTGACCGGTTAAGAGGAGTTGTACTGTATTGAGAATTTTAACATTTACAGGGTGGTCCATATTGTGTTTTTTATCATGTGTTATTTTGACAGTGACAGTTTTTTCTCGCTGGAAATTTTGACAGAAAGTTAGTTTCATATCACCGCAGGACGAAATGAGTTCCCTTATGCTTGAAAGCAGTTTAGAAATATTGCAAAATTACTCCCAAAGTCAATGTTATATAGCCCAATGAGTGCGTTTATTGAAAAGAGTTTAAAATTATCTTTTCTGGCAAAGTCCATTTCCCTCACATCTGGGTTTCAGAAAGCCGGCACGAACGTTGATAAGCAAATGCATCCTCAGAGTGTAACAGTTTGGTGTGGATTTTGGAGCGATGGCATCATTGACCAATTTTTCTTTGAAAATTCTGATGGAAATGACATTTCGGTTAACTGTGAGCGCAATCGCAGCATGATAAATTAATTTCTGTAGTGATTTTGTCGAGTGATATAGAGTCCGAAACCATCACCAAAGCATTGGAAAACTGGGCTAACAGTTGACATGCACTTTGGGTTGCACTACTGCAAATCCAGCCGATACAACTAGATGAATGAAATTTTGTTCCATAAATAATGGAAAGATTTGCTCTTTCAAATACGCCAAGAATATACCTAACAAATATTAATTTTTATTCGTGTTTTTGGATTTTAAAAAAGAAACTTTTAATACGGACCTGCACGAGCTACATAACCTTTATACATCTTTATCTATTCCAGTTATCATTTCTATGATGGTGGTGTTCAGAGCGTCCGAGCTTAGTGATTTGTTTCAAATACGTCCCGTACACTATAGTCGAGGGTCATAAATCTATCGAGCAGTGGTAGGAAATGTTGCTGTGAAACCAAGTTTGAGTCTTCCTTATTTTATGAGCAGGTGCAGAGGCTTGGGGAAACTAGTGGAGCGTAAAATTTCCTAAGCATTTAATTGCACCTACCTCATTTGTGTGTCTGTTTTTTTGTTTTGCTTTGTTTTGTATGCTTATTAATATATAAAGTGCGATAGCTAGTCAAGAGCCATTCAATTACATAAAGACTTGCAAAGTCTTTGCCAATTTCATTTCCTTCTAAATAATAACCTTTTTTTTATTCCAACATCCGTCAATTGCTATTTACCATTTAAGATTGAGCGAAGAAAATTAGCCGCGCTTATGTGTAGCTTCTTAACAAATCGCATATAAAATTTAGCCTTGATCTTCATCTTCAAACATCTGGTTGTTTTATACGTTTCGTATTGTATGTATGTATTGTATTTATATATATATGTGTATGTACGTATGTGTGTGCATATTCATTTCCGATATAATTTCTTTGAGACAAAGTCAATCGCAAATAATATAAGCTGTTGTTGTTATACCTCAGTGCTGCCAAGTTGCTGCCACTGAAAGTGAGCTCTTCAAATGCTAAGTGAGTTATTCTCACCAGACGCCGCTGGGTCGCGCTCGCACAGCATCGCTGTTCTATTGTTTGCATAACTGATTTACCTTTTGATTATAAAAATTGTTGTTGCATCGTTCAGAGGACTTAATATAACTACATACAAACATATTTAAAAAATATGTCTAATTAGTACCTATTGCTATCTCACTTTTGTCTCTGTTATCAAACGATTTGGTTGAGTGGTTCTATTTGCACCACTTTGGCTTCTTCTTCGTTTTTTTATCGAATATTGACTTTTAAATATTTTTTGCTTTTTTTGTCGCCTATAAAGGCTTACACACCCCAAGCGGTCTCATCAGTCTTGATCTAGTCTTGCTTTTGGATATTTCGGAATTGGCTTGAGTTCATCATGAAATCGTTCACTTGTATTGTGGTCGTTACGACCGCATTGATTGCCTGTGGTCAGGCGCATACCCTGCAAAAACGTTCTTTGGGAGCCTTACTAGGAGGAGGAGGCGGCGGCGGCGGTGGTGGCGGCTGGAATAGTGGCGGTGGCGGCGGTGGCGGCGGCGGCATTGGCTCTTTGATCCAACAAAAACTGGGTGGTTTACTTGGTGGTGGTGGCGGAGGCGGCGGCGGTGGTGGTGGCGGTCAGAGAGGTTGGAGTGGCGGCAGCGGCGGTGGTGGTGGTGGTGGTTGGAATGGCGGCGGCGGCGGCGGTGGTGGTGGTGGCGTCAGTAAGGTCTATGTCGTTCATGTTTCGAATGGAGGCGGTGGTTACGGCGGTGGCGGCGGTCACGGCGGCTGGAACGGCGGCGGCGGTGGTTATGGCGGTGGTAATGGTGGCTGGAGCGGCGGTGGTGGCAACGGCGGCTGGGGCGGCGGTTGGTAAATTATCAACCTTATCAAGTCATTTCGAAAGCACTACACCACAAAGTACATAATTAGTTTAATTATAAGAATATGCAGGTATAAGCAACATTTCTAGTAAGGGTTCATTTCAAAGATGAAACAAAGCAAATTAAGGAATTCGAATAAATTAAAAATAAAATATCTAAAAACTTGCCTTTTCAATACACAATTTGCTGATTCTCGCTAAACGAAAACTGTGCTTGGTTTAATTAATTATAACGGGTTTTCTGCATAACGCGCTTCCTGGATGCCAGCTCTAACGAATCTAAGTGTGTAAAAATGGGCAGCGAAGAGCCGAATAACTCGTTGCTTAATTTGTGTGTAATGCGCGATTTGCATAGATTAGAATACCAAAAAAAAAAAAAACTAAAAAAATTATAAATAGTTGGCATTAGATTACCATCAATAGATGCTGAGAATTTTTATGGTTCCCAATTGGTTCTCACTCAAGCGGTTGGAATTTGCATGGCGACTAGTCTTGTAAATGATCGTAAAAAGGGGATTTTTATGGCTGAGACTTTACATAAATGCGATGGTAAAATATAATGTTTGTTGGAGCATCTATATTAAACACATTTTTATATTAAAAAGTTATTATTAAATTACGGAACTTTTTATGTGTTTCGTGCTGCTGTGATCAGGTTTTTAAGTACAACAAATCAACGCCTTATCAATGAATTTTGCAAAACCAATGATTTGCCAGATGTTTTCAAGGCCATTACTATTCTTGACGTAACGATCGGAGGTCTATGTGAAATAGACAGTTTTTATAATTTCCTAAAAAATTATTATTTCTTTAATATGCCCATAATTCTTCTTCTTTATTTGCCAATTCGATTCGGAATATAGGCGCTCATACAATTTACACAATAGGTATATATTACAATTAAATATCGAATTACAAAAATATTTTACGTTTAATATAAATTTGTTATAAAGGGGTTTTCAATTGGCGCGGGTCGATTTTGGCGCCCTGGGTCAGCCATTTTGTTTTGGTGACATCTGTCAAATCTTTTGTTTATTATTCAGTTGTTTATGCCAAATCACCATGGCAAGTTACACGATTGAACAGCACGTTCAAATGAAAAAACTTTATTATGAAAATGAGTGTTCATTAACGCAAACGTTGCGCGCATTGCGCCCATTTTTCGGTAGACGTGGTGGCCCTTCAAAGTCGACTCCTCAACGTTTGGTGGCCAAATTTGAGACGACTGGGTCAGTAAATAATCAGCCGTTCAAGGAACGCAAGATCAGCCGAGAACATAGCCGCGGTCCGTGAAAGTGTACAGCAGAACCCGAGGCAGTCTATTCCTCGCCGTGCACAAGAACTTGGCCTTTCGCAGATTTCAACTTGGCGAATTTTGCGTCGGAACTTGGGCCTACACCCGTACAAGATTCAACTGACCCAGGACCTCAAAGTTGATGATGACTGGGATTCGAATCGTTTGGAAGAGAACCCCAGTTTTGGGCGAAAAATCATCTTTAGTGACGAGGCGCATTTTTGGATGAATGGCTGTGTTAACAAAGAAAATTGTCGTATATGAGACGACACCAATCCACACGAGGTTCACCAGGTGATAATGCCAAAAAGTTAAAAATTAAAGTGTGGATTTTGGGCCGGCGGCGTCATTAGTCCGTACTTTTTTGAACACGACGTTGGTGAGGCGGTCACCGTCAACAGCGAGCGCTACACAACGATGATAACCAATTTCTTATGGCCCATTTTGAACCATATGGACCTAGCAGGTTCCAGCAGGACGGCGCTACGTGCCACACAGCAAACGCCATGATTGACTATCTGCATGAACGATTTGAGGGTAAGGTTATCTCTCGCAGGGGTGATGTGAATTGGCCACCAAGGTCATGCGATTTGACCCCGCTAGACTTTTTCCTGTGGGGTTTCTTGAAGTCTCAGGTCTATGCAAATAAACCACAATCGATCGATGCTCTAAAGGTGAACATAACACAGGCCATCGCTCAAATTCAGCCGGATCTATGCGGAAGAGTCATTGAAAATTGGACCACTCGGATCCGTTCCACCGTAAGAAGCCGAGGCTGGCATTTGAATGATGTTATATTCCACACTTCATGGCATATATGCGCCTTTCAAATAAAAAAATAATTTTGTCCATAACTCACACACAGCTTGTTTTATTTCATTTCAACATCTACCCGCCCTTAATGAAAAACCCTTTAATTTCATGATAAAGGTCTCGATTTCTCGCTGTCTCCAATAAAGTTCCTACATTGCCGGTTCCAGTCCAATCTCTTATATTTCTCAGCCAGTATAGTTGTTTTCTGCCTATGCCTCGTTTGCCTTCTATTTTTCCTTGCAGGATTAGTTGAAGTACATACATGATATTTGTCGTTTCTTATAATATGACCCAAATACGCAGCTTTTCTTCTTTTTATGGTGCTTAGTAATTGTCGATCATGCTGAATTTTACGCAATACTTCAGCATTTGTTACTCTATCTGCCCAGGGTATTCTTAGAATTCTTCTATATATCCACATTTCAAATGCTTCTATTTTATTCATTTCAGTGGTTTTAATGGCCCATATCTCCATAACATACAGAAGTACAGACAGCACGTAACATTTAACGAACCGAATTTTTAATTTAATATTGAAGTCATGATTATAAAGAACCTGTTTGAACTTATGGAATGCAGCCCTAGAAATTTCAATTCGAGATTTTATTTGTTTTGAAGAATTGCAATTTTCGTTAATCCAGCAACCTAAGTATTTGCCATTTTTTACTCTTTCTATGAGCATATCATTAATTGTTAAGCTTGCGTCAACATAGGTGTTTTTTCTGCTGACAATCATATATTGTATTTAGTTTTATTAATATTGATTTTTAAGCCGAAGTTTTTACTGCAACGCGTTACAACATTGACTAGCTCCTGTATTACATTTAGACTGTCTGATAAGAGAGTTGTGTGGTCAGCATATCTGATGTTGTTAATGTTTGTCCCATTTACTTTAATGCCAGTTTCTAATCCTTGGAGTGCTTCTTGAAAGATTCTTTCGGAGTAGATGCTAAATAGTAAGGGTGAGAAAATACACCCTTGTCTAACCCCTTTTAGTATAGATATAGCGTCTGTAGTTTCGTTATTTTTGTTAACTACTGCAGTTTGCTGCCAATAAAGATTGCGTATACATTGAATTTCTTTTGTATCGATATCCATGTTTTGTTGAATCTCAATGAGCTTATCATGCTGAACAGTGTCAAACGCTTTTTCATAATGTATGAAACACCTAAACACATCTTTTTGGACGTCTCTGCAATTTTCATCTAATACTTGAATACAAAATAGCGCTTCACGTCTGCCCATGCCTTCTTTAAATCCGAATTGTGTTCCTCCCATTGCTGATTCGCACTTCTTGTAAATTCTTTTATGAATAATTTTCAAAAAATTTTTTAATGAATGACTCATCAAGCTTATAAGTCTGTGATCGCAACATTTCTTTGCACATTTCTTCTTTGGTAGCGCAATAAAAGTTGATCTAAGCCAGTCTTGTGGGTATTTTCCCGTGTCGTAAATATAGTTGAAAATTATTTCTAAGATTTCTATATTTTCGTCATTTATTAATTTCAGCATTTCAGAAGGAAGCTCATCTGGACCTGTTGCCTTATTATCCTTGGATCTTTTTATGGCATTTTTTATTTCGTCCTTTGTTATAACAGGTCCTGATAAATTTTCAATAGGTGCTGACTGATACACAGATCTATTAGTGCCCGAGAAAAGGGAATAAATGTATTCTTGCCAGACTTTTTTCTTCTTACAAAGATCTAACACAACTTCATTATTGTCATCCAATTAAAAATTAGACATAGTTTTGCAATAAATTCCGGCAGTTTCTTTAAGTTTCTTGTGAAAATTAAAATCGTCATGTAGTTTTTGTAGTCTTTCAATTTCTTTACACTGGCTGTTCATCCAGTCAATCTGTGCATCCCGTATTTTGTGCCTAATCTCATAGTTAAGTTCTCTGTATCTATTTTGATTTTTATTTTTGTAAGTACGTCGTACTTGCATTGCCCACAATTATGTGTGTTAATACTTCTTTATGTTGCTTCCCTACTAATGAGGATGCGACAGAACTAATTAGAATACAAAGGTCAAAAGCACAGAGCTCCACTTTTTCAACTCAATTCACTTCAGTTAAATTTTTCCATGACATTAAGTGATGTTACAGACCTGGTGCACCAAGTAATATAATATAATAGATCAAGGTTTCATAGCGACACAAACTCTCGAGAGGCTGTACGAATATGACATTGACGTCTACTGCTTATTTGTGGACTTTAAACGAGTATTTGATAGCTTAGACATAAGGCATATTCAATTTTTGCTACAGTCTATAGGCATACCACTAAAGCTATTGAGCTGTTATGACGCTTATAAATACCCGAAATGGCGAAGGCCATTCTGCAAAGAGAGTGTTTTGAATCATTTCCCATTATTTCCATATGCTTTATCAGCAACGATGTTCAACCTGGTCCTGCACGCAGTAGTTACCGAACTAAATCCAAATGGGACTATATAAAGGGTTTTCCAATAACAGGTGTTCAGGTGCATGGATTGCGCTATCGAGAGATGATTAACTGTTTTTTATGGCCGGAATTGGATGGTATTGACATGGACAACGTTTATTTTCAAAAAGACGGTGCTACGTGCCACACAAGCAACGAAACCATTGATATTTTACGGGAAAAGTTTCCGGACCGTGTTATCTCTCGAAGAGGTAACCACAATTGGCCACCGAGATCTTGTGACTTAGCACCTTGTGACTTTTTTCTTTGGGACCACGTGAAAGAGAAGGTCTACGCCAACAGCTCAGGGTCGATTCAAGACCTCAAAGATAGAATTCGTGAGGCTATCGAGGACATAGGGCAGCCACTTTGCAATTCGGTTATGGAAAATTTCATGAAAAGGATATTGGCCTGTAAGCGTGGTCGTGGTGGTCATTTGCCTGATGTTATTTTCCACTATTAACGGCATACCCTCTTCTTTATAATGAAATAAACATCCGATCATTATTTTAAAAAATAATACTTTTCTTTGAATATCAAAATAACACCTCTTATTAATAACCCCTATACAACATGTCGTTCCAGCTTTGTGCATATGCAGACGATATACTTATCATGGCGAAAAGCAGGAGTGAACTACAGAGTGCGTTTAAAAAACTAGAAAAAATAATACAAACTATTGGGCTAAGAATGAATACAGAAAAAACGAAGTTTATGGTCCGGTCCAGCTCCAGTTTAAGGCATGATGACACTTTGATCGAAGACTATGCACTCGAGAGTGTGAAATAATTTACCTATTTGGGTATCAAAATAGCATCCAAATTTTGATTCTGCAGCGGTAGTAGTCATTGCCATATCTGACAGTTCCCTTCAGGTTGCTCATAGACAGGAATGATAAACTGAAACCCCCAACATAATTATTTCAAAAGAAAAATAAAAATTGAGGATACATTTCTTACATCCATTGTCTTTGTTGTAGGTCATTACAACTTAGAAGGTAATTACAGTTAGTTCGACTTGGTACTGTGATCAGGGAAATATATTCCAACCTACTACAGATTGAGCGGCTTTGGCAGTGGTTCTTGCGATGTTGAGTAGTAGGAGACTACACAACACCTTCCCTGCTCTTGTTCGCCACTCTCTAACTGAAGGGCTGAGACGACTGGTAGAACTAGAGAACTTCATTTCGCCGAATGTCAAAAAGCTAAAGAATTTTATTTTGAGTAGTTACGAAATTGTTTTAGGGAACAGGGGTAAAAAGTTTCACAAAGCGCCAGCAGCTTAAGTGCTACCCATCTTAGCCCGAAGTTACCTATCCCAGTAGGGGTAACCATCAGATTAAGAGACTAATAAAAATTGGATTATCAAAAGTTAAATATCATTTTTATATATTTTATATCTATCTAATGCCCCTTTGTTGCTACACTTTACTTCAACTTGAATTCAATATCATATTGATGCGCCGATGTCGTTTGGCCTGATACACTTCATCAGCACTTGGCTCTCTTCGGAGAGATGTGTGAACATTACTGCTTGTGGACAATCCAAAGACGGATCTACTGTAAGCGCCTTCCTGTTGCTTCTGTGGTATTCTACTTCGTAGTGTGCTGGGTAAAAACTGATTGTTTTGCTCAAATTCCACAAAAGATTCTTGAAAATTTGGCTGCAATGTCAAACGTTGTTGGCCTGTCGCAGTCTTCAGAGCTTCATGTTCAGAAATTAAGCCAATTTTAAAGAGATTATTAACACTTGGCCAATTGGCCACGGAATGGGCGCGTGCTGTCAGCATGACTGCAATGAGTAGCGTGATGATGAATTGTGAACTGAGCTGCAGTGCACACAACATTTTCCAATCTACTGGTGAATCGATTTTCGTTTGCAGCGTTTTTTATGCCTTCGTCAGTTCACTTCGCTTTATTTTATTTTGCATGGCATTACAAGTAGTTCGTGTCTTGGTTTTCTTTTTGCACACAATTTTTGGTAAGCTTACGGTTTTTGCATTCGCCAATGATTGACAGTTTTGGGATTTGGATGTTGCAAGTCATGTCGAAAATTTGTTTACAATTTTTTATATCTTTAAATTAAAACTCAATTCTAATTTAATTTTCAATGAAGTCTGTGACAATTGTGTTTTGGCAATGCAATCAAAATGTCATGATTTAAAATGAAATGCCGTTAAATTTAATTCAATGTAAGTGCTTGTATGCAACATAGATGATACAAAAAAAATTTACTAAATTTATTAAATGAGTTTGGGTGCATGGCAGACTTCAGAGCAATGCAGTTAAGCTGCCTAAAATGTGAATATATATATACTTATGTGGTATGGAATTTTGATTTCAAATTAATTTGAATTTGAAATTCTTTGAGGGGGGCCTCTTATCAGTGGCTTCAAAAAAAGGTGTTTCTTCACAATTTTTCTTCAAGGCGAAAAAAGCGACACACCGGAATAATCTTTTGCATTTATTTGAAGGCTTGATTGAAGAGTAATAAACAATTTTTTAACATAAATAAAAAAATAAAATGGCGGACATATGAGGGATCTCGCACAGCTTCTCGTTGCGCGTTAGTAAAACGGCGTGTGAGATTGCGGTCGTAGTTTTCTCCTGAAACACAAAAGAAAAATATTGTCTTATTCAGAAAGCTTTGCCGCATATAATAGACTACTCTTGTATAAAAATATGAGAAAATGAACACACAATTAATTATTGACAAAAAGTGATTTTTTTCAATTTTTTTCAAAAAAGGTGATAAATAGCATTAAAAAACGGCTTTTTTTGTATTTTGTTAGTTAATTAGTTGCGAATTTTAATTATAGTTTTCTTAAAGATTTCAGAAGGTAGACAGTATACTCACACGAGGGACGGTACACAGGCCTGTTACTCCGAAATCACTTTGAATTCCAGTATAGAATTTTGAGGGCATATTCTCCTATAATATATCTATCGATTGCAGTGAAAAAAAATGTTGGAAAAACGTGATGATAATAAAGATAATAGTTTTAGCCAGCCGATTAATGAGAGTGTGAAGGTAATTAAAAAAAAAACGAGAACATTTTCAAAACTTAATGAAATTATGCATTCTACCGGGCAAATCAATTTTTTTTGTCTAACAAAAGTTTTCTATGCTCATGAAATTACAGATTTTATATTGTAATTTTATATAATCAATTTTAAATTTTTTCATATTTTAATTATTATTTTTTAATTTTAAAGCTTTGAAGAACTAATTTCTCCAAAAATTGTTTTAAATAAATTGTCGTAAATAAAAAAAACGAAAATTCAAATTGATTGGGCAATTTTTATTATTTTTGTGTGAAACTATTAATGACACTTATTTTTTAAAGATAATCCCACATGTTGGTTCAAATGTTGGCCGCAACTGCGCCGTAATTCGGCCATTCGTAAACACCAATTTTGAATGACTCACTTAAGTACCTCGGTCGGCATCTCGCGAATAACTTTAGTGATGTTGGCTTCCAATACCTCAATTGAAGGTGGTTTATCCGCAAAGTATTTAGACTTTACTTACCCCCACAAACAAAAGTCCAAAGGTGTGATATCCCACGATCTTAGTGGCCAATCCACTGGTCCGAGACGAGAGATGATTTCTCCAGCACATAAGCCACACTAAGCAGTTGTTTTCAATGGTTCTTGAATGGCTTCGCATTGTTCTTCGGCCCAAATACCGCACTTTTTCTTATTGACGTAGCCATTAGGCCAAAAATGGGCCTTATCACCATACACCATCAGTTGACTTGGCCGTGCGATGAAGGCTCTTCACAGAACGTCGATTTTCGTAACATTATTGTACGATTTGTAAACGTTGTCGAGGCGTAAGTCTTTTCATGATGAAATGTCAATTAATACTAAAAACAATTACGTATTTAGTTTGACAGTAGTCACGTGTGGTTAGGCAAAAACACCTATTGAAAAAGTACCTCCAATCTGATCACCCTTTACTTATACTCACTCTATGATATTAATGCGGATACCAAATGAAAGTGGAAATATGCAACTTTTAAAAAAAATTTTGTTTACTTTTCGCTAGAGAAAATATAGATTTTTTATAGTATGCTCTTTGGCTCATTATTCCTTCCAGGAACCATGGAAATAGTTATAATAATAATATCCTCCATTACTACTTTATACTTTATTTCATATTTCTCTCAGCTCCGTTTCAAATGGATTTTCCGACTTTATGATTTACCTGGAAAGACGTTAAATACGCAGCAACCAAAAAGGCACCAGGTTACGATCTAATAACTAGTAAGGTTTTAAAAGAACTGCCCATATGTGGATACAAATTCCTCAATATTATATTTAACGCGATGATCAGACAAGAGTATTTCCCAACTCAGTGGAAAGTTGCTGAAATCATCCTTTTACAAAAGCCAGGGAAGGCTCTGAGCGCGGTCTCCAACTACAGGTCAATAAGTCTATTGGCTGTTGTCTCTAAACTTTTTGAAAAACTGCTTTTAAAAAGGATAAATACAATAACTGCGCAAAAGAGTCTCATTCGAGCCCGCCAATTTGGTTTTCGCAAGTATCACTCCACCATAGAGCAAGTTAATTGTATGTATGATTCACTTGGCAAGCACTTGAAAAGAAGCAATACTGTATAGCGGCATTTTGAAATATAACGCAAGCCATCGATAAAGTCTGGCATGAAGGCCTCCTATACAAGCTTAGGCAGGGTTGACCGCACAACTGTTATATGCCCATAAAATCATACTTGGAAAATATGCATTTTCTTGTTAAAGTAAATAACGAAACCACTAACCGTCTTGTACACTTTGTTCTCGGCAGACCTGCCACCATCAAAGAACACATATACAGCCACGTATGCAGATGATACTGTCGTCATGATCAGGAGTACCCTTGCCTCAATTACTTTTGATTATCTACGAGAAAAGCTTAATAGTGTTAGCAACTGGATGAAAAAATGATGCTTAAAAGCTAAAGAAAGCAAATCGAAAGCAATCACACTTCGAACGGCTCATTTCCTGCCGTATCTTTTAAAAGCGTTCCAATACCTCAAACAGCCGATACCAAATATTTAGGTACTCTATTAGACTGGCGTCTTACTTGGCGATTGCATATACATATATATATATATATAAACAGAATCTACTGTACTTTTAAAGCGAAAGCAGCTTGGACTGAAACTACGATCACTACACTGGTTAATCGGCTACAATTCAACACAGAGCACTAGACAATAAGGTGCTTATCTGCGAATTCATTCAGAGTTCAAATACGGATTCCGCATGTATGCCAATGCGCCATGGTTCGTACGGAACGAGATATTGAGCCATAACCTAAAAGTTAAGTCAATTTTTGAAGAAATAAAAATTCTTTGCCAGAGTTATAACAACCGACTTTCCACTCACCCGAATAACCGAGCAAATAATCTTTCTAAGATAAACTACTCTCCAAGGTTCGAAAAATGTCAGCCTAACGATTTAATGCAAAGATTTAAAACGTAAAATACGTAAATGTAAAAGTTGTAAAATTTTATAATATAAAGGGTGGTTAAATTTCAAGGGCCGATGTTGAATGTGAACCACACCACGACACAGTTGGACTTCTTTCTTTGGGGTTATTTGAAAGAAAAGGTGTACGTCGATAAGCCAGCAACAATTCAAGAGCTAAAGGATGAGATAATTCGACACATTAACGGCATAGAACGTCAATTATGCCTCAGAGTCATCGAAAATTTGGAGCACCGGATGGAGCTGTGTCGCCGAGGCCACGACGGCCCTTTGGTCGATATTTTGTTTCATACGTAATTGAATAATAAAGAGACATGACAATAATTTCCTAAAAAAATTGTATCTTATTCAAAATCAACACCGGTTCTTGAAACTTAACCACCTTATATGTGCTATATGGTGTTTATTATCAAGTAACGAATTCTACTGGGAGTTCCTACTCCAAGTTGTTCTCCTTTAAATTGTAGGTAAAAATAATACTTATTGTTATTGTTATGACAGATTGTATGAAATAAATGGAGATCTAAAAACAAAAGCAAACATTTCATCGATGAAAACCTCAACAATTTTTTTCACGGTTTTATAAAACATCAAGAAAAAAAGAAAGTTGGTTTAATTTAATTTCCATTTCATTCATACATTCATTGTTAGCTGATTGACTGAGCTTTTCCTCCCAATTCATGGTGTTCAGCTTGATCCTGATTTACAAGTGAAGATGGTTTCAGTTTTCAGAGGTTTTTGAAGTCAACGACCGGTAAATGGTTTTTATGGGAAGGAAGGATAAACAAAGGCTCGATAAGCAAATATTTATTGTATATTTCTTTTGAATACCAAAAATCATATAAAGGGTTCTTCAAAAGTGACATCTAGATGACAGTAGTGAATAATTCATAGACGATACTTTTTTATGTCATCTTCGACTTTTGTTACGCAGGCAGATATACAATTTTACATGATAGAAATCCGCAATAAAATTATTGAAGCTTATTATGAAAATTGTCGGTCTTTAAGAATAATAAATCGCAAAAAACCTCCTTTTTTTGTGGAAATAAATAATTGCGAAAATGAGTCGACAATTTAAAGGTTGATGAAGAAATGTAAAGAATAACCAGTTTCAGTCAAGGATAGAAAAACATCAAAGGTGTTTTTTCTTCAATTTTTATGCTTCAGATGTGCCGCTTTTAGAATAGTCTTCGAACGAAGCATTCGCTGGCTTCAACATTTTCCATTTCTTTAATTTTTGCTGTTGGAAGGTCGGAATTCGATGCAATCCTAAGGATTTTGCGGGTGTCCGTCAGTAGCAAAGCCATCACTGTGCTGTTCTTACCATAGGGGCACCTTGTTTCACACAACATTTGGACTTCGACCAATATTTTTGGCCATTTGGTAATTCAAAAGCCCCTCTGAGGTCTAGATATTGATTTGTTTTTTTTTGCGATCTGTTAAACCTTTCTGCTCTCCCATTTTATTGAAATTAAGAAGTTTTCGACCAAGCATAATGAGTATTTAAAAAAACGATGCCTTTCCACAGGTTTAATGCGCACATACTGGTTATGTAGGCATACAAGTAAAAGTATCTAAAAATTAATAAAAAGAAAACAAACTCACGATGGGAGAAAATATTAAGGTAGCGCATATCGTGTTATTTTGTTCTCAGTGAATTTGACAATATAAGCTGATTTTAATGACGTCAGCAGATTTTAATTTTCATGACGGGTATTTCCAGAGATGCACTTAAAATTGTCTAAAAATTAAAAAAATAAAAGCGTACAAGTTTTAGTTCCTTCTTCCTGACATTTTTCGAGCGCCTTTTAATTAAAATATGATGCTTATAATTATATAAAATACATGCAAATTTTTTTAAATTTAGTTCAATAGTTCACGCAGCTCTATTTTTTCTTGTTTTTTATTATCTTGTTCCATTGTTGCCGATTGTCACTATTTTTTGCTGTTGTTGATTATTTGTGCGTGACATTTCATTGATTTATCGATTTTTTCGTTCTTCCTCTTCTTCTTCGAAAAGTCAAGCCTTTCTCTCGCAACTGCAGTATTGCTTAGTTTTGGATGTAACAAAAAACTAAAATGCCCATTTAAAGAAAAGAAAATACCAAATTTTTATTGATATACTTAAAGGACTTTGCATGCGTGACAACTTTTCCGTACTGTGTGCGTTTTTTAAAATAAATTTATATGGAAAAAGCCCAGTTTTTATGTTCCTTGTACTTATGTTAATAGAATTTCTTTTAAGAAAGGTCGAGAAACACGTTTTTACTTTATTTAAGGTTATGTAACAAGGTTAAAGTTAGGTAGTTAAAGGTGGTCAAGGTTTCTTCAGTATTATCTGCTATTTTTTGTTCGTTTATTTTTGCTATGAATGCACTTCAATGGGTTTAATTTGTATTCAGATTCAAAAAGATTTTTAAAATTTATAAAATGGTTTTAAATGTTAAAAAGAGTTGATATCCAAAAATCCAATATTCTTGCATAACATCAAAAGGAGCAAAAATGATATTTGCACTTTGAAAACATCAAAGTTTAAGTGTGAGTGTCTTTGTTTAGCGTTTTTTTAATTATTGATACATTTTATTTAAGTTACAATTATGGTAACTTTAAATTAGAAAGAAAGAAAGTAACAAATGAACACCAAAAACAACAAAGAAACACAAACGACAAAATCGAATCCACCCTTACCATTAAAAACTGCTGGTGGTTACCAAATGACACGCAACACTAACTCACACCACCTTTCTAGTCTGACTACCTTCTTTTACTACTTTTAAGCCTTTTATTATAAACAATAATCTATGCATCGTTTTTGTTCCCTTTTTTCCTGCATCAAAGATATAAAATATTTTAATAACTTCTAAGTTAAAACAAAATTAATTTCAATACTAAGGAAAAGTTACTCGAATCAGATAATATATGCACTTGAGAGCTCGTCTGGAGACATTGTACGACACATCATTGCTATACTAATACTATTGTTTATTGTAGTACTTAATATTATTAGTTGAAAATAAATAAACAAATATAAAAAAAAGGCACTACATTTATTGCGAAGAGCAAAGATCTGGCAACACTGCACTACTACACTCTCTAATGGGTTACGAAGGAATAACAGTCAAGCTCAATTTTAGCAAATTTTTTTTGTTGGCACAAAATTATGTGGTAATAATCTGGCGTCCTTTCCACTAGTGCCATATTCATAGCAGAGCGCGGTTCCAGAAAGAGTTCCCCAAATTTGTCTTATGTGCATGCCACTACTCTAATCCTGTAACTTCACATAGCGCTGCCATTAGAGCTGCCCAATTTGAAATCACTAATTTGATAAAAGAAGGCCAATATTATTTTTATTATTTTTAACTTTTGTTTTGGCATTACCCAAGGCGAAGCAGGTCGGGCATTGGTTAGTTAAATAATAGAGGTAAGAGTGGACTAGACATATTTTATTAGAAGTTCACATTTTAAAGTTTATTTTTTACATAAAAAGCTTTTATTTTAGAAAGCGTTGCTTTGTGGCTTTGTCTTTTCTATGCTAACTAATGAATAAAACAATAAGCTTCTCTATAGCGGCAAAATCGAAAGCTAAGCTTAGTCGGCAAAGCTAAGCTGAATTAATTACCACTCAACAATTTAGTAAGAGAAGCTTTTGAAGAAGCTTGCAAATGTCGCACAGGTCACATATCACAAAGGTACTGCACCTCTTCTCAGCAAGCAAATACTGCCAAACTTGGCAACTTAGCTTTTAAAAGCAACTGAATTAATACGAAAGTGCAGCTGCGAAAATTGTATTTTCTGAAATTGCAAAACTCATCACTTTACAGACAATGATTTGCCAAATATGGCATGTTTTCATATTATTTTTGTTTTCTTTTTACTCAGCAAGCATCAAATTTACAAAATATTACAAATCCAATGTGAAAATAATGGTAACAAAATAACAAAGCAACCGAAAGCATTGCCGCACTGGTGAGGTGTATAATTTAATTTTTAATTCATTATAGCTGACTTTTGTTGTCGTCTCATTTCAGTCGCAGTCTTCTGTCATCTACCAAACACGCAGCTTGGTGCTTTGTCAGCTGTCAGAGGTAATAAAACCAAACCGAAGCGATCGCCTTCGCTACTTAGGCTCTCGCTGTACGTCGACGGTAATTGTCGTTCTGCGCCAGTGCAGCCGCGCCAAATACAAATTTACGATTCACTTTGTGTGTATGTAGCTGACAATTGAATTTTCATTAAATTTTATACTTGAATTTATTTTTAGTTGCATTATGAAGATTGTTGTTGTTCGCTTACACTCGTATTTTCGTTTTGTTGCTGGTTACGATGGAACTATGAAAACTTCAACTTAATTAAAGCGAAAATTGCTGGCGTTCAATTTGACGACAAGCAACCGAAACCCAACAGCAATAATCAGCAGTGGTGTGGCTCGTTGCATGCCCCCGCACCTACCATTCAAGGCTCGAGTGTTGCGCCTATTGCTACTGCTTACATATTTGCCTTCCTTTTTACCCTACTATGCATTTAGGCTGCTGCCTAACCTTTGGCCCCCATTCGCTCAGTGGGCGGTTGTGATAGAACCATTTTGAATTCGTAATGATAGGGAAGTCAGCCAAGTATGGCAGGTTGTGGCTTGCGCAACTAAACTGCAACGTAGATCTGAAGGCTTATTGGGCACGCGCGGCTGCCGCTAGATGGCCAAGTAGTTGGCTACTGCATAATTAGACTCAAATGTAATGAATGAAATGAAATGCATTTTTGTAATAAATTTCAAAAATCGATTATTTTGAGGGGTCATTAGGTGTTGAATTGGGTATTGATTAAGTTGAGATAAAACTGCAGGAAATTGAAAAAAATATTTACAGTTTCAAATATAATTTTTGTTTTCCTTTTTTCGAAAGAAATGCTGGAAATGGTTTGTGTACAATAAAATTGCAGAAAATCAGCTTCAATTTCTCAACCATGTGACTATTATCTGGCTACCGAGAGGAGGAAAAAAGGGGTGGGTGTGTAAAATCAAATATGTAGCTATTTTTTCTTTCAATATATTCTTTTTTATTATTACAGGATGTCCGGTGTAATAATCGAGAATCAAATTATGAAATAATCACTAATGATAAGACTTCATTTCAAAAACTACCACAAAGAAGAACTGTGCGGATTTTGTTTTTAAAAAGTAATTTCCTAACTTTTCTAACTTTTGAAATCTGGCCTCCTTACTCCGTGTCACACGCTGGAGAAGTGCTGGCGGAATGCTACTGATCTCGTGAGCGATATTTTTATGGTGCTGAGCTGATCGCTGGGTTTGTTTCATAGACTTTACTTTTGAGGTACTTCAACAGAAAAAAGTTGGATGACCAAGATATACCGCAAAAATGGCTTTTAAGTTTATTAGGGAAGAAATCACGCAATATTGGCTTGGTCTCTTTGGTCGTGTGCAACATGGCGCCACCTTGCTGAAACCATGTGTATGTACTGAACAAAATATATTCTGTCATAAAAATAAATACATATTTTGCTCGTATACTTCTTTTAATTGTTTCACCTCCTATTTTAGCTCCGAGAAAGCAGGTAAGCTAGGGAGATGGTTCTGAGATGATTCCACCTCATCCTCCATACAACTGAGGCAAAAAAGACTCGTAATGCCGAGTCTCACATCATACATATCTCGAGCTCAATGTCTTATAAGGGCACCCAAGAAATTCGAGAGCTGACATTTTGTTAACCTCAGAAAATCCTCGAATGCCTCTGAGTCACACGTGGCCAGAAGTATTTCGCGATCTTACAGCTTTGTGTACTTGTCCAGCACTTGCTAAGTTGATGCTAAGCCCACCTCAACAGAAGCAGACCGCAGGCAGTCAACGGGATGCCAGTACTCTCACTTCACAGGTAAACAACCTCACAGGCCTGATGTCTAGTCAGCCCATTTGTCTCGCAGTTTCCTGCAATGCCGCTATGAACAGTTTCGAGTGTACCATCATTCAGTCCGATACCCTGATTGCCGCTTGGCTGTCGGAGTAGATATTAATCTCCGTGACAGTTGCTACGCAAGTTTGCATCCAATCAGCAGCTTTTTTACTTGCCGCTACCTCTGCTTGGAATACACTGCAGTGGTTCGGTAACTTGAACTTGAGTCTGATGGGGGGCTCCTCCAAGTATACTCCTCTGTCAACTTTTCAATCTAACTTCGAATCACCCCAAAAAAAACTTTATAAAAGTGATTTCTGAGAACATTTTTCGAACACTTACGAACATACGAGGCTCCTTCAAAAAGTTGTCCGCCTTCAAAAAATGGTATTCCAAAAAAATCAAATCTTCCAAATCTGAAATCAAAAAGACAAAAAGTTCTTCTTCAGTTCGAATGTCGATACCATGCGAAATTCGATATTTAAAAAAAAATTGACAAAATGGCGAAATTCAAAGATAAAAACCCGTTTTATGACGCTTTTTGTTGACTTTAAAGGCTCGAAAAAAATACAAAAAAAATTGTTTCCAAATGATCGCCGTTCATATTTTTTGAAGGCTGACAACTTTTTGAACGAACCTCGTGCGGCCAAACCAAATTTTTTGTTTTTTAATAATGTATTAGAAAATAAAATACTTAAAACAAAAATAAAAAAATCTTTTGTTTGTTTCCGTTGTACACGTCTTCAAAGACACACCCAAAAACACCATTTTAAATGAGGCTAGCGTCCTAACTTAATTAAGGGGTAACACCACTCTACACGCGTAAAATAAACACGATTTTTAAAGAATTTTTTTGTGTAGAAAGAAAAGGAAAACAATCACTCTGATTTGGGAAGTTATTACTTATATACTAAAATACAAAACTACAAAGTTTGATCGAAAAATTTTACAAAATGGCGGCATTGGAGACATTTTTGTAATGTGGTTTCTCTTGAAGGAGCTCCGCGGCACGCAGCACAGAGGGTGCAAATTTTAATCTGGAACAAGGAAATTTTTTTTTCTTAATCTAGATAAGAATAGCTAGAGAAACACGTAGGTGATTTAAAAAATATTTATTTTTGTGGAATTAGCAAGCATTTGAAGGAAAATACTCTATTTTGGACTAAAAAAACGGCACTTAAATAATTATAACAATCGTTTAAATTAATCTATCGAAAATCCCCTACGCTCTTCTCTTAAGAAGGTTATTATACAGACGTAGTGAAAAACCTGATTAAAAATATTTAAAATTGTTTGAGTTATGCTGCGTGCCAATTTCAGAAAACGTGTTTTGAGAAAAACGCGTTTAAAGTTTGGAAATTTGAAGAAATCGTTAGGTAGCAGTCACTAACGCTTGGTTAAAAGCTTAAAATATTTATGAAATAAACTTCGGTAACGTATAAAACTTTTTGTTCTGTATTTTAAAAGGTTCAAAGAATTTTTTAAGCTTATAAAAAAAAATCAATCTTTTGAAATTTCTACAGTGGTGTTACCCCTTAAGCCAAAGGTAGTGTGACTGAATGCAGTTAAGAGTATCTTCCTTAACTGAGCTAAACTCAAAATGAAAATTACTAACCTAGTAGGAATTATTGACAGCTAAAACTTCATTCAATACCGATTGGTGCTGCCGCACGCATTATCGGTACATATCTTTCCACAACCCGTATTCCATGGTTCCTTCCTTGCTTCCCAATTCCTTTGTAGGATCAGCGGATTGCGATTAAAATCAAATTTTCTATGTTCCAACCGTATTTCGTTTGAGTTTGCGACATGGCATTCATCGAACATCTACTTAAACAGCATATTAAATGCTCTTCTCAATACTTGTACAGCCTTTCTATATGAGGCATCCATTAGCAAGTTCGTTTCTTAAGTCTTTTATATGTAATGCGCAAGTTTGTGCTCTCAGATACAATAAATAAAATAATTAGATTATATTTAAATCAATAAATCTGTATAATTATGTTTTTTTTTACGCTCACTAATTCGCAAACCTTGATATCTTCAGGCTTACAAGTCATGTAGATTTTAACAAGTATGGATTTTGAATGCTCGAAAGCTAGTACAACAGCAATTCAAAAAGGCGAGATAGTGTACAAGAATTACATAAAATTTCCGTCCATTTTTACACAACATATATTTCAGTGCTTAAATAAACAAACTCATGTATGTTTTTGTACTCGTAGGCAATTAAGACACATTCATTTTTCATTCATTGCGCGCATATGAAGAGGTTAAAATATTTATGGGCAGAGCTTCGCTGGTACTCACGTATTAAGTGACTAGTTAGCATGCAGTACCCAGTAAGAGATAATTCTTCTTTTAAACATTAGTATGTATGATGAGCATTCATATGTAATCTTGAAAATTGTTTACATGCCGCAATGAGTAAATATTAGAACACCAATTGCATATGAAGTTAATACGAGTGTTTAACTAGTAAAGTTTCAGGGTCAACGCAATGAGAATTGTGGTCAGTCAAGATTAATTACGTTTTTACGACTATGTAGTAACTCTCATCAGACTTTTATTAATAACGATGAGGCTTTGTAAATTATTTTTTGCAATTTTTGCAGCTATCTGAACTTTTTCTACTTTGCTTGGTAGAGACTCTTTTGAATAAGACATAAACTTAATTGAAATGATGTGGGAAACGGTGTTGGAATTCGGAACAAAGATGTAGTATCAGATAACTTGAAGCTATAAAATTAGATTTAATTCGATTGGCAATTGATAATAAAATGTAAACAAAGATATGCTGCAGGGTAAGTATACGTACTAAAATTTTAAATTATATGCTTGTGGATTTTTATAAGAAATATAAAAGCAGGCATTTGTAAGAAAATTAAATTCAGGAAATTGATCTCTGAACTTAATCTATTAGAGGAGCAAAATAAACTGCTCAGCAAACAGTTTCTGCTTGGGTGCTACCACAGGTTTCACCTTTGCAGATACCTACTTGAGCCAGAGCCGTCTCCCAGGCACGTCAAGAGACACACCCTCAATTACGCCGATGAGATCCAGGACAAAACGAGCAGGCATCTACTGGACCAGACAGTGTTTAGAAAGACATTAAACGACATTTTTCGGGAGACCGTTACCACCTTCTTAAGCTCCCGTCCACCGAATGCCGTAATCGGAGTCCAACCACCACCTACTGCAGATGAAGAGCTCCAGCTTCCCCGTGAGACCCGCGTAACACTGGCACAACTACGTTCTGGATATTGACGCAGGTTAAACTACTACTTATCAGAAATTGACTCTGACATGCCAAAAATACCTATGTCCAGCATGCGAAGGCACCCCGCACGACACTAATCACCTTTCACATGTCCCATCAAACCCCCCCATATAACACCCCTTTCCCTCTGGAGCCAACCTGTCGAAACAGCAAGTTTCCTGGGCCTACCTTTAGATGAGTTAGACGAAGACGACCTACCCGTCGTCACATACACGTACTACACTGTACACTGGGTTTGTATTGTTGCTACAATAACAACAACAACAGATGACATACATCTCCGATTGGAAGCTGCTTGGGAAACTACCCGTCGGCACAAATCACTTGATTCTGGGGCCGTATATTCCATAGTCTATGCCTTGTAGGGTATTCATTAGGGCGGGTTGAACGAAAAATCCCACTTTGACCCATTTAGAGTGTTCCAATCGAGTCCAAATATATGGCCGACCCCCACTAACTTTGGACGGCCGATCCACCCATGCCAGTGGCCCACCCCCTGGAACTCCCCTGGGGGGTTCCCCATACAATCATTTCAAAATATCACCATTTTTTGCCTTTACATGAGAAAAGAAACTAAAAAGTTCGACCCAAATTGGGGGACATCAGAATTCGTTTTAGAGGTATGGTTCCTTCGGCAAAGTTTCTTATTTTGATCCCTAGAATATGATCTTCACAGAGCAATGGGCGATTTTTTTGCCTCCCCACAAAAGAAACTAAAAGTTCGACCCAAATTGGGGACATCAGAATTCGTTTTAGAGGTATGGTTCCTTCGGCAAAGTAGAATATGATTTTCACAGAGCAATGGGCGATTTTCTTGCCTCCCCACAAATCGACCCGGCCTAGTATTCCAACCATATGTGTACCAGTGCGGGGTACACTCCTAGAGTTTCCGTTCAAATGAGAGTTTACTACAGTTTAATTTGTCGTTCAGTTCAAGTTTGAACTTCTTTTCGAATTTTACATCATTTTTCCTAGATGCGAAGCGTTCACTATAACCGATGATGGATTGATAAACTTTTTGAACTGAATGCCCCATCCTTTAAAATATTTATTGCGTTTTAGCTTTTAGTGGTGGGCATAGAGATGAGTGACACTATTTTCTTTGTGTTGGAAATATAAAAAAAAAAAAACAATCTACCTAATTTGGAGCCACATAATTATGTATTAAAATTGGTCATAATAGTCTCGCATTGGATCCACGGTACGGCTTCCATTTAGGATATGAGTAATCAAAAAGCGTTCACTCTTTCTAACAGTGTTTGGCCAACGGCAGTTAACGGAAATCTGTTAAAATAGGGGTTGAACGCAGACTTTCTGGATTTTGCGCAAATTACAACTGTGGTCACGACCCCTTTTTATTTTTAAGTATTAAGAGTTATGCAAATGGATAAAGCGTGCAATTAGCAGAGTAATAATAATTAATAAAATATGCTCTTCACTTTTTATGTTTGTATTATTTCCATGTATTTGTTTGAAAGCGTGCAAATCAGTGTGTAATTAGAACTGTGTATTGCCGTAAAAGTAGGTGATTAATTATCTCCTGTAAGGTGTCATTAATCGCAAATAAATGTAATTAAATGCAGCTTAGCATAAATAAAAATTGCATGCATGTATACACATACATGCACACATAGATGCATATGTATACTAAAAAAGTTTATGTATCTTAATTTTTCATTAACAATTGCGGAGAACGTGAATGGGTGATGATTCCTTTTCTTTTTATTTTTGTGTATATTTTAAATGTTTTCGATTTTTTATTTTACCATTTTTCTCATTTAATTTACTATTTCCACTGCACTTGAGTTTATTCCACATATAAAACTCACAGTTTACAGTAAAACAAATAAATTTTAGCACACAGTTACCGCAAGCAAGCAAGCTTTGGCATCAAACACAAGTATTTTTATATGTTTGTATGTATTTATGTATGTATGTATGCATGTATGTATGTATGTATGTATGTATGTATGTATGCATGTATGTGTGTATATATATCTATGTATGCATGCATGTGCGTCTATTATGTACTCGAATGACATGGACAATTAGCAGAGCTTTGCAATGTTGAAGCTTTTAAAAATTACGCGCCAATAAATTTGTTTCAAAATTTCGGCTTGCACACTACAGCTGTAACTTAAACGGAAAGCAATAATGTGAGCGGCCAGTGCACGCACCACCTTGATCAAAAAGTTTCCGGAATATATTCAGAGAATTCAAAATGCAAATTGATTCCTCAAAAGTGGTATAATTGCCCTCAAAGTACTCACCATTAACTTTAACGCACTTATGCCATCGTTTGATTCAGCTATGAAACATTTCTGGAACTCTATTTTCGGTTAAGTCAACAGATCCGTCTTCGATTTTTCCATTACTTCTTTTCGGCTGTTCGCATACGCGTTTCTCGCAATGGTGTTTTGACTCGATCAAACAGAAAAAGTCGCAGTGAGGCATTTCAGATCAATTTGATGGGTACTGGATTCCTTTGGCTCTTGGCAAAAAATGCACGGATAATGATGGCGCTGTGGTCGAATAAGTTGGTGCATGACTACCATTTGGAATTCAAAGAGAGAGCGTCGGTTCGAATCTCAATGAAAGATCAAAATTATGAAAAAGTTTTTTCTAATAGCGGTCGCCCCTTGGCAGGCAACGGCAAACCTCTGATTGTATTTCTGCCAAGAAAAAGCTCCGCATAAAAAATATCTGCCGCTCGGAGTCGGCTTGAAACTGTAGGTCCCTCCATTTGTGGAACAACATCAAGACGCACTCCACAAATAGGAGGAGGAGCTCGGCCAAACACTCAAAGAGGGTGTACGCGCCAATTATATATATACAAAAAACTCACGAGTTGTTTTCCCACAAATCTTTTCTTTTTTGGCGAATTGCTTCATGTAAACGTCTCATAAAACCCCAGTAATGGTCCCTCTTAACTGTTTCACCTTCCAGCAGCAAAAAATCGTGGGGGACAGCACCGTTGCAATCCATAAAAATCGCGCTTTCTTTTTTGACTCAAAACGACGTGGCTTTTGTGGTCTTTGTTTATTCGGAACTCCCCACTCACTCGCCTGATGTCTGGACACATCTCGTCTCCAGTAACGATGATGCATGTTGGGTTGACTTTTGATGAATGTTGGGTAGGCGTCAGCCTTCGAAATCATGTATTTGGCTAAATCAACGAGGTCCCTTTTTAGCATGAAATTCAGGCCCAACTTTGCAGCAATGGCGGAAACCCAAATCATTACCTACAATGTCCTGGACTACACTATGTATATGGATCCATAAGGAATGTTGAAGTTCTCTGCCAGCTTTTTGAAGGCCAATTTACAGCTATTGACCAATTTTTCTTTCACTTTACTCATATTTTTATCAGTTTTCTCTGTCGATGGCCTGCCATTACGTTCGTCGTCCTTGGTAGACGACTCACTCTCTCTCTCACTCTTGTAAAGCATTCATGCCACTCGTAAGCGGCTGTTTTCTTTGGAGTATCATTACCGAAAAAGTTTCCTAACATTTCTAAGGTTTTTGCACCATTGACCCATTTTAACGCCAAATTCAATATAAATTCGTTGTTGAAAATTCAAATCGACTTTTAATACTGTAAAAAATTGAAAACACTTGATGGGGTAGATTTACTCAAGACGACGTAACTTTTACAAATGTCAAGCAATGGCGATAAAATGTTGGTAAAAATTTTACTCACCTACAACATGCAACCACAGAAAAAAACAAAACAGAAATAGAGCTCAAATCGCTTGACTTAGATCATTACTTAACCTCCATCACCTGACTGTTGTTCCGGGAACTTTTCGATCAAGGTAGTATGCCTTTGTGTTTCTGTATATGGCACTATGTAACAAGAAAAGAATGTAAATTCTAGAGTTTGATATTCAATACCTTTACTTTTCCTATTGTGTGTTCGTGATAGCAAGAGCTTAGGTTTTATTTGAATTTTTCGGTCTAATGATTTCTTGTATTTGATATTAGATCCAATAGAAGATGCATCAACTTTGATTGTCCAGCTTCTGATATTAAATAGCAAAGAAAGTTGTTCTTTAACCATATTGAAAATAAATATTTTATTATTGCCGGATTATCAAAATATGAAGTCCCTGAAGCTTCCCTTACTCATTGGAGGTTCATTATATTTGGTTCTTTTTAACATTTAAATATTGTTTTTTTTGGATACTTTAAAAAATTTTTTTATTATTTTGTTAAACATTTTGCTTAAAAAAATGTTAACATTTTGCTTTTGTTTCGGAGGGAGGTTTAAATCAAATTGTCAGAAATGTAATTAAAGGCGCCGCCTCACCAGTGGTATGTGAGGCATGATCCCTTTAACACTATAACAAACCTCCACCTTGACTAAATTTCACTTACATCAGACATAACAGGTACAGGTATTAGTGACAATTAAGTATCGTCGATAGCAGCTATTGTACCTTCGATTATTTGAAGGCTCTAATTATCAACTGGCCACCGTAGCCAAATGAGTTGGTGTGTGACTACCATTCGGGAGTGTGTAGGTTCGAATCTCCGTGATGAACATCAAATAATACAAATGGTTTTTTCTAATAGCGGTCGCTCCTCGGCAGGCAAAGGCAAACCTTCGAGTGTTTTTCTGCCATGAAAAATCTCCTCATAAAAACTATTTGCCATTCGAAGTCGACCTTAAACTGGGGCTCCCTCCATTTGTGGAATAACATGAAGATGCACGCCACAAATAGGAGAAGGAGCTTGGCCAAACACCTAACACAAGTGCACGCACAAATTTTATTTTTGTTACAATAGTACTGAACACTTTCGGAGCTAAACTGTGAATTTCAATTTATTTGATTCCCAATGCGCCAAATCTTGGGAAAGATCCATGAAAGGAGCATCGATACACACCGTGTTTTCGGCGATCTTAAAGCCGCATTCGATAGCACTAAAAGGAGTTGCCCGTATACCGCAATGTCTGAATTTGATATTCCTGAAAATTTAATACGACTGTGCAAATTGACGTTGACCAATACCAGCAGCGCCGTAAGAATTTGAAAAAACTTCTCCGAGCCATTTGTTACCAAACGAGGTTTCAGGAAGGGTGACTCGCTAACGTGTGACTTCTTTCATTTGATGCTAGAAAAAATTGTGGCAACCATAGAATTTAATCGCACAGGCACAATTTTTTATAGAAGCGCACAATTGTTGACGTGCGCCGACGGTATTGACATCATCGGTTTTAACAACCGTGCTGTTAATTCTGTCTGTGCTGAGCTGAGGTGAATAGAACCAAGACGAATGGGTCTGGTGATGAACGAGGACAAGACGAAGTACCTCCTGTCATCAAACAAACAGTGGGCGCACTCGCTTATCGGCAAGTTAGGGTGAAATGGTTGCATCTGGTGAAAACAACCGAATGGTGACTGACGTGGTGTTACCCATTTTATGCTGCTGATGGAGTTCATCAGGTTTTTAATATCAGGGTCTGCGTAACAAGGATATGAGAACCAAGGTGCTTGAATCTTAACTCCGCGTAAGTAGGGAAACTAATGAGAAGGTGATGTGATAGATTCTACCTCATCTTTCATACAGCTGACGCAAAAAGGACTCGAAGTAAAGCGGATTTTCACAGCACGCATTCTTCCCCTTGACAGCAAGAGGTTATGAGTTTGAAGTTGTAAAAATCTTCGTTTATTTAGGAACTAGGATTAACAACGATAATAATGCCACCCTTGCAATCCAACGGACAATCTCTCTTGCCAACAAGTGCTACTTTGGACTAAGTAGGCAATTAAGTAGTAAATTACTCCCTCGCCAAACAAAACTAACGCTCTAAAAGGCTCTCATCATGCCCCGTTGGAGTGTTTGAGAGAAAGATTCTGCGGAAGATTTTTGGATCGTTGAACGTTCGCAATGGCGAATATCGCAAGCGTAGACATGGTGCAGCGAATGAAGATCCAGCAGCTACGTTGGCTGGGTCATGTCGTCCGAATGGATACAAACGCTCCTGCTTTGAAAGCATTCGATGTGCTACCAGCTGGTGGTAGTAGAGGAAGAGTAGTAAAGATCAGGTAGAGAGGGACTTGGCTTCACTTGGTGAGTCGGACTGGTGCTGGTTAGCATGAGAAAGAAACGACTGGACGCTTGGTTAAACTCGGCAAAAATCGCTTAAGCGGTTATGGCGCCAATTAAGAAGAAAGAGAAGGAGAAGATACATTCGCTAATGGGAATTTATAAAGTGAAAGGAGAAGAAGAGGAAATGAAAAAAAAACATGTGTAATTTGACTCGAATATGAACAGGAAGCGGATGTAACTTAAACAGCAGGGAAATTTTTTGGAAACGGGGATTGCAAGAACCGGCAATGGACAGAAAAAGATGTGACCTAAGGCGGATATGGCAGGATGCGAATGTGCTTAAAACAAAGCTTCTTGGCGACTTAAGCCAATTGAGTTCAAAGAAGATCTGTAAAAGGGCTTGAATAGTTTGCAATTATATGCTAGGGTGTCATCGTTTCTCGTTGCTATAATCTTGATTACTCTTCCAGGTATTTTTTCTGAGGGAGGTATATCTCAGGCAGCTATTTAAATGAAAATGCTAAATCAATATGAAAATTAACTTCGTTAGAAATTAAAATCGCTGTTTCATGGTGTAATTAATCAAAAACTTAGCTGATGTTCTAGCTAATGGGGCGGAGATGCTTGCGACGCCATGTTGAGGGTCAATTGTGAGTGCGCATGGGCAACTAAGCAGCCATTGAATGATTGTGCACTAAAGCCGAGGACAGCTGCGGTGGTGGCTATGATGGTGGTGCCACTGCCACTGCCACTGGGAGGTGATACAGAAATGAACGGTTATGCCAATGTTGAGCGGCACATGCGGAGAAGCTGCAACAAAGCAAAGGTAAAAAAGAAAAACAAATAGTTTGGCAAAATTTGTTGGAGGTGGCAATGATGAGGTTTCGGCGCTCTTTGTGCAGCTGCTAAGTTTTGTGTAATACTGCTCCAGCTCTAACAAACAACAACGACAATGACTGCGGAGTTATCCATAACCGCAATAGAAGTCTTTGAAAATGAAGCGCGGTTAGTTGATTGTAAATTTGTTTCAGAATTTCTGTAAGTGTGTGCGTGCTAGTACGAGAGTCTGCGTGGAGAAACGTTTATAAGTAAGTGCATACGCCTGTGCGTTTCATATTGGGCGCGGAGCGGGGTGTACGAGTCCATGGCGGTGGTCATTAATTTGCGCGAGCAACATTGCATTCGTAGCAACTAAAGAGAATCCAGTAATCACTTTTTATTGTTGTTGCTAGCTGTAACCATATTAAGATTTGTTGTTGTTGGCGATGTTGCTTTTGGTTGGCTCAATTGTGCCATTTTGTAAGAATAGAATTTACATTTTCAAATTCAAACGCAACGAACTAAGCAACAGTGCACTAAAAGCAATAACAATAAAACAACAATAACAACACCTGCCTTTAGTAACAACAATAAGGAGTAATCATTTATTCGTTTCACTGCAGCGCATACATATAAATACTTGCGACCTAATGCATTGGAGGATTAGTTGAGTCAGAACTTCAAGCGGCAGCGGTTGTGCCACCCAATAATTTGTCCCAAAGTAAATCTAACAGACGAAACTATTTACGAAATGCAGCGCATTTGTCTGGTGTTGCTGAGTTTGTGCGCAGCCGCGATGGCTGGCTTTCTTGGTGGTGGCGGCAGTGGTTGGAACTCCGGTGGAGGCGGTCGTGGCTGGAGCTCAGGCGGTGGCGGCGGTGGCGGTTGGAGTGGTGGTGGTAGTGGTGGTATATCCTTATGGCCCAGCAAATCTTCCTACAGCAGCGGTGGTGGTGGTGGTAGCGGCTGGCGCTCTTCAGGCGGTTGGTCTGGCGGTGGTGGTGGCAGCGGAGGAGGCTGGAAATCGGGCGGTTCTGGTGGATATGGCGGCGGTGGCTCGAGTTGGGCGCAAGCACTCAGCGGTTGGAAATCGAGTTTAGGAGGCGGCGGCGGTGGTGGTGGTGGTGGCTGGAGATCAGGTGGTGGCGGTGGTGGCTGGAAATCTGGTGGCGGCAGCAGCGGTTGGTTACTTGGCGGTGGGAGCGGCGGTGGTGGCAGTGGTGGTATTTGGAAGCTTAGTAGTGGCGGTGGAAGCAGTGGTGGTTATGGAGGTGGTTGGCCTTCTGGCGGCAGCAGTGGATGGTCATCAGGTGGTGGTGGTGGTGGCAGTGGTT
The DNA here is from genome assembly GCF_028408465.1 of Anastrepha ludens. Taxonomy (NCBI): domain Eukaryota; kingdom Metazoa; phylum Arthropoda; class Insecta; order Diptera; family Tephritidae; genus Anastrepha; species Anastrepha ludens. Next base: position 45,469,960 of record NC_071499.1, on the reverse strand, counting down.
GGAAATGGTAAATTAGGTAGCCGATTTGAAAGAGTATCATAACAATCGAAGACGCTAAGTTGTGAAGAAGTATTTTTGAAAAGTTTTGAGTGGGGAGAAATAGGTTGAGTGAAGCTAGGGTGAGAAAAATTACGTAAATACATATAAGCATATACGATTGTCCACACATATACATACATATATACATTTTTGTAAATAAAGTCAAACGCATTAAAAAATATCGTTACTCTAAATAACTGAGCAACACTGCAGGCATCTACCGAATGAACATCTGGAATAAGTGACAAACGACAACAGGTAACCAATGGCATAATAACTGCATATTGGCAAAGCCTCTGAAGGTATCTCTGTAGCAGGTATGCGCAGCTCTTGAGCTTGCGAGTGAAAACAGCTTTCGTGCTTTTACATAAATACACAGGAGGAGAATACATCAAAGCTCCCAAATGGGGAAAATATTTTTTTTCTTCTTCTTTTTTTTTAAAGCCCGATAAAAATGGTCTCCACACATAAACATTTTCGTCGCAAAGCACAGAGGAGTACGGCGGCCCATGACCGAATGGTTTGTGCATGACTACCATTCAGGAGGGTGTAGATTCGAATCTCCGCACATGAAACGGCAAAATGATAGAAAACGTTTTTTCTAATAGCGGCCGCTCCTCGGCAGTCAATGGCAAACTTCCAAGTGTAAATCTGCCATGAAAGAGTTCCTCATAAAAAATCATTTGCCGTTCGCAGTCGACTGTTGGCCCCACCATTTATGGAAAACTATGAAGATGCACACCACAAACAAGAGAAGGAGCTCGTCCACACACCTAACAGAAGTGTAAGCTCCAAATATTTTTTTGTTTTACAAAGAATACTAAGATTAAATAAAATAAGCTTCTTATACCTTTCACGAAGATGAAATGGTATATTATTTTTAGTCAGATGTTTGTAAGTATTAGAAGTTGAAGAAGAAGAAGACGCATGCATATAGACCCACTGAAATATTTACCAATATGGTCAGGATGTTCTGCCCTGAATGTCGTTTTGCACTAACTTCCCATTGACTTTTACGTTATTCCCTTCGCCGCTAAAAGTGCAATCAGGTTAAAGGAGGGTCGGCTCTGGAGGCAATCTCTCACGTACGATACGAAAGTATTTTTAGGCAGTTAACAACGTATTTCTCTGAGCTTCGGACAGATCTTTCTATACGCAAATTGGAGTGCGAGGGTCGTGCCAGGGTAATTTCTCCAAGTAGGCAGGATTGGAACGAGGGGAAAATCTATGCCGAAGTTGGTACCTCTGTCTTCACTACCGGCTCCAAGATGGAACAGGTGTTTCCTCTAAATAAGCCAATTTATCTATTTCCTTAAAATCGCCGAGGTGGTGGGTTAGGCTAGATTATATGGTTGTCCATGGGAAGGCCCACTTTTACAAAAAAAACACACATTTCTTCTCTACTATTATGTCGATATAAAGGAGAAAGATAGAAAAGAAAGGAGAGGAGAGAAGGGTTATGTTTGTGAGGTATGCAGAAGACCGAGCGACAACTACTTACAGTTGTGTTAATTCACGAAATTCATTAGGTGTGCAATAGTTAAATATGTTTTATCTGAAGATGCAGCAAAGAAAGAGCTGTGAGGTCTAAATCTCAGCCCAGAGAGAGGAAGGCAACTGAGAAAAAGGTGTTGAGATGATTCCACTTCATCCTCTACTCAGCTATTGCGTAAATTACTACAAGTAATATCTAGCCTCACCCCGTTGATACCCAACGGGCAATGTCGGGAAAAGGCATGTAGAAAACTCGGGGGCTGCGGCTTTATTAGCTAAGCCGGGCTTCAAAAGCCAAATCTCGTGACTTTTGGTATTTGTTGAGCCGAAACTCACCTCACGCGGGAAATCAATGGCGATCATACTATTCCATCACGACAACGCACCACCTCACGCCTCAGCAGTTGTGGTCGCAAAATTAATGGATATAAGGTTCAAACTCGTTTCACATCCCCCCCTCCTCTCCCCCCCTATGCTCCAGGCCAGGTTGTCTCGGATACTTTGGACTACTATTTGTTCACCAATTTTTAGAAATGGCTGGCGGAAAAAAGATTTGATTCAAACGAGGAGGTGATTACAGAACCCAATGGTTATTGTTCAGACTTGGAAAAATACTATATTATTATTCAGAAGGGATCAACAAAATAGAACAGCTTTGGACGAAGTTTATACATTCTGTCAAAAAAGTACCAAGGATTGTTTAATAAAACGCGAAATCATTGTGGATAGCGCCACTTTGCCGCCTGTTGACTGGTTTGCATGTCAAACTCGTATAGCCACGTCTGATCACCTCTTATGATGCGCTGGGCAAACTTTGGGTCCGAAATCACTTGCTCAAGCATGTCTCCAGCCACCTTCTTTCGATTAATTTTTTGAAAAAAATTCAACTCTCTTGGAACGAGTCTCCTGCCCAATCGATGATGTAAAATGTTGCAAATTGATTCGTAAGACACGCTAAGGTCACGAGCTACCTCCCTCAAACTTAAATTATGGTTTTCCAACACCATTTCCTTGACTTTGTCAACGTTTTCATCCGTTGAGGACGTTGATGGGGACCGGATCGGGGCAAATCGTCCACGACTTCTCGGTCTTCTGCAAAAATCTTAAACCACTCAGAGGCCCGTCTTTCTGATAGAGTACACTCACTATGAGCTTTCTACAAGATTTTCAGTGATTCAGCACACGAAATCTCGTTCAAAACACAAAATTTAAGACAAATTCTTTGTTCGATATTTTTATCCGTGGTGAAAATTGCAGCGCAAACCTGCGGTTGACTGATATAATTAAATGCCAAAAATAAGCTCAAACTCTGCAACACTACAGAGGACAGTTGTACCAACATTCCAGCTAAAAAATTAAGAAATATGTGTAACACACACTTTTTAAACGAACAATTCCCGATTTTTTTTACAGAATGTAAGCCTAAAGATACTGTGTTGAATAATGAAAACGGTTTACCCTAAACAATTAGTAATTTTTATTCTTGTACGGATTTTTTCAACGACCGTCGTAGTGAAAAGTGTACGAAACCTAGCCATGGATAACAAAATCTCTCTAGCAAGTTCACATATCGCTTATTAGCTACAAAGAGCGTCCTAATTACCCATCCATTACATATATTTTTTTTTAACCTTCGATTGGTCACCCGCGCCTGTCCTTCGAGGATCTTTTTAAAAGGTTATATCCATAAATCGATAGAAAATTAAATTTTAAAAAGCTGCCTGGAAGTTCAAGTCGTTAGCTATAATAGAAAACACTCGAATGTTAAATTCACGTCCAAAGTCGAAAAAGTCTGGCCAAATCCGGGTGCTCAACGGAAGGTAAAAATAAATTAAAAATTTTAGATACTTAGTTATGTTTTGTAAGAATTTATGGTGAATCTATTAACAATATAGCGGTGGACGAAAATGTGTCGTTACTTTTGCTTAGGGTGACATAGGAATAGGGTAGCATTGGATTAGGGTGGTAAATTGCAAACTGTCAAGTCGGTTTTTTCGAATTTTTGTTTTTTGACCTAAGACGTTCCTCAAAAACACCACTTCAGTCACTAATTTTGCTTAACACTTTTTTCGAATATTCTAGCGCCTATCACTTCCAGTACTTCCTTCAGCTAATACTTCAGCAGAAACTTAATTTCCAAATGCATTGTATTAGATTTAAAATTAATTTATTATAAATATAAAAAAAAGCTCAAAATCATTTTAATCCAAATCAAGTATTTTACAGTAGTTTCAATTTTTTTTATATTTCCTTTCCATGACAAGCAGTGATATCAACGTCCGTAGTTCAGTTGAATGAAGAAGAGAATTTAGCAGATAAACGAATCCAGTCAAACATTTCGCTAATATTGGGCTTAGTGAATTTACCACTTTTTGCCGCCACCGCCGCCGCCGCCATATCCACCACCGCCATAGCCGCCACCACCTTTGCCACCACCTCCATATCCACCGCCACCACCACTGTATCCACCGCCTCCACCTCCTTTGCCACCACCTCCATAGCCGCTGCTACCACCACCATATCCACCGCCACCACCTCCTTTGCCGCCACCTCCATAGCCGCTGCTACCACCACCATATCCACCGCTACCACCTCCTTTGCTGCCACCTCCATAGCCACTGCTACCACCACCATATCCACCGCTACCACCTCCTTTGCTGCCACCTCCATAGCCGCTGCTACCACCCCCATATCCACCGCCACCTCCTTTGCCGCCACCTCCATATCCACCGCCTCCACCTCCTTTGCCACCACCTCCATAGCCACTGCTGCCACCTCCATATCCTCCGCCGCCACCACCTTTGCCACCTCCGCCTTGCCAGCCTCCTCCGCCGCCACCGCCGCCCAATCTACCCGCCACGGCAAAGGCTATCACGCTCAACAGCAAAACAATGACGAAAGCGCGCATCTTTGAAATGTGTTTGATCGCTGTTCGTCGAGAACTTTTTGACTTTAACTTGAGCGGTTTTAGTTTGTTGATTCGCTGAAATCCTTACTTTGCTGTGTATTGTCCAACTCTGGTGGTTGGAGCCACTGATGTTGCTGACATTTGCAACATCGCTTTTATACACGAAACCTCTGGTGCATTTCACAGTTGGTGCCTCGAAGTTTTGTTCCGTTCTTTTTTGTAATTTTTTACGTTTTCGTGCCTTCTTATTTTATTATTTTTCTAACTTTTATTCTGATTTGTATTATTTGTAATTTTTATTATTTTTGCATTGTAATATTAATTATTTTTGTACTTTTTTGTCGGCAATTAGTGAAGTTCGACGCGCTCATCTCAAGCATAAATTAACAAAATCAGTTTGATGGCAGTGCATAACGTACCTACAACTTGAATATATGTGCATGTGTGTATGTATGCGACTATGCATAGGAATACGTGTACAAAAACACGAAAACATACACTTCACTTTGCACTTGCAGTGTCATGACAATGGCGAAATGAAGCCGTTTCATTTCATGCAGCAAAAAGGCGCGCGGAAAGAACACTCGATAGTGTAATACACTTACCGTTGGATATAAATATTTACAAATTTATGCATACACATGCACATAAACTTAAATGCATACACAATTGTATACACTTGGTCTGGCGGCACTTCATGTGCTCGCGCTATAATTCTATTTATGCATTCGCAAGTAAATCCAATTTTTTGTAGCAAAAGTAATAAACTGGTAGAACGTCAAGAGTTGGTTAAAGTGGCAGTGAAATTACAACAGCAATTTCAAATTTTCACAACACTAAAAGTGCCAAAGTGAAGCTCAAAGATACAAATTTTTTTCCAATTGAATGTCCAGAGGCGCTCATAATAATAGCAGGGCGGCTTATTGCAAACTTTTAGCAACTTATTTATTCTTTATTTACATTTTCTTATCTTTTTTTTATAGAAATATAGGTCATAACACAAGGGCTGAAGAGTCCCATAAATGGCTCTAGTTTTATTGCATTCACCTCTTTTTCAGTTGGTGCTGGTCTTAAAAAGACAGCTGAAATTTCATGATATTCTATTCATTAGTTCGTGAGTTATTCTCAAGGGTTCAAATATAATTTCGTGTTTTAACTCGAGAGAAAAGAATACCGCTCAAGCGAAGCAATGTCTTGAAAAGTGTCATGAGAACTTCGCTCCATCGGAAACAACAATATAATGATGGTTTGCTGACTTCAAACGTGCTGGTAGAGGCACCGATGATGCACAACGCAGCGGACGTCCAAATGAGGCGTGCAACACCAGTAAACTTAAAAAAAATCCACAAAATCATGTTGAATGATCGAAAAGTGAAGTTGCGTGAGTTAGCAGACATCTTTACGATTTCGAATTAACCTGACGATTTTATATTGCATGAGCATTTGACTATGAGCAGCTCTGTTCAAAGAGGGTGCCGCGTTTGCCCACTGTTGTTATTTTGTTTCACCAAGACAACGCACCGTGTCACAAGTCAGTCGAAAAAATGGCAAACTACATGCATTGAACTTTGAACTGCTCCAATTCCGCCGTATTCGCCAGCAACCACTTCCTGTTCGCAGATCTAAAAAATGCTGGCCCGTAAGAAATTTCGTTCGAATGAAGAGGCTATCGCTGAAACTGAGTCCCAAAGATAAATCGTTCTACAAAAGTTGTTTTGAAATGTTAGAGTAGAGCTGGAATGATTGCGTTGTTCTTGATGGAAATGACGTTGATGAATAAATCTAAAATAAACGTGTGGAAAAGTGCATTTTGCACACTTTTCACCGCATGTGTTGCTACAACAAAAATCCTACAACTTATAGTTTCAAACCTTACACCAAATAAAAAAAAAAAAAAATTAACAAATTCTAATCATAATTTCAAACTTTATAGGCAAAATTTTTAGAAATATTCTAAATACACAGTTTTATAGCCCATTCAATTTAGTGTAACGAATTGAGAGTGTGTAGTCGCTCAAAATTTGCTTTAATTTTTAATATTTTTTTTGACGCTGCTATGCAGTTTCTTCTATATAACAAATGCTCGAAATTTTTATGTATAATTAAAGATATCGCGTGTGAAGATTCAGTTTGACTTAGCATGAAATTGCTGATAAAAGAGGCATCTCGAATGAACGAATGCTCCATATTTTACTTGACGAATTACAAATGGAAAATCTGTTCGGATGGCGCAGTATTCAACAATTCAACAAAATGTAGGTAGGTAGGTGGAAGTGGGGAAGGGAAGATAGCAAAAATATACTCGAAGGCGTGCCATTGTCTGTGCGATTACTGCGACTACTACTAAAAAAATTGGTTTTACGTGCCCGAGGTTTGAACTTGTGCCCTTCCGAATGGTAGTCACGGGCCAGCCCGCTAGCCGGCTATTACTATTTAATTTATTTCCGCAAAAAAAAAAAAAAAAAAAATTTACTGTGGTGAAGGAAAAGAAAGACGCCCTCTACGTCAGAAAGACCAAGTAGAAAATAATTCAGTTGTACGTGGTGTTTTCAACCAGCGAAAAAGGAAAAAGATCTCAGCCCAAATCTTGTAACTGATTACCTCACCAATGAAGTGAGAAAACCTAAAGTTTTATTTCTCCTCTTAGATTAAATTGGATTTGATTTGTGGGGAGATGGACAAGTCCAAGCACTGAGTCAGGAAGACCATTGTACTACACCCGTATAGATTACAGTAGAAAGATTAGAGGGCAGTATAGATACAACATGGATGGATTCATTGATGAATATTAAGAGACCCGGAAGAGGAAGAGTATGAACTCAGTATATCAGTATATCACAACCCAACGGCCAAAGTTAATTCTGCCTCATATCGGCAGATGGGTGTTTGAAAGAATCTCTTTCAGGGCACAGATCCATTTGGAGCTTAGCTAATAGCTGACTAGAGAAAAAAAACCTTTTTTAATGTGTTATATCCGTAGCGAGGATTGATCCACAGAATTTACTGTCATTATCTCCCTCACAAGGTAGTTAGTTAGGTGGGTAAGTGAAAGTGGCAATCGGTATCTTAACCAGCTCACTTAGACCGTTGCCGACCCATTGTGATGTTACAGTAGCTGTTTACCTGCTACTTCTCGTTAAACCATTTTGCTTTAAGTTTAATTTGGCTGACATTTATACCCCTAAGGTCATTGGTATCATTCAAGAACGATGAGCCAAAATATCTAAACCTAGTCGCGTGCGGGGCGAGACAATGACAAAGGGGATGTCTCTTCCTCTTCAGACTCTTCCTTTTCCCCATTCTTGAAGCTTCTGCGATAGACCCAATGAAGTACATTCAATCTTTGAGCATGTTGACTTAGGAGACAGAGGTCTGTGAGCAAAGCAACTAACATAGAGACGTTTTTCCTTGTTCGATTGCTTCACGTTTCATTCTGGCCAAATTCTTTTTGTAGCGTTACATGTCAGACTTGTACAACCCTATCTCGTGTTGGCTGACGTTACAATGCCACTTGTATCACGCAGTTTGTGGGTTGAGAGGGGTATACCTACAATCTCCATATCAAGAGGAAGGCGAGTATTAGTGCCCTCTCTCGGTAATTTGACTGCCTTTTATGGAATTCCAAAAATTAGTGGTAGCATATTTTGCAGAACTTGCGGTAAATCTTTACAGATATGACATAAAATTAAAGTGAGTGAGCGGTGAAGCGTCGCTTGGAGTGTATGAGATTTGGACCTTTGCACGTTGGTGACGGCGAATATCGCATCCTCTGGGCTGGAGCGATGACATTATAACTACTTGTTAACGCTTTAGAATCGTTTTTTCAACTAACCAATAATTTTAGTGAGGTTAGAACTATGTTTATAATCCTGTGGGGGATTTATCGTTCCGTGTAAACGTAAAGTGAAAAATAGTTTCCATTTTCGTTTTCTCAGACACTTTTCATTTCATTTTTAGTAACTTTTCGGGTATATAGTTTTGTAGCCACGCAACTCGTATACTAGCACTTCCACACTTGCAATGAACATTCTTCTCCATTTTTTACATACAAATTGTCATTACATATTTTGACGCAACAAGAATCGAGTGTGAAATGTTAAAGTTATCGTCAGACCCCTCTTTTATTTTCATGCGAAAACATTTTGACGTTTCTTTTAATTTTTTCACGGAGCGAGAATCGAAAGTGTATTGAAAACGGAGACAAATTGTTCATTTCACGTTTACATAGAACGAGAATTGATCCCCTAGTGAAAAACTGTTCATTCTTTGAAAGGCTCGGGAAAATACTGGGGCTTATATTTAAAGGTTACTTGATATGCCTTTTAAAATTTATAGTTAGGTTTAAAGTGAAATATGGTAGCGTGCCTTAAAACCTTGAAAAATAAATTACGAGCCCAATTAACAATTTCTATTCAGCTGTTGATTTTTTTTTGCAGCTTAGCACTTTTAATCTCACCAGCTCTAACCTTTCTACGTCCAGCGTCAAAAACCAAAAAGATTCGTACTTCATGCAGACTGCGCTCTTCGCGTCGGTTGGGCGGAAGGAAAACAGGCAGGCAATCGTTAGATTTATAATGTGAAATAGTGAAATTAATTAATTCGTGGTAAATAAAGACCAGCTGCTTTTGCCTCCGTCATTGTCGGCTTTGCAATAAGTTGATTTTACCATAGCCTTGACGTAATTAAAGTGACTCTAGAAAACTGAAGAAATATGAGCGCACATACATACATATGTAGACACACATATTATGAAAATGCCAAGGTATTATGTTTTTACGGTTTGTCACAAAAAAATTGGCGAAAAATTGTACAACAAAGTGCCAAACCAGACCACCCCCACGAGCCGTCTTAGGGATTCCGTAATTGCTTAGAGACAAAAAAAATCCGAGCAATTAAGTTTAATAGTTACTAAATTAATGCAATAAGCAACAAGATTAAGTACAAATGCAACCACAGTAATAACTTACACGCAAGCCAATATAATTCGTAAATTTATGCAATAATTAAAATGCACAATACGATTGCTGCATACATACAAATAAACATTAGCTATTGTACTTAAATGAGTGAGAGACTATAAAATAGACTACAAAATGGAATGCAAGAGCGAAAAAAAAAATTCCAAAAAATTTCTAAAAAAAAGTTTTTATGAAACTAGTAGAAAATAAATCTAAGTTTTGGTAGGGCCCCAGTTCAAGGCAGGCACTGTTAATTTACTTCACATCTATGACGAGTACGATTACACAAGTCGCCAGCAATTACATCTATTTCATTGCTATGCAAGCAGTTACTTGTAGAGATATTGAGAGCATCATGAGCTTAGCCCCATCTAGAGCTACTCAATGACTTGCAAGCATTACAAAGTGCAGGGTTCATGCAATTTACTATACAAGGTGGCACAAAATGAATCACCCTATCAGAAGATTTCTACTTTTGGCAAATGGTATCGTACGTCAGAAACTCAGAATCTTTTGTTTTTATTTAGTAAAAAAATTATTCAAAAATAAAATTGGATAATTAATTTTGCGCCACCTTGTAGTTGTTTTTATTATATGTGTAGTTGAGGTAAAAGGATGCTTCTTCGTCAGTTTATAAACTGAAAGGTGAAACAAATTTAGTTTCAAGGCTCCACAATTTTTTGTAATTCATTCAATTATCATTGACGCTATAACATTCGCAATTTACTGTTACTTTGGCGCCAGCCTTGCCTTTTGAGAAAAATGGGCCGATTATTTCTATAGCCCATAGGCTGCCCCAAACGGTCGTTTTGGATGTAATGGCTGTTCTCTGCTCTACAAGACTCTCATCATGCCCGTCCTAACGCATGGCGCATAAGCGTGAACGATAACCACATCCGATGAAGCGTCACTTGGAGTGTTTGAGAGAAAGATTCTGCGAAAGATTTTTGGACTTTTCACGTTGGCAATGGCGAACATCGCAGGCGATGGGCATAGCGCAGCGAATAAAGATAAAGCGGCTTCGTTGGCTGGGTCATGTCGACTCAGAAAGTATTCGATGCGGTACTAGCTGGTGGTGGCAGAGGAAGAGGAAGGCCTCCTTTGCGTTGGGGGGAAGGACTTGGCTTCACTTGGTGTGCCCAACTGGCTTTGTTAAACACGGCCAAAATCGCGTGAGAGGTTATCGCGCCAATTAAAAAGAAGAAGAAGAATAACTTCGGGCTACTCTTTATTCCAAATACGGCAATTTTGCTTATTGACGTAGCCTTTAACCTAAAAATGGGCCTCATCTCCCTACACATAAGTTGACCCGAGCGCGCGATGAACACTTTTCACAGAGCTTCGATATTCGTAATACAAATATACAATTTGTAAACGCGACTCAGGCGTAAGTCTCTCCATTATGAAATGTCAATCAATACTGAAAAAAATGATGTATTTAGTTCGACAGTAGTCACCCGTGATCTGTCAAAGAAACCCTATTGAGAAAGTATCTCCAGCATGTTCACCCTTTATAAAAGTCCTCAAAGTATTATTGCAGTTTGTTTGCACTAAATTTTATTGAAAGAAATAGTGAAAAAAACGAAGATGGCTCTAATGGGAATACCGAAAAGAGAGTTCAAGAAATGTTTCGAGAACTGGATCAAACGCTGGCGCAGGCGCGTTGCAGTTGATGGGGAGTGTTTTGAAGGCGATAATATCACTATTGAGGAATAAATTCGCATTTTGAATTTTCAGAATATATTCCGGGAGCTCCTTGATCAAGGTCGTATTTTGACAATTTTCTAAGACCTTATTTCTGGATCGCTATCGTGAAGGCTTTAGGGGCTTATTAGCCTAAATCACCAAAGTCTTTTCTTTATTGACATTAAGACAGACTAAGGAGGCGAAGATAAATATATTTTTTTAACTAATTCTCTCTGAAAAGTATTTTGTAGTAGTAGTTCTGTGGTTATCGTGACGTATCATTTTATTGAGAATTGAGAAAAGAATTATATGCCGGCACCAACTTATTTAACTTCTTAAAGTGAAGGGTGGAAGAACCTACTATTACGCAGAAGTGTGTGACTCTCCTCCCACTGCACTAAATGATATTCAAGCAACATTATAAGAGACAAGATGGGTATGCATTAGGCCGGGTCGATTTGTGGGGAGGCAAAAAAATTGCCCGTTGCTCTCTGAAAATCATATGCTAGGGATCAAAATAATAAACTTTGCCGAAGGAACCATACCTCTAAAACGAATTCTGATGTCCCCCAATTTGGGTCGAACTTTTTAGTTTCTTTTCTCATGTAAAGGCCAAAAATGGTGATATTTTGAAATGATTGTATGGGAACCCCCCAGGGGAGTTCCAAGGGGTGTGCCACTGGCATGGGTGGATCGGCCGTTCAAAGTTAGTGGGAGTCGGTCATACATTTGGACTCTATTGGAGCACTCTAAATGGGTCAAAATGGGATTTTTCGTTCGACCCAAATTGGGGGACATCAGAATTCGTTTTAGAGGTATGGTTCCTTCAGCAAAGTTTCTTATTTTCATCCCTAGAATACGATTTTCACAGAGAAATGAGCGATTTTTAAATCGACCCGCCAATCTCGGCTTCGTGGGCTTACGGTGTTTTTAAACAAAGGAAATACCGAAAATTATTAGCATGAATGCTGTGGTAATTTATTGATATCCTGCAAGTTAAAGTGCAGAGAAAAAAAATTATAAAAAGAAAATTCTCATCGATCTAAATTATGAATTATTTTGTTTTTTTTAGAGTTAAAATTCATTGTGTATTGTGTGCAGATTTCAAAGTAGTATAAAAAATCCATTATTGATATATTTTCGATTTTGTTTAAGAACCGTTTTCCCGCTTTTGGTGAGCTTCATTATTCGCCACTTATAGAAAGTTTTCATTGACGAAAAAAAAAACAAGGTACTGATTTAATACCCCATATGAACGCAAAGTTATTCCATTCGAGGAGTTTAGAAGATAGTGAAACGAGTGGAAGTTTCACGGTGCGTAGTCAGGCGAGTATGTTGGCTGGGGCAAAAGATCCAAACTTCAGTCATAGGTATTTAAAAGGTCACCAAATATGTGTTTGGCCTTTGTAAGTTTTTAAACGCAGTCTCATTCAAACTATCCAAATGGCGTTAGAACTCATAGAAATTAATTGCTGAGTTTATTCGGAGGAGCTCAAAAATTGTCACACATTTTCAATCGTAACAAACTGAGAATATAAACTTAGATGAAGATAAGCTTTTGAAGCCATTTGAGGCGAATCATCACGTCGGGGCTAAGACCGTTTGCGTTCAACATTTTTGTTAACAATTCATTTCTCAGCAGCAGTTACCATTCCTTTCAAGAAACTGTCCATTTTTTCATTTTTCAACTTCATAACGCAGACTTTATGAAGAATCTAACCGTTAAGCCTCATCCGAGCTGCTTAAAGTGAAAGTGAACAGTTTTTGGTGTCATCTTCAATGGTCCAGAAGTTTGTAGCCTCGTAGTCAGAGAGTTTTAGCTAACAATCTTAGCAGCGTGGGATTTTTTGAACCAGTTTCGGAACTGATATTCTTTTAGAGCATAGCCATTGTAAAAATAATAATAATAATAATAAAATCTCTAAATTCGCCGATATAAGTTTTTCCTTTTCAAAGATGATCGTCTATTGAAATTTTTAAATATTTATTATAAATAGAAAAAAGGAGGTCTACGCGAACAGCCCAGGGTCGATTCAAGACCTCAAAGATGGTATTCGTGAGGCTTTCGAGGACATAGGGCAGGCACTTTGCAATTCGGTTATGGAAAATTTCATGAAAAGGATATTGTTCCGTAAGCGTGGTCGTGGTGGTCATTTGCCTGATGTTATTTTCCACTATTAACGGCATACCTTCGACTGTATAATGAAATAAATATCCGATCATTTATATTAAAAAACAGCATTTTTCTTTGAATATCAAAATAACACCTCTTATTAAATAACCCTATAAGTTTATTGATTTTTTAGTGATAAAAAGAAAGTTATGTCACGTGAAAAATTTCGGGATTCCGATATTACATTAGAAATATGCCGAAATACTTTAATATCCTAACATAAAATCATTTAAAATTTTTAGTTTTTATAAAAAATATTGTTTTTATTGAATTATTTCTTAAGGCACCTTTCTGGTATAGATACGTGAAAATTGAAGGCGTTCAAAATTGAAGAAGAATAGTTGGTATCAATTGAAAATCGTTTTTTTTTTTTCATTTTCATCATTTTTTTTCAATTCTTTATATACAAAAAAAATATTTTTTTCAACAAAAAAAAATTGCTTCCCCTGACGGAACACATGCCACTGGCCTAACTGATTGGGCTGCTCATGGTACGTCTGAAAAAAAATTCGGTCGATTATTCATCAGGAGATATGTCGCGGCCGCCGTAGCCGAATGGGAATTCACAGAGAGGTCGTTGGTTCGAATCTCGGTGAAAGCAAAATTAATAAAAACATTTTTCTAATAGCGGTCGCCCCTCGGCAGGCAATGGCAAACCTCCGAGTGTATTTCTGCCATGAAAAAGCTCCTCATAAAAATATCTGCCGTTCGGAGTCGGCTTGAAACTGTAGGTCCCTCCATTTGTGGAACAACATCAAGACGAAAAGCACAAATAGGAGGAGGAGCTCGGCCAAACACCTAACAGAAGTGTACGCGCCAATTATTTAGTTTTTGGTTTTTTAGATATATCGCTATAGTGGGTAGCAGATTTACGAAAAAAAATTGTTTTCTAGATAATTTATCTGGAAAAACAAAAAAAAAAAGATTTTGTTCCACGTGCTCGCTCTTAAAAAAATAAAAAAATTGATTATAAATTTATAATTCTGCTACCAGCGAGAGCCACAAGTCTTCTCAAAAACATATTAAAAATTCAAATCAATCGGTTCAGCACTTTTTGAGAAATTACCAACGCCAACTCGAAAAAAATAGTTTCGAGAAAAACGTGGTTAACGCACGTATACCTAAGCGTCGTACTCCAAACCGGTCTCGCTTTAAATGACTGTAACGTCTGAACTACAACGAATTTCAATATAAAAATTTGCAAGTATATATTTGAAAGTATAAACTATCATAACATAAAAAAATAAACTCGATTTTTTCGAAATTCTAGAGCAGAAAGGCGCCTTCAATTAAGAAAGTTATGTCCGGTGACCAATTCGGGGATCCCGAGATTATATAAAAAATATCCTAAAATTATTCAATATTCCGACATAAGCATAATATAAACTAATATAAAGAAAATTATAAACTAATATAAAGAAAGTTATGGCACGAGATACATTTCGGGATCCCGATATTATGTTATAAGCATACCGAAATAATTTAGTATCCAAATATGGTATTGTCAATGCTTTAGTTTTTACTCAAAATACTAGGTTTATTGAATTTTTACTGAAAATAAGTTAGCTATGTTGTGAGATTTCACGAAATTGTTCAATAATTTGACACTTTACTTAAAAAAAAAATAAATAATAAATTTCTACTAAAATTAAAAGAGCTATACCGCGGAATTAATTTCGGGATCCCGTTAATAATTAAAAATATACCGAAATACCGAAATAACAAATACCGTTAATATTGACATTTCTAACAGGCTCATACTTATGCGTACTTTAATGTCAATATTACAAGCTACGGTGCATCATTCATAGATTTGATAAAAAATGTATACAAATTTATGCTGCGCTCAGCATTTCTTCTACCTCTAAATGTTGATGTGAATATGCAAGTACAAAAATATTTACATGCATATATGCAGTATGTATGGACGTGTATTTTGCATAGCTTATTTTTATGATCTTCTGAAAACTACTATGCCCAAGCGCATTATTACGGCATTGAAACAATCGCAATTACGATGCAAATCTGAAACAGTAGTGATTTGCAAAATTTAATAGTAAAAATGTTAAGCATTGCAATTTGTTTGAAACTCATCAATTGGTATAAAATTTGACTACACATTTTTTCTTTTTATCTCCTTTTTTTATATTTGTTCAATCTCAGTTTCAATGTCAAGTACTGCAACACCTCCAACAACAATATTTACTGCAAATCGAATATCTCGAACTTATGCACTGCATGTGGCAAGTTTGGCTCATAAATGTCAGATTCCATCGTTAATTTGTCTTATATATAAGTGCTTCTGTATATGTACAGGTACTTATGTAAATGAATGGAGTGCATAAACAGAGAGTAGTTCCTGCATGCGTTGCATCATTCACCTTCATCCGAGTGGCAGTCGCCGATGTTGACTTTTACTTTGAC
Organism: Anastrepha ludens; assembly: GCF_028408465.1. NCBI lineage: Eukaryota > Metazoa > Arthropoda > Insecta > Diptera > Tephritidae > Anastrepha > Anastrepha ludens. The sequence continues at coordinate 45,454,278 of NC_071499.1, read as the reverse complement.
GAGCGCATAAACATACGATTTGATTTGTCTGGCTGTATTCGTTCCAAACATTTTGCATGTGAGATGCACTCATCAATCGATACACACATTTATATGTATGTAATTTAATGCATTGCGCAAGTGGTGTACGAGCGTTATTTGTATGCAAGCCATCTTCACATAAATCTGAGTTTGCGCATGCACACATAAAAAATCATAAACACTCCGATATTTATTTATTCAAATGCTTATTAGAACCTACTTATCGCTTGTTTGTAAATGCTTGTACTAGAAACATTTGAATAGATATGGATGTGTCTGTGTGTGGTTTATCGACTGATAGTCTGCAGATCGTTGATGTTGTTGATGATGTTTACTAAGCCATACCTAGTTCGCTGCTCCACTAAGTATTGCGAATGAAGTCATGCAACAGTAGACTCTGAGAGAGAGGGTGACATTAAATGAGAATGGGAGTGATGAGTTAGTTTCAGTGGGCTCGAGAAGAGGCGTAAGAGGTGTACTTCTTCTCACATAGAATAGATGTTTGATACATCATTTTTTATTTTTTATCGAGGTGTGAAAGCAATCGAAAGCCTTAGTCAGTATGGGACTTTAACGGTAATGGTTAATGCCTCGTTCATCATCATTCTGACCTTGTGGCAAAAATTCGTGGTGCACAATGCTGCTGCAATCCTCGTTTTTGACTGAAAACGACATGTTTTTTTTGGTCTTGGTTCATTCGGAGCTCTCCACTCATTCGCCTAATGCTGGGATTGCGTGCTGTATTCATAAACCACGTCTCGTCTCCAGTAATGATGTGCATGATGAAATTTGGGTTAGATTCAGCCTTGGGAAACATGTCTTGGCGATATCAACGTGGTCCTTTTTTTGCGTGAAATTCAGGTCCTTTGGAACGAGCTTTGTAGCAAAATGGCGCAAACCCAAATTATTAACTATAATGCCCTGAAATGATCCATAAGCAATGTTGAAGTCCTCTGTTAGCTCTCTGATGGTTAATTTGCTGTTATTGATAAACTTTTTTTTTCACTTTTCGATGTATATGGCCTGGGTTAACGTTCGTTATCCTCGATAGACTCACTCACATAAAGCTTTCATGCCACTCGTAAAAGTCTGCTTTATTTAGACTATCATTACCGAAACAGCTTCTAATATTTCTAAGGTTTTCATACCAATGAAGCCATTTCGAACGTAAAATTTAATACAAACTCGTTCTTTGAAATTCAAATCTATTTTTAAAAATGTAAACAGATTTACGCAAGAATGCGTGACTTTTACAAATGTCAAGCAATGGCAATAAGTTTTGGTGGGAATGTTAATCACAGACGGTGCAACCTAACAAAAAATAAATAAAAAAAAATAGAACTCAAATAAGTTGATTTAGAGTTTCCCCTGGCGGTTGCGCCGGGAACTTTTCAGTCAAGGTGGTATTATCTTAACTTTTTTAAGTATCAACCTTTTATATATTACAACTTTTGCATGAACTCAAAGACAATTTTGTGTATGGATGACAGAGTCGTAATAAGCGTACGTTCAGTGATACCAGCACGGATGCCATGATCTTGAAACCTGCGAAATGCAGTACGGTCACGTATGCCATATATAAGAATTTTTATGAATTTTTTAGTAAGGAGTTTTACCTTCGATCTCTACGTTACGTCGATTTCTACGTATAAAAAAGCATCCCCTTCTGTTTTCTCAATTGTTTAACAAATACTCAACTTATAAATATATCTACTTACTTTTGACTGCATTGCGAGATTGAGTGGTATTTAGCAAGAAACACATTTATTTCATGCGAATTATCAGTTGATTTATGCACTGCGCTTCTAATTTTATTTTAGTAATTATCTATGTGTCTACATAGTCTATAATCACTTACTAATGGCTTATTGGCAGTTGTCATAGACTATAAATTTATGTGCACACACTCATATCTCATGAAAATTATGAGAAACGCGCTTTATTTGTTTTCAGCTAACTTTCAAATGCAGATTTACCACATATTTATTTTTTATTAGCTAATCATATGCACTTTATGGTTATGGCTGGGTAACATGAGAAAATTTTATGAGAAAAAAATTACATTACAATTCCAAATTCAATTATACTTATACTCGTATTGGGTCGGGAAATAAGTTCATAGCGTTTTCATATTTTCTTTTATTTGACAATGATTTGTTTGCTGTTTGACAAAAGGAACTCTTTCTGTTCTAGAAAAATATGTTAATTGTATTTTTGAGTTATTTTTTATTATTTGAGGCTTAGAAATGGAATACTCAGGAGGTAAAAATCAACATTTTCGAGACCTGCTCTTCTTTACTTTCCATCGAGATCAAAAAGCTGCCGAAGCAGCCCGGGACATTTGCGACTTGTATGGAGAAGGTGTCATAGGCGAATCTACAGCACAAAAATGGTTTGCAAAGTTCAAAAATGGCGACTTTGACGTCGGTGACACGTCCCGCAGTGGAAGGACTTTTAAATTCGATGAAGAACGTCTCAAATCACTTTTGAAAGGGAATTGGTCTATAGGTGGGAAGAGATTGTAAACAGCAACGGCGAATATATAATTAATTAACTTATTGATATATTCTTTTTTCTTGAAATAAAAGTCTTCGGAAAAAACGCTGCGAACTTATTCCCGAACCCAATATTTTGAATTTTCTGAATATATTCCGGGCGCAGAACGAATTTAAGTTAACTGAAATTATTGTAAATAAATTGAAATTATAATTGAACTCGAAAAAAAAAAGTTGCAAAACGGTTGATATTATTTCACAAACTGTGCTCGGGTAGTCACTTCCAACTGACTGGCTGCTAGTAGTACCGAAGGTAGGGCCGTAGAGAGCATATCGGGGCCCCGGGGGGAAATTGCAAAAGCGGGCCCTTTCCAATTCTGTCTAATTCATATAAATACGTATAATCTCGAGTCCGGGCCCCTCTGAGAACTCCGGGCCCGGAGGAAAAAGTACCCGATGCCCCCCTCTCGTCGGGCCTGACCGGAGGCACCGCTTTCGTACTCGCATATTTCAAATTTAATTCCCCTGGAAAATACTCTCTTTAGGTTCTTTTGACAAATGAAAACGTTGTGAAAATATGTAATATTTATTGGTTTAATGGTTTATATTTGAATAAACTTTCCAAAATTAATTATAAAATATCAGGTCAGCCCATAGGTTCGTGCGATTTTTAAAAGTGGTTTTAAAACTAACAAAAAGATGTTTAAAGTATTTATTAATCAATAATTTATTTTGCTTCATTATTTACAATGTCATCCCAATGTTTAGGCAAATTTTTAATTCCCTGCTCAAAAAATTGTTTGTCCTTGGAGCCAAAATACGCTTCGATATCCCTTTTTATATCTTCTTTTAAGGAGTAGTTCTTGTTACTCATATGGGATTGAAGTCCACGGAAAAGGTGATAATCACAAGGTGCAATATCCGGAGAGTATGGTGGATGCGGCATTAGTTCCCATCCGCGCTCGTTCAGCTTGCCTAATATTTGCCTTGCGGTGTGAGGTCTTGCGTTGTCGCAGTGAAACAAAACTTTGCGTCTATTCACTTAAGACGGTCGATTTTTTTCACACTCAGGTTTGATAGCTGATGGGAATAATAATCAGCAGTTATCGTCTCGGTTTGGTTCCAGAAGTTCATAATAAACATTTCCGGCCAAATCCCACCAAATAGACAGGAGAATCTTCTTGGGGTGAAGACCATCTCTAGGGGTCGGTTCTGGTGTTTCATCTTTATCTAACCATTGGCGTTAGTGAACAGGATTATTGTAAAGTACCCATTTTTCATCACCAGTAACGACACGGTTCAAAAAACTTTCATTTCCAAGCCGTTGCAGCAGCTGAGAACACACCTTTACTCTCTGCTGAAGGTTGGCGACGGAAAGTCGATGCGGAACCCATTTTCCCACCTTTGAAACCTTTTCCAACTGAACCAAGTGCCTTTGAACTGTTCCATGCTATAAATTTAACATCTGAGCTATCATATCGACTGTCAAATTGGGTCAGTTTCCACGAGTTCGAGCAAGGCGTCCGAGTTAAAGACTTCAGGACGACCGGCGCGCGGGGCATCCTCCACGGCGCAGTTCCCACTTCGGAATTTTGAAAACCACTTCCTCTCCGTGAACAGTGTTTATTTCTGCAGCAGCAGTTGTTGCATTTTTACCACTTTTATAAAAAAAATGCAAAATATGCCCCTTATACGCGTTCGAAGATTCCATTTTATTTTTTAACAACACGTGCTTCTATCCTTGATTAAAATCAATTGTTGAATGCACAGTATATCAAATAAAATATAAATGGTTCAGTTATATTCCGCGAATAATTTTTTGTATGCAAGAATCGTAAAAAGTGAAATTATGGGTAAAATACGAACTTCTGAACTGGCCGATATTTATTTCCAGGAAAACCGGACCATCTTACCTGAATAAAAAGCATCTGAAGACTTAGGCAGAAGTGTGGATGAGGATTATGATGTGCTGGGAGGTATAAAATGTTTCTCCCTTTCGATAGTACGGAACTAGCGCTAACACCGACTAATGAGAACTAACAATAACAGGTGTTATTTTGAATAGGATTGCGATATCGAGAGATGATTAACGATTTTTTATGGCCAGAATTGGATGGTATTGATCAGAAAAACGTTTATTTTCAACAAGACAGCGCTACGTACCACACAAGCAACGAAACCATTGATCTTTTACGGGAAAAGTTTCCGGGCCATGTTATCTCTCTCACAATTGGCCACCGAGATCTTGGGATCTAACACCTTGTGACTTTTTTCTTTGGGGCCACGTGAAAGAGAAGATCTACACCAACAGCCCAGTGTCGATTCAAGACCTCAATGATGGAATTCGTGAGGTTATCGAGGACATATGGCAGCCACTTTGCAATTCGGTTATGGAAAATTTCATGAAAAGGATATTGTCCTGTAAGCGTGGTCGTGGTGGTCATTTGCCTGCCACTATTAACGGCATATCTTCCTCTTTATAATGAAATCATTTATATTAAAGAAGAGCATTTTTCCTTGAATATCAAAATAACACCTCGTATTGGAAAACCCTATAGTTCAGTCTGCACGCGTTGTTCGATAGTTTTGAACTACTGCTAAGTGCAAAAAATTTTATTTTTGATCCAAAATACATTTACCTAAATAGTTCAGTACCTTCTTGGTTCGATGTTTGAGACCATCAAAAATTAACAGGAATTTTTTCATTTTTTTAAGATTATAATCTAATTTGAAAGTTCATTTTCAAATTTAATAAAACACTAAAATTTCAGAATAACATACATTTATTGGCTACCATCTCCGATTGGCTACTACCGTAAGCATAAACACAAGTATGATAGTTTACCAGGTTTGACCAGCAGCTATGGTGATCTACATCCACTACACGGGGCACTCGGAAGCAGAATTCCACCCGCTCATTTCACACGTATTCACACACTCGTGCAATCAGTCGTTGCTCAGAAGGCAACGATGTAATAAGAGCGAAGGCGTTGCTGATTTATTCGCATATCATCAACACAAGCTAATTGTAATTACATTCCAGATCTCTTTCAAGTTGTAAAAATTCTCTGAGTGTACGGCAAGACCTACTTTATTCGACAAGTAGGCCGCAGTTTACCGAGGCGCAATAAATAAGCTTTTAAGGACCTCAAGAAAGAGAAAAAGAGGGCTACAGTTCTTCGGCTCTGGTTTTCTTAAGTCCCACTTTTACAATCCGCATTCACTTTACCTTTCTTCTTATTTTCTTTCGTAGAGATCAGAGAGATTCCAAAAGATGTAATGTGACTGCAACAACCCAGCTTGCTCTTTAAGGTTTTCTTTCTTGATTAGAATTCAGCTCACAAAGATAGCCTTGTAGTCGGATGGAGTATGAATTTTATGCTGGAATCCGTTTCGGCATTCGACAAAGTCATGATCCGGGAAACAGCACTTTTGCTATAGTGAAGGGTTTGCTATTTCATTAGCTGTTGGACTTAATCATTATCCTGTCTCCACTCATACAAGCAACACGAAGTGCTAGAAATACTGTTATAATGCAGGCCTTGTATACGGTTCTAAAAAGCGCATAGCGGCCTCTGGCAACTAAGCACTGTTGGATTATAGATTTACAAGGTTTGGCCAATAAGTATGGTGAAAAAGAAAATTGTGAGGGGAACTTCAGGTGGCACCCCACGGGGGATTCCGCAACCGAATTCTGCACGGTATTTCATACACAATCACACACTCATCCTATTAGTCGTTGTTCAGACAACAACGAAGTGTTCTTGATTCATTTTTTTCGTATATCACCAACACAAGCTAAATTTTATAAACACGCCCCCTATTACGTAAGCCGATCACTGATTCCGTCAAATTCGCTCCTTCTCAATTCTTTTCACCACGACTGCCTATCCCTCCGTTTGTTTGGCAATTAAAGGAATATAGTTGACATATGCGGGCACAAAATTGAACGATTGAACTTGGCGAAGACCGGTGTCTGGCCGAGCTCCTCCTGGTGAGCGTCTTGATGTTTCTCCACAAATGGAGGGACCTACAGTTTTATGCCGCCTCCGACCACTATTAAAAAGAGCTTTTCCAATGTCTCAGTTAATTCTTCTTCTTAATTGGCGCGATAACAGCTTATGCCATTTTGACCGAGTTTAACAAAGTGCTCCAGTCGTTTTTTTCTAGAGCTAACCGGCTTCATTTGGTGTGTCCAAGTCCTTCTCCACCTGATCTTTCCAACGCAGAGGAGACCTTCCTCTTCCTCTACTACCACCAGCTGGTACCGCATCGAATACTTTCTCAGCCGGAGCATTCATTCGGACGGCATGACCCAGCCAACGTAGCCACTGGATCTTTATTTGCTGCGCTATGTCTATTTCGTCTCAGGTAATTATTTCGGAGTATTCGCATCCAAAGTCTAGGCACCACATTAGGCAATCAACTTCTAGCCACCTTCAGTTCCCTGGTTTGCGCAGCTAAAGGAACTGGCAACTGATCTAAGTTAAATCAGCTATAAATCTTTTAGAGTAAACTCCTTACAGGATATCATTTTAATTTACGTTCAACTAGTATCATTGAAAGATGCCAAGGTTCAACCCGGACTGTCACGCCAGCAATGATGATGAGTAGCTTTGAATGTTGTCATTTTTGCTTCCTGGGTACTACTTTTTTAATTCAAACTTATGTAATTTATAGTTTACCAAAAAAATTTTATTTAGTTAAAAAAAATATAAGTATGTATATACAATTTCTTTACAAAAACAAAGTCACAACACACGAAATCTCGAAAATTCAGTACAACATCACTGCCGATTCAATCTCCATGTTACCACCAACCGCCGCCGCCGCCACCGTTCCAACCACCGCCACCACCGCTCCAACCGCCATGTCCACCACCACCACTCCAGCCACCACCGCCATAACCGCCGCCACCACCATAACCGCCGCCTCCTCCACCCAATGTAATCACTTTGATGATTTTAGGTGAGGAATAGCCACCAGACCAGCCACTGCCGCCGCCGCCAGACCAACCGCCACCACCACCATAACCTCCCCAGCCGCCAGAACCACCGGACCAACCGCTACGTATGTAACCTGCCGAGGCTACTGCCACAAGAGCGCACAGGACAATCAGGATCTTCATATTCTCACACCTTACAATAGTTGCTGTTGCAAAAGAACAGATCCAAAAATTTGCGACGCGTAAAGATGTACGACTACGAGTACACGAGTTGTTATAGACGAATTTGTACTGATATCGAGATGCAGATCGAAGCCGGTATTTATACATATTCGACACAAAATTGTATTTATTTTTTATGGCTACCTGTCGTTCTGTTTACACGTCTGTGTACAACACAAACACATCGATGGTGAAGTACCTTATTAGCTGTAGGCCAGTGCGGTCAAAAGCTGAGCTGTCAAACATTCTGCCATAGCGGACGTACGAGCATATCCATGAGCGTGCGAGAGTGAGTGTTGAACGTCCGCATGTAGCGCGGTTGTAGCACACAACATTGATGCTGTTATTATCACGATTGGAACGTTCCAGCGTTCTGCGAGTGAACTATTAAACTGCTGACCAAGTAAGCGCTGGTGGCGATAAGACCATGGCCAACTACATCGCTGTATCAAAAGCAGAGTACACCACACAGCCACAGACTGAGCCGCAGCCAGTAAGTGTATATTCGGCGTGGCATTGCGACGGTGTCAACTTCCACTGCACACACACACCTATGTAAGTAGATGAGTTGTGCGATTTCTGCGTGAGCGCTGTTGCTGCGCTCAACGATGCGCTGTTGAACTGTTGGCGTGTAACGAATGCCCTACGTGACTGCGGACGGAAAGAAGTACTCACAGTATGCATGTATCCGTATGTGTGTGTGTGTGTAGAAGAAGCAACCGAAAATAAGTATTGCAAATAAGTTGCAGGTCACCAGAAGCTACAAGAGTAACAACTTTGTCACAATTATATACACACACACATACATACAAACATATTTAAATTTAAGTTAACTCATACAGTCACGGTATTAGTGCCGCTGTTGGGCGGCAACAACTGCATTGTCCACATTCGCAAAACAGGCAGCAGAGTTGAGCAGAAGAGCAGCCGCTCAGTGTCGCAACACCGGACCAGCTAGCGGTAGACTAGTAGCTGGGGCAGATGCGGCAAGCAAACCAGTTCTAGTTTAACCAACTACGCAATTTAAATGACTTTAATATATTTTGTAGTTTTTGGGTGTGTTTTCACTTCACATTTCATGTTGTAGTATTTTTCATGTGTGGCAACGATGTGATCTGTGACTCACTAGCAACCACAGTTGGCAGCCACCCGCCAACGGTTGTGTTCAAATTGGACATAATCACAGCTACTCAACGTCGCACCATTCACTTTTCGGCCCTTCTACATATCAGCACATATGCATATGTATATGTAGGTAAATATGTAATTCCGCATTCAAGTTTTAAATCATTATCTCACCTGAGGTGGAATCAGGGTCATAGTGTCTGCCCGCATCTACGCGCTACAGCTGTGTGTAATTAGAATGTGATGGTGTGGCCGTTAATAGGCGCAGGGCACAGTGTTCTTTGTTTTTCTTTTAGTGAAGACAAATTGTTGCTTCCGATCTCCGGCTGGTTTGGATACATACACACACGTACCAGTACAGTGGCCAATGAAACACAGCACTGGTTGATTGTGGTAGAAAAACTTGATTTTTTATTGGGTTATTTACTATACCTGCCCTTAGCACAATTGACTCGTACCCCTACGATGTCTTTTACATACACTACGTTGCAAAATTATGAATACGCTAACATTTTTTTTATAAAAATATAATTAATACTTCAACAAAAACCATAACACACGGGATGAAAAGTTCCGGGCCTAACACATAGATGGCACTAGTCATGATATTCTATTCATTAGTTCATGAGTTATAGGGTTAAGACTGCCCTTGATGCCAATACCAAGATATCGTTCAAGCAAAGCAATGGCTTGAAAAGTGTTAAGGGGACTCCACTCCATCAGAAACAACAATAAAACGAGGGCTTACTGATTTCAAATGTGCTGGTAGAGGCACCGATTAAGCATAACGCAGTGGACGTTCAGATGAGGCGGTAACACCAGAAAAATACCAAAAAATCCGCAAAATCCATTCAAAAGTGAAGTTGGTGGAGTTAGCTGACATCGTAAAGATATCAAAAGAACGTCCTGGCTTTATATGGCATGAGCATTTGACTATGAGAAAGCTTTATTCAAAGTGGGTGCCGCGTTTGTCCACTGCTTTGTTTCATCAAGACAACGCACCGTGTCACAAGTCAGTCGAAGCGATGGCAAAACTATATGAATTGAACTTCGAATTGCTCCCACACCCAGCGTATTCGCCAGATTTGTCTCCCAACAACCATTGGCTATTCGCAGATCTAAAAAAGCTCGCCGGTAAGAAATTTCGCTCGAATGCAGAGGTTATCGCTGAAACTGAGTTGTATTTTGGGTCAAAGGCTAAGCCGTTCTACAAAAGTGGTATTGAAATGTTAGAGCGGCGCTGGAATCGTTCATGATAGAGGCTACGTTGATGAATAAAGCTTGTTTTGAACAACAAAAAAATTGTTTTCTTTTATAGTCCCGGGACTTTTCAGCCCATGTGTTGCAGCGCGAATGTTTCAACGTTTGTACAAAATTAAAAAAAAAAATAATTTAAATTTCATCAAAACGTTGAACTTTCTAAGAAAAATTTCTAGAATTTATTCTTGGCTTGCAATTTTATGGCACATTAAATTTGAACTACAAGATGCCGTTGGCAATTTTTATTGTTGGCTGTGCCATTCTTTTTCTGCGATATAAAAAATTCGAGGATGGAAAAATATATGTGGCTAAGCGAAAAAATTCGCAAAAATCTTAACAGTTATATATGAAAAATTATATCATTTAAATGACCATCCCAAACAGTTGATTCAGATAATGGCTGCGCTTGCGAGGGGTCACCTGGACAAATATTAAAAATTCGTCGGTTGTGTTGCAATATAGAGGTGGTCAAAGGAGAAGGAAACGAACCAGGCAGGTGAAAAAAGGAATAAGGGGCTTGGGATTATGACGGCCAATAGTGGCTTTTTACGTTCGTATTACTGATATCGACAATACTGATAACCTCCTCAAACTACTGATGAGTTTCAACAGGTGTGATATTTATACCCGCAATATTCTCAGGTGTAGCAAAAAAGTGATACCCCAGATGTCTATATCTTTGCCCGACGAGAGTAGGGCAGCTAAGAAAAAAGTGCTGATATGATTCCACCTCATCCTCCAGACAGTTTCTGCAGAAAGGACTTGAAGCAATTCTAAGTCTCACGGCATGGGCACCTAACAATCAATGTCCGGTAAGGATACCTACCAAATTCGAGAGCTGCGGCTTTGTTAGCCTTACAAGTTCCCTCAAATACCCGCGATCTACCAGCTGCGCACTAGCCCAGCGCTCGCTGAGTTGACGCGATGCTCGTCTTTGAATCGTCACAGGTTCTCAACGGAACCCCAATCCCCTAATTTTGTGATGAAACCCTCTCTAGGACCATGTCAGGTCGTCCAAGTATTTTTGCTATGGTTTTAAATTATTCTGAATTTTTTTTTATTTATCGTCTTGAGTTTAATAAGAAAGAAACTGAAAAAATGTTGAAATAAATATCATCAAAATTTGGAAAAAAATTATAATCAAAGTTGAAAATTATTGGTACGAAGTTCTTCCAAGTCAAATATCTTTGGTTATTTTCAAGAATGTTATACAATTTTTTTATTACTGAGGGTAAAAATGAGGAAAACTGTTTCTTCTTTAAAAATTTTGTGAAAAAAACTTTCCTTAAATATTTTTCTCAATTTTTTTTTAATTTTTGGGGATAAACACTTTTTTCTGGTATTTGTGATTGATTTATTTCTTTTTTTTGTTTTTTCATCAATAGCTGAGAGACTATGCTCAGCAATCGCTGAAAATTTCATAATGGGATTTCCATTACCTTTCGTGTTATATTGAAATACGCACAGCCAACCAGCAAAAAATCAGTTCACAATACCTCGTAGCTAATTACATTATTAAGCAGATGTACGGCATTTTTAATTCAAAATAACTACTATCTATATTTTCATGCTGTTCTAAAATATTTTGCTTTTTGAAAGCAATTTGAATGCCCTTTAAGAACTTCAAATTCATGTTTCAAAATAAACCACTGTGCACCATTGTTACGCTCAGTAGCGGATGTTCATAAATATTTGTTTTAGTGTGCACAGTGTAATTTACATTTTAAATTGAATTACGCAAATAGGCACAATGTTAAAATTAAGTAATTTTGCGGCTGTAAATTATGTGCAAATGCTTAACACCATTAGCAATTGCAGCAAGTGCACGACGGTGACCGTCGGTGGCAGCAGTGAGCACACAGTAGCAGAGACTTTTAAGTACATTCGTACATACTTTCGAGTACCAGCACTGGGTGCGCTTAACAGATAGTTAGAGTGAATTATGAAATTTCACGGCACTTTGGCTATTAAATGTTAAGAGTCCATTTTTTTTTAGTTTTTGTTATATCTATTTTAGACAGATAATAATCAGACTGTGGGTACAGAATTAGTTAACATTTACTGAGTATAATTTGGTATAAAATCATATTAAGTAATCTAAACTCAAAAAGTGATTTCGTTTAAAACTCAGATACCCTATTATTTTTGATTAAAAAGTAAGTGTAGTTAAATTTTAATGCGAATACTTATACGAGTATATGTAGACTAAGCTCGCACAGATAAATGTAGGAGAAAATGCACAACGCCGCCATCAAAATAATTGTTAAAAATCAGTGCGATTTTTGAGCCACTCGAAACTTGAACTACCAAAATTCTATGGGCTTCAAAACTGCATACCCGAAAGTTTTAGTGCTATAGTTATACGGGGGTAGTCAGAAGCCCGAAAAAATAATGATTTTCAATAATTATGTTTGCTAGACAATTGCTGTATTTTACAAAAACAAAAACATTATCATCAATCATTAATACATAATGTTTCGATTTGACTTTAGCAAAAAAAAATTACTTATTGTAAAAGTTATCGCTGTTTGTGTTATCGCCATTTCTCCAGAAGTCCCTTGCGGTGACTATCACAAGTCCTTGGAGATTTATCTAAAATCAATCGGACAAGGGAAATTAGTTTTATTAATAGATAATCTTGTGCCTAGTCGAAGTCCTTTTTTTTCAAAATTAACAATAACATTTAGTTATTTGAAAAATATCGAAATATTGAAAAAAAGTGAGCTTTATACTCGTTAGCGGTGAATCTTACTCGATAACTTTGTTGCCCCTTTCACAAAAAAAATTTTCGCTTGACAGTTCCGCTGCTCATCAAGCGTGCGGAGAAGTGGTAAATCGGAAGCGGCATATATTATATTCGCTTACTACATTTGGTAATTATATTCGTACTTGCATTACATTGTTTCTTATAAGGTTTAGAGTCAAACTTCAATTCCGACAAATTCTACCAACTTTTAGTTACGTCATGTGCAGTTTTCTTTGCAAGTCGTCCCTCATTAATCACCAATTAGTGCTTTAATAAACATTTTAAGGGGGAAAAAAAACATTTGATCAATTATTACTAACTTGTATGTAACGGGTGTTTTTTCAAGATGTAAATTTTTTTCTCTAAATCAGCCAAAATTTTAGTACGCTTTAAACTGCCGAAGACTAGTAGTGTTCCTCAAGTAGAGGTCTTCCTGCAGGAATGCAAAATGCATGGGGATCGCTGCGATCAAACCCCTGTCGGCGCCATGTGGAAGCTCTCTTCGGGTCATCTCCTGTAAAGAGGAGATCATACGTCTCGAATGTGCAGGAAACATTTCTCTTATCTGGTCTCCACGCCATCGGAACATAGAGGGAAACAAATTCCCGATATTCGATTTTAGTTGTTCTCATCTCAGATATCGGCGTTCCCTTGATCGTTGTTAAAGGGAAACTGCACAATTTCTTCCTTTAAAAAAACGCATGATAGATGGAGTTCTATCTTATTGTGTGCTATCTCAAAAACACTTTATCCTTAGTACGACATAAACAGGATGCTTTAAGTGCTGGCGATCCCTCGCCATTCAAATTCCAATGTCATAGCGGTGGCCGTCGGTCACTGGGTGATTGGAACTCATGCGATATTTTGCAGTTATATGAAGTGAGCAAATATTATAGTCAAAAATAATTGGCATTGGGAAAAATTCATTCAAAAATTGTGTTCCTCAAAGTGTGCCTGAAGTGTGAATGCCTGCGTATACTGACTCATGTTGGAGCTCCCTCAAATTCACAATTCTGCCTGCAAAGTTTATGCTTTCACACCATCTGAAACAGGAAACGGAAGTGAGTAAATGCGTGTCAATGGGGTTTGGTTTTTGCGGTCCTTAAGCTCTCGAGTAAAGGCAAAATGTAGAATAACCGACAACAGAGATTAGGAAAAAAGTACGAAAAGTAGACAAAAGTAAATAGTTGGGAAAATTTAATTGAAAACTCAGCAGTGCCACAAATGACAACTGTTTTCCAAACGGAAATTTTTGCCATCCTAAAAGTAGCCGAATGGATAATCGAGAGGAGATGGAGCGGGAAACAGATTGGAGATTTCAGCGACAGTCAGGCTGCACTGAATGCCCCGGAGAACGCGAATCAAATCTCAAAGATTGTTCAAGAATGTAAGAAGAAGCTTAATTCTGTCGCAAGATAGAACAGGCTTGTATTTACATGGATTCCAGGGCACTCCAGTGCTCAAGGAAACGAAATTGCCGATGAATTGGCCAACCGTGAATCAGCGGCTCGCCCACAAGTGCCAGAACCAATAAACGGAACCAGTTCCGCAGGAATCCTAAATTGGACCAGCGATTATGTATGCAGTTTATATAAAGAGCGATGGTCCGGTCTAGTTCGCTGCAGAACTGCAAAGCGTTTTGTGACAAGTGCGCACAGAAAACTGTCAAACTTTCTACTAAAATTTGAAAGGAAAGACGTTCGGTTGATGGTCGGTATTATTAAAGGGCACAACCCATAGGGTGAGCATATGACCACCATTGAAATCATAGAGAACCCGATGTGCCTGTCTGGATTGGAGGAGGCGGATAGCACTGAGCACTTTCTCTCTGAGTGCCCAGCCGTTGCTAGAGCAAGGCTACGAGTTTTGGGTTCCGATGTCGTGAGAATGAGTAATATTCGTTCTCTATAACTGGAGGATATTTACAGATTTTCCTAAGAAAATTCTCACAGCACTAAATAACTTTGTCTCTGTCTCTACTCCTTCCTATCTCTCTCTCTGATACTTTTCTTCTTTCCTTCTTGACTATCTACCCTCTTTCCAGAGTTCTAAATACAATGGGCTTTTTGTAGCCTGATTGTTTTAGGAGCCACCAAATCTCTTGGTGCTTTTTGGCTCGACCTATTCAAATTTCAAATTTCAATTTCAGCATTGTAACTTGGGAAAACCAAACAGTTGGGTTATTTTGTTTTCGCGTTGTCAAAATAAGATTTTTCCATTGCACCATTGCTTTATGTACTTTTCAACGTTTTTTTTTTGCCTAGGCGATGTATGAAACATTTGATTACTCCTTCAATCACCTATGACCATAAATCTGACATATTTGCAGTAATTTTCGGGTATCTCTAGAAACATTTAAGTTCAACTAAGTGTTCCAAATTTTTTTTATTTCATACAAATACTCTTTTCTAGGTCTTTACAACCTAACCTAAATCAGGCTATTCACTACTGGTTAGCAAATCGAACGCATTTACGCAAACTCTATTGCCGAGTACACTACGATGCCACGAAAAGACCGCGGAAGCCTTGTCTCTGCTGATATATATTAAGCATTATATTTGGAAAAATAAACAGGCAAGGATGTCTAGGAATTATTCACTACTGACATCTAGGCATCACTTTTGAAAGACCTTTTAAATTTATATAATTTTTTCACGGCATTTTGCTTATTCAAAAGTTAGTTCAATGTGACGTGTTGTGACGTGTAATTCTTTGTAAGTTTTGCGTAAGGAAGTTGGAAATAAATTCTCACAATTTGTTGCAAAGTCTACAGGCTTAAAAAAACACCTGTTATATATCTTCATACTATTTATGGATGATGTTTTGAGGTATATAAATGATTTTTTGTTTGTTTCACGGTCTTTCATTAAACACAATAATTGAACTGGTCGATTAATCACATCATAACAAAATTCTAGACCATTTAAACGAGTGTATGATTTTATTGCTTTGATGCTCGTTTAGTTTATGTTTATAGGTAGAAAAGAAAAAATAGTAAACCAACAAAAATGAAAACAAATCCAAAAAGTACCATATTACTTCTACTACCATAATTCAATGAGATCATTTCAGAGCGTGACTGGTAGTTGGTAAGGGTTTTCCAATTTTTTTTAATTTGGCGTTCATATAGTTTCAGACATTTAATGTTAGACATAAAAACCATCAAATAAATGTAGGTTTTTATTCTTTTTTAACCGAATGTTTGTGGCCTTGTACTCTAACAATTTGTGTGTTTAGTACATCGCTGCAAAAGATAAATGAAAATATTTTTTTGTTTATACAAAAACAACTTTAATACATTTGTTATTTTTTTATTTTGGATACTTTGCAATTCTAAAAGCTAAGAATAGATATTTTCACTTAAATCACAGAATGGGGAAATTTATTGGGTATGGAAATAAGATTCCGCCCTAGTAAAAGAGGTGTCGCTGCTGATATTATTTTTGTGTGCGCTCTACTAATAGATATACTGGTTTCAAATCACCACATGAGGTCACGATAGCAGTAGCTAGCATTCGTTTGAAGCGTATAGATCCTTTTCTATCTGACGTCAAAAGTGTCTATATAAAGAAAAGTACAGCTGAAATGTGTCATATATTGATCAATACTAACGGTTTTCACACTCCATCAAACACAAGAAGAGCGGTTTCGATGCTTCCAAAGCAGCAATTTTGACGTGAGTGATAAAAATCCCGAAGGGGCACCGAAAAAAATCGAAGATATTCAACTACAACAATTATTGGATGAACACGCATGTCGAACCTTTGATGATATGTCTAAAGAGTTGGATGTTGACAGATCAACTGTCGGTAAACGTTTGCACGCGATGGGAATGGTCCAGAAAGCAGGTAACTGGGTGCCACATCATTCAAGGAGAGGGATATTTTTATATTTATATAATATTTTTCTGCATCGCATCGTCACTGGCGATGAAAAATAGATCTATTATGATAACCCTAACCATCGAAAATGTTGGAGCCTGCCATCGACAGCGAAAAAAAAAATATTTATGCTTCAAAGGCTATGTTATGTATCTGGTGGGATTAGTGGGATCAGAAGGCTGCCATCTATTATGAACTCCTTAAACCATCTGAAACCATCACTAGCGATCGTTACCGCCTGCCGCTAATGCCTTTGAATCGAGGCAACACATTGCTAAATCGGTCTAGAAATATTTAGAGAGACTGAATTGAGAAACCTTGCCAAAATCGCCGTATTCCCCAGACATTGCACCTTCGGATCACCATCTGTTCCGATCAATGCAGTCAGCCCTTATTGGTGAACGGTTCACTTCTTAAGAGAGCATCGCAAACTGGCTCAATGAATGGATCAAGTCAAAAGAACTCGAATTTTTCGTCAGAGGAATCCGTATGCTGCCTGAAAAATGGAGTAAAGTTGTAGCTTTCAATGGCACATACTTCGCAAAATATCATGTATTATCATATTTATTTGTTTAAATGTTGCGTAACTTTGGCTAAGAAAGCACGGAAGTTATTCCCCTACCCAATAACATGTTTCATTAAGTCTCATTTAGAATAGATTAGATTTGATTTAAAATTTGCATTTTAACCTCATGATCTTTTGTGCCCTCTACTCATCACAGCACCTCATCAACTCCAAACTCAGTTCCCTTATTAAACTTGAGATATGGCTACGTTGGGCTGCGGGTATATGGCTTTCTTCTGGCTGTAATTGGTCGAAATGTCTCAACATTCTACGCGCTATAGCGCTGCACTCAAGGGGAAGGAGTATTCGAATCGCTTCTCGCCACTACTCTCATTTACTTCCTAAAACTGTACCCACTTTTTAGCTCGTTACCCTTACTTTAACAAGCTCTACTAAAATTCGTGTATGTCGAGTGTATGTCACTTTTTCCAGCAGACCATCAAGTCAAGCAATTTGTATTGACTTTGTGAAAGCATTCCATGGAGACTCCCATAAGGTTTTAGTAGCTAAATTAAATAATCCTGGCTTTCATTGTATTTTCCTTTAATGGATTAAATCTCGTTTCACCGATATTGTGCGGTCGACGTTGTCACTTCTGATCCATTAATCGTGTCGTTCCGTCCTTTGTTTCGCAAAGGAATCATAAGTATTGAGCCCAATGACGTTTGTCTTACCCATAAAAGACATGGGCTCCTGCTTACCATCATCAGCATCGAAATATCTCCTATGTATTTGAGTATGACCTCAAGATATACTCTACAAATATACATTTGCATGATTCTATTATTCTTCAAGCTGCAGACTTTGTGCGCTGGGAATCATCTGTTTCTGTAGCCGTAGTAGATTTGCCATTTTGTCTGAAATTTTGTAGTTCGGCTTCTGAATAGCTCAGTTCTAACTGATTTCTCTATGAGAAGATTTAATTTCGAGGTTCCCATACGTAATCTGCGTGGGATACGAATATTTTATGCTCGAATTTTTGACATAATTGTCGTTAAATAAACCTCTTTGATTCGAATGCTGAGTTGAATGGTGGGTTTCTGATTTGGACCTCTCTCTGTTTTCTGGAGCTGCCTGCACTCTATTTTATGATTATTTGTAAGTAGTATTTAGTAGTGAGGAAAGGTGACGTTCAAGAGGCAATTGCAACTCTGAAACTTTCAACCATAACAGATGCTGATGGTATATCACCTACTCTGCTCAAAAACTGGTTCTCGCTCTTTAACGTTGTAATTCGTAAAAACTGTGAGCATCGCTTTCTTTTTTATGTTGATTCAGTTGGAGCTCTACCTCACTCGTCTGATGTCTGGATTGCGTGTCGCACTCATGAACCCACGTAATGATGAGTGTGATGAAAGTTGGGTTGGATTCAGCCTTGGGAAACATGGCTTGGCGATATGAACGTGGTGCTTTTTTGCATGAAATTCAGGTCCTTTGGAACGAACTTTGCAGCAAAATGGCGCATACCCAAATCATTAACTACAATGTCCTGAAGCAATGCTCAAGTACTTTGTCAGGTCTCTGATGGTTAATTTGCTGTTATTGATACATTTTTCTTTCACTTTTCGATGTCTATGGTCTGCCACTACTTTCATCGTCCTTGGTAGACTCGCTCTCACTCTTCTGAAGCGTTCATGCCACTCGTAAAAGTCTGTTTTCTTTAGAGTATATTACGGAAACAGTTTTCAATATTTCGAAGGGTTTTGCACCATTGAATCCATTTTTAACGCAAAATCTAATACAAACTCATTGTTGCAAATTCAAATATATTTTTAAAAGTGTAAACAATCGAAATAACGTACGGAGGTAGATTTACTCAAGACCACGTAACTTTGACAAATGTCAAACAATGGCAATAAGTTTTGGTGGGAATGTTAATCGCAGATGTGGCAACCTAACAAAAAAGAAAAAAAAAAACAGAACTCAAATAAGTTGACTTAGAGCGTCAGCTGGCGGTTGCGCTGGGAACTTTTCAATCCAGGTGATGCACCCATGGGACAAATAAAAAATCAATTTCGGCACGTCCGCTCCCTCGCACAAATACGCCTTCACTCTGATTGAGATATCTATATCTCGCGCTGGAACTTCGACGCTGGTTTTATTTAATTTTTTTTTTTATTGAAAACTAGCTGTACCCGGCGCGCGATGCTACGCCAACAACTAAAATAAATTTAAGAAAAATACCTTTAAAGAAAAATCAGTACACAAATATTCAATTCGTTGCAAACCATTTTAGTGATTTTGTTTATTTCAAAAAAATTATGACATTACAAAGTTTAGTTTCAATTCGATGTTTATTGAAGTGCTGTGGGATACACAATATTTATTGATTTTCCATCTGGTGCTTAGACGAATAAATCAGAAGCTTTTCCGACACGTGAGCAAGCCACATAGAGCTGTACATGTTAGAAGCATGGATTCTCCAAATTTTATCCCCACACTTGTAACGATTGTCCTTGTGCTTTGTTAATAGTCATTGCGAAAGCGAGTCGCACCGGGAACTGTAAACGTTTGAATTCGAATGGCATATATTTCGGGATCATTGAGAGACGTGGGAACAGTATATATTCACCTTTGAGTTTTCCAATCAAAATTGTTGCCTCGATAACATTGTTCATCATTCTCTTGACTGAGAGTCTGGTTCCGTTGCAAAGTCGTGGCGGATTTATGTTTCGAAGAAAAATGATAGGAGTACGCCAATTTTCAATGTAAGAACGTGCGGCGGCATGCCTGGCAAATCAAGCGAATTCAAGAATTCAGTTGGATAGTAGACAACCTCGCCTTGATTCTCCACAGTATCGATGGACTTATGTGTTGTCGTTTCACTGGGTATTCCATGCTGAATGGTGAAGTTGCTGGTATTGACATCGATGTTTTTGGCTGCTAATATAGCACGCGTATTGAACCACTGATGGTTTTTGTAGCTTTGTGCAATGTTTGGGAAAACTTTTTTCACCAATTCGTCGATGCTTTCTGTGATCTTACAGAAGTTTGCTGGCAGGGTGATACATTGTGTAGATTCATCAATTTCCATTCGCCCATTTCCAATAATTGTTTTGCAAAATTTCCAGCCGATGCATGCCGTTGTAGTTCTACACGCATGTTAGTTTTCAAAGTCATTTTCTGTAAATGACGCCATAGAACAGATAATTTAAGACATGCATTAAGTTCATCAGCGGGTGTTGAACGTGGTATAATGGGCAATGTTTGTCGAAAATCACCAGACAATAAAATGAGTGCGCCACCGAAGATCCGTCTGTTTCCTCTCAAATCTCGCAGTGTACGATCAAGCGCTACCATCTATGAACATGTCATATTCGTTTCCTCTGTGTAAAACACATGGTCATACTAATTTTTATGACAATCGGTTGAACGGGGCAGAAGTTGCTACTCTGCAGCGCCACATGGTGGCGAGTGGCATCAAGGAGCATATTCTACAAACCTTCTCCGTGGAAATATACATATACCAATTTTTAATATATAACAATCGGTCCAGTAGTTTTTGAATTCATTGATGAAATACAGACAAACATCCATTTTTATATATATTATGTATTTTATTTTTTATTGAAAATAGTAGTTGTAGAAGTGAAACTTCTAACTAACGTTCCGCAGGTTACCCCTTCTTCGCATTAGGCTCCTTACCAGGTTTCAAATTAACTTAAAGTCGCAACATCCTCATCACTGAGTGCGGAACTCCCTGCATGCACTTTTGTTAAATATTTATTCTTATATATTTATTGTTATGTGAATCTGTTAAAATAATCGAAAATTCAGTTACAAAGGAAAAACGAAAGCTGTTTCACCAAACTCTTCCTCGATTGCTACTCCCTACTTCTATCCTCCAGCCTTGCCATTTGTCGTTGTTACTTTTGTTTACTTTTTCTAATTCAATGTCAACAAACTAATTAGAAGTGCGTCTGTTTTGCCACTATTGCACTATTGTACCCATCCGTAAAGATCTTTTTGTTGTTATTATATATAGTTATTAAAACATTTATGATGTATGTATATTACGAGCTTAAGGCCAACTGACTTTTTCGTTTAATTTTCGTATTTAATTTTTATGCTACAATATTTAAATAGCCTTGAGCTCGTAAAAATATCATTAATGTGTATTTAAATTATGAGGCACGTAATTCTGCTTCTGCCCTTTCTTAATGTTTAAACCGTTTTTTAAGTTTTTCATAAAAAATCATTCGTCATACAGAAACGCACACCAAAAATTGTAGGAAAGGCTTGGATGTGCCATTTGTACATTGGAATTTGGCAACAGTTAACAATAAGTAGTGTACGAGTAGAAGCAGTTGTCGCGCAAGTCGAGTCGCGTCGGTCAGTAGCAAAAGGCAGCCTGATAGTACGATAAGAAATTTACTTAAGTTTTTAATTATTTGAGTGATTTGGTTTCATTAAATCATCTATTAAAAACTGAGGTGAATTGAGAAAGTTGTGCACTGGTTCATTTAGTAAAAAAAATATATGTAAATAAGTGCAGCCTTTTATACGCCATTATAGAAACTTATAAACTTTGGTAAAGTTTTGAAACTGTAGCGTTACAAAATGTTATTAAAAGTATTTTTGAGGCCTGGCCCATTGTCGATTGCATCCGTTGCGGCAAGGCACTTAACTGACGTGACTTGTAAAATACCCCGTGGTGGCACACTGATAGTATTGCCGCATATAAACAAATATTAATAGAAATATAATTATTATATTGTGTGTTTTTTTAACTCAATGAAAACTACAATGACAACTGAGAACGTCCACCTGTGCTGTCGTTTCTATTTGGTAAGGTTTGGCAAGTCATCATAATTCGTTTAACACCAAATCAACGCTTTCAAATTGTAGAATCATGAATTTCTTATTGAACCAAGGAATTCTAAAATACTTTTCTCCCTGACTGGTATAAATTTCATGCAAATTATTTGAGTCTTATTTTTATTTTTTTTTTCAAAACATTTACCAAATTAATATTACAAAATAAGAAAAAAAAAGGAAAAAATCAAATCAAACTTGATGAATTTTTTTATGTTGTATACCGTTTGAAATTTTAAAATGTATTGATCTTGTTGTAGTATAAACTACTGCACAAAGCTAGCAAAAAAAAATGCAAGAAAAACATTGCGGATAGAGTAAAAAATACACTAAAAATACAATAAAAATAAGGATGCACAAAAAATTCGACTTTGTTCTATGGCTGAAATTTTGAAATCTGAAATTTACTAAGATATAAAAAATAAATTGATTTTTGTTGTTATTATAATTGCAGGATTAAGCAATATTCAAAATATATTGTAAGTTATAAAGTTACGTCTTTGAGATATATTGACCGCTACAGAACAGAAGTATTGAGGTATTCTTCATGTCCTGAGTGAGTATCTGCCTGAAGGATCTGTTTTGGCCCTGTTAATTTACTAAAGGGGAAGCAACAAGAATCTGCTTTGTGTCTAGCTTCTCGCCGAATCCTCTACGCCAGAGGAGATTGAGGAAATCCTCCGTTATTGCAAGCCGAATTTTGCGTCTCGCAACTGGAAAGTAGTTAAGTTTGCGAAGTCCGAGATGCTCTATCGGCAATGCAGAGTTCTTCGTGCTCCCACGGACTTGAAAAGACTTACAGCTATCGAGCCAGTCACCTTAAATGTCTACCAAACTGACGCCACAAGGAAAGCGCAGAAATCCCCAAGTCTCTAAAATGAGTGAGCAGAATAGAGGTAGCATGAATCCATACGTTTGTATGAAATGCAAAATCACTTGCCCACAAATGTTTACGTCAGTTCTGTTCGATTGCTATTTGAAACAAAAAAACCGTAGCCAGTTGGTAAATACCGAAGAAAATTTGCTTCAGTACTGCAGAGCAGATGATTGCTTTTATTATGATCAGCAATTTCTGGGAATTAACAGAATATACCATTTTTAACTATTACTATTAAACCTGAATTAAACAAATCATCAAATGAACTTGAACAAGTTCTCTAAGAACATAAAGATAATCAACTGAAGAAGTATTGCACCTTAGCAACTTTGAAATATCTACAACTACTATGTAATTTTACCCTATGGAAACCAACTAAAATACTTTCTAAACAAATCATACACAAGCCTCCAATAAAAACGAAATACGACTCATGGACAAGAACAAGCAAAGAGAAGGCCGAAACACTGGCTGACCACTTTAAAACAATAATTATCGTACAAATGGCATGGATAATCAAAACACTGAGCTCCCAAACTCAATTGAAAATCCAGATCACGCAATGCAAAACACGACAAAAAGGGAAATAAAGTATTAGGACGCCAAAAATCGCCTGGTCTGGTGTCAAAGTAGTTAGTGAGCCACTTTTTAAGGACCTCCTTTTTATCGAAGGTAACGACTTCTGTGGAACAACATTAAGACGCACGCCACAAATAGGAGGAGGAATTCGGCTAAACACCCAAAAAAGGTGTATGCGCCAATTATACATATATGTGTAATATAACGCCCTGCACATGGTTTGACAGGGGGCGAAAAAGATGGTACTCGGTTGTCGCAAGGTCCGGAGAATATGGCGGATGCTAAAGGACCTCCCATTCGAGCTCTTGGAGTGTGGCTTTGTCGTCGTGTGTAACATGGGGTCTGGCATTGTCCTGAAGAAGTATGGTTTGACCATTTCAATCAGGTCTTTTTAGTTCAATAGCCTCATTCCCGAAGCATAGCTGAGCAGTGTAGATCTCCTTGTTGACGGGGATTTCCCAGTACCCTGTGCCCTCCTAGTCCCACCAAACACATATCATAATCTTCTTCGGATGAAGATCCGGCTTAATTATTGGCTTTGGCGTATCTTTTGGAGCCACCCACTTCTTTCTTTGCTTCATTGTAAGGGCTCCTTTGAAGTCGACTTTCTTTGTTTTTCTCGTTGAGCTCGTGCGGCACACAGGCTCACAATTTTTCCCATTGAATGAAGGTGATTGAGAATCGTTTTATGATCGCAGTTCATTTTTCCCGCCAATTCGCGACTGGTTTAGCGACCGTTCTCCTTCAAAAGTATTTTGAGACGTTTTTCATGGAATTTAGAAGGTCTTCCGCTGCGTGACGAGTCATTGACGTCAAAATCGCCATTTTTGAACTTTGCAAACCATTTCCGTGCTGTAGCTTCGTCTATGATACTTTCTCCATACACGTCGCAAATGTCCCGAGCTGCTTCGGCAGCTTCGTGATGTCGATGAAATGCAAAGAAGAAGCAGGTGTCGAAAATGCCTCTGAGTTTTGCCTCTGGGTATTTCATTTTTAAGCTTCAAACTGAATAAAAAATTAAATAACTCAAAACTCATGGAGAAATGAAGATACGTGTCTAACAGCTAGGATACTATGGCCGCAAATAAACAAGAAAAGAACAAAGGAACTGCTTAGTCTCTCAAGAGACAATATCTCGAAGGTCGTGGCTTGCTTAACCGGTCACTGGCTATTTGGCAGACATTCCTCGAGACTAGGAGTTTTCTCCCATGAATATTGCAGAAGCTGCAGAGATGAGGAAGAGGAAGAAACAGTTGAGCACTTCCTTTGCAATTGTCCAGCCCTAGCTAAAATCAGAGCAGGTTGTCTAGGTAAATACTTTTTTAATTCTCTTACAGAACTGTCTGGCGTGGGGTTGGCATCAATACTACGCTTCATAAGAGCCACGAAATGGTTCCACGAAGGAAGATAAATGAGGTTCCCGTGTAGCACAGTGGTATCACAACGGACCTGTAAGGTCTAAGTGAGTTGGTCGTGCAGACCGACTACCACCATAACCTAACCTAACTCAAAAATACAATTAACAAAGTTTTGTAGAGCAGAAAGAGTTCTACCCTTTGTCAAACAGCAAACAAATCGTTGTAAAAAAAAAGAGAATATAAATTCGTTGTGAACTTATTCCCCAACCCAATGGTATACTCGAAGAAAAAATCTGCAGGACATCTAATTCAAATTAACGAAGAAGACAAAAATACACTCAAGTGCAAAGTATTTCTTTAGGATCAAAACTCACATGGAAACCACACATATTGAACAAGAGAAATGAGATGAAAAACTGATTCCGACAACTCTACTGGCTACTTGACTACAAACAAATCGAAGCTTGATTCTATATTTATTTATTTTTTTGGTACATAAGAAATGACGATATTCACCACGACCTCGGTATAGATACAGTCACTGAAACAGTCAAGGGGAGCAGCAGTAAGCATATCTTGCGACTATGAAATGAGATTGATACCGAGAATGGCATTTCAACCAAGACGACTAAAGCCAATAATGCTCTATTGCAAAGGGAAGGGACAATTTAATTCCAACTCCCCACACCAGTTACTTATTGTTGATATTAGAAGATTGTAATTTATAAGGGAAATAATGAAAAAAAAAACTATTAAAACTACTATTCTCTTTAAAATGGGGCAGGTTATTGATCAGTTCGTGCAATTTATTATGTACGACCATTCAGGATGATAAGTACACCTTCGATTTTATATTTCGCTTTTTTATTCATAGAGTTTTCTAGATTCTGAGTTGCAACTGTTCGATTATAGAGGCAACCTAATTAAAAAATACTTTAGGCCAAAAACAATGCATGGAAATTAACTCTAATTACTATCAATTACCGTTTTTTGAGAAATCTCAATCTTTTAAAACTATTTGCAGTAAAAATTCTTTTGTAGTAAAAAATGTCTAGTAGACAAGGTTTTCCATATCATTTAAACTTGATTAGTTTTAAACAGTAGGCTGGAAAGAAAGATAACAAACCAACTCATTTTACTTCATAAACTAAATAGATTTCAGTTAACATCCGCATCATATTCATAAGTGTTTACCACGTGTAATGTACGAGGGGTGGCTAATAATACTACGAAGGACGGAACTTAATGCGGCCGCCGCGGCTGATTCGATTGTGAGTGAGTACCATTCAGCAATTCCCAGGCTCGAAACCCACTATGGGCACGAAGCTCGAAAATAAGAGAAAAGGCGGTCGCCCCTTGGCAGGAAATGACTAACTTCCGGGTGAATTTCTGCCATAGTAAAGCTTCCCATAAAAAACTAAATGCCATTCAGAGTTGGTATAAAACTATAGGTCCCTCTCTGATCTGGGTTACAGAACATAGAAACGTAGAGAGGTGATGAAACTTCTGATGAGCTTTCCAGGAAGGAGCCGACTAAATTTGTTTCAGAGGTCTCTCATCCGGTGATCGGCATCTCGTTGTTGTTGTTAAAGGGAAATTGCACAACTTATTTCTCAGGAAAGCACAGATCAGATGGAGCTCCATTGCTTCGTGTGGTATTTCGAAAATACTTTGGCCCCAGTGCAATATCCCCATGCCATTCAATTTCCAAACTCGTAGCTGTGCCCTTGGAAGATCGGCACTTACACAGAAAAGCTGGGTTTACCATTTAATTCCCATTGCACAAGCTGCGGGGATCTTTCAGAGAAGGATACTAATAAGCATTTTGTCTGAAAATTTCCAGATTTGGCGGTTAGACGATTAAGGTCACTGAATGCTCCTTTCTTCGTCAGCCATCGGCAGTGCGCCAACTTAAGTTCCATCAACCTTCTCCGTTACATGAACAGCTCTGGTAGGCTGTAGATATCTGCCCGTTAGAGATTTCATAATGGTATTGAGACGGCACTATAAGTGCTACTTGGGGAGTGCCAGCCTGGTTTTCACCTACCTATAGGTCCCTCTATTTGTGGAAAAACATAAAGACGCACACCACACTTTGAAGGAGGAGGTCGCCCCAACAACCAAGAAAGGGTGTAAGGCCAAATTGTACATTTATTTATAGGAGGAGTGACGGCTCGTCAAATCATTACTGATAAAACTAATTGCGTGACTCTTGACATTAAATGACCACAGCTGAGGGAGTCCAGTGTTTGGTAGTGACCGAAAAAGATGTCGGGAAAGTCCAAAAATTTATACTGGCAGGTCGAAGAATTAAATTGACGCAGATAGCAGAAGAACTTCAGATTAAATTGTACAACAACTACGTGAACAATTGACGTGGATTCGCCAGCAGGATCCGTGACCAGCACAAAACTCCTGCAGAGGCTAAAAATGAGATAAGTGCCACCAAAGCCATTTAAATGGGAAATAAATAGTCGGCGAAGATTATGGCTACCATTTTCTGGTGAACCGCGGAAATTTTATGAATTGATTACTTTCCTAAAGCGAATACAATGAACGGGCAGTCCTATGCTATGAATTTTTTTGTTTTTTAGAAGAAACGTAGCAACTGGGTGCGCTAGGAGCTGCTTCTGCAAGACAACATGCCCGATGTCTTAAAAGCTACTGGTTTCATAAGGTTTCGCTCCTAGTGATTTTTTATTTTTTGCAAATTTTAAAAAGGTGTCTCAGTGTTGAGTACGGCTGTATAAAACCATTTTGAAGGTAAATCTGAAGAATGCATTTTTAATTGTAATTAAGGCAATAAAAGGATTTTATTCACTGTTTGAAAAATGTATTTCCCTTTTCAAAATATAAAAAAAAATACATTATAAAAAATAAGATATAAAAAATATAATAATAAAAAATATAATAATAAAAAATATATAAAATAATAAAATATAAAACTTCACGCTTCATGCATTAAGTACGGCGTACTTATTAGACGCCCCTCGTTTAAGTAGCTTTTGCATCTCATTATAAAAATAGATAAGCCAGTTGGTTTGAAATGCTCCAGTATTATTCCATTTTTATTGCAATATACATACCTACACACATACATACATGCACGTGTTATTATTGGATTCCTTTGACACTCCCGCATCATATTCAGAGAACAACAATATCGGTGAAATTTATGTGGTTTTGCTTATCGGCAAATACATATTTACGTATTATATGTTTCTGTATTTTGCTATATAAATCGTTGGCCCTAGCAAATGCCGTATTCATAATCGCTTTTACGCACTCGAACTTCACTTAAAACTTCTAAAATATTTTTGTGCAATGAGAATCTTTCAGTTTCTATTGAGTGTCGCTGCAATATCTGCCTGCTATGCGGACGAAATACCTATTGATGGCTCCCACGGTATAGACATATCATTTCACGATCTCCTCCAATCGGCTGGTGATATCGCAACTGGACTTGTTGAATCATTAGGCAACCAGTTAACGCCAAGTTATTTTTTCAAATTTGTTGGTAATCTGGTGCTTGGATTTCCTGTTCAATTCGGCGCTCAAATAGTAAACTCTATATGTGAGTGAATTGATGGATTTATTTATTAAAAAGGAAACCATTAAAAAAATAAAAAATATTAACTAAATGCCTTATTCCATCCCTGCAGGTGCGACAGTTTTAACGGAAGATGCTGTTCAACCCAATCCCGCCGACGTACCAGACGTTGAGGACATCTCAATTCAATTTCGCACAGCTTGTGACATAAAGGAGTACGCGTTGACGCAACTAGCAACAATAGTGGATGACCCGGACTTCGATTCAAGCAAACGAGTGGTTATTGCCTCTTCTGGCTGGCTCACCAATGCCAACAAGTCTGATGATGTGCTTGAAGGCCTGGGAAAGGCTTACAACTGTCGCGGTGATACGAATTTCCTGGTAGTGTAAAATACAAAAAAAAAAGAAAAAAATGTATAACAAACGTTCATTTGTTTGCTTACTCTCTCTCTTTCTCTCTCTCTCATTTACATGCATACACATAACTCCACAATCGGCGTTCATAGGGCATCGATGTTGGTCGTTACATAGAAACCCTTTACACTTGGTCATCACTAAATACCAGACGAATAGGAGAACTGCTCGCAATTGCTTTGGTTGATTTAACCGAATATGTGCCGCTTGAAAACATCCATTTAATGGGTCACAGCTTGGGCGCACAAATCATGTCCGAAGCAGCCAGATATTATAAGCGCTTAACTGGCAAAGGTATACCTCGCGTTACTGGATTTGATCCCGCCGGACCGTGTTTCAATTATGGTCAAAAACTCACCACACTTGCGGCAAGTGATGCCGATTATGTCGACATCATTCACAGCAATCCAGGTATAGCTGGCCAAATATCTCCTACAGGTGATGCGGATTTCTTTGTCGGCGGCCGCTTTCCCATACAAAATGGTTGCTTCGAAGCGGTTTGTTCGCATCAACGCTCTTGGCAGTACTATGTCGAGTCCGTGTATCCGGGTAATGAATACGATTTTCCTGCTAAACGTTGCGATTCGCTGCTACATTTGGAGCAAGGACGTTGTGTGGGCGCCTCGTACCCAATGGGCTATGCAATACCAAAAAATTTGCAGGGCGTATTTATTTTGCAGGTAAATCCACAAGAACCATATGGCAAGAATGCTTCTTCCAGTTTTACAAGTACCCAATCGAAGTGTGGTGCTTGTAAGAATTAAATTTCTTTTTGGAATTATCTAAAGCTACAAATGCGAAATTTGCCGAGAGATAAATTTATATGGTTTTTATAGTAGAATGAACTATATTTTGTAGAAAAAAATTTCTCAAAATTAAATGAGAAACAAATAAATCGCTAAAATTTGTCAATAAGTCCTAGTACGGCAGCTGTTTAACTCGGTATATAAATTCGTATGCATATACATACATATTTTTATTGTAAGTGCTGAAGAAAAAACCATATCTCACATCAATGTCTTTAATTTTTTAAATTAAACATTGGCTAATAAGTTTAAATTGGTGACCAACATAATTCTTATTCCTGAGTGGCGCGTTAATAAAATCCGCTTGGCGAGTAATTAGGATTCAACTGCGAAATCGGGTGACTTACGCTAGCTTCGGTAAGAAGTATGATGTTTTGATCCCAAATAGAGATCAATGGTTTAGTCCAGAGTACCTATTAGCGGGATTTCAGCAGAGATGGATGCAAAACCAGTAATGGTAACGGATCTGGATGGTACTTGGACGAATATACTAATTACGCCCAAAGAGTGATCAGATTGAGGGTACTTTTTCCAATAGGGTTTTTTGGACAGATCACGTATGACAACTGTGAAACTAAATACATTTTTTTAGTGGTCATTGACATTTCATTATGGAAATACTTATAGTACGCCCCAGTCGCGTTTACAAATCGTGCAACTGTATTACAAAAATCGACGCTCTGTGAAAATTGTTCATCGCGCGCTCAGGCCAATTCATGGTTTTCAGCGATGACACCCATTTTGTCGCTTAATGACCACATCAATAAGCAAAATAGCCACATTTGAGCTGAAGAGCAACCCGAACCCATTCAACAGCTATCACATCCTTTGAAAACAACCGTTTGGTACGGCTTACGGGCTGGAGGAATCATCGCTCTATATTTCTTCATAGACGTGGC
Organism: Anastrepha ludens; assembly: GCF_028408465.1. NCBI lineage: Eukaryota > Metazoa > Arthropoda > Insecta > Diptera > Tephritidae > Anastrepha > Anastrepha ludens. Next base: position 45,423,720 of record NC_071499.1, on the reverse strand, counting down.
TGGCGCCAAAATAACAGTGAATTGCGGATGCTATAGCGCCATGATAAGCGACTTTTTGATGCCGGATGCCAGAAATTTAAGCCCGTGATCTCCACAACATTTGGTTCCAACAAGCCCCTAGCAAGGAGCTACTTCCCATACAGCACTTGAAACAATGAATTTATCGTGTCGTTGTTTCGGTGAGAAATTTATCTCTCGTCTCGGATCAGTAGATTGGCCACCAAGATCATGTGATATCACATCTTTGGATTTTTAGTTGGCGGGGTATCTAAAGCCTAAATGCTTTATGGATAAACCAGCCTCGATTGAGGTGCTGGAAGCCAACATTATTTAAGTTATTCACGAGATACCGACCGAAGTCCTCCAGCCGGTCGCGAGTCATTCAAAACTGGTGTTTACAGATGACCGAATTACAGCGCAGTTGCGGCCAACATTTGAAAGGGATTATTTAAAAAAAATAAATTTTATGAATAGTTCTACACAAAAGTAATAAATATTTTCGTTGTTTCATTTCAATTTAAAATCCCATACCTCTAAATTGATCACCATTTAGTATCCACGTCACCTTTTCATCCACCATTTAATCCACGTTGACCTTCGAAATTAGTCGGTGAATGTAAGACAATGGTTGACTAGTTTGGTGGGTAGCTCTTCAGAAGGGCTACAACACCCCTAAACTAGAGAGAGTGCCCCACACATGGTGGACATCACTGGTGCTTGTAGAACTTGTCCCACTGCTGCGCTCAACGTTATTCTGCACTTACTTACTGTGGATCTGCAAGTTAAATCCATTGCTGCTCAGAGCGCTATTAGGTTGAAGGTGATTGGCCTTTGAAGACAATTTCCTGTAGGACATAGTAGCATGTTGAAGCAGATCTCGCCTCCCTTCTCTGTTCTTCGCACTGATTCCTCCATCCGCAAACTGGGTTTTGAGGGTTCTGCTAGAGCTATCTTTCCGAGCAGGCAAGATTGGATTGTTTCCATTGATGGAGCCAAGATGGAATATGGAGTGGGAGCGGGGGTTTTCTCTAAATTAGCCAGCATTTCGGTCTCCTTTAAACTGCCGGAAACGAGCAGCGTTATTCAAACAGAGGTCTTCGCGATCCTGCAAGCTTGCAAACTGCTTCGGGAGCGCTGTTGGGAGGGAGACCTTTTCGCGTTAAACGAATTATGTAGATTGCGAGTATGCCAGTTTTTATTTTGACGCAGACATGGATGAGCTTAGTGGATGCAGGTGGAGGTGCATGCCATTGCCTGATGTGAATGACAAACGTCGAGTTAATAGCAGGAATCTCTCTACGAAAGAACCTGCTATTAAAAATGTACCTTATTCGTTAGGGAACTGCGTCAATAGCCCAGAGATGTAACTTACGTGCTCCATTCACCACTGTATTTATCTCACTAATGGCTACAGAGTCCGGCACTCGAATTGTAACCAACTTCAGACCACGCGCGCAGCTGATGCACGGGCATTTACGGGAAAGTATTCTGGAGGTTGCTTTGAAGCCGTGGGCAGACAAACATTTCGGTGGCAGATCATGGACGTTTCAACAGGACTCTGTAAGGTCTCATAAAGCTCGAGTGAACCAAGAACGGCTAAAAAATAACGTTTCGAACTTCATAACGTCCACACAATGGCTCTTAAATTTACCAAACGCGAGTTCGATGGATTAATCTTTTTGGGTCATTTTGGAGAGCAAGGTCCGAAGTAAAAAATTCACCAATCTCGAGGTGCTGAAAAAATCCATTGTGCGCGAGTGGGCCAAAATACCTACAAGTCACGTTCGGGCAGCTTGCGACTCGTTTCTGAACCGTCTCAAGGCCGTAGTCCAGGCAAAAAGTGGTCATATCGAGCTAAAGTGAATTGATTCTTAATTTTGTATTATTTTTGTACATTTTTTAGATTGAATTGAATAAAAGTAATTTTCCAAACTACATTTATGGTCAATTGGTTACACTTCGAGTGCCGGACCCTGTAGAATGGTTAGAAAAATCTCTCTTGGCACTAGGGGATGGTGCTTACATCCTCTCTTGGTTGATTGTCCAAGCTCCTTCTCCAATTTGTGGTGCGCGTCTGCATGTTGTTCCAAAAATGAATAGAGGCAGTGTAGGCTGCCGCCGAATGGCAGATGGATCTTTGTGGCAGGCCTTTTCACTTATGATAACTGAAATTATTATTTCCCAGGCAGTCTTGTAGATCTTCACCGATGACTTTGCCAACCACATAAGGGTACTCAGCAGTTGTATGATTTTTTAGAGTTGACACCAACTCCTTAAATACTGTCTTCCTAATCCATCCAACCTTTTTCGCTCTTATTTCTTAACAATTTAATGAATATAGCCGGGGAATGTTTTCGTTGGAACTCCATAGCTAACATAGGTGGGTGTAGTAGAGCATAATTTATGTAATCGGTGCAGCGGAACATTTGCTCATCGATGCAATCGTAGACCAACATACCCACATTTCTTCGCGATGCAGCTGAGCGAACTGCGGATAATATTCAATCATATGTTCAGAAATGTTTATATGACTATTCGCGATTACATATATTTATGTTTAATTACCAAGCATTACGTGCTTTAAAATGTACAAACAATTGGCGAAGTTGGAAGGCAAACAAACTGTGAAAAGCAAAGCGAGCTCAAGAAGTTAACATGGTTCGCTTAAAAAATTGGGTATGCATAAGCATATATAACTCTATAGAAGTATCCAATGCTTTATTAGGGTGGTACAACTTTTTTGAGATTCAGTGAACTTAGCTTACTGGAGCAGACTCGGCGAATTCCATGCAATAAGGGGCTTGGTTGGTTAATTAGCCGTCTTTGTGAATATTTTATTCTACACAAATTAGCAAATATTTTCTACACTACAAGGCTATCTAAAAGGCTACTCTCAGATACCGAAGTCTGCGTCAATGTACGAGGTGCAAGGTACTTCCAGAGAAGATAAAAAGTCGATTACTTATCCCGATCGTTATTCCAGCCTCTGCCGCATCTTCTTTCAGTCTATGGGCCTGTCCTTTACCTGTGGAACCTTCTACCACAGTTCACATATTGTACTTTTCCAGTAAAGCACACTCTGCCATAGTTTCCAATTTCATTTCTGCGCAGTTTGCTAAAATATTCAACAAGCTGTGCTCGGCTTCCAACTTTCAACGGCTGTTGGACAAGTAAATATCTTAAATAGCTTACCAATGAATTATTTTCCCGAAAGTATCTACTTGAGTGTGGAACTCCACGATTATTACACGGCGCACAAAAATAAAAAAAAATTTACTCCAACGTGAACTCGGCTCTTAAGTATTGTTGCGAAACCTGGAACCTTGCATCCTCTGACCTCCAAACGTTGCAGGTTTTCAACAATCGTTGTCTCCACAAAATATTGAGAATTTTCTAGCCCGACACGATCTTAAACACTAACCTGTGGTATCATTGTAGCCAGACACGAATAGGGCTTGCTAGGGCTTGTGTTAAGAAGAGACCAAGCCGACATCACCCGTAGTGCAACCGACTGGAAGCCTCAAAGCAGCCGTTATAGAGGCAGATCAGCACTGAGCTGGAGGAGGAACTGGGAGCTGACGTATTCAAAACCAACAATACCTTCCTGAAACAAATTCATCTGATATGCAGCTCCTTTCTTGTATTTATATAATATATAATTGGTGCGTATACCCTTTTCGGGTATTTGGCCAAGCTCCTCCTCCTATTTGTGGTGTGCGTCTTGATGTTGTTCCACAAATGGAGGGACCTACAGTTTTAACCCGACTCCGAACGGCAGATATTTTTATGAGGAGCTTTTTCATGGCAGAAATACACTTGGAGGTTTGCCATTGCCTGCCCCGGAGGCGACCGCTATTAGAAAAATGTTTTTCTTTTTCTTTTAATTTTGGTGTTTCACCGAAATTCGAACCTACGTTCTCTCTGTGAATTCCGAATGGTAGTCACGCACCAACCCATTCGGCTACGTCGGCCTTGTATTTAAGATCAGCTAATTTGCTCAAGGGTGTAAATTTAATCTGTTCTGCCCTCCTTGTTTGGAAAAGATTGGCAACATCTCATCATAAGTTTATAAACGAATGTGGAGGAGCTCAGTACAGCCTCTCTCTAACTGGAGATAAATAGAACAGATCATGTTTGGTCTCGTCCGACTTCACAGTCGCGCTGGTTGCTAAGGCTTCTGCTTGGAAAATGTTCCGATCATCGGTTAATCGAAAATGTATGCAGGTGAAGTATAGTCATTGGCCCTTCACCCTTTCTTTCTTGAAATTGGTGTCGTATATTAAAATTGTTCTTAGGTACCGAGAGTAGAACGCAAGAAATTTGAGTGGTAAGTCGAAACTTAAACGAGGTAGGAGGTTTGAACTTCATATCAACAGAGGCATAGTTATCTACCCCTATAAATATACCACTTTCATCATTTCATTGCTTTTCGAAAGAAATAATAAAGAAATTGGTATAATCTGGTATGGTATATATAATGTGGGCCATCATACCAGTACTTCTTCTTTTTATTTTTAATTGACGCGATAACCGCTTGCGAGATTTTGGCCGAGTTTAACAAAGCGCACCAGTAGTTTCTTACCGTGCTAATCGGCGCAAGTTGGAAACACCAACTGAAGCCAAGTCCTTCTCCATCCAATCTGTCCAACGCAGATGAGGCCTTCCTCTTCTTCTGTTACCGGCAGCTCGTACCGCATGGAACACTTTCAGAGCCGGAGCGTTTTTATCCATTCGAAAGACATGACCCAGCCAACGAAGCCGCTGGATCTTTATCCGCTGCGCTATGTCTGTGTCGTTGTATAGCTCATCCAACTCATTGTTCCATGGGTGAGTATTGTATTGCAAGTATATCGCTAGCGGGCAAAGGCCCAAAAATCTTGCGCAGAATCTTTCTCTCAAACACTCCAAGGGACGCCTCATCGAATGGTGCCATTGTCGAAGCTTCTGCGCCATACGTTAGGACGGCCATGATGAGAGACCTGTAGAGTGTTAGTTTTATTCGTCGAGAGGGAACTTTGCTACTTAATTGCCTACTTAGTTCAAAGTATCACTTGTCGGCAAGAGAGATTCTGTGTTGCATTCCAAGCCCGATATTATTAGCGGTGTTAATGCTGGTTCGTAGATAATCGAAGTCTCTCAACCCCAACCTCTCACAGCTTCAAAATCATAACTATCTACAGTGACGTAGGTGCGGATACGACTGTTTGTTTGATAACAGGAGGTACTTCGTTTTGTCTCCGTTCACCACCAGACCCATTCGTCTTGCTTCGCTATCCAGTTGGTGGTGTGCGTTTTTATGTTGTTCCATAAATAGAGGGATTTACAGTTTTAAGCCGACTCCAAACGCCAGATGGTTTTTTATGAGGACCTTTTTCATGCCAGAAATACATCCGAGGGTTTGCTATTGCCTGCTGAGGGCAACATCTATTCGAGAAAACTTTATTTATCATTTGGTATTTCATGTGCGGAAATTCGAACCCGGGCACTACTGTCACGTTCCAAACCATTGGGCTAACGCGGCTTTATGGATACTAAATATTTTTCTAGAGAATCTCATGAACTACCTGCTTGTTGTGTAATGACTTCCTATGACATTTCCAAATTGAATTTGTCTTCCATGACCACCCACGGGATCTACGCTTGTCCGAGTGGTTTAGGTTCAGAGTAAACCAGATTAGTTGCTTCTGAATAGGCCAAGGTAAAGCAATTAATCTGATCATCCAGCTCTTTAAAATGAAGAAGAAGGATTGTTTAAAAATAGTTTGACTAACTTATACACAAATAATTTACTGTCTGAATTCGTTTCGGTATTCCGAGAACTCTAAATATTTCTGGGTTTCCAAGTATTCTACAAGGATTTTACTACAAGCGGTAAGGTATAAGAAATAAGTTAGTATGGGAAATGAGCAAAATAAACCATGCCCACTTGCCATATATTAGCCGTATTCGTTTGTAAACGAGTTAAAAAGAGAATTTGTTTTTAATGCGATGCGACTTGGTGTGAGTTCAAATGCATATGCCGGTATTGTGATTAATCACGAAAGAACCTAGAAAATTTCAGTTCAAACGTAGTTTTATTTTTGTTCTCTCTTTATTTAACTTTGTGAATCAATAACAGTTAATGTCAGTACTGTGTTGCGATTAGTGATGCCGTACCTTAGCCATAACCGTAACCATAGCAATCAGCTGTTCTGATCACACATGTGAGCATAAACGATTATAGATGCCGCGTCATAACGCCGTAACCATAACCGCAGCCGTTTGAATCTACTGAATTTCAGTTTTTCTCCGTAACTGTAAGCAGCTGTGAAATTCTTTACATTTGTTTTGATATTCGCCATAAAAATTTGAATATTATAAAATGAACGATGAAAAATTAATTGACTTAGTGGAAAATTATCCGTGATTTTATAGCTGAATGCAAAAATTGTCATTAATTCTACTTGAATATCAGCTGTTTTTGGTTCGGCTATGGCGTTATGGGTGTGGTATCACTACTTGCAGCCTTATCCGAGGTCAGATGTTCTCTTGCATTTAGTAATTTCCTAAAATACAAAATGTCAGATAAAGATCAGAGAAGAAAGTTTGAACATTTTAGAAAATGGGTGTGAACGCGTCTACTTTTGAGTAAATATATGTATATTTCTATGAAACCTTTAAAGAAAACTACGAGATGTTAGCATCTGCTAGTGAACAAAATTTTGAATTCAGGATGGTTTCATAGAAAAAAAAAATGAAAATGGGCGTGACTCCGCCTACTTTTGAGTATGTATATCTATGAAACTTCTCCAAAATATAAGATTTTAGCATTTACCAGTGAAGAAAATTTTGAATTCTGGATGGTATCGGTGAAGAAACTTCGGAAATTTAGTAAAATGGGCGCGACTCCACCCACTTTTGAGTAAATATGCATATCTATAAAACTTCTCCCATCCCATAAAAGAGAAGCTCTCGATCCATCTGGCTGCCGATTTAACGGCCAACTCCAAAATTTCCAATAAGCAAATTCCCCCATCTGGACAACACTAGTATACAGTTATTTGCCACAAAAACGCTTAAGTGTATGTGAGAACATTAATTTCTTTTCAAGTGGTTTGTTGAAGTTTCTCTATATTTTTAGCCAACTTTTGATGCGTGGAAAATGCGCTTTCAGTTAAGTGGTGCGGTAATACTGACTTATTTAATGACTAATAAGAAATATTGCTCAATTCTATAAAAATAATGCAACGTACCTGAGTATGTAATAATTTCGCTTTTACTACTTTCCATTGATACTTCAGGCATTCGGTGAGTTAGTCAGTCAATTGGCGGTGGTCACAAATGTCTGTATGCCTACGTAAATTCGTTTTGTTGTACGACGTGCAAACAAAAGAATGGAGTTAAACGATTAGTGCATTTATGTACGTGTACATGTGTGCGTGTGTATGTGCATTTGTGGTAGCAAATACAAAAATGGAAAATTAATATTTTACTCTTGGCTTTCGCATACTTCATGAGATTTGCTGGTATTGTTGATTTGCTTTGTTTTGTTTTCGTTTTTGTTTTTGTTTTGCTTCACCACTTTCGATCGCCCGTAATAGGTAAGTATGTAAGTAGTGTGAGTGCGCAAATGTGCCACCAGTGCAACAGCGATGCTACCATAAAACTCAGAAAAAAGAAGCTTTGCCGCCGTTGGATCGCCGTTGCGGTTGGATATTTTGGCTTTGTTGTTACTTTTGGGTTAGCGTGAATTTTTGTCTTTATGAATGCATTCACAGTTATGTGCATGTAAAGTATATTTTATCATAAATCGTTGTATACATTACGCTTTGTCGCCTCAACAAGTTTGAGTGAATTCATTGCCTGTAGGAAAAATTTGAACTAATGAAGAAAAGAGTTTGTTTTTGGCTCAAAACTATTAAAATTCCAACAATCGTAGGCCACACGCTGCATGTAGTGCCGACTGTCTTCAGGGTATCGCATGAACACGTTTGAGAGGTGAACGCTATTGCGGAATATTAAGACTGTGGCGACTATGACTCCTACACTAATAAGTTGCCGGTTAAGTTGATTCTAGGTGAGGTTAGGTTATATACCTGGCTCCAAACGGCCTCCACTTATGCAGCAAAGTAGTGAAACCAGGTTAATTGTGGAACCATTAAAAAATGATATAGTTAATGAAGAAATATTAATATCATTGACTAGTTGAAATTATGGTTCGAAAGCCCCTGCTTACCGATATCGAAATCGGCGAATATCGAAGCCACCTAGTACTATGTTTAGCCGCGCTCCTCCCGCTATTTGTGGCGTGCGTCTGGATGTTGTTCCACAAATGGAGGGACCTACAGTTTCAACCCGACTCAGAACGGCAAATGGTTTTTCATGAAGTGCCTTAGGATATGCAAATATGAGTTCCCCGACAGTCGGTTCTACGTCAACGGAAGGACCCGAATTTATATACAGCCAAGAACTGTCACTTCGGCAGCATTCCCCGTGCATGTTTGGGAGATGTTTATATTTCTACAACAATAACAACAACGTGCAAAAAATCTGATATAAGCGAGCTTAAATGAGATCTAAACAGAAATAGACTAATAGCTAACTCCACCACATTGTCGTGCATGCAGCTCCATTCCAAAGAGATCTAAAGTTATATTGAGTATTATCGCCTAGGTTCTCAATAAACAGTGTCAAATTAAGATCCCTTCAGAGTATGCCTTGATCGCCTACCGCTAATTCCTAACAAGAAAAGTTTTTCAACTCTGGCTGGCGAGTTGTCTCGAGGTCCAGCTGTTCAAAAGTAGACTGTAGGTAGCCAAAGATGATAGATTGACCATTCGAAGCAAAAATGTGAGAGTAACTCCTGCCCCCTTATTTCACATGTATTCTTATGGTGTTCACACTCCCCAACCTATCGTAGTCCCTTTCCGTTGCCCGTAGGTTACTCAAAATTGAGCAAAATTTCAACCCGTAGAAAACAACTGCTTTCTCTTGGTTATATATTTACACAATACATCGGTTTGTGTGGGATTGTGTTTGGTTCTATCGGCACAAGGTTGCCATTCAAACACACTTTTACACACATCCGCGTAATCAGTTCATTTATCTATAATTAACATTGTTTTAAAGTTATTTTAGTAAAAATTAAAATTTTTCTAATTTTATTTTGTAAATGATTTCAAAATGTACTGTTTGGTAACACTGTGTGGTGAGAAAGCAATCAGCTGACACGATTCTACGGAAACAATGCAGCGATCTACGATACTGCGGAACGGAATGGTGGTGAGAATTCATTTACATGGGACTCTCATTTGTTTCATCGTGTCAGCTGATACGGGCGTACGTTTACATTGGTGAGTGGGTGCACCATGAGCACCATTACGGTCGTCAGATGGCAACGAATCAACATCGGTGGAGGATGCGTGGATTTTTTCCTTATATCACTAATATAATCTCGGTTTTTTCGTAACCAAACCGCTGTCATAACTACAAATCAGCTGATTCTTTCTTGACTTTCGCTGAGAGTCAATTAATGGTCCGATGTTGGCCGCACCTCTCGCTGCATGGAGAAATCATCTCATAGTTGCTCTGCCTATTTAACTTATCAACCTTCAAGTTTCATATAAAGCACCTGTAACTTCAACTTTGTGTTAGTGCCTTAGTAGGGAAATATTCAGATTATACCAAAGGTAATACATTACCGAAAAGCTTTTCTCACTAGGCTTGAAATTTTAAAAATGGCCATCAAATTTGTAATAAGCGATCTCGAAGACGCCCTAGTCATAATCATTGGACCTTAAAAGGTTAACCTCCATTTAATTCAAAATTGTTAATTTTATTTCGGGAACTTGCATGCATGGTTATTGTTCCCATTTATGATTATCAAGTCTTATTTTCGAGAAAAGGATGCATAACGCAATAAAAAATATGTTTTATGAGATAATTTTCCCCAAAAAACTTACGTGTTGGGTACCCAGAATCGTGTCCATCGAGAACCAGTCTCATAACAAAAAAAAAATGTGAATTTTGTTGGCCTGTAGGTAGGTTTGGTAAATTTACCACTGGTTCGGTATTTTCAAAACAGGCATGCAGGGCACACAAGATCTCATGTTTCGATTACAGTACCAGTTTCGAATCATTTTAAATCTTACATCGGCAAGAGAAATTTCAATTACTAGGACATTCACCATTTGTTTATATGATAAAGAGAACGAGCTTAAACTATTCATCGAAAATCGCATCAGTTCGGTGGATATCCCTGCAGGGTAGTTCATTCAATTGCTCATTGAATCGTGATTGCTAAAAGTAATCTTCCGTATAAGTATACATAACCCAGCCTGGCCCACATATAAGCGCTTATATTGTACAAGGAAGCGCTCGGTTCGAAGCCGGTCAACGGTGGTACGCGACCAGTCAGGATTTGCAGCAAACACAATTCGTGTCAACAAGTCAGCCGATCTCGGCAGCTGTAGATCGTTTAAAGTTTTTACTGTTGTGTTTTTTTGTTTTGTTTTTTGTGCTTGCATTGTTTTTATTACCAATTTGATCTGCTGCAATTAGTAAAACTGTGTTTTAAATAAATTTTATTTGGACTTATAATAGCAGATACTATTTGAGGATATACTAGTCGACATTTTAAGGAAATTGTTATGACTTTCACTTTTCACCGAATGCAGCTCAGTGGAAGGACAAAACGCCGGTGAATAAATTGCAAAACAAACCGGTGTAAAGAATTGTTGTTGGGTAAACGTACACAGGAAATGGACGACACTTTTCAAAAAAATACAAGCCCAAACTAGTCAACCACAGCGGGGTGCAAATAGCGCTAATATAAAAAATATAAAAAACAGCAGTAATAAAAATAGTAATTCAGAAACTAAAAAGGAAGCTAAAATATCTCTCGTTTCTTTCTGACAAAAAATATTTTAGCAATAGCGCATACGATAAAATACATTTTTGTTAAAACCAAACTTTAACGTAAAAGCAGGTTTTATAATTTAGTGAATAATAGAAAAGCTGAAACCAGCTTTTAGTTAAAATGAGACTGAACAGATTTATCAATATGAAATGAAAAGATTAATTAAGCACAGCGAAGAAATGTGAATATTTTAATAAGCTCAGCCTATACCAGCTGCTTTTTGTTTACATATTTGGAAATGGAGCAGCAGAAAGTAAATAAAAACTAAGAAATTGTGTACCTTACTCCAAAAACACTTGCAAATTTTTTCTGAAAGATCATAAATAAAAAGATTTTAAGAGATGCTGTTGCGGAGAGAATGCATGGTTCCCATATTAGCATAATTGAAGACGAAATATTTGCTTATTTATTAAATTCACAAGTTAACGGATTAATACATCCTTACAGTTCAGAAAGTTTATAAAATTAATAATAGAAATAAGTAATATTTAAGTAGAATTTTCACTGACTTTATATAACTCTCGTTTGAGAAAATCTTTGCGCAATGAAATGCCTAAGAAAACAAAATGTATATATTTTTTCATTAGTAGCTAATTGAATTCGAAAAGCGATCCAGTGATAGGTTCATTTAAGGCTCTATTCACCAACATGAGTAGCAGTACAGCTGGGTGTAAGTCTAAGCTCGCTCCACAATTTTTCTCCATGTATTGCCATACTACAATAGTTGGTCGCTCCATGCTTCTTAGATCGTCCCCACTGTCGTCTAACCAACTTTTCCGCCGTCGTCCTCTTCGCTTTTCACCATACATGCGTGCATCCAAAACTTTTCGAGGCATTGTTTCATTCGACATTCTTCGGACTTGTCCTAGCCATCGGATGCGCTGCGATTTAACAAACCGCGCTACTCTTTCACCTTATAGGAATTCCTCTAGCACGTTATTATATCCGGTGCGATAGAAATAATTTTCTTCTCCTACTGGACCCAGTATTCTTCTTTGCAATATGCTTAATTGTGTAATTGTATCTGCTTTTAATGTCCACGTTTCACATCCACATGTTGCCATAGGTCGAATGAGTGTTTTATATTTTATACGTTGATTTTCATTCCTCTACTCCAGAGCTTGCTTTTTAACAGTTCAATGTGGGCAAATCACGCTCTGCTTGCAGCCTGCACACGGCCTTGGATAGCAATCATTGTAACATCTGTTCTACCGAGAAGCAGTCCTAGATATTTAATTTGATCCACGTTTTCAAATTTATGATCCACAATTGTAAGGTCTGGCGCTCTTGCGAGTAATTTCGTTTTACTTTCATTTACCTTTAAGCCAAAGAATTTTGCTTTTATTTGGAGTGCTTGGAATATTCATTTTAGACATTTATGTATATTTCTCGCGAGGTTATCAGCAAAGCCACATTTGGAAAGTATTGCTGAATATAATCTCTGAAGGATCAGCATCTTTAATTAGATAGTCTAGGATCATATTGAACACCAGCGTAGACAACCCGCTTTCCTGCTTTAGTCCTGTTTCAACTCTGAATAAATCAGACGCTTTGCCTTGTAGAAGCACCTGATCGAGAGTTAGACTTATTGGCGAAGCCAATTTTTTCGTTATTCCTTACATGCGTAGCATGCATTCTATTTTGCCTCCTTCAATTTTATCGAATGCTTCAGAAAATATACTAAAGCCATATTGGCCTAATATCTGTTATTGTACCCATTCAATCTATGGTGTAGAACGTTCGTGAAGAATTTATACGCTGTATGTAATCACGAAATTCCGCGAAAATTGTTGCAGTAGCATTCGTCACCTTTCTTATAGATTCGTACAATTATGCTAGTCTGCCATTCTCTTGTATAATCTCAAATTCTCATATGTTTTGTAAGATTTAACAAGGCGTTTTGCAGTTCCGCTGATCTATTTTTGATGATGCCATCATCCTCACTTTCTTTCCCATTTTTTAGCTTTTTGATCGCAAGGCTAATTTCATGAGTTGAGGTTGGTTGAACAAAAATTTCTGCTGATTGAATTGCGCTAGACGGAATGCTGTTGCTCTCAATTCTTATTGCTAGGGAGATATTGAAAGTAGCCGAATGGGTTGGTACGTGACTATCATTCAGAAGACGTAGTTTTGAATCTCACTTTTTCTAATATTTCTAATAGCGGTCACACCCCGGCAGACAATGTCAACTTCGGAGTGTATTTCTGCCATGAAAAAGCTCCACATAAAAAATATCTGCCGTTCAAAGTCGGCTTGAAACTGTAGGTCCCTTCATTTGTGGAGCAACATCAAGACGCACGCCACAAATAGGAGGAGGAGCTCGACCAAACACTCAGAAAAGGTGTAAGCTCCAATTAGTATGTGTGTATATATATATATGTATATACATTGTATATAAGTAAGTAAGTGGAAAGTAAGTTTTCCATCTTGTGAGAACTGTTTCTTCTTCAGATATAAGGTTACCCTGCGCATGCGTGTTTAGCCAAGGTATGTACTTTGACCTTTGGTGTTATTTTCGAGCAAAATATTCTCGCGTTACCTGGACCACTTATCCCTATTTGATGTATTTGGTTTTAAGCGACTCCCTTTTCTTCATTTGGATACGTTTTTTTAGCTATTTTTCATCTTTGGTGGTACTCCATCAGATTTTGTCTTGTTTTAAGTGACATCATCCTTTCCCTGGCAATGTTTTTTTGCGCTATCGCTCCTATGCATTAATTATCATTAAAGCATAATTGGTGTGATTTAAATTTATACAATATGGCGCAAAATTAAACATCCTATCGGAGGAATTATAATTTTTGCAAATGTTGTCGTACGTCAATCATATTTGACCCTCGTGAACTAGACAGCTACAGTATAAAAACAGACTAGAAATGGTTGAAGTACCACTCTCGCATTGCCCAAGTAGGATTAAAACGCCGTTTTGATACCATTATGAGACCTTCAACAGGCAGATATCTGCAGACAGCCAGAGCTGTTGATGTAATGAAGAATATTAATGGAATTTAGGTTGGCGCACTATCCCAGGCTATTAAAGAAGAGAACACCTAGTGGCCTTAATCGTCTAGCTGCCAAACCCCGACATTTAAAAATAAAGTGCTCAATAGTCCCCTTATCTGTAAGGTCCCCACAGCTTCAGCAAAGGGGGTTAATTTGTAAACCCAGCTTATCCGCGAGTGTGCCGATCGTGGAATGAGAGGTAAACATAGCTGCGAGTTTAGAAATTGAATGGCTTGGAGTCTCCAGGGCTTTCGGAGTTCTCCGTCTATTGTACAGTGGCCAAAGGTTTTTCAAAATAGCACACAAAGAAAGGGAGCTCCATCTTTTCCAGCATTCCGCCTTCTTTCCAAAGAGCAAATGCATTATCGTGCATTGCAGAAATATGAAACATCTTCCAGAAAAAAATTATCAAAAATAAACGAAAACTTGGAGCGACTTCAAACATGCACTTTGTTACACTAAAATTTAATGGGCTATAAAACTGCGTATCAGAGTTTAAAAAAACAAAAAATGTGTTTAAAAGTTTTTAAAAGTTTGATGAAAATTTGTCGATTTTTTAAAAACATTGGCAAAGTTGGAAACTGTGATTATTTTGTTACAGATTGTCTTTGTTTTAGTTTGAACTATAAAAAATAAAAAATAAATAAGCAGATAGTCAAATTCTATCAATCTGTGATGCCTTTGAAATAATTTCCTGCAGTGTAATCTTACTAACCAATTGACACAATTTGTCACTTGGTGGAGCTCACACAACAACCTGAGTGGACTGTAGCAGCTGGTTGTCTTTGTTTAAAGTTATAAATATTGCTTTTTTCAGTGCACCAAATCACTTGTTTTAAAATTGCAATAACACCAACGCAATGCGCCTATTGTGATGCGTTCAATGGCCTCGTTTAAAACGTCCGCATTTATTCATTTCCAACCGCCACCAGATATGAAACTCGGTCATGTAATACTCAAAAGGCTGCTCCATAAAAAACTTGTTAAGCTGCACGTCTATTATGAAAATAGGCTAATATATAAAATAATATAAACATAAACACAAGTATGCCTGTAGGTATGTTTGTGCGCAGAGATTAGGCATGTGGCACTTGGCTTTCAAACCATCACCAGAGTCAATGCACTGAGAAATTTAAAATTTTGGTAAATCAACTTTCTGTGTTTTTGGCGCAGTCAATCGTACGCATGCCCACTCATCTCATTGCACATGCACATAGGTATGTATATGTATGTGTGTCGACAATATTGACGATTGCATACCACGTCCAAACGATGCATAAAAGTGCAAGTGCAACAAAAATGAATGTGCGCTCCTCACATCTATTGGCTACTTGCAACTCTCTGCTTTCCATACTATATAAATCGTGGAGCGATGGACTTGGAAAATTAGTTGGATACCAACATTTCGACTGCAAGCAATAAAACAAATACATAATAAATAAATCAAAGGGGAAAAAAGTAAGGAAGGGAAAGCAAAATCATACGCGTACTAACAAGAGCTGGAAAGACCAAAAAGTAAAGGTTCGGTTGAAAAAATGTCTTTGCTACTCGCCAAAATATTCGGTTGTGCATTCATATTGACAATCAGTTGTGCGACGTTCATTGGTGCTTTACATGTGCCCTATGATAACCATTTGGAAGTTCAAGGTGTGCAGTCAGCCATCTACAATGCTGGACCATTAGGGAATCACGCTGGCCTACTGAGTGCAGCCAAGGCCGTGAGCGAGCTGCAGTTGCCCAAATTAGCCGATGAAGTAGAGGCGCATGACTTTAGTAGCGCTGATGGTGGCGAAGAATCAGTTGGCGTGGCGGGCGACCACTTGGAGGTGAAACATTTCCCCGCCGATTATGGTGAGGATCATGGTGCTACAGCTGAAGAGTACGAAGAAGCTGACGGTGCGGCCACACAGCATATCGAAGAGATTGCACATCCCGACTTTGGTGGACATGAATATTTAGAGAAATTGGATTTCCACGGTGACTACCACGACGACTACCACAGCCAGCCTGTAGTGGGCATTGATCATGGCAAAGGCGCCTTTAGCTACAGCACTTTGTATGAACACAAGCACGAGCAGCCAAAGGAGTTTTATTAGAATGCTGGAGAGTAGGAATATAAAAACTAAAGAAGGTGTGAAGAGTGGAATTTCGGTGGATTTGAAACAAAAAGCGATCTGTGTGGCAATTTTGTGGCAGTATTATTAGAGTTACTTTATGTGCGGATTTGAACTAAATTAAAAAAAAAAAAAAAACAACAATGTATCTGCAATACTCGTAGTGTAAATTTCCCTTTCATCAGTGTTCTAATAAAACATTAACTACCTGCAAGGTGGGTCCCAAAGTACATAAATAGAATTTTTTAAAAGAGGTGCAATCATTCGGCAGAAACCATTCATCGGCTCTCTATCGAATTAATTCGAATTAATCAATTAGTTGAGCAAAGAATCTGTTGAAGCGTTTGAAAATGTAAACGATAGTTCACAAATGCCCAGCAATCTCGAAAATATACGCATACTAGAGGTATTAAAATTACGAGGGTCGTATGAAAAGTTCGCGCAAAATCAGAGAGATGGCACTACTGGCACCTATCGAGGCTATCTATAGTTAGTAAGATCTCTTGGAAAAACACACACTAAGTTTCAGCCAGATCGGTCTATTTCTTTGAGTTTGGCACTCGTTTTAATCGAGGAAGTCGGGTGATTTTCCTTTTCTCTAACGAAAACGCATCAGCTCAGCGCCGCAGTAGTTGCGGTCGCAAAATTAATTAATTAGGTATAAAACTATGATTAGCACCACAAATTTCAGAACATTGACCGTAGAATAATCCTGGTCGATTTATTAAAAAATTAATTTGATTTAATCGTCCAGGAGTTCCGTCTACCTTTACTCCAAGAGCGGGTACTGTTCATGAATGAAACTATGGTTTGAACTCGTTCTAAATCTCTCTTATTCTCCAGACGTAAGTCCTCGTATCCTTCGGACTCCTATTTGTTGCCCAATTCGAAGAAATGGATAGCGAAAAAAGATTTTATTCAAAGGAGGAGGTGATTGCAGAAACGAATGGCTATTTTTAGGCTTAGACAAATCCTCATATTTGGAAGGGGTCAACAAACTAGAACAGCGTTGGACGAAGCGTATAAGCCTGGTCTATGTCGAAAAATAAAAAAGATTTACCCCAAAGAATTGGCGGCCTCGGTAGTCCAGCGTAAAGGCACTAGCCTGCCATCCCAGAGGTTGTGGGCTCGAATACCACGTAAAGCACGATCCTCACACTTTTCCAAATTTACCTATTTTCCCTATTTCTAAAAACAAAAAAAAAACGTATCCTTCCCATCCTTACTCCCGCACAATGGCCAGCGCATTATTTGCATTCTTCTTCTTCTTAATTGGCGCTATAACCGCTTACGCGATTTTGGCCGAGTTTAGCAAAGCGCGCCAGTCGTTTCTTTCTCGTGCTAACCGGCGCCAGTTGGACACACCAAGTGAAGCCAAGTCCTTCTCCACCTGATCTTCATTTCCAACCGCCCCCTTCCTCTGCTACCACCAGCTGGTACCGCATCGAATACTTTCAAAGCCGGAGCGTTTGTATCCATTCGGACGACATGACCCAGCCAACGTAGCCGCTGGATCTTTATTCGCTGCGCTATGTCTATGTCGTCGTAAAGCTCATACAGCTCATCGTTCCATCGTCTGCGATATTCGCCATTGCCAACGTGCAAAGGTCCAAAAATCTTACGCAGAATCTTTCTCTCGAACACTCCAAGCGTCGCTTCATCGGATGTTGTCATCGTCCACGCTTCTGCGCCATACGTTAGGACGGGCATGATGAGAGTCTTGTAGAGTGTGAGTTTCGTTCGTCGAGAGAGGACTTTACTGCTCAGTTGCCAACTTAGTCCAAAGTAGCACTTGTTGGCAAGAGAGATTCTACGTTGGATTTCAAGGCTGACATTGTTATCGGTGTTAATGCTGGTTCCTAAATAGACGAAGTCTTTTACAACCTCGAAATTATAATTGTCTACAGTGACGTGGGTGCCGATACGCGAGTGCGCCGACTGTTTGTTTGAAGACAGGAGGTACTTCGTTTTGTCCTCGTTCACCACCAGACCCATTCGCTTTGCCTCTTTGTCCAGTTTGGAGAAGGCAGAACTAACAGCGCGGTTGTTAAGGCCGATGATGTCAATATCATCGGCATACGCCAACAATTGTACGCTCTTATAAAAAATTGTGCCTGAGCGATTAAGTTCTGCGGCTCGTACGATGCTCTCCAACATCAGGTTAAAGAAGTCACACGACAGCGAGTCACCCTGTCTGAAACCTCGTTTGGTATCAAACGGCTCGGAGAGGTCCTTCCCAATTCTGACGGCGCTGCTGGTGTTGAGCAACGTCATCTTACATAGCCGTATTAGTTTTGCGGGGATACCAAATTCAGACATCGCGGCATACAGGTAACTCCTTTCCGTACTGTCGAATGCAGCTTTGAAGTCGATGAAAAGATGGTGTGTGTCGATTCTCCTTTCATGGGTCTTTTCCAAGATTTGGCGTATTGAGAATATTTGGTCGATGGTAGACCTTCCAGGTCTGAAGCCACACTGATAAGGCCCAATCAGTTGGTTGACGGTGGGCTTCAGCCTTTCACACAATACGCTCGCTAGAACCTTATAGGCGATATTTAGAAGACTAATCCCGCGGTAATTGGCACAAATTGCAGGATCGCCCTTCTTATGGATTGGGCAGAGTACACTTAAATTCCAATCGGCAGGCATGCTTTCATCCGACCATATTTTGCATAGAAGCTGATGCATGCACCTTACCAGCTCCTCGCCGCCATGTTTGAATAGCTCACCCGGCAGTCCGTCGGCGCCCGCGGCTTTGTTGTTCTTTAGCCGCGTTATCGCTATTCTCACCTCGTCATGATCGGGCAGCGGAACGACAATTCCGTCGTCAACGATTGGGGTATCGGGATCTTCACTTTCTCGGTGACATGCGCAGCTGTCACTGTTTAATAAGTTCGAGAAGTGTTCCCTCCATAATTTAAGATTGCTCTGTACGTCAGTCACCAGTTCGCCGTCTTTGTTCTTACAGGAAAACGCCCCGGTCTTAAAACCTTCTGTAAGCCGCCGAACTTTCTGGTAGAATTTTCGGGCGTTGTTCCTGTTGGCCAGCATCTCAAGCTCTTCGCACTCACGTATTTCGGCCTCTCGTTTCTTCTTTCGGATAATACGTCTCTCTTCCTTTTTCAGCTCTCTGTAGCGATCCCACATGGCTCGCGTTGCACCCGATCGCAGCGTGGCTCTATAGGCGGCATCCTTTCTTTCTGCGGCAGCATGACATTCCTCGTCGTACCAATGCCGGAATCCGATTTCTTCTTCGGCGGTGGTACGTAGAGAACGAGAAATGTTGCTCCATTGTTCGTGGATGCCGGTTTGTTGGGCAGTACTCTCTGAGAGCAGGAGTGAGAGTCGAGTGGCGAATCTTCTGGCTGTCTGTTGTGATTGCAGCTTTTCGATGTCGAACATTCTTTGCGTAGGTAGATGCACGTTTTTTGCTGCACAGAGGCGTGTGCGCATTTTGGCTGCAACAAGGTTGTGATCCGAGTCGATGTTGGGTCCTCGGATCGTACGTACATCTAATACACTAGAAGCGTGTCTTCCATCTATCACAACATGATCGATCTGGTTTCGTGTTTTTCGATCAGGAGACAGCCAGGTGGCTTGGTGAATCTTCTTATGCTGGAATCTGGTGCTGCAGACTACCATGTTTCGGGCCCCGGCGAAGTCGATCAGCCTCTGTCCGTTACCGGATGTTTCGTTGTGCAGGCTGAATTTTCCGACTGTGGGACCAAAAATTCCCTCCTTGCCCACCCTGGCGTTGAAGTCGCCAAGCACGATTTTTATGTCGTGGCGGGGGCAGCGCTCATAGGAGCGTTCCAGGCGCTCATAGAAAGAATATTTGGTCGCATCGTCCTTCTCTTCCGTCGGGCATTGTAGCTGCTAAAACAAGCAAAAATAAAGAAACACACACAGTTACACAATGCATCAGTGGCGCCGGTAAGAGGAAGCGGGCGACCCCGGTAATAGCGCAGACACACGAAATTTAGCGAAGTTCTCAACCATCTGTGCGATCCTTCTGCCAGAAAAATGTGAAACACAGATGGCGCTCAAAGCAGTAAGAGGGCGTTGTTCCTAATCAACGACAGGTGGGCATTCCCACTACTTAGAACTGGTAGCGGCCGGCTAATCACCTACCCTGTCAGAAATCTAAACAGACTAACGAAACCAACGCAAGACTGAGTTTCGTCGAGGCCCCATGCTCCCGAGAGGAGTGAACAAGGAAAAAAAGCAAAGAATTCAGTAGTTTTTATTTTTGCATGGACAATGAAAACATAATAAAAGTACAAAAAAAAAAAATTCAGGCAAAGGCCTGACAAACAAATGTTTTATAATATTATCGAATCCATAATTACCATCTGTCTATGAATAGGAGAAACCACAGTCGTCGCAAAGGCCAACAAAAAAGAAATTCGGTCAAAAATCTAAATTGCGTTTACCATTTTCTTTGATTGCCGTTGTGTCATCCACTCTAAATTCATTCTGCGGCCATACAGAAACCAAGGAGTCATATATAAGTTTACTCATGTGAGTAATGTTACCCACAACAGATTAGAATTGTAGGCAAACCACTTGTGGCTTATTCACTGTCACATCTCACTTCACATATAAATTGAATGCCGTTATGCAAGCTGCTTGTTCATCTGGCATGTGACATTTCCCTTTTTTTGCTTTGGTGGTATGCATCTTTATGTTCTCCCACAAATGGAACAATACAGTTTTAAGCTGACCCCGAATGGCTTTTATGAGGAGTTTTTTCATGGCAGAAATGCTTCTCGAAGTTTGAAATTCTCTGCCAAGGAAAACAACTGGTATTAGAAAAAACTCTTTCTATCGTTTGGTCTTTCGTGCTCGGGGTTTGGAACTTTTGCACTTCCGAAGGGTACTCACTCACCAACCGATTTGTCTATGGTGGACACCAAGGGCATTGCTCATAAAATGTTTGGTTCCACTAGAAACTTGGCTTTTCAAGCAAAGAATAGCATTCGCTGTAATTGGTGAGGGTATCACACAGCAAAGAGATGAAACCATAGATCGGTAAGCCCTCCTCGAGGATCGATAATCGCCGCATTCTCCATATAAAAAGATTTCCGGAAGCCTTTTATGTGGGAAAACTACGCAACACCTCAGAAAAAAAAAATTTGACAGAAAACAAATTATATTATTTAGCCACATAAATTTCCGAAGTCATCTGGTATTGCTGTCGCCGCCAGAAGCGCTTTCAGGCGTGGGCGATACCTTTTCGACATAATCAGTTGACCGTAGATGTCAGTTACGATTGCACTAGATTCATTTTCATTTACATATGGAAAAGCAATAGGAAAAATGGATTCCGCCTTTACTCACAACTGACAACAAAGGCAATCACTTAGGAATTTCGAAGAAAATGCATCACAATTCATAGGAGACCAAGAAATAGTGGAGGCAGTGAACTTCTCTTAGATAATATTGTAGAAGCCGAGGAAAATGGAGAAGGGTACGCATTACTGTCTTATCCAAGTTTAAGTAGGCGACCAGGGTGATTTAAGGAAAATTACGAAAAGAAATTGTAAGATAAACAAATTTTTTTACTTTGCTGAGCGAGCTAATATTTGACCGCCTGGGTTGCGACACACATCCAGTTATTTGGCAAAAATGTTTTTATTCTTCTTAGGTTTTGCAAATCCTTCTTATTAGTTGTATGACATTGCACTCCCTTTAGATTTTTTTCATTATTTATTTTTATAAACTCTTATTTCCAAGTACGAACTCCATTTATCTGCCATAAGAAGTTCGGGAGCTGCTCTTTGCTCTCCCCTCTGCCGCTTCGCCAAAATCAAGATTATCACTGACGCGCGTTACGACTTTACCGCTGCTCACTATCTGTGTATGCAATCCTTTGGATAGCGAAGAAGTAGCATCATCTGAAGAACTGGTTGCACCACCAGCGCCACCAGCACCTTCGTGGGACAATTGGGTATGATCATTGCTTACATCCGGCACGGCAATTAAGTGGAAATCTTGTTGCCTTCCTGGCAACTCCAACCAAACGGTGTGGGCGGCCGGCAAGTGAGCACCGGCAGCAGAGACCGGCCAAGGCTGTTCAAGTGTGGCCTCGTGATGCTCCAAACCAATATCACCAATAGCCGTGCCACCTTCCGTTGCCTTGGTCAGTTGCAAGATGCTCGAGGTGATTTTTATAGCTGGACCGTAGTCTTCGCAGTTTGCGCGCATAATAAATTAAGAAATCGAAAGTGTTAAAAAAAAATGTTTGCTTTTGTTTTGTTTGTTTGACATTCTAACCCACCATTTGGTGCACCGCCACTTGTGCTGTGTCCACGTTTTGTCCGCACTTCGCTCGCCCCGTCAACCTCGTCTCGTAAAGTGCCTGCCTGCAGCTCAGTGGCGGCTAGAAGAAGTAAAATCAAAAAGCGTAAATTCTTAAATATTGGCTGAAACAGCATTTTGTGTAATGTTTTATTTGAAGTTGTTGTCGCTCAGTGAAGAAGTCTTTCATATTTTTCGCCTTTATATACGTGAGTGTGCACATTGCGGATAGAAACTTTGATGCAATTATTTCATTATTTTTCTGATCAATTAAGTAGCGGATGCAATTTGTTGTGCTTCGACGCTTATTGAGTACTTGGTGCCTTGGTTTAGTTGCTATTATTGTCACAAACTGACTACGGTTTCAAAACATTTTTTTTTTTATTAAGGCGGCAGTGGAGCTAATGTTGGATTAACATTCATTTATGACAGAAATAAACTTACATTGGCAAACGAAATTCTATTTTAAGATATATTCAAATATTGCGTACTATATAATAAAAAAATACTTCTTAAGGCACAGTCTACAGACTCGAAATTATTATTTCTACGAATTCCCTTTTTCCTCCTAAAATATGAGAAATCCAACCCTCATTATTGCTTACTCTGAATAGAATTCTAAACCACATTTCGAGTTAGTGACTAGAAAAGAGCGACCTGATATGAGCCATTAGTTATTTTCCCCCCACAAGTCACCAATCCTCCTCTCAGACTTAACAAGCATGCACCGCTCTCGTGAGATCCAAAGGTATAAGCTTCTAAGAAAGGATGATAAATGTTCAGGTTCAACCATCCGCTATGTTGAAAAACAAAATTGTGTGAGTAACTTAGGCTACCACGTCACGTGGGGCTCGGCAATAGAATTCTGCCCGCTTATTTCACGCGTATTCACATACTCGTCCAATCAGTCGTTGTTTAGACTGCAACGAAGTAACACGAGTGGGTATTATGTTGATTTTTTTCTTACATCACCAACACAATCTCAGTGTTTTCGTAAACAAACCGCAGCCGTGACCCTGTGGCATCAGACAAACAGCTAATTTTTTCAAATCCACTGAAATTGGTCACACCTCTATACAGAAGGTTACGCCTTCTTAGCGATGTCCTCTTTGCTCAGTTGCTCGTCTTCGTCAGCCACAATTGCACCAGATTCATTTTCATTTAAATATGGAAAAGCAATAAGAAAGATGGATTCCGCTTTTACTCGCTTAGGAATATCAAAGAAAATTTTTCACAATTAGGAGGCCAAGGAATAGTGAACTTCTCTTGGATAATCGAAGCAGAGGAAAATGGATAAGGTTACTGTCTTATCCTAATTTATGTAGACGACCAGAGAAGGCCATGCAGGGATTGAATGCATGTTGTTGGGTGATTAAGGGAACGATAAGATTAATACATTTTTTAAATTTGCTGAGCGAGGTAATATTTTGCCGCCTCGGTTGCGACTCACATCCAGTTAGGAGGAATATAACATGTTTTTGGCAAAAAAAAGGTTTTTATTCTTCTTAGCTTTTGCAAATCCTTCTTTCTAATTGCTTTTATGACACTGCACTCCGTTTCAAAGCCAAACAGCTAATTTTTTTCAAATTCGCTCTGAAAATGGCCCCACCTCTATACATCTTTTCACCATGGATACAGCCGTCGTGTCCTTCGGCAATTTTTTCAAAATTTTTCAAAGCGCTAGCTATAGCAACAGAAGTGTGCGGCAGCCCGTTTGGAGTGCAGTCGCTTCTAAATAAAGGGTTTTTAATAGGTGCGCTTCAACTTTTTTCTGATAGGGAGGGCGAACGACGCAATATTTTTTATTTTTGTCATTTGTAAACTTCATTAGGATACATTTCATCATGGAACGCTACACACTTGAGCAACGATTGCAAATCGTGCAAATTTTTTATGAAAATAATCGTTCTGTTGCTGCTACTTTAAGAGCATTACGGCCATTTTATGGTCCATTTAACAAGCCGTCCCGTTTTGGGGTTATGTGAAGTCATTGGTCTACAGTAACAAGCCGGCGACGATTTGTGAGCTCAGAGCCAATATTGAACGCGAAATTGCTGGAATTTCGGCCGATTTATGCAAAAGAGTAGTCGAAAATTGGGTTCAACGATTGGACTTCGCGGTGGTCATGCAAAAGAAATCGAATTTCATACTTAAATGTATATGTTCAAACTCGATAATAAAAAAAAAAATAGTTAAAAAAGTCAAACCGTTTGTGTTTTATTCAAAAAAGTTCAAAAGTTGAAGCGCTCTTACTGAAAAACCCTATATTATCGCTTTGTTCGCAGTCAAAGAAACTGCCTCCTGTTCGAGCTGCAAAATAATGTTTGTGCTGGTGCTCTCTCTGTGTTCTTTTCAAAGTCAAATATACTGTGAAATTTGCATGCGGAAATTCCGAATATTATAGCTTCTACAGGCCATTACCCAGTTAGAGAGCGGTCCGCACGCTCCTGTACCTCAAACTTTAAACTCATTTATCTCGAAACGACTTTTTTCGGCCTTGTGTTGTCAAAAAAGAAAAAAAAAAGAAAAAACCTATTCAACCGAATCGCCTGAAATTTTAATATGTTGCTTACAACATCCATGGCTATTGCCCGAGTACGAGACATACATATCTACAGTCATACTGATTCATATTTTTTTTTTTTTGGTTTTTGTGTTTCAGATAAATGGAAGAGCTAAGGGGGTCAACTTCAGTGCCATTTTTTAAAATATTAAAATTATGTAAAAATTGTTTTTTTTTCTTTTTTGTATGCAAAAGAAGTTAAATAAAAAACCTAAAAAATTTAGTAATCTCCGAAGGAACTGACGAAAGACGAACGAAGTGTAATGCGCAGGTGGCGATTGTCTCTCTGCCTAAGACATGTAAACGTTAGATACCAAATTCTTTCAGTAAATTCGATCGATATCACACTTTCAGCTAATATGTTAAAGCTCGTAATGTCCAAAAAAATGCCGCCCGCTCGGGACTACCATTTTAAATTTCCGAAAACCCCAGGTTTACAATGTGGGGGGGTTGAGTTCGAGATAAAAAACACATAAAATAAAATGCTTTTGCTCATTTTTTGCTTACAATTTCCAATTGGACACCAATGGCCACAGTCGAGATAAACTTCAATCAGAGATATTGAAGTAGCGACTAGATACTCGTATGAGCAAGAAATATCAACGTCTTCTTGCTGCTGATGAGTGCAGCTCCCATCACCATCATTCATGTCACCACAGCTCGTTGTGAGCCGTAGCTGCCTACACAATTTTTCTCCATATATCTCGGGTCATAGCCAAACTATGATACAATAGTTGGCCGTTACTATGCTTCTTAGATCGTCCTCAACTGTCACTTCATTATCACTTTCGCGGAAGTCCTCTTCGATTTTCACAAAGCATGCGCGCATCTAGCACTTGACAAGTATTCTTTCACCTGACATTTATCAAACTTTTCTTAGTCGTTAGATGCCCTTCGACGTTTGCACCTTTCAGGAATTCATCTAGCTAGCTGTTATATCTGATGCGATAGAGACCATCAAAAAAAAAACTAAATAATAATTGCCGCTTACACTTCTGTTGTTTGGCCGAGCTCCTCCTCCTCTTTGTGGTGTGCGTCTTGATGTTGTTCCACAAATGAAGGGACCCACAGTTTCCAGCCGAGTCCGAACGGCAAATGGTTATTTATGTGAAGCTTTTTCATGGGGCAACCGCCATTAGAAAAAAATGTTGTCTCATTTTGCTGTTTCATGCGCAGAGATTCGAACTTACGCACTCCCGAATAGTAGTCACGCACGAACCCATTCGGCTACATTGGCCACCTTAGTACCTCTACTCTGTCTGAAAAGTTGATGTTAAATTGGGGCTTACTCCTGGATAAGTTTCCGTTAGGACTCTCATTATTAAACATTACAGGTTGGTTGGAAAAAGAAAGCTATCGATCGCTTCCTATCCGGTCTTGTCTAAAAGGACCTCACGATCTAACATATTTTAATATCTGCATATCCCTAGGTATGCTGACCCTGTGAAGTCTTAATTTCAATATATTTTATCTCATCATGCAAGGGGTGGAAATATCCTACGTCTTTTTGAACAAACTTTGAATATACGCGAAAGGCGACTTCAGCTACGCATTTACCTAATTATCTAGATTTATAGAAGCCAAAAATTTCATTTTTAAGGCAGCTTTGGCTTTGAGCTCGTACTGTACATCTTTAATCTTATTTATTCAGCCTAATTGATGTTGGTTCGCCACTTAAATTTTTGTTCAAGACATTTCATAAAATCGAACTTTATTTAGTTTTAGCTCTCTTAGCAAAAAAAAAAGTTAAAAGTTTGCAACTTAAGTTGCTGTATGATTTACTGTTAGCACAAAAATTAGCGCATTCCTCTTTGGACACAACTGAACCGTAAATACTGTAAGCAGCACTACTTTAATTAGATAGCAAATGCTAAATGTGCAATAACTACAGAATGCCAAATAATGTTTCTCAAAAGATTCAAAAAGAATATCGAACTTTATTCGTAAGCCAAAATGAATTTCGTGTCGAAAACACATGAGTTTGGTGAAAATACTTCTTATGTACAGATATTTTTAAAATAGATAAGACTATGTAAGACTATGTGTGCAAAAAGAGCGAAGACAGTTTTTTACTAAACGACTTTTAGCAGCCAAGTTTCTCCCAAATGCCACCTCGCTTATAACCGTTATTCCAGCCACCCGTCGCACTGCTGCTGCTGTCCCAAGCGCCACCACTTGGAGGTGGGGGACCATAGGTTTGAGCAGGAGCGCCATTAAATCCTCCTTGGCTCGAATCCTCTTCATCTACGATCAACTTAATGGTTTTCACCTGTTGTGCAGGCGCAGGACCGAGTGGTGCAATAGGTTGTGGTTGCGCGGACTCTCTGTACTGGTAAGTTTGTGCTGCGCCTGCTTGTCCAATTTGAGTCGAATACTGAATGGGCTGCGGTGCTGGAGCTGAAACGTATGTGGTTTGAACGGGCACAGGCGCTGGCGCGGCCTGAACTATAGTGCGCACTGGAGCCACCGATTGTGTTGCCACATAAGAAGTTGCCGTTTGCACGGGCGCTGGTGGCTGCAGACTAACCGAAATTTGCGGTGCTGGTGCTGGTGCTGGTACGGGTGCAGGCAAATTGATTGCGGGGGGTACTTGCACCTGAATTGGGATGGGTTGAGGTGCCGCATTGCTATATTGATAAGCTCGTGCGGCGCTTTCTTGTCCAATTTGAGCGGAATACTGAATGGGTTGTGGTGCCGGAGCTGATGACACGTAAGTGGTTTGGATAGGCGCTGGCGCTACCGACTGTGTGGTCACATAAGAAGAGGTGCGTTGCACGGGTACAGGTGCGGGTATTGGTGTCCATCCACCACTGGAGTAACCACTTGAGTAACCGGACGCGTAATTTGATGAAACATCAGCATCCTGATTGGGTACAATCACCTTGATAACCCTTACGACTTGTCCACCCTCGTTGCTGCCACTGTAACCACCTGTGCTGTAGCCACTGCTGCCATACCCCCCACTGCTATAACCTCCACCATAGCCGCCACTCGCTCCAATGCCGTAATTGTAACCGCCACCATACGACTGACGTCCATAGCCATTGCTGTAGTTGGGCCCATTTTGTTGGCCGTAAAAGCCGCCATTATATCTGCCGCTACCATAACCGCCGCCGCCGCCACCGCCGCTACCGCTGTTACCACCTCCACCCAGATTTCCAGCTAAGCCCAACAGCGCCAATTTGGCGCCTAAGAGAGCATCGGTGGGTGGCGTAAGCGTGGCCAGGACGCACACAGCAAGAACCAAACACACTTTCATCGTAAAAAATCCAGTTATTTATTTATCGTCTAATTTTTTCCTAAATTAATAAGCGCGAGAAAAATAAGATCAGCTTATTCGAAACCGCCGTTGAACCAAACTCGATGTGAACTGCTCAGATCTCATTGAGCTGCGTACAAATTTATAGGCCAAAAATTTCAGGTGCTAAATTGAGTTAGTTTGGCTGCGATGGGCGTGCCGTATACGCGCGTATAATATTTCGTGCCAACAAAAGATCGCGTAATCTCCATATGCCCGTGACAACAATGGATAGTATAACTAAGCAATTCTTAAATACCGAAATTGTCTGCGCCGCACGCCTCTGCACCCTTTTCTCTTACGCAGCATGCCAAGTCGCACAACTCAGGCATGCGGCAGTTCGCACATCTCCCCAACGCACGCACACATGCCAAAAAGCAGAGCTCTTCCGCTAATGCATTCACCATGCGAGGTGGGGCTAATAAATAATGGGATTGATTCTGCAAAATATTTTTATTATTGTATATTTCATATAAAGGGTGATCAGATTGGAGGTACTTTTTCCAATAGGGTTTTTTTGACAGATCACGCGTGACTACTATCAAACTAAATACGTAATTTTTTCAGTATTCATTGACATTTCATTATGGAAAGACTTACGCCTTAACAACGTTTACAAACCATAAAATTGTATAACGAAAATCGACGCTCTGTGAAAAGTGTTTGCTGCGCGCTCAGATCAATGATGAGGGCTCAGCGATGAGGTCCATTTTTAGCTTAATGGCTACGTTAATAAGCAAAATTGCTGTATTTGTGCTGAAGACCGACCCGAAGCTATTCAAAATCAGCCATTACATCTATTGAAAACAACTGTTTGGTGCGGCTTACGGGCTGGAGTAATCGGAGTCATTGGGCCCATATTTCTTCAAAGATGATGCTGACGCCAATGTAACAGTGTATGGCGAACGTTATCGCGCCATGTTAAATGACTTGTTGATGTTGGATATTGAAGGCCTGGAAATCCACAACATTTGGTTCCAACAAGAGCGACTGCCCTACTTACCACAGATCCCGTGAAACAATGGATTTACTGCGTTGTCATTTCGGTGGGAAATTTATCTCTCGTCTCGAACCAGTGGATTGGCCACCAAGATCGTTTGATATCATACCTTTGTACTTTTAATTGTGGGGGTATGTAAACCCTAAATGCTTTATGGATAAACCAGCTTCGATTGAGGCATTGAAAGTCAACAGCACTATTGTTATTCACGAGATGCCGACCGAAGGCCTCCAGCGAGTCATTCAAAATTGGTGGTTACGGATGGCCGACGACGCAGTTGCGGTCAATCTTTGAAAGCGATTATCTTTAAAAAATAAATTTCATGAATGGTTCTACACAAAAATAATTAAGTTTGCCCAGTCAATTTAGATTTTGGTAGCTTTATTTCAATTTAAAATCCGATGTTTTATTTTAATTTAAAATCTGACACCCCTAAATTGATCCCCCTTTATATATATTTACGTATTATCACCATGAATATATACACTTGTGCTCACATAACTAAGCCATTTGATATTTTTATGGTTTTCGCCATATTTTTCAAGCCTATATTTTTTCGTTAATTTTTTTAAATTTTTTACTGTCTAACTAAAACTTTTTAAATCAAAGTTTAAATTTAATGCAAAGCTCACAAAATTAAGAAAAATTTAAAAACATCTCATGAAAGTTTCAACTTTTAATTAGAAATATGGTATGCAGTTTTACCATATAACCTTTGAGTTTTAGTATAAGAAGTGAAAGTTTGAAGTCTCTCAGAAATCGCGTTGATTTGTTTTTTTTTTTTTTGTGCAAACGATGGTGTGGACTTTCTTCCGTATAAAGCACATATCCGGACATCGAAAGATTCTGATTAAAAACCTTTAATGATAACACGTTGCTACAGTGAATCAGAACTTTTCAACTGGCATGATGAGCAATGTAGAGAACGACGCGGAACCGTGTTCAAAAAATTTTTAATACTCTCAAATTTTTTATTTATTGTTAAAAAACCGATTTTGGGTGTTTTCCGACACTTGAAAATTCGTAGCTCGTCTGCATTTTTTCCGATTTCCAATCTTGAAACAGATGGTAAATTTTAGTCCTTCTGATGAATGTCTTCTATTTTTCACGCTAAGCAAAAATAACCACTGATTTTTCAACACGAAACTTAAATTGTAGTAATTTTTTTCAATTTTTGCGAGTTTAACGAGGTGTTGTCGATAATATTGAAATTAAGGGTTTATTTATTTGTGGAAAGTCTTACAGCTGTGTCTATTCCGAATGTAAAAAGCATTTAATTTCAAAATTCGATCAAAATGTGTCGAAGTAACGGATTTTTTGTAAAACAAAAAAATCAGTAAACTTGAAGTTTTGTTCACTACTTTCATATTTGCAAATTTAATGCGGTTCTCCTGTTTTATTCGGGAAATACGTGTATAATTAAGTATATTTACTCATACCTGTGCCCATTCCGAATCTAGCAAGCATTATTTCATCAAAATTGATAAGAAATTTTCCAAGTGAAGAACGTTTTTGTAAAAATAAAAAATAAAAAAAAAACAGAACATTCTCGAGTTGAACAGAGACCGTAGAAGAATATTATAGCGTCAAAAAAAAAAAATAAATAATAATAATACAAAAAGTACTGAGAATTTCTGTTTGCCTTGATGATAGTCCTAAATCTCGTACAAGATCACGATAGTTTTCATATGATACAAAATGACGTTCATTTGAAGTTGCTCCACTATCTGCATTTAAATTTCCGTCACTGCATTCAGATGAATCTTCTGTCTTCTTTGTTGAAATTTGCTCGTCTTGGATTTTTCGTACGACTGGTTTGGAGATACATAGTTATAACATTCGCATACTTTATACGGTCACGAGTTTTGTCGTGATGATCTGTGATGTTAGTCTGACAAAAGTAGCAATCTTCCTGCTTGTGGATCTTCCCAAACCATTGGAATCGTTATCGGTAAAAGACGCGATGACCATTTTTTAATTGTAGTAGCGCACATTGAGCAAACATATTCAGGTTCAAACCACTGGCTTTCAATGTATGTGCGTTCAAAAAAATGGTTATATTCTTTAACCACGCCCTTACTTTTTGCGAATTCCAAACGATGCTTTTCGTCAACAAACATTCCGCAGATGTAACAAAAATGATTACGCTTATCACACAATCTGATATGTTAGATGTATTCATAGTTATGTATACTCATTGCTCTCTTTCAAAATTAGCCACAATGAGTAGTAAAGCACTATCGGTCCGCGAGAGAAGTCTCGGTTCAGCTGGATTTTTAAAAATGTGGAAAAAACCTAAAAAAAAAATCGTAACTTTTACAGTTTTCAATGTATGAAGATGAAAAATAGCTTTTTTGAGCACATTTTATTGGAGTTTAAAAATATCTCCCTCTTTCAGCTCCTTCCGCATGCGTTTCACAGTATGAACGAACTCAATTTCTATTCCTTTTATACTTGAACCTCCTGCAGATTTGACCTTAGGAAACAGAAAGATTTCACACGATTGCAAAGTTCAGCGAATAAAACGAACGGTCCAACACTGAGATGCTGTATATGACCACACTTAGCATTTCTAGGACAAAAAAAAGTTACTTGAATATGAGCGAAATCTGTGGCTATACCGATTTTTTTTCAGAAGCCAGCGGTACTGTGTTCTGATAAAAAAGGCTTCAGTCTGCCTATTAAGTGAGCACACCTCGTGTGCTCATATGCTCGGTAATCGGCAATCTGCGATTGCTGATGTATGTTAAAATGTTGTTTGCTTAATAAATAAATACCGACAAATGTACACTCAGAGGTTTTAGTACATGCGTACATTGATGGGGAGCTTATTAAAATTCGACCACCACAACCGATTGGATATTTGTGCGTGATCATCGTTCGGTTATTCCCGAATTTCGCCCCTCATCAAGTTTTCGAAAGACGATTGAGACGACTTGATTCGCATCTAACCCATTGTTAACCAAGAGTAGTTTTTGTGGCCATCTCTTTATAAAAATTTGTCAACTCACATCAAAAAAACAAAAGAAAAGAGTGAAGTAGGCAATGACAGAATTTCTTGAAATGAAATTGAAGTTCTTGTTTGAAATTAGTTTAATGATAGATTCATTTCCTACGGAGCACTTCTATGTAAATCACGTACATACTTTTGTGTACATAAAAGCTGAGCGTTAACAAATTTCCCAAGCTTTTCTGAGATAAAACGCTCTTCGGTCATTAACTACTTCAGAAATCTTTGGCAAGTATTTACCTTACTTACACAAGTCATATTACACCTTGCTTACAAGCCTTCTTTCTACTTTAGGCAGGGGCGTAGCCTGAGATGAGCAAGGGGGTGCCGGAAGGGTGCCACTTTTCTTACAAACTCGATTTTAGTGACGCCCGCTGCTACCATTTCAAACTTAAACAAATCAGTACTTAGTGAAACATAATTTTGGACGCGTAATTCAGAGCTAATTGCAAATTTGTGTGAGTGACCAACTAATAGGGCTGTCACAATGGGTCATTGCTACCCGTGCAGAAACGCATTTGACTGATGTGTCGTATAAAACGTAGAGTGGTGCCACAATGAAGGTACTGCCGCATATAAACAAAAAAGCAACAGATGTTCTTGTCGCGAAGGCAAATATCTTATTTCGTTGTGTATAAAAAGGTTTTTGTTGGCTGTGAAATATATTATAAAATTAATGATTTTCGAAGCGAAAGAGGAGTTTAATAGAATTCATTGTTGTTGTTGTTGTTGTTGTACCAGCATAAACATTACCCATACTCACATACGGCGAATTCTGCTGGAGTGACAGTCCTTGGCCGGATATAAATCCTGGTCGTTTCGGTAACGTAGAATCGACTGTCGCGGAAAATAGTTCATTGTAGTCGCAGACGGTGGGTGCGATCATAACGTCGAGATGAGGACGCATATCCCTTTTCCAGGCTAACTTGGTTAATCCTTGCCTTTCTGTACCATTTCAGGGTTTTATTGAAAAGATAAGGGTGCTTTTGAATTGACTCAATTCCATTTATTTTCTATATTTAATTTTATATAATAAAAAACACCCTCGATAAAAATTTGCGCGATACAAAATATTTTTTCTTTAAAAAGGTGCCAATTACGCCGCACTTGTCGTACGGTAAAAGTAGAAAGTTGCCAGTTTTTGTGGATTCTGGCATGGCGTGGTGCTTTCGACTCAAATACAAATAATAGAGGTGGTGATCAAAATATTGCAACAACACGTGAAATGGTTCAAAAAGTGAAGAAGCGACTTGAGCGAAATCCCCGACGAAGTTCCAATCAAATGGCGAAAGAACTGAAAATAGCTGACCGTAGCATCCGCCGTATACTGAAAAATTATCTCGAAGTCAAGCCGTACAAGATCCAAAAGGAGCATGATCTCACACCAAAGTAGCAACGAGTCGGTCTTGAGAGAGCGAAGGAGTTGCTTCGCTTGGCCGAAAGCGGTCAATTTCCGAACATTGTGTTTTCTCAGGGATTTATTTGATCGACCGTTTATACGATAATTTGAATCATCGATTGGTCACCAGGAGGCAGCACGCGCTCTAGGTAATGGTTTGGGCCGCTGTAACCGCAGATGGGCGCTATCCAATAGTTTTCATCGAGCCTGGCGCAAGGTAAATGCGAAATATTATTATGGGGAAACTATTCCAGAGGTTGCTTTGAAGCCATGGGTAGACATTCATTTCGGTGGCAGACCATGGACGTTTCAACAGGACTCGGCACCGTCTCACAAAGCTCGAGTGAACCAAGAGTGGCTAACAAACAACGTTCCGAACTTCATAAAGTCCACACAATGGCTTTCAAATTCATCACACGCGAATTGGATGAATTATTCTCTTTGCGCCATTTTGGAGAGCAAAGCCCGCACTAAAAGATTCACCAGCCTCGAAGCGCGGAAAAAAGCCATTGTCCGCGAGTGCGCCAAAATACCTGCAAGTCACATTCCGGCAGCTTGCGATTCGTTTTGAAACCGTCTCAAGGCCATAGACGAGCAAAAGTAAATTGATTCTTAATTTTGTATTTTTTTCACACATTTTTGAATTGAATAAAAGTAATTTTCCAAACTAAATTTATGGCCTTTTTAATCGGTTACACTTCAAGTGCAAAAAAAAAAATCCTAAAATCAACGCCTTTTTTCTAGTCACATAAAACTTGCACTTTATTATAGTCCGGAAGCCAGGGGTCGAATTTGGACTGCGTTTCTATACCGTTAAATTCTAGACTATACTTGTGATTTAGCTTTCATGAATAACAAAAGTGAATGTCAGCTGGCGCACTCGCGGTGGGTGTGATTGTGGGAGGGTACGAAACGTGTCGAAAAAAAATGTCTAGCAACTCATTTTATACCGGCTGAAATTTTTTTCATGCATTGTTGACATTTAAAAAAAAAAAAAAAAATTAATAATTGGCGCGTACACTTCTGTTAGGTGTTTGGCCGAGCTCCTCCTCCTATTTGTGGTGTGCGTCTTGATGTTGTTCCACAAATGGAGGGACCTACAGTTTCAAGCCGACTCCGAACGGCAGATATTTTTATGAGGAGCTTTTTCATAGCAGAAATACACTCGGAGGTTTGCCATTGCCTGCCGAGGGGTGACCGCTATTAGAAAAATCTTTTTCTTAATTTTGGTCTTTACCGAGTTTCGAACCGCCGTTCTCTCTGTGATTTCCGAATGGTAGTCGCGCACCAACCCGACCGCCGACATTTAGTAGAATAAAAAAAAATAATCAGCTGCGCCGTAGAGGGGGGAAAATACGTTAGCTGAACGCAATGATACATTCTTGCTTCGGCTGACGGTCTTCCTACCGCTATAAACGCAGCTGACCCTCATTATTATATTTTAATATGTGTCCAAAATTATTTAAAAAAATTTCAATCGGCATAAAGTAGTTTTACTCTTTAATTTATTTTACAAGTTCGCCTGTTCAGCTGACGTATTTTCCCCCCTCTATGGCGCAGCTGACTATATTTTTTACTAAATGTTAACAATACACAAAAAAAAATTCAGCCGGTATTAAATGAGTTGTTAAAATTTTTTTTTCGATACGTTTCGCAGCATCCCACGCACGCACGTACCCACCGCTATTGGACCAGGTGACGGTTGGTTTCGTCATCCATTGGATGGCGTCTGCCTTCAGTATTAAAATCAGTAGGCTTGAAATGATGAGATCAAAATGACTCCTGGCTCCCGGACTATTACACCTAAATTCAATGAGCTATAAAACTACATACTCAATTTTTTTTTGATTCTGATTAATAAACAACGAATTTTCATTATTGTGTATCTTCTGCCAAAAGATGTAATGCTGAATCAAATAGGTTGGAGTCCTTCTCTTCAAAAGAGGATACAGCTCTTATGAGCTGTTCAGCCGGTGCTTTTGTATCCTAACCTATAGCGTGGCACAAGATTTCCTGCAGACATTAAACCTCAACCAGTTAACAAATTTTTTGTTTTTGTGCTTCATGTAAACTTCCATTTACGAAATTCGCAGAAATATCATAGTTAGTTATTTGTTGCCGATAAATTTGATATGCGCTGCGCGTTCATCGACAGCCTTCTACTTCGTCTTTTTATCTTTACTTTGAATCTGCTATTGTGCGAAAATTTGTGTAGTCTAAAAATGTAGAAATATGGGCACAAGCATAGATTGCAAATGTATTCGTTTTTGTTTATAGACATGTTTTTTTTTTTTATGAACGGAAAAGAAGAAAAAATGCCGGCAAACAATGAGAGTTCGGGGTTTGGCTCATTAGGGGCTTTTTAGCGTGTAAACACGAAAAACTGTTCACTTGATGGCTCACCTCATTACCATTGCCCAGCAGTAGTAGGTAGTAGTGGTAGTGATTTAAGTCACAACGAAGACGTGCAGCATCGCCGAGAGCAATGTAGTGCATGATTGTAAACTTAGATGTGTTTGTATGTATGTATATCTATTTCCCTTAGCATTGCTAGCAGCGCTTGTGGGTGAGTGACAGCGGCTTCGGCTCGGTAGCCTACTCTCGATTTCATTCATTCGTTGTGCAGCGACACGGACTCTGCTGGCTGCCTTTGTGCCCAAAATTGAAGGTCACCATTGTTTTGCCACTTAACTTAACCTGTCTCTGATGCGCGTTTGTTAAATGTTTTATTTCGGCGTTATTGGTTTTTATGATTTTCATATTAATAAGGTGTGAAATTTTAGTTCAAAAAATACCAAATCAACGCATCAACGAGCACTGCTGGCATAAATAGATGCGCAAACATACAAATTTTATCAATTAGTTAATGATTAAGGTGTGTGCACTTACTACAATACATAAGCGCACATGTATGCACACTAGTACTTGACCATGTTTTACTGATAAATGGATTAAAAAACATTGCTCATAAAAAATCAATAAAATACTGCATGTTTGGTTTGCCGCTGCGAATGGTTTAGGGATTTGTAAATTAAGTGCTCGTTTAGGCAAATATAAAACAAATGTAATGGGTGGTTTTTTTTCTTGTTTCAGATGTACATATGTACATACATACGTTCCGATAGATGTCTCTGTCAAACCAAATGTAGAAGTTAGCGCATGCCTTATGGTGTTTTCTTTTCTCGCCATCCTTCATCATTGTTTCCATGAAACCCTAGCGGGACATAGGGCACCAACAACACGTACGCGCCATCTCGTCTGATTACTGGATAACGCCTTCATCTGCTTCCCGCTTAAGCCGATTTGAACCGTCTCGCGATCCACAGTTCTTTTTCAGGTTTCGCTTGGCCTGCCAGGCGCTCTTCTTCTTGCTGCGAGTGGGTTCCATTACATTGCCTTGACCAATCCATTTCCATTTCTGCCTTCTAATCCAAATCCCTAGCTAGACATTTGGGTTTTCTCGTAATAATGCCGCATTTATACTGATCTGCGCCAGGGCTGTACAATTTTCGTGTTCTTTTCTCAAACTATTGCATTCTGACCAGGCGAAATTTCTGCATTTTTTACCCTCTATAAAAAGTGAAGATGCATACGCAGAAGTCGCTGAAGGCTCACCCTCTGTCTCTATTTCAGCATGCCTATCAGAGTGGAAAATCCTGCGAGTCGGCACTGCAAAACCTTGTTGCTAGGGTAGAGCTGGCCATCGACAGGAGGGACTACGCTATGGGCATCTTTTTAGACATAGAGGGGGCGTTTGATAATGCCACTTTTGACAGTATGTGTAACTCTGCCAGTAGGCACGGCGTAGACCGGGTGCTAGTAAATTGGATTCGTTCGATGCTGGCCCAAAGAATCGTTTCGGTGCGAGCAGAGGAAGATCTGCTGGTGTCATCTGGGGTTAATAGAGGCTGCCCCCAAGGCGGTGTGCTGTCTCCATCGCTCTGGTGCATGGTAATCGATCCTCTGCTCACCACCTTAAACGAGTCGGGAGTCTACGCACAAGCATATGCGGACGATGTTGCTTGTTTGGTAACAGGCCCTTCGCTTATGAACATCTGCAGGAAAGTGCAGAAAACTCTGGATCGGATTGACACTTGGTGCTGTGCGAACGAGCTATCGGCAAATCCCGCCAAGACTGGTATTGTCCTCTTTACCAGAAGGAGGAAGCTTGATGGACTCGCTCTGCCAAAGCTAAAAGGAGTCACAATCCAGCTATCCAAAGAAATTAAATATCTTGGAGTAATCCTCGATAGTAAGCTCCTATGGAAATCACACGTTGAAGCAAAGGCATCCAAAGCACTGACAGCTTTCTGGCAGTGCAAAGGTGTCTTTGGGAAAACGTGGGGTCTCTCTCCTAGCAAGGTCCTATGGATCTACACGGCTATGATAAGACCCATCATCACCTATGCATCAGTGGTCTGGATGAGCAGACTATCCCTAGTGGGAGTCAGGAGGACCTTATCGAGACTACAACGCACTGCGGCCATCTGTTGTACCGGAGCTTTTCCGACTACTTCAGGCCCGGCACTAGATGCTCTGATTGGTTTATCACCACTTGATGCTTTCATCCGAGGAGAGGCCTTGAAGGCCATCTGCAGACTGAAACATAGTGGGAACTGGTACGGCCCTTGTCCGACATTGGAACACAGAGAAGGCATGGAC
This sequence comes from Anastrepha ludens, assembly GCF_028408465.1. Lineage (NCBI taxonomy): Eukaryota > Metazoa > Arthropoda > Insecta > Diptera > Tephritidae > Anastrepha > Anastrepha ludens. The sequence goes on along the minus strand of NC_071499.1, from coordinate 45,385,474 downwards.
ATCGATCCAACGATTCTCTCCATGCCCCTTGACTCAATGCCATCAAGAGTCGTACTTGAAAAGAGATACAGTGTAGTGCTACCAGAGGCTCAGTTGTGGGGAGACTCAGAAAATGAGCCCGGCAAACACTGTTTTCGCATTTTTACGGATGGCTCCAGGACCGAACATGGCTCCGGCTCTGGGGTCTACGTGGAATCCAGCTGGACAAAACTGCACTTTGCTCTTGGAATGCATGCATCTGTGTTTCAAGCGGAGGTGTATGCAGTTCAAGAAGCGATGAACTTTGTTGTGGAAAAACGATGGAGAGGCAGGTCTATATGTGTCTGCAGCGACAGCCAAGCAGCGCTTATGGCCTTAGACAGGCCTCAAACCACATCAGGGGTAGTGAAGTCCTGTAAATCCAGGCTGAACTATGTCGGTAGACATAATAGCCTGATGCTAACATGGGTCCCGGGACACGTGGGTATCGCGGGTAACGAGACCTCTGACTCCTTAGCTAAGATGGGCTCTGAAGCCAACTTCTTTGTCCCAGAGCCCGCTTTGCCACTCCCCTCTGCGGCCATCACGGCCACGGTTAGCAAATGGGTAACTACTACCCACAAGCGAGCTTGGCAGGCTGAGAGAGGCTGCAGATGGACAAAACTGATGTTACCTGTCATGTCCGATCGACTGTCGCAAACCCTTCTGTCATTAAGCAGAGGGGAGTGCAGACGGCTGGTTGGACTGATGACGGGCCACTTTCTGTGGGCGAAGCACATGGAAAGGTTGGGCATCTCAGACAGTGTACTCTGCCCAGCTTGTGAAGAGGAGGATGAGACGGCGGACCACTTCCTGTGTGTCTGCCCCGCCTTCGCCCGAATCAGGTTTGAGGTCTTTGGCACTGATGTGTTAAGAAGCGACCATCTTGGCTCCTTGGCACCACAAGATCTTCTCAGATGTCTTCGGAGATCGGGTAGATTGAAAGAAAATCAAAAGGGAATCCAAGTGTAGTACAATGGATTAATGTCTGAGTGCTGCACTTGCTAGTTGTCCCGACAAAAAAAAAAAAAAAAAAAAAAAAAAAAAAAAAAAAAAAAAAAAAAAAAAAAAAAAGAAGATGCTTAATAGCCTAGCCAGCCCGCGGCGTTAATCGGGATTACCGGTGTCGTTAATTCAGATTAAAGTTGTAGTGTGACAGACGGTTGTTGCACGGATTAGTGAGCAGCTGATTTGCTTATTGAATAGTTTTTTCAGTAAAAGATGAAACGGAGGCAAGAAATATTGGGATTAGCTGCCATGATACTGAAAAATAATTATTTATTTAAAGAAAATCCTCAACTTTACCTGCTCAAACTGCTTCGAAATTTCAAATTAACTAATATAACTTCGAACGTGTTAGTGCAAACTAGCATTGCATCCAGTCTTTCTTGTTCTTTTCTTTACAAGTTTCATTATTTTCCATTCACAATAGATATTAACTGTCTTCTTTCGGCAATGTTGCCATCGTAAATTCCCCTAATCCGCTTAAATTTTAAGAATTAAGTCGAGTTGTCAATCCGCATTAGTTGCAAATTGAAATTTTAAATTTGAAAAGGTCGAGCCAAGGAGCACCAGGAGATTTGGTGGCTCCTAAAACACTCAGGCTAAAAAGCCCATTGTATTTAGAGCTCTGGAAAGAGGTAAATAGTCAAGGAGGGAAGGAGAAAAGTATCAGAGAAAGAGATAGGAAAGAATAGAGACAGATATAGAGATAGTTAGTCCTGTGAGAATTTTCCAGATTCTTTGCAAATCTGTAAATATCCTCCAGTTCTAGAGAACGAATATTACTCATTCTCATGATATTGGAGCCTAAAACTCGTAGTCTTGCTCTAGTAAAGGCAGGACACTCACAGAGAAAGTGTTCAGTGCTATCCGCCTCCTCCAAGCACGACAGGCACACTGGGTCCTCAATGAATCCAATGGTGGTCATATGCTGACCCCATGGGTTGTGTCCTGTAATGACACCGACCATCAATCGAACGTCTTTCCTTCTAAGTTTTAGTAGAAAGTTTGACAGTTTTCTGTTCGGACTTGTCACAAAACACTTGTCAGTTCTGCAGCGTTCTAGACCGGACCATCGCTTTTTATGTAGATTGCCTACATAATCGCTGATCCAATTCATGATTCCTGCGGAACTGATTCCGCACCGCTGGGGGCACCACTGATCCACGATTGGTCAGTTCATCGGCAATTTCGTTTCCTTGAACACCGGAGTGTCCCGGAACCCATATAAGTACAAGCCTGTTTTGTCTTGCGACAGAATTAAGCTTCTTCTTACATTCTTGAACAATCTTCGAGGTTGGCTTCGCGTTCTCCAGGGCCTTCAGTGCAGCCTGACTGTCACTAAAGACTCCAATCTGTTTCCCGCTCCATCTCCTCTCGATTATCCATTCGGCTACTTTCAGGATGGCAAAACTTCTGTTTGGAAAACAGTTGCCATTTCCCTCATAGCATAGTGATACTTATTACTATCGTTTAAGTACCATCCGGCTCCAGACCCTATTTCATTCTTGGACCCATCGGTAAAGAAAATATTCGTCAAATCTCCCTGCTTGCATTTTGGATTGCTCCATTGCTCACGCAATGGGAACCTGACACCAAATTTCCTTCCAAATGAAACTGTGGGTATCAGGTCGTCTTTAGGTGCCAAAAACAGTTGATACTGCTCAGATAGCAACTTAAAGACTTCTCTGTGTCCCGAAGTTCCGTCTTCGTGCCAGAAACCATATTTATGGAGTCTGCACATTGCTTTTATTGCTTCCTGTTGTATCTTAAGATCCAGGGGGAGCAGATCAAGCATAGCATTTAGGACATCACCAAAGGTTGTACTCATGGCACCCGTGATGCATAAACATACACTTCTTTGTAGCCTGTATAGTTCCCCGATTAGTTGCACTTAATTCCTGAGATAATTCTGATTTAAGGCAATAATAAAAAATATAAATTCTATACCTCTAAAAACAGACACCCGTTACCCATTTATGTAGGCATGCGCAAGTTTTGATCAAATTCGATGCAATTTGTTTACAAAATTATTTCAACGTAGGCAATGTTAAAATGTGGGTTTTCGTATTAAATATACAGCTGAAAATAGGCGCAGCAGCAAAGATTTTTAGCAGCTATGCTGTTGGGAAAGCCCAACATGATCCAATATATTCAAGGTAAATGTGTGATGAACTTATTATTGCCTGGCTTTTTTGAGAGCAGATCAGTTGGTGCAATGAATGAAAATATTCACGAGCCGAAATCTTAGCACTAATCACTACTTACTTACTTAAATCTGCCGGATATAAAAGACTCGAATCTCCTTTACCACCAGTTAAAAATCTTTAAAAAGAGGTAACTAACGTACTACTATTTTAAGTGAGCACAGCTATTTGCTTGTTATTTTACTCCCTTGGCCCACATAGCCGCTATTCTTAACCGGCTTATGTTAAATTTAATTAACAGCGTAAACTACTTGCTGGTACGCATAAAAGACTATTCTTAATATAGTAAAGCATCTGTGCGAAGTTTGTCAGCAAAGTACGAACAACTCAGCAACCTATAACTATTCTGGGATCTTCGGTTTCGGCACAAGAACAGGTCACGATTTGAACCAAAGCTGGGCATTTCGCTCTACCACTAATTTTTTAATGGTAGTAAGAATAAAGGTTTCATTATCATTAAATTTTCAGTTTTTCAGAGTTTCAACTTTTTATTGTTTATTCGGCGAACAACTTCACTGTTGGTCCATCAGGCCAGTCTATGAGATTTCCAACATTCGTCTGTATATCCACATTTCAAAGTCTTCCTGTTCATGTTAGCCACTTTAAGGGCTTTTTACACAGTGAACTTTATTTTTATAAAAAATTTACGAATGCTGTAAAAAATGAAGTAACTTGATTGTGCGAGTAAAAATGTAGCTTCTTTTAATATTTGGGTGGTAGGAAATTTACTTTAGAGCTATCGTCTATTAAACTTTTCTTCTAATACAATAATTTTATGTAGAATCCGAACCTGCTAGAAACGATGTCGAAAAAATTATTTCCCTACAAACCGACCCGCCCAAATGGACATACGATAGATATATTTAAATCATATCACATCCAGAAGACTACCTTTACTGCTTACATAAAGCCCTGCCGACAAAGTCATGTTCACATCTATGAGATTTTATGTTTAAAATTCTTTGACCAGCCTGCAAATTAAATGAAATGCGTGGATTGATGAAGGAATTAAGCAAAAAAATGATATATACAAATAAGTTCATTGGTTTTTCTGTTCTTTTACGCTAAAGAAAGAACGTTTTTCGGACGGGCAGTACTAACTTGCCGGAGTGAAGCGGATCTTCATATCTCGCCAAGGACTGCCACTTTAATACATATCAATCCCAAAACAATTTATGCGCAAGGTTTTACTCTGTTAAAACAAGAAGAAATAAATGTTAAAATCAAATTTCTTTTTAGCCGACCACTTGATTTTTATAAAGCATAGGAAGCTCTGCCTTCCTCCATTATCGGATATCGTTTCGAATACTTTCAGCTCTCATCCTTTCAGAAGACGATTGGTATTCTGTCATCTACTTGAGGTTGCTGGCAAGCGAATTTTCAAAAATGATACATAGTTTCTTACTCTCCAACTGAAATAATGCATGAGAATACATATTCCAATATATCATTGGGTTGAAAAAAGAAATGCCTATGAACTAAAGGAAGTGACAGAGATTTTCCGACTCAACTGGGCCAAAAGTCAAATTGAAAGTATCCTCTTTGTCCCCGTAAGTTTCAAAAGCTATGCTGTACGAACACTTTCGAAGATCAACATTAATTATTTTGCTTTTGCATCAATGCACTCTCTGCAGAAAATATTGAATATATTTATTAAATTCTTATGTCGATATCGAAGGGACTCACAGAACACATTTGCCATTGGTGATACCATCTTCCACAGTCAAAGATCGCAGCGGTAAGCGAATGTCAAGCGAAAGTGAAGCTTGAAAATCAATATTGCCAGGACAAAGATGTTGCGCTTCAACACTACGGGCGCACAAACTTTCAGATAAGCGGTACTAAACTCGAAGTAATAGACAAAAAACGCCGGTTCAGCAACCGTCATTCGCAGTCGAATATCGAAGAGTCGCGCTGTGTTTGGTCTTTTGGGCAAAGTGTGGCGATCACCACATATATCCAGGCGCACGAAATTGAGGGCCCTCGAGCCTAATGAATCTGTTGTTCTGTATGGATGTAAGACATGGAACACAGCAATGCGTGATATATTATATAAGCACTCCAGTTATTTATCAATCGCAGTTTTCGCAAAATTGTGCGCGTTTCTTGGTCTGATACCTCCACTAATACCGGCATTAACGAAGCAGATACCCGTTCATCTTGAAATCCAACGGCGAAATTGGAAATGGGTTGGTCATACCCTGCGAAAGCCACATTGATATATCACAAAAGCAGCCCTTGACTGGAAGTATCTAAAATATGAAGGCGACTATTGGAAGCAGAAGCTCTACAAGCTGGTCGCACTTGGCGACAAAACAAATTCTTAGCTTTAAGCAAATCGAAATATAACTTGTTTATTCCGGTCATTTGTTCCACCCAGGAACTACGGAAACACACGAGTATATATATATATAAGTAACAGGTGGCGCTAAAGTAATCCTCCTATCAGAAAATGCTATAAATTTTGCGATTGACCCCTAATGTCAGTTCTGTTTTGACATTTATGTAGTAAACACATGCGAAATACACTTTAATAAACAATGTTACGCTACACTGCTCCAGAACGCGGAAAATTCTTGACTATTTATTTGACCAATAATCGGTCGGTGGATTTGGCACAACGTGAATTTCGTCGCAGATTTCCTCGCCGTCCAACGCCTACTGGTGAAACACTGCGACGTTTAGCCGCTCGTCTCGAAGAGACTGGCACAACACGAGATGCTGCCAGGCGTGGCAGACCCCGGAGTAGCCGTTCTGCAGAGAATATTGCTGCTGTAGCCGAGGATGTCATGGAAGCGTCGTCGACATCGACCAGACGACGTGCCACGCAAATGGGTACGAGTATCAGTCGACGGTCTTTACAGCGAATTTTGGTACAAGATTTGAAGATGTTTCCTTAGAAAGTCCAGATGGTGCATCAGCTGCTAGCTGCTGACCGCCAATCGCGTCTAACATACGCTCACCACCAAGAGGAAGATGATTTTTCATCAAAAATAATCATGAGTGATGAGGCCCATTTCCATCTTAGCGGGTACGTAAATAAGCAAAATTTACTCTTCTTGGGCACTGAAAATCCGTGTGTAACCCACGAAGAGCCATTATACCCGCTCAAAGTCACTGTATGGTGTGCTGTTTTCGCTGGAGGAGTCATCGGACCTTTTTTCTTCGAAGACGTCGCGGGCCAAACGGTCACTGTGAATGGCGAGCGCTACAGAGCAATGATCAACGAGTTCTTTTTGCCGCAACTTGATGAATTGGGATTGGAAATCATGTGGTTCCAACAGGACGGTGCAAAAGCACACACTGCACTTGCCACAACCGATATGCTGAAGGATGCATTTCCCGGGCACCTAATCTCCCGTTTTGGCGATTTGCACTGGCCAGCAAGATCGCCTGATTTGATCACTCCAGACTTCTTTTTGTGGGGCTTTTTGAAGTCGCGGGTTTATGTCAACAAGCCTCAGACTCTTGCAGCTCTTAACGACGATATCCGTCAAGAATGTGAGGACCTATCGCCGGCAGTTTTGGCCAAAGTGATGGAAAATGCCATAAAAAGGGTTCAAATGGCAATCAACTCTGGCGGCGGATATTTACATGACATCATATTCTCGACTTGATGTAAAAAAAATTAAAAGACCAAATAAAAATAATCCACAAGAAGAATCAAAGTTTTTGATTTTTTTTTAAATTACAGCCAAAAACCATCGCAAGGTTACTTTTGCGCCACCTGTATAATACCATCTTCCAATACCAAGTATAGGAATTAGGCTTACCAACTCGATTTCAATTAACATGTGCTGCACACAACTGAATCGAAATGAAGAATAAAGATTTGATCACCACCAAACAGACACGGTCTGCTTTTCTTCTAATATAGACATACATACATGGGTACACTGGCCCTATACATTAAGAAATAGCAGCGATAAGTAATTGCAGTAATAACTGAAAATAATTGCAGTAGCCAGTTAATTTGTACTGCAATTTTACTGATAATGCAAAGAATCGTAAACCACCAAACTTAACAGGCCGGTTTATTAACTACAAATATAACAGAAATTTGCTTCATCTATATTATATCGAGTTGAATGCGCCCAAAAAGTTGCGCGCTAAAACTAGAAAATCGAAATCGGACAACTGAAAGATACCTTTAAATGTGAAAGTTATGTGCCAACTCCTGGGAAAGATAAATAAATAAAAGTAAAAATTCTACTTTAAAAATGTTCATGACCTCACCCGTGGTATTATTTACAGTTTTTTCCTCTCTGTTTGCTTGTACAATTGCCAGGTTCCTAACCATCGATAGATTCTAGGTATTTCATGTTGGCTTATTTGTCAACTTTTAGTACACAAACTTGGTAAATTCGGTACTATATTTAAGACACCACTACATGCATATGTGAACTTGTATACCCTGCAATAAAAAATGGAGGCGTTCTGCCAAATATTTGATTCTTTACTACACAGTTTACGACTGCTTCCAAACTAGTATAAAACGGATGCAGAGTAAGACAGTTGGTACTCAGTGGCGTTGCTGGCTATACGAGTATTACCCCGTAGGTATGGCTTACGCCAAAATGATATGCTTTGTTTGTATGTATTGGTATGTTTACATTTGATTACTGATTTTGACGTGATGCTTGGACCAAACGCAAAAACAAATACATGTAGGGTTTTACTTATATGTGTTTGCTGTCACCTGTAATAAATTCGCCTTGGCCTTATCTCTATCGTCCGAGCCTGTTTTTTATGCGCTTAAACACATTTTCGTTCTCTCAAAAGATTGTGAAATTAACAGGCCAATAAATTTAAAGATTATTTCATGTAATAGAAGTAAAGTTAAATGAGATTAATTGAATATTAATGATTTTGCTCAACCACATTATTATTATTGTGATTTGCTGTTATTTCGCCGGTCGGGAACGCAAAGTGTCGAAAATTTTCCAATTCGTGCCCGTTTTTTCTTGCCAAGAGCTGTTTTCAAAGATCGGCTCCATTTTCTTATATTTGTTTCGGTTTCAATAACAACTATATTTCCGAAGCAATATGTCTATGGTCTTAATCCACTCGATGGGGCTGCCATCTTAGATTTAGCTGGAGAGAACAACATTTAAAGGTCAGCCGCTTGCTACAAGACAGAAGCGGTTTGCAGCGGCCCACTATACAGGGTTTGATTGAAAAGTAATGAGCCTTTTTTTAAGTAGTTTTATTAAACCTTTTGGCTTATACAACTAATATTCTTCAAACTAGGACCCCTGAGCGTCAATACACCGCTGGTAGCGGTCCTTCCACTGCAGGAAACACTTTTCAATTCGGCTGTCACAGTTTTTGGACCGCCTCGATGGAGCCGATGGAGTCCCCTTCAGCTTTTTTTTCAGGCGCGGGAACAAGAAGAAGTCTGAAGGGGACAGGTCTGGGCTGTAGGGAGGTTGGGGAAGCACCGGAAGCCCCATCTTGGCCAATGCAGAGGTGCAGAGGAAGGCGGTTCACATCTTCGTCTGTTTGCGTCGTCGAAGGCCTTCCAGATCGCTGTTCGTCTTCGACGTCACCCGGCCTTCCTTGAACGACTTGTCCCACCGTTTTACCTGGGCAGTGGACAGAGATTGGTCCCCGTAAGCCTCCTTGAGTAACCCAATGGTTTCAGTACTCGTTTTGTTTAGCTTTACGCAAAATTTGATAGAGTAACGTTGCTCCAACGATCGCTGCATTTTCGCCACTGCAAAATCCTAGCACACTTTTTAAACAGCTTTCACGCGCGGAGCGATGTTGACTGCACCGCTGTTTCCAGCGAACTGGGACCGGTTTCCAGTGGAAGGGGAAGGTCTAACGATCATTTTCCCCTACCAGCCGATTCGGTTGATCGCTTGGCAGACGTTCCGCGCGGGAAGGTTCATTACTTTTCAATCAAACCCTGTAGAACAGACGCTGCGGAAGGTTTTTGGGCTTCATGCCAACTCGAAGGCGGCATCTTCTCGTTTTCAGTTTTTTAATTAGAGGAGCGTAGTGCCCAGTTGACACCTCTACTAAAGTCTGAGCAGCCGCTGCTTGTCGAGGAATTCTTATTTGTTATTTCTAACTTATTCCGCAATCTGAGACCCGTCCGATAGCCTGCAGCTTGGCTTCCACAGAAACATATTCCGTGATGACCGACTCAATCACATTAGCAGCCTTGAAAATAGTTGACCAGAAGGAAGTTGCTTCGAAACTAGCATATTTAAATTTGTCATTCAGCGCTTAGTAAAACTTACTTTAATCGTTAAATGAGAAAACGGCCATAAAAATAATTCAAGTGGCCGCCCTTTGGCAAGCAATGGCAAACCTCCGAGTGTATTTCTACTATGAAAAAGCTCCTCATAGAGAATATTTGCCGTTCAGAGTGGGCTTGAAACTGTAGGTCCCTCCATTTGTGAAACATCATCAAGACGCACACCACAAATAGGAGGCGCGCTAATTATTTTTTCTTTCTATTCTGTTTAATCAGCTTTGGTGTCCGCGATAGTAGTTTTGTATTTTCTAGCCAAAGAATTGTACTGGCATCGCTTTATAAAGTCAGTTGTAAGCTTTGTGTGGATAAACATGGTATTTGGCCGAGACCTAGCGTTAGCTCTTAAGGAACTAGTTCGAGACTAGTTCTACGCTAACAAGTTTTACTACAGGGTAGCAATAATTTGGGTGCTGGTACGAGTATAAGTATAAAATAGTTCACTAAGTGCTAATTGTTTGCTCATACAAAAAATCCCGAATATACAAATTATAAAAATGGGCTTCAAACAAATAAAAGGAAACAAAGTTAGACTAAAATGATAAGGTGAGAAAATGTAAATAAATTAATAAGAAAATGGAGCTTGCGGTCAGAATAAAAATTATCACAAAATGCATTGCTTTTGATTAACAACAAAATATATAGCATACAAAAAAAGCTGTATTTTCTGGAAATTCAACACTCTTTATTATTCGCTTTAACACTGAATTACTCATAATAATATTTACAATTTTCAATAGTTTCGATAGTTCCAAATTCGTCGCTTTATTTCGAATTAACCAAGGGTTACAAAGTCACATATCGCTTTCAATTTCGCTCAACACCAACCACCGCCACCCAAAGCGCCTAGACCGCCAATGCCGCCGATGCCACCACCACTAACACCACCATATCCTAAACCAACGCCACCGCCATAACCGTAACCGCTGCCATAGGTGGCCCCATAGGAGATTGGCGCTGGAATTGGAGCCGCTATCGGAGCTGCTACAGGAGCTGAAATGGTTGACACCACAGGCGTTACAACCGCCGACGTGGCTACACCTCCGTTCGCATAACCGCCACTGCCATAACCATATCCACCATAGCCTGTGCCGTAGCCGCCACCGTAACTACCGCCACCGGGCACCACTGTCACTTTAATCACTTTTACCACATTTTCACCACCATTGGAGTAGGGCGTAACACCATAGCCACCGTTGTATCCACCGCCATAACCATAGCCGCCTCCATAGCTGCCTCCGTAACCACCTCCATATCCTGGACCATAGCCAGGACCGTAATTGCCGCCACCATATCCGCTGCTGCCACCTCCAACTGCCGAGAGCAGCGCCAATTTACCAAAAGTCGCTTGACTAGGCACTATGAGTGCGATTAAAGCAACTGCACAAATATGGATCTTCATTATAGGTTAATTATTCCTAATCCTTTGTTTGAGGTAGAGTGTGTAGTGTGACAGGTGATTCCTTTTTTGTGCGGCTCTAGGTATACCTGCTAATCCACTGAAGAATGCAACTTGACTGATGCCGTCCAATGACCACCAATCTCCATTTATACAAATATTCAACACCGTCCAATCGTTTTTTTCGTTTGAGACGGAAACAAAGCTTGTATTGTTCTATCTAAATTTGGCCGTGTACTAAAACAACGGCCACCAACAATTGAGTCTCAGTTACGCCCAATGAGCCTCTAAATATTAGCAGGCAAACAAAAGTTTAAAGGTAAACAAAACATAAAAAATTGTCAAACGTCACCTGATCGCTTCTTCTTCACTCAAACTGTAGAGGTAGGATTTCGGTTGGTGTGACCGCTAGAATAGCAATTCAACTTGCTTCTTCCGAACGTCGTTGGTTTTGTTGTTGGTGGTGTTGCTTGTGCCGTTTCGGCTGGTCAACGTCTTTCAATGGAATTAACACTTTCGCTCGCTGTGAACTGTTTAGTGTAGAACTAAACGGTTTCACATTTATTTGAACTGTTAAGTGCAATTTTTATTTATTCTGGATTTACTCGTAATATTTCTTTCCACTTATTTTCTCTAAATTACTAATCAGTTCGTTATGTTTTTCGCAGAAACTGTTACTGAGGTAAACTGATTGATGATAGATAACTGTATATGTAGTTGCATTGTAAATAGTAAAGAACATTTTTTACTAGATTTGGATGCCTACTTGGTATTGCCATAAATTCTGTGACAAATTTTGCAATGCTTGTGGGGAGAACAAATTCGCAGAAGAAATCTCTGTTGCATTCTCTACTACGATTGCATGCTGTTGTGGTAGCAGCCATTTCAACGTTTTGTTCTACTCTAATTCAAACGAGTATTTTGTAAAATGCCTTTACAGCCTTTTGGTAATGGCAATGGTTGTACGGGCTAGGCCAAGACCTTTATACACTGTTGGCATTGAAGTTTAAAAACTTTTTGGAGTAATTAAGGCCGCTTGTGCCGCTCCAGTGCTCACTGATTTTAGTTTGGATACATTTTTTGGTTTCCTGTTTTATATTATTTTTGTTTAAGCCGAAAAATGTGGTTGGTCCAATAAATAGCCCTTCTGCCCCTTTTGGGTATAAAAGCCTGCCTTCACGTTTCCTTTGTGTCCCTCATGTCCTGGTACCTAAATCAGTGAGACCTGATTATGGCCTAATATGAGTGGCCAGTTTGTTTAATGCATTGTTACACTCTATTAGGACTTTTGACTTGAATGTGAAGCTATTCAAGGTTTTGAGAACCGATTGGCTTTCCGAAAGTATTTTAATTCTTACTTTCTCGAACCCTTTTTTGGATATGATTCCCACTGTTTCCATTATGGCGAAGAGCTCCGCATGGAAAATCGTGGTATCTGCACTTAGTGTTAGGGATTTGTGTACTCTAGGCCCCACTATTCCTGCTCCTACTCCTTGGAGTGTTTTGGAACTATCTGTGTATTTCCAGCCTTTTACAAAGAAAGAGATTTTGGTAATTACGAGTATGAATGAAATCGAACCAAATTATGCTGATTCGTAAGATAAACATGAAGTTCGTGAAACATTTAATGAAGATTTACTGAGCGAACTCTATCTAGACGATGAAATAATTATTGACGAGGTAATACAATACATAATAATTCCATGTGAGCTTAAGGGAGAACGCCACTGTGCGGGGTAAAAAAATAGTCGATTTTTGGGAACTTTTTTTGTAAGTAGGAATGATTATTCAAGGATATGCATTAAATTATGTTGATGTAAATTTTTATCACAAAATATTGAAAATTGACAAATTTATGTAAATAAACGTTACGAGTTAAAAAAAAATTACGTTATCTGGTGGCAGCGATACAGCAATGAATAATCATCTGAAACCAAAAAACCAAAAATTTGATTAATCTACATAATAGTGGCTATCGTTGTACGTAGCTGATTTTTTTTTTTTTTTTTTTTGACAAAATGGTGGTGACTTGAATTTCGATGTGTGTTTTTCATAATTTTTTTGATTTTCAGCAGGCCCCAAAAAATAGTTATTTTCAAAATTTTGCAACGATAGCTAATGCGATAACAAAAATTTTGAAAAAAAAAAATTAAAATCGGTTCATTAGTCTTCGAGAAATCGTTGCCACCGTATCAAAAAACAAAGTATCGTTTCGTTTGAAATAAAGCAGCGCTACGGGGCCGAACCGACGGGCGCTCACTTAAGTGCACATAGAATCGAGAATAAAGCGAATTTCACTTTAAAATTTTTACTACATTTTCTTGAGTAGTTATACTAACAATTTATGCAAAAAAAGTCGATTTTTTTTAATTTTCACAGTGGCGTTCCTCCTTAAATTTTGATAAAACTTTTGATGGCAATGATTTAGAGCTAGAAGGTGATAGATTATCTGATCAAACATTTGTATTGACCCCAAAAGCGAAAATTAAATGGAGACGAAGAAAATTGATGAATCTGGTTTTCACTTCATACCAGATTTTCAACAATAATTAAATGTTCTGAGTGTCAGATATTTTTTATGAGGTGCTTTTTCATGGCAAAAATACACTCGGAGGTTTGCCAATGCCTGCTGACGGGCGACCGCTATTAAAACAAAATTTTTCTTCAATTTGGTGTTTCACGGAGATTCGAATCTACATAATCCGAATGGTGAATGGTAATCACGCACCAACCCATTCAGCAACGGTGGGCGTCCAAATTAAAGCACCGCGTTTTGAAACAGCTAAAATTTGTGAAATAAAAGTAATAATTGAATTGCAAATAGCCATGGGTTGCATGCAGCTTGGTAGAATGACATCATTTTGGAATCCCGCACTTTCGATAGCGCTTTTTAAGACGATGCCGGTGAAACGCTCTAGACAGTTACGCCTAAACTCACATTTCGTTGACAATATGTTGATGTCTTCTAATTGCAATGGTATGCTTTTTAAAAATTCATCCTTTGATTGAAACAATTAAAAAACTGCTGCCAAAAGGAACCTGTGTAAGAAGAAATATGTAACGATGAACAAATTATACCATCTTAGTGAAGCTTATCATGAAAAATATACCATCCTTGAGGTATACAAAATTACGTCCTGTATGGAAAATCGGTGTTTCTATATGAATTCGAACTATATCAAGGTGAAAATACTAACCTCGACGAGAATTTAGTCCACACTCTAGGCTTTTCTTCCGCAATAGTTCTTCATTTATGTAAAAGCTTAACTAAATCTAGCCATAATCTGTATTTCGGCAATTTACTTTACATTTTTTACTCCTATAACTTGCTGGAAATATTATCAAAACGTAATAAATCTAAATGCAGCGGGGACTGCTCGAGTAAACAGATTTGGTCGGACTATATTGTCATCTGATAAAGATATTATGACTGTTTGGTAAGCACGGACGGAAAAATTTGCATATTAAAATGGCTGTATAATAAACCCATTTACTTAGCCATTTTTTTCGAGCTTCTTAAAAGTACCCTATTGTCTTCTTCTTCTCGATTGGTGCGATAACCGCTTACGCGATTTCGGCCGAGTTTATAGCACAGCGAGCCAGTCGTTTCTTCCTCATGCTAATCGGTGCCAGTTGGGCACACCAAGTGATGCCAAGTCCTTCTCCACCTGATCGTACCAACCCAGAGGAGGCCTCTCCTTGTGCTACCTACCGCATCGAATACTTTCAAAGCCGGGGCGTTTGTATCTATTCGGACGACATGACCCAACCAACGAAGATGCTGGATCTTTATTCGCTGCACTATGTCTCTGTCGTCGTGAAGCTCATACAGGTCAAATGTTCCATCGCCTGCGATATTCGCCTTTGCCTAAGTGCAAAGGTCCAAAACTCTTACGCAGAATCTCTCAAATACTCCAAGCGTCGCTTCATCGGATGTTGTCATCGTCCGAACTTCTGCGCCATACGTTAGGACGGGCATGATTAGAGTCTTGTAGAGTGTTAGTTTTGTCCGTCGAGAGAGGACTTTACTACTCAGTTGCCACTTAGTCCAAAGTAGCACTTGTTGGCAAGAGAGATTCTACGTTTGATTTCAAGGCTGACATTATTTCCTGGTTCCTAGGTAAACAAAGTCTGTACTTCAAGGATTTTTTTAGTAAAGTTAGCTTATTATATGCTAGTTAATGGGTTGTAGAAGCTATAATATTGGGAATTTCGACATGAAAAATTCTTATGATACAGGGTGGCGCACGAATCGTGCTACAAAAACAAAACGTAATAACTTTTTTTCTGTGTGAGTAATCGGCTTTTTTTTTTATTTTGCAGATTAGTATTTAGATTTACAAAAAATGGAGGCTTCGGATACCGAAAAGAGGATTTGGGTAGTGCAGCGGTACCATGCTTTGCAGTCCATCATTTCCGTCCAAAGGGAATTTAGGCGGGAGTTTGGCGGCACTCCCCCGAGCAGATGGACCATTATGAGGCTGGTGAACATGTTTGCTGAATCTGGAAGCATCACACGCAGACCGTACCATCGAGATCCCATGTTCGGGTCGAAGCCACAATCGCGGCTGTAGCATCGTCAATTCAGGCAAATCCAAGAGTTTCGACTCGTAACTTGTCGGCGCAAATTGGAGTTAGCAGACGGTCATTGCAGCGGATAGTTCATGATGACTTAAACTTGTTTCCGTACAAAGTTCAAATCACAAGCAAATTAAACCCTCTGGATTTGCCTATTCGCCTGGAATTTTGCCAAAAAATTATTGAAATGGCCGAAGAAGACAACAACTTCATAAATTGCTTGTTTATGTCTGATGAGGCCCATTTTGATCTAAACGGCAATGTAAACAAGCAAAATTGCCGTATATGGAGTCAATCAAATCCGCAAATACTCCATGAGATGGAACTGCACCCAGAACGAGTCACAGTGTGGTGCGCAGTTTCATCAAGGTGCATTGTCGGGCCATACTTCTTCGAAGAAAACGGTGTACCAGCGACTGTAAATGGGGACCGTTATTTAAACATGTTGAAGGAGTTTTTTTATCCAGAACTGCGGCGAAGACGTATCCCTTTTAACAGCATTTGGTGCCAACAAGATGGAGCAAATGCACATATAGCCAGACCGGTTATGGGGGAGCTCCAACGAAAATTTATAAATAAATTGATATCCAGAAATTCCACTTTCCGCTGGCCCCCAAGGTCACCTGACCTCACTGCACCAGATTTTTTTTTATGGGGTTATTTCAAACAAGAGGTGTATAAAGCAAAACCAAGTAATTTGACTGAATTGAAGCAGTCCATCACAACAATAATTGAGGCGATCCCGACTACAACCCTTCAGTGCCCAATGAACAATTTTCTCATCAGGTGTCGCATATGCGTGAATGAGCATGGAGGTCATTTACGTTCTATTATTTTCAAAACTAATTAGTTACATAAAATAAAATTGAATTATCTATACAATAAAAAAACAAAATGTTAAATACATTGATTAGAAAAAAAGTTATTACGTTTTGTTTTTGTAGCACGATTTGTGCGCCACCCTGTACTACATATACTTTCGAAATATCGAAAAAATATGATTTTTTAAAAATTTTGGACGGATGTAACCCCTTAATGTTCAGGGGGGTATAAAACTTAACACAATGCTTTTTTTTCAAAGAAAGAGGGAGTGGCCCGAGAGAGAATGAGAGAGAGAGACCCGAGATACAATGAGAGAGAGAGGGAAAGAATATATATCTAAATAAATTCACAAAATTTGCAGAGAATACAAATAAACAAAATTTACAAAAAACGGAGAAGGGTCGGCCGGTGTAGGTAAACGCCGGACACAAACCGTGGCAACAACGCGCACTACTCCGAGCATTTATCACCCGTGCAAACGCAACGATTCCAGGACCGCAACAACGGCACAAATTACCGCAACGCAATAAATCTGACGCCGGAATTGATAGCACTTTATACATAGTACGAACAAGCACTAGCCAGGAAACGGAAACAAGCACAAAAAAAAAAAAAAAGCCAACAAAATTGGGACCAAAAAACGCCCCAAACATTACGCACCAAGGAAATATAACTCCAAAAAGTAGGCACCAAAAATATATTCCTACAAGTTTGCATCAACAAATAAGCGCCAAAAAAATTGTGACTAAAAACACCCCAAACAGTAGAAATATAACGCCAAAGAAATATAACGCCAAAAAGTAGGCACCAAATATATATTCCTACAAGTTTGCACCAACAAACAAGCGCCAAAAATTAGGCAGTGTTATTTCTCACTAGAAATTAGCAACCACAAGGAAAAACTCAGGAAAAATAGTCTATAGTGGATCAAAGATATATATAAGGTATAACCCTCTCTCCTTTTCCTCTACGTTATATCTTTTTCTCTCTCGCGGATCGAAAATGCCCAAAACGTTGCATGGCCTTGAAATTTTACTCTCCATTCTCGCTCGTCCATCGACGCCGAAGAAATTTCACTTCAAAAAATGCATTGAGTTCTTTTTATTTCACAGTTGAAAATAAAAAGAAATACATATGTTGCCGAATCTTGAGGGCTTTTTGGACTGATTGAGAAAAATATCAAATATGAAAAGATTGGCATCTTTTTACCTTGAAATAAGAAATATATTATTTGTTATTTTCCATATTTGCGTACTCACCTGATATGCAGTTAGATACTTTAATAATTTCTTGGTTGTTTTGGGTCACGTGCGCTGCCGCGTTGAGTTTTCACAACAATGGCCTAATATATATTTTATTTTGATCTTTTTTATTGACGCAGTAGTCGCCTAAGCTGATTTTTAGCGAAAAATAAGTGCGGTAAAATAAAATATATTTATATTTCAAGCTTTTAGCTTCCTATACATGATACTTTCAGATATGTATGCACGGAAAATTCTTGAAGATTTCGAAATCACTAAATGTGCTAAGGTTTTCATATGAAAAGGCTGCATCCATAAAATGAAGAAGTTCCAAAATTTCTATGCAAGAAATTCGTAATAAACTAATTTAATCCCTTGAGGTAGAACTCCGCAACGAATTTTCTAGTTCAATATTCCGGTTTTCTAATAGTTTTATATTATGCACTCAAAATCAGAATTGCAACGAATATAATAATATACATAATTCATTCACTACCATAGATTTGCTTACACGCGACAACGGAAACTGACGCCAATTTTTGAAGTAGAGGCGGAAGTTTGGCAGCGGGCAGTGTTGCATTTGCTTTCCAATAATAATATCTGGAATGGTAATAAAATTTAGAATGTAAAAAAAAAAACAACTAGAATGAAAATAATAATTAAAATGGTAGTTTATTAATAAATTGAACACCAATTTTGTATGCTAAATAAGTTTTATTCGAGGTATTTGATATGCAAATTGCTGTCTTGAAATTTTATTTTATTAAGTTTCAAATTTCCCGTTCAACGCTACCGCAAAAAAGCCTACAACCACTTCTTTGACATACATTCAAACGCCTATTTGAAAATTTCAAAATATTTACTAATGCATACTAGTAAATTAATTTAATTAAGACGGTTAATTTCTAAAGCAAAAACAAAACAAAAAAAGATAATAGTTTAGAATATAACCTCCTCATTGCGTTGTTCTTCAACTACTTGCAAGTGCGCATGAAACACAGCTGGGTGTTAATATTCGCGTTCGCTCACTCAGCACTCGGAATGCAACACTGTGAATTGGAATAATGGAAAGCTGATAAAAGAAAACGTCACAAGTAATCAACAGAGAAAGAAAAGAACAGCTTTAATCTAATTAACTTTGATACAGAAAATACAATAATATTTAAAAAAATTCAAATATTGTGTTTTTTTTAAACTAATTTCTTAGCGAATTCGATACATTGAAATTTTCGAGTAAAACAGTTGCAGAAGAAAATCGGGTGGATCAAGTAAGTGTTATTCGACCTTCGGGAGGTGAAGTAGAAACGCTATTTCTTATTTTTTTGTTTGCAAGATTGTGAAAATAAGGTGTTGGGGAAAAATACGCAATAAAATTGTATGGGGATAGTGGAGAAAGCTTTGCCCTTGTATACACAAAAGAAAGTTAAAAAAACATCTGATATGTGTTGTAAAAACATCTGGCATAATGTAAATTATGCGAAAAATTTTCATAACAAAGGCAAAGTACACACCAAAGCAGCCAGAACCAAAATAAGGGGCACAGAATTGTAGGTGTTGATTGGGGGTTGTATTGTTGTAAGAGGTGGTGGTGGTGGTAAACGCCAATTCACACAACGGCATTGGAGTTGTATTAGTGTTGATATGAGCACGTAGACAGTGGGCATGTGATGCGGAAGAACGTAGTGAACGG
The DNA here is from genome assembly GCF_028408465.1 of Anastrepha ludens. Classification (NCBI taxonomy): domain Eukaryota; kingdom Metazoa; phylum Arthropoda; class Insecta; order Diptera; family Tephritidae; genus Anastrepha; species Anastrepha ludens. The sequence goes on along the minus strand of NC_071499.1, from coordinate 45,366,255 downwards.
GAAAAATCGCTAATTACTTGCCGTGACTTACACGTCAGCGCATCTAAACGAGCAATTCTTTAAATCTAAAGTTTACAGCAGTTAGGATTTTGAGTTACAACAAGCTGGGATTAACTAGTTCTGCTAATTGTGTTTTTGAATAGGTGCGTATATATGTGCTTATTTGGGACGTATTAAAAGGTATTTAAGAAACAAAAGTATATTACAAAAAATGGATTTTTCATAATATTTATTCCGCCAGCGACACTTGCCGCCTCCAGATATGGAGTATTTGAAAATTTAAAAAAATTTGCTCTTATCTCATAGGCAGTGAGTAAATAAAGTGTGTATGTAAGTACATACATATATATGTATGTATGTTTGCACATATTGCGATAAGAATCCAATTTGCAAGTCAGGTTTTGTTAGCCTGCCGCTGGCTAATATACATATGTATGTATGTATGTACAATATCTGTTACCCGTGCCGAGCAAAAAGAAAAGCAAATATGTCGCCGCTATATAATTTTAAACTGGTTTCGCTAAGGAAACCTCAAAATGTTATAGCTGCGGAAAGTGAAATCGCAACTTGTTTATTGAAAAAATCTGGCTCGTTTTAAATAAGTATTACTTCTGTAAAACAAATATTTTAGCATGCACATACTAACTCGTGCTTGGTAATCTCTTCCTGTTTTCAAACCTTTGTTAGTTTGGTGCTAAAAATAACTACTACCAATAATGCAGATACACCACGTTGCGGTCATAGTGCAAGCAATTTGCGCAAATTCACATTAGACATGTTGACGTTCTGGGCGTTTCCACTCTGAATATGCATGCGTAATTAAATATGCATAAATGTTAATTAGAGCTGAACTAGACAAAAAAAAAAACAATGACGCCTTGCACCTAATTCTTAAGTAAACTTTCCAATGACTAACATAAAACTCGTTTCTTGAATTCTTCTAGCATATTTTGACAACATTTGTTTTCAACTCTATTTACCGGCATGTCAACACAAACAACGCACGCCCCTTCAGCGCCGGAATTGCCCACCACATCACATGGCGCACCGTCAGCACCGCCAGTCGCATCAGCTGACGATTGGAGTTGTTTTGGTAATGCAAGCGGCGAGCAAGAACAAACTCAAAATGCTACACAGAGCGCATCTACGTCAAGAACAACTGAAACCGTTAATGTCACAGCTAATGATGCCGCCACCATTAATGCTGTACCGAAAATCACATCTTCCACAGCGTATTCGTTTCCAGGCAGCGCACTAGGAAGTGAATCCACCGCAAATATAAACAGCATTAAGGCAGAAACCAGCACCAATGGGGACTCTAAAGCCAATAACAATGTAGAAGAAGAAAAGGTTGACGATTCGATGTATGAATGCAATATTTGTCTCGATACTGCTAAGGATGCAGTAGTCAGTTTATGCGGTCATCTCTTCTGTTGGCCATGTTTACATCAATGGTTGGAAACACGTCCAAATTGTAAATTATGCCCAGTATGCAAAGCAGCTATTGGTAAAGATAAGGTGATTCCGCTATACGGGCGCAATAGTACCAAACAAGAGGATCCCAGGTAAGATTTATGAAAATATTTTGGTTTTTTGTGGTTTTCAATCTTGAACTATATACATTAGGCCGGGTCGATTTGTGGGGAGGCAAAAAAATCGCCCATTGCTCTGTGAAAATCATATTCTAGGGATCAAAATAAGAAACTTTGCCGAAGGAATCATACCTCTAAAACGAATTCTGATGTCCCCCAATTTGGGTCGAACTTTTTAGTTTCTTTTCTCATGTAAAGGCCAAAAATGGTGATATTTTGCAATGATTGTATGGGGAACCCCCCAGGGGAGTTCCAGGGCGTGTGCCACTGGCATGGGTGGATCGGCCGTCCAAAGTTAGTGGGGGTTGGTCATACATTTGGACTCGATTGGAGCACTCTAAATGGGTCAAAGTGGGATTTTTCGTTTGACCCAAATTGGGGGACATCAGAATTCGTTTTAGAGGTATGGTTCCTTCGGCAAAGTTTCTTATTTTGATCCCTAGAATACGATTTTCACAGAGCAATGAGCGATTTTTAAATCGACCCGCCCTAATATACATTCATGTATACAGTTAAACCGCACTCTCTGACCCATAAAATGTTTAATTTTTTTATCAGAAATAAAGTACCACCACGCCCTGCTGGCCAGCGCACTGAGCCGGAACCACAGCAAGGCTTTCAAGGATTCGGTTTTGGTGATGGTTTCCATATGTCTTTCGGTATTGGTGCTTTTCCGTTTGGCTATTTCGCTTCATCGTTTAATTTTGGCGAACCACGAGCAGCCGGTAAGCACTTTCCCATACTCTTTGTTTTCTACTTCAATACTAAATGTTGTGCTTTTCAGCCGCCAATCGTGGCACAACACAATTCGAAGATGAGCAGCAATTATCCAAATTATTTCTGTATTTGGCAGTCTTGTGCATTGCTTGGTTGTTGTTCGCATAGCAATACTAAATTAGTTGGTTATACTTACATACATAAATAATATACAATATATTTGTGCAAAGAGCCCTCTTTTAATTTGTTGCTCCATGCTTGCGATTATTAATAAGAATTCTAACTTTATACTTGTATGCATTTTATTGAACCCACTTACATACGAAATTATACATACTTACACTGAGAAATAATATAAAAAAGCAAAGATCTTTAAAGGTAAAATTATAAAAAAAAAAAAAAAAAATTAATAAATGTGTGCAAAGAACTGAAAACTGGACTTGAAACTGAATGAAAAACTTTCACAACAACGGCGTTTGTGAATAACTACAAATAATTTTGTAGAATTAATCGGAATCTTTTGCTAACAAACTACTAACAGTCACAAGTTGCGACGAACGTTTGCAGAAACTTATATGAATTACAAGCATCTCCTTCCTAGTTTTCAAAATTCCTGATTTCTTTTTATACATTTTATTTTTATTTAAATATTACATTTTAAAAGAATTCAAAATTCCCCAAAGGTGTTTGTGATTACTAAGATTATGAACTGAATATGTCAATGGATTTTAGTCTAATAGTTGGTTATTTGTATCCCAAATAAAATTCTATACTATATACTACTTCTTATGCGAATATATGTATGCAATTGATTTTAGAATGATTTCACGATATCACTTTGTCGGTGTAAAACCAAGGAAAGGTAAAAAGTAGCGGTAATTTACAATAGAGGTTCTGATCAAGCGATTGTCGGCAGAAACTCGAGCCGAAGTAGAGACTTGACCAGAAACTTCCGCAGCGCAGCAAATTATGAACTCCACGGAGATACGAATTCTACGTGCTATATCGGGGCATACCAGACTTGATCTCATGACAACCGGTTCTACGTTACCGGAATGACTCGGGGCGGGTTTTTTCCGATCAAGGGCTGTCACCCAAATAAACTAACTCTGCCAAGTGCACCGTACCTCACCCTACGTCTATCGTCGCTGGAGCAACTCTATGCAGCCAGGCTGCTCCAAACACTTCTGTACAGGGCTGGCATTGAGTCCAACCCTAGACCTGAAGTATATTTCTGCTGCGGCTCAACCCCAACTCAACATCGGTTAGATGCAACCAGAGCGACGGGTGATACTATCTTAAGACCTACTCAGACCTTGAAAAGCCCAAGAAGTGGTCCACACGGTATGTGAAAACATGTTGCTCAAGCCATCTGGCGCCGTCAACCTCTACGGCTGCTGCCTCAACCAACATAATGGCACAACAAACCAGCACCATAAATCGAAACTTTACAGTTCCAAGCAGATCACCAGAACGAAACAACTCGGCCATGCGATGCTAAGCTCGAAATATTTAGTATACTTACACATATAGGCCCTGTTACCTGCTACCCGGCTGGATATCACCATGAAATAGGTGCACTTATCAGAGGTGAAACCCGATTGGTAGTAAGTGACGCTAATGCAGAGCAGATAGCCGACTCGACATTTTTCACAGTGAATGACGACGCCCCCACCAGGATAGTGGGCAATTCCAGCAGCTCGCCTGGCCTAACGAGTGCTAGCTGGTCTGATAAATAGCATAACCTGGCGACCTATGCTATCATTGACTTTAGACCATCAACGCATTACCATCTCGATTGAGAGACCTGCCGACTTTGCCTCTGCAAATCACCGGTCATACATTAACTTTAACAAAGCTAACTGGGTCGGCTTCGCGAAATTTACCGAGGACGCCTGGGTGAACGCGCATTCCGCAAGGTTGCTGAAGCAGCCGTTTTAGCAATTGAGCATGACCACCTACATCTGGCCAACGTTTTCACGACAATCTGTTCTACGTTACCGAAAGGACCCGAATTTATATCTGGCCAAGGACTGTCACTCCAGCAGCAATCCCCGTATGTAAGTATGATGCATGTTTATGCTGCTACAATAACAACAGCCATTGGTGTAAGTAAGCTCTGGTCCACCGTAATGTCCTTGTCGAACCCGACGAATTACAACGATAAGGTGGCAATAACTTTTAGCGGTTGCACTTCGTCGGAAGAGATGAGCGAGCTGCTTTAGTCGCAATTCATACTGCATCCTCCGGCCGACAGGTCCCCACATCGTGCTACCAGCCGGTTGAACAAGAGTGCACCACTTAATTTCTTCAGCGAAGAGCTTTAGGTGGTCATCAAGAAAGCAAAAGTTTCTAAAGCCATTGGCCCAACTTGTCCATGTAGTTCTCATAATTCTTGATAAGTGAAAAGCAGGGAGAGTGGTCCCACTACTGAAACTTGGGACACCCGCCAACCAATTCTTGATGAAAACTCTATACGAAACACCTGACCCCAGCCACATGACAGCATGGATTCCGCCGAGAGCACAGTACCACCACAGCACTCACTACCATTAACACCGCGGGCTTAACCAAAACTGCCCCTGCGAGAGGACTATCCTAGTAGCGTTGGACTTGAAGCAAGTTTTCGGAACTGCCATCCAATCTACGTTACTAGACGATATTATACAGTTGACCCTCCTGACGGGACTGAAGAGGTGGCCCGCGAACTTTCTGAGTGGTCGCCAATCGTGAGTCATCTTTCGAGACCAAAACTCAAAACAGAGGAGGATAAGGCAATGCGCTCTGCATGGTGGTGTCCTTTCTGCCTTGCTTTTCAACTTCTATATATCGAAGATACCCCAACCACCAGACACTTTCTCGCTTTTTCACCGCGAGAAATTTCCAATTTTCCCTCACTAAATCCTCGGCGACGATCTTTACCACCTGGGATAAGGAGGTCAAACTAAAGCTAAAGATCAAACAACCGCAATTGCTACTAAGATACAAAACCGCAAGAAGGCCCTAAAATTGCTTGCCACCAGTATTTAAGGCAAAGACAAAGAAATGTTGCTGGCGACACGTAAAGAAATTGGTCGGCCGGGTAAAGCTCCAAACCTGTAAAAATACTGCTTTCAGGACAGCCGTGGGATGTCTTCTGATGTCTCCCCTGCAACACCCACACAATGAAGCATCGATGCTTCTTGTAAAGGAGCACAACAAAATGCTCAACAAGTAGTTTCTGCTTGAATGCTACCGTAGGTGTCTCCCCTGCAGACATTTGCTTGAGCCCGAGCCACCTCCCAGGCACACCAGGAGACATCTCTCAAACTACACTGACGAGATCCAGGATAAAATACATTTACAACTACCGGACTGGATAGTATAAAGGCAAACACTAAACGACATTCATCGGGAGACCCTTACCACTTTCCTAAATTCCCGACCCCCGAATGTCGTCATCGGATTCCAATCTAACTTATTGCAGATGAAGAACCTCAGCTCCTGCGCGAGAACCGCTTAACTTTGGCCCAATTGCGTTATTGTTAAACTCTTACCTATCCAAAATCGACTACGATATACCCAACATATATACATATGTCCAGCATGTGAAGGCACAACGCACGATACTTACCATATCTTCATATGCTCTATTAAACCTACTCACCTAACACCCCTCTCCCTCCGGACCCAACCGAAATAGCACGTTTTCTGCGCCTACCGTTAGATGAGATAGGCTATGTTGGTGTAATTTAACTATCAACTATCCAATTAATTTTGTACAGTAAGGCATGTGATTGATGCTAATTTACGTTATACGAGGGTTGCCTTTTATGTTTTGCACCTTTGCAATACTACGTGAGATAAGCTGTAATATCATAATTTTTTTGAAAAAGTTTGGTATTTTTAGCATAAACATTCATAAAACGTTTTGACTTATGTGCTTTTTTCAGTGAGTTGAAAAATTCATCTCGGCCGAAAGATAGAATAAAATGTGGACAATTTTCGTGCGATGATTTATTACGATTCCCGACACGGATTACCTATACAGAAGTGCATTGACCAACTTTTTGCGATTTTTGTCGTTTAAGCATCTAACTTAGCCCCTGTAAAACGTTGCTACAATAAGTTCCAACGTGGTTATCGATCCTTGCAGGATGTATTTTGTGAAACCCGTTCAACAATGATTGTTGTGTGAAAACAATCGATGCTGTGTGTCAGTTGATAAGGCAAGATCGTCATGTGATATATCGCATGATAAAGGCATCTTTGGGCATTAGTGGTACCAGCATACATTTAATATTGCATGAACATTTAGTCGTCAAGAAGATTTGTTTTCGATGGATATCGAATAATTTGACAATTTCCCAAAAAAGGACTCGTGCCGATTGGTGTAAGGAAATGTTGAAAATATTCAGTCACGATTGTTTAAATCACGTCTATGCTATTTTGACAGATGATAAATCTCGTATATATGTATATAAGCCGAAAACAAAACAGCCATATGGAGTATGGGTGTTCCAAGGCGAGCTTAATTCAACAAATCTTGTTCGCAGAAGATCCCCAAAGCAAAGCTTTTATTTTGGGAAAATCTGGTCATGTCGCAACTGTGCCATTAGAAAAATTTGAAACAATCAATTCTCAGTGGTACACAACTGTGGATACTAGACTGGACGGGCAACCCTGACAACAGAATCAACATAAAAACGTAACTGAATAAACGCTACATTTCGAACAAATCGCCGGCGTGGATAGACCCGTTTGGAGAATTAAGGAAAACCAACTGTCGAAGACGAATTATCCTTCACCAATGCCAGACAATGCGAGTTCTCACGTATCGGCTTACACAAGAGAGTTTTTGAGCAGTCAAAAGATCGAATTAATAGGTCATCCTTTCTACAATCCTAATTTGCCACGTAATGATTTATTTCTGTTCCCGAATATCTAAAATATGTAAAATACGAGGTCAAGGTTTTTTAAGGCCTCAAGATGCTTTTCAAGCCTTTAAATAGCTACTTTTGGAGGTATACACTTCTGAGGGGCAAACGTGCTTTTCTTTGGCTCAAGCGAATGCAGAAGTGTATTGACTTCCAAGGGGAATATTTAAAAAAAACAATTAAGCTATTTTCATTATTATTTTACTATGTTTTTGTTATTAGTCCGGGAGCTTGGAGTCTTTTTGACCACATCATTTCATGCCGACTGATTTTAATACGCTATAAACGCAGCTGACCATCATTATTATATTTTCATATGTATCCAAAATTATGTAAAAAATTGTCAATCGGCATAAAGTAATTTTACTTTTTAATTTATTTTACAAGTTCAGCTGACGTGTTTCCCCCTCTACCTCGCAGCTGACTATTTTTGTTTTTATTCTACTAAATGTCAACAATACATGAAAAAAATTTCAGCCGGTATTAAATGAGTTGGTAGAAATTTTTTTTTCGATACGTTTGGTACTCTCCCACAAACACACCCACCGCGGGTGCGCCAGCTGACGTTCACTTTCGTAATTCATGAAAGCTAAATCTCAAGTATAGTCAAGAATTTAACGGTACAAATATGCAGTCCAAAATCGACCCCTGGCTCCCGGACTATATAGGGCGCAAAATATTAAAGGCAAACCTCGCATACAAGTGATATTTTGGCACAAGATAAATCATTCATTTCGCATTTCGGTTACTTGATTGCAATTACTTTTTGCGTCAATGTAAATAATTAATTGACGGCATATTGCTTTGGTTCAAGCCATACATTTATCGAAGTTTTATTGAATCAAGTGCTTGCTTGACAGTAAGAAATTAAATTTATAATTCATGGCTTTACGGTTAATTGATTTTCACATGAAAAATTATTTTAGTGCCTTTCGAACGAAAGTGATGAATTATTTATGCAAAGTTGCTCTCTTTCTCTTTGCTCTCTCTTACACAATTGCCTACCCGTCTGCACAATAACGGATAAGCTTTGACATTTTCACTTTAAATTTTTGAGTGAATTTCTAATATAGTTTTGATAAGCCAATCAAATGACCTTAAAGTAATTGATGCAAACATAACACCTGCACTGGCTATTATTTATGAATACTCGTATTTGTGTGTACGAGTATGAGTATATCTGGTAGAATACACCAACAATATTTCTCTGCACAATAAATTGCCGCAGAATTTCATGAATATCAAATATGTGCAAGTGTGTGATATGCAGGTGTATACCAAATTTTTGTTTGTGTTTATTGTACGTAGCGGTTACCACTTCTCCTTATCGTTGTTGTTGATCGCCATGACAGGCGATGTCTGGTAAATAGAATTTGTCTGTTTTCTTAGTAAAATGAGACGTACTCATACATATGCAAAATATTATAATACGATATTTGTGGTTGTTGTTGATGAAACTTTGCATGTGGGTGTTAAATTGATTTTATGCTATCGTAGGAATATTAGTTACGTAGACTTATCACCATCTTTTTTAGCTCCATGTGCAATCGACACTTGTTGCATAATAAAATATTGTGTGTGTGCGAAGAGTTGGCTACAATGTGATGTGAACTATGAACTGTATGTGAAGTAAAAAATAAATGTCCATTGCATTATTCATGAGTTGGATTTGAAGACTTAGTTGCTTTTTTGTGGTTATGGACTAAAATTTAAGTTAACATATAAAAATTAATGCTAGGCAAATAAGCGTAGGCAGAAGTTGCAGCTATAAAAGAAGTGAGTAAATACGTATGCCGTAACAAAAACAACTATAATTTATTCTCGGATAGCCAGGCGGCCAATAAATCAATGAATGAGGCTATACTAAGAACAAATGTTGCACAGGAATGCCGGGCAGCCCTAAATGATATTAGTGGCGTATTCGAAGACAGCCTTATTTGGGTTCCGGGGCACAGAGATATTTGGGGAAATTATATAAGTAAAGCCGATGAGCTAACCAGGTAAGGTACAACTCTTCAACTGCTTAGTGGTAGCAGTACCATTGGGATGCCTATGGCCACGAGCAAACTAATAATTAAAAACAACATTATTCAAGAACATTAAAAGAGAATTTCCAGTGACTCCCTTCCAGATGTCTCTGTGTATAAATCGGGTCTAAGTGAAAGTAATGTCACAGAACCCGTGACTGAAAGCAATTATGAATTATTAACATGGCCGAAACAGAATGGCAGCAGACAGTGGATAACGATTTGACGGGTGGTAAACAGCTGATCTACTCCTATCGGAAAATTCGGTCGTTTAAACACAATTGCGTCGGGACAGTTCGCAGCTGAGATTTTGTGGTGACAATAAAATTAATTTTGTGATAAAATCTTTTCGTTTGTTTTATTTGTGAAGCAACTCCTTGAAGCTAATTAAAAAAAAAATGCTATCAAAATTATTGATATTTTGCAGATTTCTTGTGCAAATTGAATATTATTTCCTTGTTATTTGCTTGATGTTGCTTGCAAACCAACAATTTTCCATCAAGTGATCCGAAAACTAACCTTCAGTCTCAAACCCGTCAGCGAAAATAGAAATTAATCTAAATATTTTACTCGTCGTAAAATAACCGACACGTACTTTTATTTTTTTCGACATTTTTCCGGTGAATATTGTAAGTTTGAACTTGAACTGACCTTCAATTTGACGGCGCAAGGATTAACGGACAATGAATTGAGATTAAGCAACCCCAAAAAAGTGTGTATCAATTGTTTTAGATTTTTCCGGTGACTATTCTAGGTGTCTCCATTAGGTAGTTAGGGGACGATTTCATCCCTTAAGGCCTTAAGGGGTTGGAAATTTGCGTACATACTCTGATGTGTTACTGTTGATTAGAACTGCCCTAAAAATATACCAAACCGATTTTGAATATTTATAATTTTTATAAATTAAAAATTTTTTTAACATAAATCATTTTTTTTATTTTTCTGAATTTTTCATAAAAATTCCCGAATTCAGGCTGCGTTTTGATATTATTATTATGATTATTATTATATAATAAAAAAAAAGAAAGTTGAAATTCAGGCCTAGACAATATCTTCAAAATCATCTACGAACATTAAAAAAATGATTAAAATCGGTCGAAAACTGGATCCTGTAGCGATTTTTGAACGAAATTGATTGCAAAATCCCCCTTGTGCGATGGTAAGAAAATCCGTAATTCTTTGCATTTTCATGCGGTTAAATGTGTTCTAATTTTGAGAGCGGGTAACCGGCTGTCGGGTACCCAAATTGCTGGTGGTGGAAAATTTTCCAGCATAAAATATCACATTTTCAAAATGAAATGCCACTTTCCATTCTTATTCCATTCCCCCACTTTGCAAATTTTTTGGATGCGTGAATAGCAAAAGTTCACCATTTTATTAAAAACTTCTCATTTTATTTACAATTAAAAAGCAAAAAATAAATAATAATAATGCATGCCCATACCGACAGCTTTCTATTCGTTGTGGAAAACTTTATCTTCCGTCTCCAAATTCTTTTTGTATCCTTACTTTTTATTCTTAAAATTAACCAATCGACATATTTGAGATTCATATTGTATTTAAATTTGAGCATACATTTTCTGGTATTGGTCTTAGTTGTTGTATGTTCTGCTAATTAGTGACAATAATCAATATTTAAATTACCTTAAGCAGTTAATGTTGCTTTGGCATAGTGCGGTGACGTCACATTTGGCTAGAGCGCCGTATTACCATACTTATAATGCTTGTCAATAATTCTCTCCCACATTTGCCAACATAAATACTTGCCAAGCCGGATTTCATAGCGATTAATAACCTCCTGATTCGATGCTCACTTATGGAAACCACTCCGATAAAAGTTTTTTAATTTTTGTCTTTTTGATTTAAGTTAATTTATCCTCTGGATTTGTAAACAATATTTTTAAGTACACTGGTGTATTTTCACTATAAATCTCATATATGTCTCATTTATCATTTGAGCACTAATCTTTTATAATTTTCTTCCAATAAAATGCTGCGAAAAAGCTAGAGAACATAAAAAGATGAGAGAGTTTGAAATTGAAAAATGTAAAACCAAAAAAAAAAAAGAAAAAAAATGTGAATCATTTTAACTAGCGAATCCAGCTTTGGATAGTTAGCATTTCAACAGAGATGTAACAGAGTTGAACATTTCTTCACCATTAGCAGAGGTTAAAATGTTATGGCAGAGAATGTTAATGGAATGTTCTCTGGTTATGGTAATCCATATTTGAATAATCAAGTTAAGTGACTGCGACCGCTTTCTTCGTTGGCGCTAGCAGCTGAAGTCTAATGTGTCTTTTTTTATTGTCAGAGTGACTTCGGACGCAGGTGGTTTGCAAACTTAAATCTTGATTGGCGCGATAGCTGCCAATTCTTATCTCTTTTCCACTGTTTTACCCCTACTTTTACATTTTTTAACAGCGCACGAAATCATATTGGCACTGCGATTCAATTTAAGCAACATTTGACTGCACTGCAATGCAAATTTTTTGTTGGACTAAGTTATCAAAATATTTTCCATTATTTAATAAAAATGCATGTTCTTCGAAACTTCATTGGGGATTTTCTAAGTAACAATTTGTATTGACAACTAACCCAAATTAAAATTTTTTTGTTTCAAAAATGCCACACCTTGGATGTAACAAAGCCTTAACGGAAAAATGCGTTTTCAATGCACTGTAACTCATAATGAAGTCCATATGCATTAATTTGTATGTATGAATTTTAAGATTTCCAATTGCGGTGAATTAACTGTTTGTGATGGAGTGAAATCTTTGTTGCAGACCAGTATTTGAAGTCCTCATTATTTAGTTTTATTTCCTAACTACACCCAGCTTTTTTTTATAGGCCTTTTTTTACACGATTTCGGAATATTACGGTTGACTACACGAAATTTTCGTTCTTGTACGAATCTCAGAACAAAAAATGTTTTTTTAAACAAAACATAATTCTTAAAAGGTTTTCTTATTAAGAAAGCATTTTTCGTGTAAGAGCAATAAACACATTTTGGAACAAACCACGTACAATTATGCATGAGGATTTCAACATAATCTTAAATCTGTTATCCTAACAAGTATTGTGCAAAGTGGCGCAAAATTGATCATCTAATTTCGATTTTGAACTATTTTTTTACTAAAAACAAATTTGAGGGATGGAAATCTTTGTTTGACCTTTAAGCGTTCCATTTCTTTCCTGTGTGTTCGCCTCTCTAGTTTACAAGTGTAAAAAATAACTGAGGTATGATGTCATTTGCAAAAAGTGTACATTTACCGATAGGGTGATTAATTTTGTGCCATCTTGTATACATTATAATAAAAATTTGTAACTTGTATAATTTGTTACAACGAAAAACCAACAGCCGGGGTTATTTATTTGAATAAAACCCGACAGATGGGCTGGGCATATCTGCCTTAGTATCTTGTATCTACTGAAGATAGCAATTTTGGTCCAGACATGTGCAGTTTTGTCCCGCTGGATTCCGTGTAGAGTCCAGAGCCGGAACCGTACTCGGTCATGCAGCCATCCGTGAAAATGCGAAAACAGCATTTGCCGGGCTCATTTCAGAGTTGGACCACAATTGAGCCTCTGGCAGCACCACACTGTATCTATTTTCAAGTACAACTCTTGTTGGCATGGAGAGAATCGTTGGATTCTCACATGTGTTTCATGAACGTGCAGAAGCAAAAATGTCCCTCCACGCTCATGGACCATATGTGTTTCAGGTAGAAATACGCTACATCCGGTTTTTTTTTTAAATTATTATTATTACTAAAAAAAATAAATTATTCAAAAACCCCTGTTGGACTTGTCGGTCAATTTTGCATTTTTGTATTGGGACAGGGAACGTGTTAAGGCCTCTCCTTGGATGAAAGCTTCAAGTCATGGTAGACCATCTAATGTCGGGCCTAAAGTACTCGGAAAAGCTCCGGTGCAACAGATGGTCACAGTGCGTTGTGGTCTCGACAAGGTCCTCCCAACTCCCGCGTGAGAGAGTTTACTCATCCAGTCCACTGATGCATAGGTGTTAATAGATCTTATCATAGCCGTGTAGATCCATAGGATCTTGCTAGGAGAAAGACTTCACGTTTTCCCAAAGAACGTGCCAAAGCTGTCATTGCTTTGGATGCCTTTGATTCAACGTGTGACTTCCAAAGAAGTTTACTATCGAGGACTACTCCAAGATATTTGATTTCTTTAGATAGCTGGATTGTGATTCCTTTTAGCTTAGGCAAAACGAGTCCATAAAGCTTCCTCCTTCTGGCAAAGAGGGCAATACCAGTTTTGATGGGGTTTGCCGATACTCCATTCGCACAGCGCTAAGTATCAATTATATCCAGAGTTTTCTGCACTTTTCTATAGATGTTCATAAGCGAGGGGCCCGAAAGTCTTTCATCTTATAAGATTTGTTATTGTTGTGGAACATATTCCCAAATTTACCATCTACATTTACGTTTTTTGTTTTGCACGCATTTCTATTTAAGAAATAAAAAAATTATATAAGGGGTTGGGGAAGTCAGAGGCCCGAAAAAATGATACTTTTCATTAATTTTTTTTGCTAGTCAATTGCTTTATTTTACAAAAATAAAAACATAGCATTAATACCTACATCATGTTTGGACTTGACTTTAGCAAAATTTCAAAAACAAAAAATTAATAGTTGTAAAAGTTATCGCTGTTTGTATGGAGCCCGTTTCTCCAGAAGTCGCTTGCAGTGACCATCCGAAGTCCTTGGATATTCATCTAAAATCAATCGGGCAAGAGAAATTAGTTTTATTAATAGATAATCTTGTACCTGATCGAAGCGTTTTTTCAAAATTAAAAAATATGGCGACCTCAGGAAATACTTTTCAGATTTTCGATAAAAAAACCGACAATTAATAGTTTAAAAAAATCGGAATCTTTGAAAAATATCCTTCGATCAGGCACGAATTTTTTAAGCTTTTCAAAAGCAGTATACATTTTTTTGGAGTTTAACAAGCGGGTTTTAAGTTACAGTGATCACCAGTTCAAAGAACATAGTTTTGAGAAAAACGCATTTGGAGTTTTTTCTATTTGCTCCGGAGCGCCCGAGCATGCTTTGTTAATCGTTGAATAACTCGACAAGTGTTTTTTCGGATTCACTTCAAATTTCCATATAATATTTTTGAGATAAGAAAATGCAAAAAAAATTCATCTTTTTATAGTCTGACTACTCCTAATCCCATAATACAATACAAAATTGCAAATTTATATTAGTTAATTTAATTTATTTAATTCCAGTTTAACAGTTGTAAGAATTGCAAAACAAATTGTTTTTCTAATACTAAGCAAAAGTAAAATTATTCTCTCTCTCTCGTACTCAAAAAGAGAATTTTTTTTGTATTGTACTTTACCCTATTCCCCTCAAATGAGACTCGTACAAATGAAATTCACTTTGCGTAAGGCAGTGTCAAGTTGTCTGTACTGCCTTTTCAATGCCCTCTAATTATACAATGGATCTACAATTATGTACGTCGCAGCAAAGAGACGCTAGTTTTTGAACTTTAACTCTGCGCAATATTGTACATATTTTATCATTCATATTAAACATATTTACATTTTTTTCCTTTAACTCCTATTGAAGCAAATGGCTTCATGGGGCGTATTTTACCGTTCATGGAGCAACTTTATTTGCTTACTCTCTGACGCTGCTCAGCTGCATGTAACGGATCATATGAGATTTAGTAGTGTGTATGCAGAAACAACACTAAACTAAATCCATTACATCAGAACCAAATACTCAAGCCTACTAAGTTTGTTTTTTTCCTAACTCTACTATATTTCAAATACTACCTGGTATTTTCTGTTCTCAATAATTCATTTAAACTACATAAATTTCTACACAGTACATAGAAATTGAAATCAAACCAACAACACAAATGAAACAGGTATCTAACGCACACATACATATAAAGGTATAATAGCAAAGAAAGCAATTGTGTATGTGAGAAAAGAGAAACGTTTTTACTAGCAATGCTTCTTGAAGTTATCCTGGGCTTCATATCGTCATCGTTATTATCATTGCTATCACGATGGCCAAGCACTCAGCGCTGCATGTTCACTTGAGTACACACACACATACACTTACAATAAATAAATAAGTGTAGAAAATTGCGCACCAGTTGTTATTATTGTACGTGCCATGCCTTTACGGAAGCATATCCAACTCTTGGCTTTTCAAGTTTTACTCCTCAAATAGACGCTTTCTATTCTCCCATTTAAACCAATTTAAGTTTTAAATGGAAAACTTTTAGCAGCCGCTTTGTTAGTTCAAACCACTTTTTCTATTTTCTAGTTTAATTTAGTCTGTGGTGGCTTGGCAGTACAGATTGAAATATTTAATAGAATATGGATATATTTCAGTACCTTAATAGCCGGATGAGACTTTATCAAAATTAAATAGAAATAGAAAGCGCACAAAATACACTAAACAAGTTTTTTTGACTAATAATATTTTTTTTGTAAAATTTACATCCGTAGTTTTCTATTGCGAACTTAAGAAATGAAAAATTAGACTATTGAAATTAAGAAGCTTTCAAAGCTTGGGGTCAAAGTCGTACTGGCAGTAAATATCGCAAAAAAACAAGGCGATAACAATCAACTACACCAACAATAATCACGTAATGATAAATAGCAATGAAGTGAACTTCGTTGATAGCTTCTGCTACCTGGGCTGCATTATAGCAGCGGACGGCGGAGCAGACGACAACAGATTGAGCAAGCCAAAGGCTGCATTCGGCCGCTTATGGAAAATTTGGGCAAATCCGTAATTCGAGAAACACTTGCTGCAATATATTCAACGCATGTATCAATTCGACGCTGCTATATGCAGCAGAAACTTCAATGCTTCACCAACAAATCTCTTGTTCTTAATTGGCGCGATTGGTGCTAATCAACCCAATCTGAGCAAAGCTGAGCGAATTATAGCACTATCACGGAGGAGATTTGACAGTTTTGTTGTTTACAACCGGTTTTCATGATTTTTGATTAAGAAAGGCTGAAGGAGTCACAATCCAACTAGCCAAGGAAATTAAATGTCTCGGAGCAATTCTCGATAGTAAGCTCCTCTGGAAATCACACATTGAAACAAATTCATCCAATGCACTGATAGCCTTCTGGCAGTGCAAGGTTGTTTTTGGAAAAACGTGGAGTCTTACTCCTAGCAAGGTCCTATGGATCTGCACGGCTATGATAAGATCTATATCACTTATGCATCAGTGGTCTGGATGAGTAGACTCCCTCTCGTGGGAGTCAGGAAGACCTTGTCGAGCAAGGGACAACAAAGTAGGCATGGACTTCAATCCAACGATCTTTGCCCTGCCCCTTGAGTTCATACCATCCAGAGTCGTGCCTGACAAGAGATATAGTGTGGTGCTGCCAGAGGCTCAATTGTGGTCAAACTCAGTAAATGAGCCCTGCAAACACAGTTTTCGCATTTTCACGGTTGGCTCCAGGACAGAGTACGGTTCCGGCTCTGAGGTCTACGTGGAATTCAGCGGGACAAAACTGCACTTTGCTCTTGGACTGCATGGATCTGTGTTTCAAGCGGAGGTGGACCTATATATGTCTGCAGCGACAACAAAGCTGCGCTCAAGGCCTTAGACAGCCCCCCAACCACTTCCAGGGTAGTCGAGTACTGTAAATTCAGGCTTAACTATGTCGGTAGACATAATAGCCTGATGGTAGCATGGGCCCCGCTACACGTGGGCATCGTGGGTAAGGAGACCTCTGACTCCTTACCTAGGATGGGCTCTGAGGACAGTTTCTTTGGCCCGGAGCCCGTTCTGCTACTCCTTTCTTGAGCCATCAAAACGACGGTTAGAAAACGGTTTACTCTAACCCACAAGCGAGCTTGGCATACTGATAGAGGCTGCAGATAGACTGATGTTACCTGTCATGTCCGACCGACTGTCGCAGTTCCTCCTGTCACTAAGCCGAGGGGACTGTAGGAGGCTGGTTGGACTGATCATGGGCCAATTTCCAATGGCAAATCATATGGAAAAGGTAGACATCTCAGACAATGCACTCTGCACATCATATGGAGAGGAGGATGAGACGGCGGCCCACTTTCTGAGCGTCAGTCCCACCTTCGCTCGCATCAGGCTTGAGCTCAGTACAATGGATTTAAATGGGTCTGAAAGTTGTACTTGCTAGTCTATTCCGACAAAAAAGAATGGCTAGCGCTTTTGCATCTGAGCAATTATATTGTAAGGTTACTGAGTTATCGCACTTTTACTGAAAGGTTATATGTCAAATTTAAATAAAGTTTGGGAAGCCATCATGAATCGTTTAACGGCAGAACAACGCTTACAAATTGTTATTATTTTTATCATCGGTCCTTATTTCTTTCGAAATGAGGAAAGAGCTGCCATTACTGTTAATCGCGAGCGCTTTCGAGCCCTGCTGACTGAATGTTTGTGTCCAATATTCGGTTCCAACAAAATGGCGCAACTGGCCATACAGCTCGGTTAACAATCGATTTATTA
This sequence comes from Anastrepha ludens, assembly GCF_028408465.1. Taxonomy (NCBI): domain Eukaryota; kingdom Metazoa; phylum Arthropoda; class Insecta; order Diptera; family Tephritidae; genus Anastrepha; species Anastrepha ludens. The sequence goes on along the minus strand of NC_071499.1, from coordinate 45,348,499 downwards.
CAATATTTAAGCCACAATTGACGCCATACGAACAGATCTATTGGAAAAATTAATCAAAAATTTAACTTATCGATTGGAGCGTATAGCTCGTAGCTGCGGCGGATATGGCAGACATTACATTAAAAAAAATAAATACCATGAAAGTAACTACCAGATTATAATAAAAAAAAATTATTCTGTATTATCATTTTAAGCTCTCAAGCTCTCAAAAACACCTGGCATGTTTGTAAGAAAAGCAATATAAAATATTAAATCAGAATTTCAATAAATTTTTATATGATTATCTTGTTGAAAAATATTGTAGAAATATTTTCTTGACACGTTGAAATGAGAGCATTCTTTGCAAGGCAAATCTATTAAAGGAGGTATTGGTAAATCAGCTGATTTGTTTTTTTTACTTTCGCCGTGTCCATGTGGTGCCAGCAAAGAATAAATCAAGGCGAATCCATTTTTTCTTTTCTACTTTTCCAATACTTTGTTAATGACAATCAAACGTACAAAACATTGTTGTTGCTCTAGTGCTATCACTTTTAGTGCCTTGAGTCTGTGTTTACGAAATTATACATATGGAATCTTCTTCATTAGATATGTGATTCCAAGCAAACACATATGCATGCGTGTAAATATATTTTTATGAATGTATTTCGAACGCCATTCTCTGCAAGGCAAATCTATTAAAGGAGGTATTGGTAAATCAGCTGATTTGTTTTTTTTACTTTCGCCGTGTCCATGTGGTGCCAGCAAAGAATAAATCAAGGCGAATCCATTTTTTCTTTTCTACTTTTCCAATACTTTGTTAATGACAATCAAACGTACAAAACATTGTTGTTGCTCTAGTGCTATCACGTTTAGTGCCTTGAGTCTGTGTTTACGAAATTATACATATGGAATCTTCTTCATTAGATATGTGATTCCAAGCAAGCACATATGTATGCGTGTAAATATATTTTTATGAATGTATTTCGAACGCCATTCTCTCAGTAGGATATTTCATAGCAACCTTTTCTGTGCTGACGCTACTAACAATGTCGTACAGTTTGCGAATACTCATAACACTCAACTCTCATACACACACACAGTAACCAATAACACATTGTACCAGCTCAACTGTTGATATTTCCCCTCCTGCACTTGATGAAATGAATATTTGTACCCATGCACTTTATATTCAACTCAGCCTCATTGTAGCACACAGTAGTTGAGTAAAATGTATTTCTAGAAAATGTAATATTTTGCATTTGTGTTGTTGTAATGCAAGCATAGGTGTACGTATGCAAATATGGAATAGGTGTGTTCGTTAGAGGTATGTTGTACATAAATTTGTTTTAATAAGACACGAAAGAATATTTATTGTAAGGAATTTAGATACAAAATTCATAATAAAGAAGCCAGTAAGAAATCTGAAATCAGCTGGAATGTCATAAAATGGGAGTTGGTTTTAAGTTTTGTCCTTGAATTGAAAATTTAATCTACCGAAGTAGTGCCTATAAGGGACTATAAGAAATCCTTTATCAGAAATACTTGAAATATTATAAGAAAATTATGACTGATTTTTTATCAGTTTAATAAAAATATTCAACGAGATGTACATTTCGTGCATTAAGGGGACAGATACCAGTAAAATTTCGAAAAACATTTTTTTTTCATAAAATGTTAATGTAATCCTTTAAGAATATGTCAAAAAAATTTTAGAACGTAAATTGAAGTATTTCTTATATTATAGATCGTCAACCGTGACGGCTCTATTCTTAGCGTTCGAGCGCGGGGAGAGGTAAAATTACGTTGCCGTCCTTGGACGCGTTTTTCTCAAAACTATATTTTTCGAATTGGCGTGCACGATAACTCGAAAAGTTATTGAGCGACCTTCTTGAAATTTAGCACACATCTTTTTTATGATATTATTTTATATGTGAATTTACAGTTCGAAAATTTTTCGAAAAAAAAATTTTTTTTTAAGCAAAAAAAGTAGGAAAATTCGCCCCAAAGTTAATTTTTTTATTTTAAACTGCGAATTTTTTTCCTCTCCATTTGTTTTTAATTTACATATATAGAAATTATGACATTAATAAACAAAAAAATTATTGGCTTTTCGTACTCAGGTCACTGACGCCGATGCTACAATGCCCTCCGATTGAGAAGGCCATCTGCGACCTTCCTGGAAGAACTGAGTGTACATCCGCCATTTTAAATGATTAAAATAAAAAGAAAAAAAAATTATATTATTTTAATGTATAAACAAACTGTATGTCAATTTTGAAAAAAATATATTGACTTCTTCATTTTAAATAATTTTAATGAAAATCAGGGAAAATATGACCGTTTACAGGTATCTGACCCCTTAAGTCTGATTATAAAGCCCTCTTAGCCAAAATTTGAAATTTTGCTTCATCACCAAAGCGCCTATTAGCGGAAAATGTCAAAAAAAAGTCCACTGATGCTAGAAATACTAGGATTTTAATTAATTTTCGCAAATACTCCACCGCGACCAGCAACTTCGAATATAAAAAAAATAACTTAAAATCGCCAAAGTGGCAAAACTAAGAAATTACTTCTTTGCATACAACACAGACTTTTAGAAAAACTTTTTCATCAATTCCCCCGAAAAAAACCGAAACAGTTTTCCCTCATTTCTTCCACAAATTAAAGAATTCGTTCAATTTTCAACCAAGAATAATCGCTTAGTCCACTCACTCCCCTTAGAAAATGGGAGGCATTTAACATTTCTGTTCAGTATAATTTTGCAAATTACCATAAAAAACCGAGACGCTAAAAATTAGAGCGTAATGACCAATAAATTAGCCAGGATAGCTGTGGTCTGCCCATTTATAGGCCCACATCTATTTTGTGGCCTAGTAAAGGGTAGAGGAGGAGCAAAGAAAATCATACTGGGACAATCTACAGCATTTATCGCAATCAAAATCGATGATAGGTAGCTTTAACCTAAGCCGATTTAAAGATTGTGTGCCATTAAATAAGAATAATTTTAAAATCATTATACGAATTCTAACAGGACATTTTAGCTTACTAACTCGGACTTTACCCAATGGCAATGCCAGATTCTGTGGAAGAAACCTGAGAAAGATGAAACCGCCAACCAGGAATTATAGAGAAACAGATTGCGCCTTCCGAATTCGCCGTGTCGTAAGAGCCCATGAATAAAAAAGCAAAAGGAAAAGAAATTTGTTTGTGAAGAAGAAGAGTAGGCGAAAGCAATGGAAACAACCAAGCACAAGAAATTCACACACTTTCTTGCCACCTCGTCTTTCGCATAAAAATGCAAACGAAGTGCATTGGGAGGCTTATAAAGGATGGTTAAGTTTCAAGGGCTGGTATTGATTTTGAATAAAATACAATTCTTTTAAGAAATTATTATCATTTCTTTTTATTATGATAATATTGGTGTAGCTCAATTACGTATGAAACAAAATATTGGCCAAATAGCCGTCGCAGCTTCGGCGGTACACCTTCTTCGGATGGTTCAAATTTTCGATGACGCTAAGGCATAATTGAGGTTCTATGCCATTAATGTGCCGAATTATCTCATCCTTTAGCTCTTGAATTGTTGCTGACTTATCGATGTACACCTTTTCTTTCAAATAATCCCAAAGAAAGAAGTCCAACGGTGTTAAATCACATGATCTTGGCGGCCAATTGACATCGCCGCGACGTGAGATCGGCCATCAAATTTTTTACGCAAAAAAGCCATTGTTTCGTTAGCTGTGTGACAAGTGGCACCGTCCTGTTGAAACCACATATCGTCCACATCCATATCTTCCAATTCGGGCCATAAAAAGTTCGTTATCATCTCACGATAGCGAACACTATTCACAGTAACTGCCTGACCGGTCTTATTTTGGAAAAAATACAGCCCAATGATGCCGCCGGCCCATAAACGACACCAAACAGTCACTCTTTGTGGGTGCACTGGTTTTTCGGCAATCACTCTTGGATTATCATTCGCCCAAATACGGCAATTATGCTTATTGACGAATCCACTGATGATTTTCTTCACGAAGTGCGCGATATGCATTTTGATTTGAACGCTCGTTTTCACAATAAGCCTGAATAACTTTAACGCGTTGTTCGATTGTGTATCTTTCCATTATTCAAATTGAGTTAGTCTGAAATTGAAAAATGTCAATTGAAATGCAGAAAAAAGCTTGACGTTTAGGTGTGGTTCACATTCAATATCGGCCCTTGAAATGTAACCACCCTTTATTTGTGCTTTCACAATTTAACAACTGGCACTTCACTTTCATTAGTTTGTTTATTTTAAATCTCACAAATCACAATACTACCAACCCATTCACTGAATTTCCATAAACATGTAATTTCTCGCACTTTTTTTTTTTTGGTTTGCATTACGAAGGGAGCTGACGTCAGACTTGCCAAATTGGCGAAAAATAAAGTAACTGTCTTTTAATGGCTCCTCCTTAGATATTCAATTAATTCGCCTTGCCGCCAACCATGTGCTGCCAACGCGGGACCAAGCATAAATGCATAAGTGGGATCAAGTTCTTGGTAAACATATTTTAGCAAAGGAGAAAATAAATTGCAATAAAATAGAACAAACACTGGGTAAATTGATCTCAGAGAAATACTCCACGAGGGAGGCACAATAGATCTTTCAGGCTTAGCACTGCGACCTCCCCCTCAAAATCTCAATACTCATATCCCAGGGCAGTCAGTTCTGCGTTAAAGAAAAGGCGCGGATTTATGTATAACCGGCCAAAGATTTTCCCATCGACAGTATTCCCCTACATTTTAATTGGGAATGCTTTATGCGGGTATAACAACAACCACAGATGCCTCTTTCAAAAGTTCTTTAACTGCAAAAAAAAAAAAAAAACCGCAATCCTTATGGAATATTCATTTACTTGTGTATCTTGCATACTTTCAGGTGCTTTGAAAAAGCAAAGCAAAGACATATACATCCTAAAAATAATTTAGTTACATAGTGCTAAACTCATTCATAATATATTACAATAAAATATCCTCCAGGGAATATTTAACCATACAACAACAATCATGTAAACAAGCCACTTCCAGCTGTAACACACTTCCCTTGATAGTTGCGAACAACGCAGGAGTGTAATAAATCCGTACACAAGGCATAATAATAAACTGTTTTCAGTAACATACAGACATACCATACAAATATATTTATATATGTAAATGCTCGCTCTAAATTACACGAGTACAATAAGAGCAACAATTTCCGATAGGGGAAATGGGCACGGAGATGTTCAATCAACAACTAATTGGAGTTGACGTTCGTCGCAACAACAAGACTTTCAGACTCAACCCATTGGTGGAGATGCACAGTTAATTATCAAGGAAGAGATTCCAACAAATTTGCACGAAACATTTACCGAATACAAAAGTGTGTGCACTTAATTATTAAGAGACTTGCTAGTTAAGTTGTCAGTTGTATGTGAGTGTGAAGATTTACTTGCTATAAGTCCCTTGCCACAGTTGTGAATAATTCCATTGAATGAGCCTAGTCGGATGAAGGAAATGCCAGTTTGGTTAGCAGAGGTGCATTGCAGGTATGAATGAATGCACATATTTACTGTGAGCGTCAAAATAAAGTGTACAGCGTACATCAGTAGCATTTTAGCGATGTTGTACCGTAAAAAATACCGGTATATTTGGTTGTTTACTTCCTTTTTCGTTGCATTGCACGTTTTTTCATATTGTATTTTAATTGGTTGCGATCGGCGGAGTGAAAAGTTTTTGTCTACAGTAAATTAAATTATATTATTTATTTTTTTCAATAATGGGTAAACCAACTTCGACTGATGTTAGAGAACTAGTACTAAAGCTTCGCAATGAAGGTAAAACCTTTCGTGAAATTGGCTCTATTGTCAACAAAAGCCATAATACTATGAAAAAAATAGTTGACAAATACTAAGAGTTCGGCAAAGTAGAAAATCGTCCAGGTGCAGGCCGCCCAAAAATTTTAAATGAGACTGAATTAAGATCTATAGTGCGTGATGTGAAGAAAAATCCCTTAAAAAGTGCGCTCAAAATATCACAAGAAGTTTCAACTGCATCAGATACTAGCGTAAGTGCCAGCACAATACGTCGAGCGTTGCACGCAAATGGGTTACATGGTCGACTCCCACGAAAAAAGCCGCTAATATCGAAAATACGAAAATCGGGATGTTACTTTCTGGAATAATGTCCTGTTTATCAATGAAAGAAAGTTCGAGGTACTTGGTCAGAAAAAACCGGTTAAATTCTGGAGAACCAAAAAAGTGTGAGCATGCCGACCAAAATTTGATAATCACAGTTAAACATGGTGGTGATTCGGTGATGATGTGGGGATGTATGGCGGCAAGCGGAGTTGGCAATTTGGTTTTTATTGAAAGTACCATGGACAAAACAGATTATCTAAATATTTTACAAAATACTTTGATAACCAGTGTGCAGAAATTAGACTTGCAGGGATCAAGGATCTTTCAACAAGATAATGATCCCAAGCACACAGCAAAAATAATAAAAGAATGGCTGCTTATCGTACTCCTTAGACATTGGATCATCCTCCACAGCCATGGGATTTAAATCCTATTGAACATTTGTGGGCGCATTCAGACCGCCAAATCCCGAAAAGGGCAATCACCAATATGGATATGCTGGAACTCGCTATAAAGGAAGAGTGGGATAAAATTTCATGTGATGTGACAAAAAAACTAGTTGAGTCGATGCCCCGTTATCAAAGCAAAAGGGAAATCAACAAAATACTAAATCGATATCATTTTTGTAACGGGTGATCAATTAAGAGGAGTTTTATTCATTTGCGTTTTTTTTTACAGATCGCGCGCGAGTTGTGGCAAACTGTCATCGTGGATTTGTTGAACAGCGCTTGGCATTTCATCATGGAAAGACTCACACCGCAACAACGTCTACAAATTGTTCAACTGTATTATGAAAATCAGCGTTCTGTGACAAATGTTTTTCGTGCGCTTACACCGCATTATGGTCAACATAATCGGCCTGCCTTAAACACTATTCGACATACCATCAACAAATTTGAATCCGAATCTTCATTGGTGGATAATTCTCGACCGAATAGATCACGTCCAGCAAGAAGCATTGAGAATATAGCGGCAGTAGCAGAGAGTGTACGTGAAAACCGCGATGAATCGATTCGGCACCGTTCTCAGCAACTTGGACTGTCGTATGGAACAACTTGGTCAATTTTACGGAAGGATCTTCATTTAAAAGCATACAAAATACAGCTCGTACAAGAACTAAAGCCAAATGACCTTCCTGCACGTCACCGTTTTGCTGATTGGGCTCTTGAAAAGATTGAAGAAGATCCGCTGTTTTCGAGCAAAATTTTGTTCAGCGATGAGGCGCATTTCTGGCTCAATGGTTACGTCAATAAGCAAAATTGCCGTATTTGGGATGAAGAGCAACCAGAACAGGTTCAAGAGCTACCTTTACACCCAGAGAAAACAACGGTCTGGTGTGGTTTATGGGCTGGTGGAATCATCGGTCCATATTTTTTCAAAAATGATGATGGCCGCAACGTAACTGTGAATGGTGCTCGCTACCGTACCATGATATCGGACTTTTTGCTACCTGAAATTGAGTCTAATGATCTCTACGACATTTGGTTTCAACAAGATGGAGCCACTTGCCATACAGCTCGTGAAACAATGACTTTATTGAGAAGTAATTTCGGAGAGCAGCTGATTTCACGTTTAGGACCTATGAGTTGGCCACCAAGATCTTGTGATATCACACCTTTGGACTTTTTCTTTGGGGATTCGTGAAGTCCAAGGTCTATGCTGATAAACCAGCTACGATTGAAGCTCTGGAAGCCAACATTACGCGTGTTATTCACGACATACCAGTCGAAATGCTCGAACGAGTGATTGAAAATTGGAGCTTCAGAATGGACCACCTTAAGCGTAGTTGCGGCCAACATTTGAATGAAGTCATATTCAAAAAGTAAATGTCAAAGAATGTCCTTTCAAATGATAAATAAAGGTTTTGAACATAATTTACATTTTTGTTTTTTTTTAACTATTGAAAAAAGCACCTCATGATTGATCACCCGTTAAAATATATCTGTGTACACTTTACTTTGACGCGTAAAATATGCACTAAATTTTGTTTTTGTTTTAAAACTTTTGTTGTAGTAACTTATTTTTTGTTGTTTTCTAGTATTAAGTAGGGAATCAAATACTAATTTAAAAAAACATGAAATTAAAATATATTGTTTTGTTATAAACGACAGAAATAAAATCCATATTATAACAAAATGCTTTGTACATTTTATTTTGACGCTCACAGTATGTGTGATGTGCTCCAAATTTGCTCAATTACATACATACCATATTCATATACAAATTTGAAGTATCAGTAACGGGTATTTTGGGTTTCATTTACCTTCTTTCAACAATCTGCAGTGACTTGAAAAAGGTCGCCCGCCAGTCTCATTAGTTAATGTATGCTATTGAAATGTATATTGAGAACATATGTATGTACATATGTATGCATATTTGGTCAAAGGACCAAAGAGCGAAATGGATTGCCTATTGTACTCAAATGTGCTTTTCACTTCACATTAGCTACACCTGTAAGACCTTTCTGTTGATTATGCCATCATTTCCATAACTTTGATGAATTTGGTTGTGGTTGTTGCCATACTCATACATCAATGTTTGGATTATACAAACATATATACATTATATACATACATACATATGCATGTATTCATTAACATTAGGGTGACCGAAAGAAATTTTTTTTTTGCTCGATGCTATTCAGCAGGTTTACCCCAGTGAAACACCGATTGCTTTTAGCTAAAACATTTCTGTTACCAATCTTATTGTATGGATGTGAATTGTATGCCAATTGTGAGTTTGATAGTCTGTGGCGTTGTAAACTTAGTGTATCCTACAACAAATCTCGATACGTGTATTGTGTCAAACGTCGCTATTTCATATCGGTTTTTGCCTGAAAAATATTTGCTGTAAAATTTGACGATTTATCTGAAGTAAAGTGTCTAATGCTGCTTATCAAGGTCATCAAGGGACCCTAGTGGTCTAGAATATTCAAAAAAGCGGTTTTATTTATGTTACGGAAGTATACGCTTTTAAAAATATACAGCCAACTTTTTGGAAGAATATTCTCATTATTTTCGATTCCACAGCCGTTTTAGCAGGTAGAGTCAAATTCGTCACGCGGCGGCATCAATGGGAAATATCCGCTCTCAAAACTTTTAACTCAATTCTCTCAAAACTACATTTTCGGTCTGGTGTTGTCAAAAACAAAAAAACTTTTCAACCGAATCGTCTGAAATTTTAATATGCTATTCACAGCATCAATTGCTATCGCCCGTACTGGAATCATATTATTATTTCAATTATCTCGGATTTTTAAAGTGAAACTTCTCAGGCGTCGATGGACGAGCGAGAATGGAGAGTAAAATTTCAAGACCATGCAACGTTTTGGGCATTTTCGTTCCAAGATATAACGTAGAGAAAAAGGAGAGTGAGAGCTATACTTTATATATATCTTAGATACTCTTTAGGCTATTTTTCCTGAGTTTTTCCTTGTGGTTGCTAATTTCTAGTGAGAAATAACACTGCCTACTTTTTGGCGCTTATTTGTTGGTGCAAACTTTTAGGAATATATTTTTGGTGCCTACTTTTTGGCGTTATACTCTGTGGTCAAAAAGTAAGGTGAATTTATTTGTCAAACTTCGCGGGCTTAAAATTTCGCTCTAGTTAGTTTTTTCATGAGTTGGCAGTAACATCTGGGCCAACTTTCATGTGAATGTCATTATCAGTAATATATTTACGCTTGTGTTTACCAAACGACCAAGAGTGCATTTTGCGATTTTTACAATGTCTGATTTGATTGAGCAGAGAAGTGCCATCAAATTTTGTTTGCGGAATGAAATTTCCGCTGCGGAAACGTTTAGCATGTTGCAGAAGGCATTTGGTGATTCGACCATGTCGCAGAAAAATGTTTATAAGTGGTACAAAGACTTCAAAGAGGGTCGAGAAAGTTTTGATGACTTGGAGCGCTCCGGACGACCATCGACGTCAACAGATGACCAACACGTCAATAAAGTGAAGGAGTTAGAGCTCAAAAATCGTCGGTTGACTGTTAAAGACCTTACTTATATGATCGGAATATCAGAAAGATCTGTGAAAACCATTTTGAAAGACCATTTGGGCCTACGAAAAGTCAAATCTCGTTTAGTACCGAAAACTCTCAATTTCTTGGAAAAAAGTCGTCGCGTTGATGTGTGCGAAACAAAGCTTTCAGACTATCAGGACAAGCTCAAATGCATCATTACGGGAGATGAGACTTATGAGATTTATGCTTACGACCCTGAAACAACCGACCAATCAAGCGAATATCGTGCTAAAGGCGAGGCCAGACCGAAAAGAGCACGTCAAAGTCGTTCAAAAATAAAGGTCATGATGACAGTTTTTTCTCGATTTTCGTGGTGTGGTGCACTATGAATTCCTTCCGCCTGGTTAAACTGGAATATGGAACTAAGGAATATCATTTGAGCGTTATGCGTCGTTTACGTGAAGCAATTCGTCTAAAAAGACCAGAATTATGGGCCAACAACTCTTGGTTTTTGCATCACGATAATGCACCGTCTCACACTGCACTCGTTCTTCGTGACCATTTCGCCAAACATTTCACGCATATCGTTCCGCAACCACCGTATTCGCCTGATTTGGCTCCGTGTGACTTCTGGCTATTCCCGAAACTCAAACAACTACTCCGGGGAACGCGTTTCGAGTCGATTGAGGAGATAAAAGCTGAATCGAAGAAGGTGCTGATGGCTATACCGGAAATGGACTATTTGGCATGTTTCGGGGATTGGAAAAATCGTTGGCATAAGTGTATTTCATTGAGAGGGGATTATTTTGAAGGGCATGAAATTGATGTACAACAATAAATAAAGATTTTTCATTTTACAACCAAATTCACCTTACTTTTTGCCCACAGTATATTTCCTTGGTGCCTACTGCTTGGGGCGTTTTTTAGTCCCGATTGTTTTGGCGTTTTTTTTTGGTGCGTCCTTCTTGGCGCTTATTTCCGTTTCCTGGCTAGTGCTTGTGCGTACTATAAAGTGCTATCCATTCCGGCGTCGGATTTATTGGTATTGCCTTGCGGTAATTTTTGCCGTTGCTGCGGTCCTGGAATCGCTGCGTTTGTGCGGGTGATAAACGCTCGGAGTGGTGCGCGTTGTTGCTACGGTTTGTGTCAGCGTTTACCTACACCGGTCGACCCTTCCCCGTGTTTTGTAAATTTTCTAGGACTATGAATAAGTTCGTGCGGTTTTACAACAGATGGCGTAACTTGATTATTATTCCATCGATCCACATTTCCAAACATTCATTGGAGAGCTACTGTCGTAAGGCACAAACGTCAGTATAAGTTTTTTATTTGAAGCGTAAACAACAATATTTTTACCACACTTGAAAATGTCGAATTTCGTGCCAAATAATGTGTTTTTGCGGGGAATTCTTCTTCATTATTTTAATATGAAGAAAAAAGCAGCCGAAAGTCATCGTATCTTGGTGGAAGTTTATGGTGAGCATGCTCTATCTGAGCGAACGTGCCAGAAGTGGTTTGCACGCTTTAAAAGTGGTGATTTTGGCTTGGAAGACGAAGAACGCGAGGGTGCGCCGCCAAAGTTCATGGATACCGAATTGGAGGAATTGCTCGATCAAGATCCGGCTCAAACGCAAGAAGAGGTTGCAAAAACTTTGGGAGTTGATCAATCAACCATTTCCAAACGTTTAAAAGCCATGGGAATGATCCGAAAGGTAGGCCATTGGGTGCCGTATGAATTGAAGCCAAGAGACGTTGAACGCCGTTTTATGGCATGCGAACAACTGCTTCAACGGCACAAAAGAAAGGGTTTTTTGCATCGAATTGTGACTGGCGATGAAAAGTGGGTCCATTACGACAATCCAAAACGTCGGGCAACATATGGATACCCTGGCCATGCTTCAACATCGACGTCGGCGCAGAATATTCATGGCCTGAAGGTTATGCTGTGTATCTGGTGGGACCAGCTGGGTGTTGTGTATTATGAGCTACTGAAACCGAATGAAACGATTACGGGGGATGTCTACCGACGACAATTGATGCGTTTGAGCCGAGCACTGCGAGAAAAACGGCCGCAATACGCCGATAGACACGACAAAGTTATTTTGCAACATGACAATGCTCGGCCACATGTTGCACAAGTGGTCAAAACATACTTAGAAACGCTCAAATGGGATGTCCTACCCCACCCGCCGTATAGTCCAGACCTTGCGCCATCCGATTACTATCTCTTCCGATCGATGCAACATGGCCTGGCTGACCAGCACTTCCGTAATTACGATGAAGTCAAAAAATGGATCGATTCGTGGATTGCGGCAAAACCGACCGAATTTTTCACAAAGGGAATCCGTGAATTGCCAGAAAGATGGGAAAAAGTAGTAGTAAGCGATGGACAATATTTTGAATATTAAATTTGTAACCATTTTACGTCAATAAAGTTTCAAATTTCGAAAAAAACCGCACGAACTTATTCATAGTCCTATTAAATAATATTGCAAAACATCTTTAATTAGAAGTATTGATTTTGTTTAAAAGATTTTTGTAGTTAGAATTAATAATTATTGCCATTTCCATTTAATGCTGAAGTTTTGATGTTTGCTTAACTATGTGAGCAGCGCACCAGATAGAGTCCCGTTGCCCTTTTATTCTTCCAGGTAGCGTTGCAATAGGGTGAAATGATTTTTTGAGGTGTGTGTTTTATGAGTTATAATTTTTATATTCTATTCTATTTTTCTCCTTTCATGAAAAACCATTAGTTGACGATAGCTCGAAACCTACACGACATTGTCACTCAGAGATAGATTTTAAGAAAAAATTGAATGGTCTCGTTTTTGGGTGTTTTTTATAGCTGTAGACTAGTGTAACTTAAAAGTAAGAATTAGTTTACGTTGTCAATATCAACAAATTTTTTACCAGGTTTTTACATATTTTTAATTTTAACTGAAAAAGTAGCAATAGTTAGAGATAAAACAAAAGGATGCGCGACTTCAACTGTTGCTGGTTTTCCAAATTTTCCTTTTTTAACTAAGCAATGTCAGTGCAATTATAAAGCATGGAGACTCACCAACAGTGCCCCAATAATTCTCGACAATATTTTTTTTATAACTATTTTCGACTTTAAGTTAGATATTAACCCGAGAACACTAAAAATTGTCTGAGAGGTGCAACGACCCGAGCGAATGCCAACTCAGTAGGCTGCTGCTACGCCAGCTTGTGTGCGGACGTTCATCGCGTGGTGGTTCTTAGCTTCGGGTGGTGGTTAAGTTTCAAGGGCCGGTGTTAATTTTTAATAAAATACAATTTTTTTTAGGAAATTATTGTCACTTCTCTTTATTATGATAATATTGGTATGGCTCAATTACGCATGGAACAAAATATCGGCGGCACACCTCCATCCGATGGTCCAAATTTTCGATGACGCTGAGGCATAATTGAGGTTCTATGCCGTTAATGTGCCGAACTATCTCATCCTTTAGCTTTTGAATTCCTGGCTTATCGACGTACACCTTTTCTTTCAAATAGCCCCAAAGAAAGAAGTCCAACGGTGTCGTTGACTTTTATGTGTAGTTCACATTCAACATCGGCTCTTGAAATTTAACCACCCTTTAGTAAACTTGGTGTACCCTACAACAATATCGCCAGGTGCTTGTATTATGTAAAACATCGTTATCTCATATCGGTTTCTGCCTGAAAAATATTTGCTGCAAAGTGTCTAATGCTCCGGTGGTCTAGAATTTTCAAAACATAAATGGTTTTTCCGATATTTCGAAAGTATAGGCCTTTAAGAATTCACAGTCAAATTTTTGAAAGAATATTCCCAGTATTTTCGATTCCACAGCCGTTTTAGCAGGTAGAGTCAGATTCGTCATGCGGCGGCATCAATGGAAAATATCCACTCTCAATACTTTAAACTCAATTATCTCAAACCTACTTTTTTCGACCTGGTGGTGTCAAAAAAAAAAATTAAATTGTGAAATTTGAATAAGTTGTTCACAACATCATTAGCTATCGCCCGTACTAGAATCATATTATTATTTCATAATTTTTTGTTTAAAAAACTGAAAAACCCGATTTTTAGAGTGTCAAATTCAAAGCCGCGCCATTTTGTCAAATTTATTTTATTTTAGTAGCGGGATATTGCTACAGTCATACTGACTAATAATTTTTTTGGTTTTTGTTTTTCAGACAAATAGAAGAGCCAAAATGGACAACACCGTCGAGGTCCAATTGCTCGGGAGAGTCAAGTTCAGCACCATTTTTTAAATTATTAAAATTAAACAAATTTTTTTTGTTTTCATTAAGCATGTAAAAGAAGTTAAATAAAAAACCTTAAATATTTAAATATCGTTTTTCATTTTTTTATTGTAAAAACAAATTCCTGAAAATACCCTAATTTTTCGAACTCTATACCACCGGGACTCTTTAAGGTCGCATACCAACAGTGAAACTCTTCTTTCATCTATAGATTTCCCAGGATCTATTTGATACCTTAATCACAGTAACCAAGTGTAAGAACAAATCTCACCTCTGGACTCTAACCAACTCAATCTAATGCACAAATTTATATTCTAATCAAATTATGTAAATTTTTCTCTTCGCTCTTTCAATTCACTCAACTGAGCACAACAGCTTCATTTACTCGAATAAATTTAAATTAAGTTGAATTTCCCCTTTGCGAAAAAACAAAAAAAAAAATAACAGCATACGAGTACAAAAAAAAAACAAAATGTAATTCATTCAGCAAATACAAAATAAATCCGACACTCACTCGTCATTTCCGTTACATGTAGAAAATTTGTTTGCGCACGCACACATGCGTAAGTACATGCAGAAGTCAAATGCTAAATGTAAATACGCGCAGGAAAAACAACGGAAAGCGAATACCACACAAACAAGAACATTAACAGCACCAGCAGTGGGGTTTCGCATGGTAATGAAGGTAGTGGCAAATAACGCGTGTATATGGTTATGAATGGACGCATATGTATGTGTGTACATATGTAAATATATGCTGGAATTCATATGAACTAAACACGAAAGAAAATTTAGACGCGTATATTTCTTTTTATACCCGCGCGCACTTGTGCACGGTGCTATTACTCGTATAATTGTGTTGTTTTCTGTTTACAGTTAGCGCGCGCACGTAAACTGTTGCTTTCAGCTGGTGCCGCACACCTCATTCCATTCCATTTAATATAATTTTATCTGATTTCAAGCAAGAATTCTGGGATATTCTCTAATTTTCGGAATTACATATATGAAAGCAACATGCACTTACACATACATATATGTATGTATGTATGTGTGCATGTATGTATGTATGTACGTATATTTCTTTGCGAATGATGTGTGTGTGCGTGTAAATTTACGTATGGAAATTATTTTCAGTAATCAGTTAGTAACTCACCTTAGATTTTAATCAGCCTCTTGTCAGAGTGACAGTCATATGAATTTGAGAAAGGTGAAAAGTCAAAAATAGCGAAAAAATATTGAAAAAATTAATAGTCGGTTGTTTGATGAGAAAAAATTTAAAAATTAAAGATTACAACACCAAATGGCGGTAAAAAACACGGTTTTATCTCTAGAGCACTCAATTTTTTTACCCGCTGATAATAAATCGTGCCTGTAGAGCTATTTTTTACAAAGAAGATTTTTTTTCTTTTCTAAATATAAAAAATTATTTAAAAAAATAGCTGAACTTAAAGAGTAAAATAAACTAAATAAGAAACAAAAAAAAAAATATTTTTACAATAGTCAAGAAAATTTACAAGAAAAAACGGATTTTTAGTATTTTTGTTTTTTTCCAAAGAGTTTTTTTGTTTTAATGAAGTTTCGTCGAGCTGGCATGTAAAACTTGCCCCAGTGCTGCTCTGAATGTCCTTTTGCTCTTACCTCCCATCGAACTCACAGTGCAATCAGGTTAAAGGAGGTTGGCCTTTCCAAATAGGCAGAATTGGATCGAGGGGAAAATCTGCACCGAGTCTTACTCCTCCGACTTCACTGACGGTTCCAAGATGCAATCGGGAGTCAGAGCAGGTGTTTTCTCTAAATCAGCCAGTTGTTTTTCAAGCAGAAGTCTTCGCGTTCCTGCAGGCATGTAAAATGCTTAGGGAACGCGGGAGCGAGGGAAATATTAACATTTTCTCCGTTAGTCAAGAGCAATCAAGGCTCTGACGACGCAATGGTGCCGAACGAAACTGGTAAACTCTCTGATCTGGTTTCCAGGACATAGAAC
The DNA here is from genome assembly GCF_028408465.1 of Anastrepha ludens. Lineage (NCBI taxonomy): Eukaryota > Metazoa > Arthropoda > Insecta > Diptera > Tephritidae > Anastrepha > Anastrepha ludens. The sequence goes on along the minus strand of NC_071499.1, from coordinate 45,332,163 downwards.
ATAGAAGGAAATAATGAGCTTGCCAGGAAGGGCACTAAATTGGCCTCAGAAAGCTCCTACCTGGTCATCGGAATCCCCTTGAAAGTTCTTAAAGGGGAACTGCACAACAGGAAAGTGCAGAAAAGATGGAGCTTAATTTCCTCATGCGCTATTTCGAAAACCCTTTGACCCCAATACGATATACGAAGCACTCAGAAAGTCCTTTGAACTTCTCGTCATTCAATTTCCAAACTCGTAGCTGTGTTTACCGGTCACTGGACGATCGGCACTCACGCGCAAAAGCTAGTGTTACCATTTAAACCCCATTGCAGAAGCTGTGGGGACCTTTCAGAGAAGGAGACTGTTGGGTACTTTCTCTGTAAATGTCCGGGTTTGGCAGCTAGATGATTAGGGTCACTGAGTGCTCCTTTTTTCGACAGCCTGAGGCCAACCTAACTTCCATCAATCTCCTCCATTATATTAACAGCTCTGGCTGGCTGTAGATATCTGCCTGTTGAAGAGCTCATTATGGTATCAAAACGGTGCTTTAGTGTTACTTGAGGGGTGCCAGACCGGCATATCAACGATTTCACCTACCTAGCTATAGGTGACCTTAAAGCTAAGATGGCTGCTTGACTATCTGTGCTTACAGTAGTTGTTGTAGATGGTTTCTAAATATTCTGCAAGTTTCCCTTCTGCTTGAAAGATACTTTTCAAATACCCCAGGGCGAAAAGACTTAGAAGTTTTGAGTTCTTTCGAATACACACCGGCACCGATGTCGCTGTCCACCTTGGATCCATCAAAGTAAAGTTCTTTGACTACTAAATTTAATGAACATCCCTTTCGCGTGCTATTTAATTTAGTAAAAAAATTATTCGAAAACAAAACTGGACTACTAATTTTGCGTAACCATTGTTTAATAAGTATTTGATGAGGGTTTACCGTTGTCTGTCGAAGAACGCCCGCTATTAGAAAAAACCTTTTCAACGGCTAATAAGAAAGGCCATTGTTTGATCAGTTGTAGTCAATTTCTTCTGTTGTTTTAATTTTAATAAATTTTTTCTTATCATATAAATAAAAGTTTCAAACTCTGTTTATAAAAATTTATATAAATTTATGAAAATTCAACAAATATTAATACAAATTTCAAGCTTTTTAATCAGAATTTATAAAAAGTTCGGTACGCCATTTTTTCACACATTAAATTTTAACATAATAAAGTTCAAGTTTTAAGTGGCTCAAGACTTGCATTGATTTTTGAAAATTTTTTTTTCGATGAGGAATTGTGAATTTTTCCTCTAGCGAATTGGCGTCATTTTATTTTGTATAAAAAAGAAAAAAATACCAAAAATCGACGAGAATTTCAAACCAAATTTTAAACTTGTACTTTTTTGTACTAAAAATGAATAGGCTAAAAAACTCCGGGATTTTTTTTTTGTTTTTTGGCTGGGTTAAAAATGCCTTCGCACGATATAGTAACAGTCGCTACTACGTGTGTGGTGATTCCCCTAAAAATATCCCTTCTCTTCTCTTGGATTTTTCCGTCCACCCCGGGACTGCTTCCGCATTGCTTCGAGGTAGAGGGCCAAGACGACGTCCTAAAAAGAACACTTACTTACTCACCCTGCGTCCAGTGTCGCCTGGTTTGAGAAACCTATGCTCAATGCTCTTCAGCATAACTTTCCATTTCACGCTTCTTTTTTTGGATAAAATCTTCCACGAAATTTGCGACGGCATTCCATTTTTCTTCGTCTATCATCATTTTCTAGATAATTTCTTCAGGTGTAAATACACCAATAGTTCGCTGCAGACCTTTTCTCTCTACGTTTCAACTATCGCATTTAAAGAAGCTGTGCTCCGCATCATCATACTTAGTATCTCCATATATGCAGTTTGGTAGGCTCACTTTTCCCATTCGCCACAGATACTTACGAAAGGACCCATGTCCGGACAAAAAGTGTGTGAGGTAATAGTCAACCTCACCATGCTTTCTATATACCCACTTTTTTAGATCGGGTATTAGTCTCGATGTCCATCTACCATACCGTTCAGAGTTCCATCTTGCCTGCCAAAGTGTGAGCGTTTGAACTCTAATATCGGAGAAGCGTGATACTGGGATTCCTGTGTTTTCTGCCTCCCATCTCCGTTTGTGCTCTTGTGCTAGAATATCTATAGGGATGGTTCCGCTGATAACTAAAACGGCTGCTGCAGATGCTGTTCTGTATGTCTAAGCCACTCTAAGAGCGCAGGTGCGTTGCACAGATTGCAGAGTTTTCTGCCGGCATTGCACCCTTAGCGAATCTGCCAATATTTCGCATCCACATAAGAGAATTGAGTTCGTCGTGTCCATTAAAAGTTTTCGCTTGTTCTGCGTTGGACCTCCAATGTTTGCCATGAGTTTACTTAACTTACCGCTTACTTTGGCAGCTCTTGTGGCAGCATCATTTATGTGCGCCCAGTATGTTAGCCTCGAGTCTAATTGCACTTCCAAGTAATTGACCACTCTTTTTGTCGATAAAGTGGCATTGAGTACTTGTATATCTACTTCTAATGGAATACGTCTGTTCGATAGAAGGATTAGCTCTGTTTTCTCTGTAGCCAGCTAGCCATGTCTGAACTCGGCTCATCACCTGATTTAACTTCCTTTTGTCTTCGTCAATGTTTCGGGCGATTATTACAGCTGCGTATCCCACTAAATGCACATCCTCAGGCATCTCTATTCGAAGGGTTTTATCGAAGCTTATATTCAAAGTTCAGGTCCGAGTATTGATTCTTGGGCCGCACCTGCTGTTAATTGTTTAGTCTTACAAATTTCTCGCATTTCGTATAACAGCACGCGACAGCTTAGGTAGCTACGAATGATCTTCAATAGATTATTCGGGATCTTGAATTTTACCTTTAAGGCTTCAATTTCGTCGTCCCAACTTAAACTGTTGAAAGCATTTCTAATATCCAGTTTGGCTAGTAATACTAAGCATTCGGAGTATCGATTACCTGTCTGGGCATGTTCTGCGCTAACTATTACATCTTGGATGGCTCCTAAGGTAGATCTGCCACTTCTAAAACCATGCTGCCTGTCAGACAGGCCGCCACTGTTTTCTACGGCTTCGCTAAGTCTATGCCTTATCAGTTTCTCAAAGAGTTTTCCGGCGCTATCCAGCATACATAACGGTCTATAAGCGGACCCTAATGTTGGGTCTGCCTTTCCTTTACTGATTAGTACCAGTTTTTGTTTTTTCCATATTTCTGGAAAAATTCGTTCTTTTAGGCATGCGTTGTACATGTTTAGCAGCAAAAGAGGGCGTTCGATTGCCAATAGTTTCAATATTTCTGCAACTATGCCATCAAGTCCTGGCGCTTTATTGCATTTTATTGCTTTTGCAGCATCCATAAGTTCTTCTTCTGTGAATGGGACAGGTTCCGTTGCTTCATACTCGAGTTCTTCCCTCTCAGCACAGTGTGTTGGGAAGAGTGTGTCGACTATTTTGCTTGCCATTTCGGTTTCCATATCAGCAGCAGTAGATTTGGCCCCTAGCTTTTTCATAACGATTTTGTAGCCCAACCCCCATGGGTTATTGCTTAGATCGTTTCTTAGCTCTTCCCATTTGTTTTTTTTGCTTGGCTTATAGATTTCCTCAATTCTCCTCAAACTTTGGGATTGGCAGCTAGACGACTAAGGTCACTGGGTGCTTCTTTATTACACAGCCTGGGGCAGTGCTTCAACCTAAATCCCATCCATATGCCTGTAGACATCTGCTTGTTGGAGGTGTCATAATGTTATCAAAATGGCGCTTTAGTGCGACTTGGAGAGGGCCAGAGTGGTATTTCAACCATTCCACCTACCTACCCAAAAAACTGCGTACAAAGTTCTTTTTTTCAATTTTTATAAAAGGTTTGAAATTGTTATAAAGATTTGCCGAATTTTTATAAAGCTTGTACAAAGTTTGAAACTTTTATTTATATGATATTTGTTGTAGAATAGATATATTTTTATAAAAAAAATTATGAAAAATAAATTTGAAGAAAAAAATTATATTAATAATGTAGTGGAAATTTTTCGTTAAGTGTTGAAACTCAATTTATAGACCGAACATTTTGTAATTTAAGATTATTCCAACCAAGTCAGTTTTATAGAAAAATGTATTAGCTTTCATAAATATACTCAAAATCAGTGAAGTTATTCAAAAATTTACAGAATTACTCTACTGCTTTAATGCCTTCTTTTTACTTCCCTGCATATTTTGTTGTTTTTCTGTGGCTAGAAAAAGCGTCCTATGTCAACACAGTGCAAATATTACAGCAGACCTCCGGTTTATAATGGAGAAAATTGTGCCGCAACAGGTTGGATATTTTGTGAAACTATTTTTAATAGTAAAACTAAAGCAAAAACAAAAAATCTCTTAAATTTTTACTACAACTTTTCAACACACCCAAAGCTTTCTAAGCCATATTTTACTCTTCAATACTGTGAATAAACATTCGCTCTCTGGAAAAAACAGTGAGTTCTGAAGTGTGACTATTTCCGTAGCTGAGCGCCACGAGCGAGTCTGGCGAGCAGTTGTGTTACAAAAGCAAAGCTCGAAAGCTCTCAACATATGTTTTCTGCACAGCCACAAATGCAGGTGTATTGGTAGGTAAACAAAAAGTTCAACGCTCGCTATGTATTAGTGCACGCACACAACGACACAAGCTGCACCACCACAAATGCAAATGCATTTTGTGGCTAAGGTGACCGCTAAAAGTGTGCTTTTCGTTTTCTTCAATGGAGCGGCACGCACGGCGTACCGTTTACATGTCTGCGTTTTCCATTTTTGTCTGCTCCACTGTTTGTTTGTGCTTTGATATTGTCTGTATGTGGCTTTTATTAGACCATGGCTGATTGCAATGCTCGTATCCATGATTTTTTACGTTCCTTTTAAACTAAAATTTCACTCGCACTTTTTCTTCTTTTGTCTACACTTTATTGTGCTCGCACAGCCATTGTTGCTTGACTTTTAATGTGGCTTATCCGACTGCGATGATGAATGTGTGTATGTTTTCAATCTGTACATACATCAAAATGTGTATAAAATATTGTGTTGAATGCAATGTCCTTGCGAGCACTGCCACAGTACAAATTCACCAGTACTGAGCTGAGCTGAGCTGAGTGGCTTAAAAGGTCAAATATTAAAGGATGAATGGAAGGAGACGTTTTTGTGTGCTTAATTAAAAACAAATAAATAAACATATGTTGAATACTAAACTTACCCTAACTAATTAACGATTTCAAAATGTCTTTCGAGTTGCTTTTCCTTATCAAATAGCAAAAAATAAAAAAAATGTTCTAGAAGAACACACAAATGGCTTACGTGGCTCGCTTTGATATGATTCTGCTCATTTTTGCATACATACATACATACATATGCAAGTGTGCATATTTTCACTGCTACATTTGCGTATTTTACATGAGCTTTAATCCTTTTACAAGATTCGCAGTCCCATTCCATTAATTTACACGATTTTATGTTCAAACTATCGCATCAACATCTGCTTATAAGCCGCAAAACTGCAAGTGTCACATGCACGTAAATCCTTTTAATCAGTGCGTTGCGGGAGGTGATTTTGCGAACAAAAAAATTCAAAGGAAGTCTTAAGTGGCGCATTCCACGCTGACTTGAGAAATATAAAAAATCAGCACAAGCACAAAGTGAAGAAGGATTCAAGCAGGCAGCAACATTACATCTATTTAATACTTATTTAGGGCTTCGAATATCAAAATATTCAGGAAAAATGTTTTTTTTTAACAACAATCAAACCTTGTCAAGCATTTAAAAAACTAAAACCAGATTTCTGGAAAGCGGCATGTTTATTACTTTTTTTATCGCTGTTACACTATCAAAAATACTAGACTTACCTACCACTCGGATGATGACAGTTTTTCCGAAAAAACAGGCGACCATTTGTTTGGAAGTGCTTCGTGCGCGAACAAGTTTTGTTAGATTTGGCTCTTCTTGAAACACCCATACAGTCGACTGCTTTTTACTTTCGGGCTCATACGCGTAAATCCATGATTCATCACCTGTCACGATGTCATCGACGTGTTTCGAAGCCCCGCGATCGTTTTTTTTTTTGAGCATTTCCTTCGACCAATCGACACGAGCCTTTTTTGTGAGCGATTGACAAATTGTGTGGGATCCAACGCGAAGAAATTTTTTTGACAGTCAAATGTTTATGCAATATTGAATGTATGCTGGTCCCACTAATGCCTAAGATTGTCTCAATCTCACGATAGGTCACATGACGATCTTGCAATATCAGTTCGCGCACAGCATCAATGGTTTTCGGAACAACAACTGATTTTGGACGACCTTCACGAAATTCGTCTTGGAGTGAACTACGACCACGATTGAATTCACCATACCACCGATAAACACTGGTTCTTGATGGAGCTTCATCGCCAAAAAATGAATTAAGTTCATCCATGCAATGTTGCTGAGTTAATCCACGTCGAAAGTTGTAAAAAATAATCGCACGAAAATGTTCACGAGATGAATCTTTTAAGCTACTGTGACCAACACAAATAGCGCCGGTATTTCAAAACGTTCTGAGTACGTAAAAACCAGAAAATGTCAAACTTTGCGATACGGCTGTCAGTTGCCAGATTGCAACAACAGGGTTGCCAAATCCCGACATATAAAAGGCACCCCTCACATTCGAGCCCATTTTACATGCTGGTAGACAAAATTTCAAAAAAGTTAGGTTTATTACCTTCCTCCCAGTTACTATATTTAAAATCTTAATTTACAAATCAGTTCAGCGCAATCTCAACATTTTTCCAAAGTATATTTGCTACGGATCGGAGTCTCCAAGTATTCGAGAGAAAAATGCTGAGGCAAATCTTCGGTGCAGTCAAAGTCAACGGCGAGTGGCGTATAAGATGGAACCATGAATTGGACCAACTTATAAGAAGGAAAAATGTTGTGCGGTTCATCATCACTCAAAGACTAAGATGACTACGCCATACCATGAGAATGGACCCCACGAGAGCTCAACGAAAAGTAATTGACGCTAAAACATTTGCAACGAAAGCCAGAGGCAGACTCAGAACAAGATGGATTGACGAACAAGAAGACGACATGAGGAAACTCAAGGTCACCAATTGGAAGGAAACAACCAAGGTTCCACCCAACCATCGGGTCAAATGGAGACATTTTGTGCAGCAAACCAAAGCTCACACAGAGCTGTAGCGCCAAATAATGATGATGACATATAAATAAATTTTATAATTCCATTCTAAAGGGTTTTCCAATAACAGGTGTTATTTTGAATAGCCCGGTATTTCGGTAGATGTCACTTTTGAAGCTGCCACTTTTGGATATGTGACAAGTAGAAACGATACACGCTTTAACATTGCATTGAAATTATTAAATTCACTATAAAAATGTTGAAAATTTGGCAGAGACCATTCGTAAAACTCGAACATTTTTGGCTCCTCGTGAAGCACCTTGTCGGGCCGCAATACAGAAATTGGTGAAAAAATTCGAGCTGCTGGGACAAGTTAGTGATGTGAAGAATAAAACCCGTGCATGTCGCTCAAGAACAGCCGAAAATATTGCTGTTGTAGCCGAAAGGGTTGAAGAAGTATTGAAGAAAACCCAGGTTTGCCCATTCCTCGTCGTTCTTTGGAATTAGGCATTCCACAAACGTCATTACACCGTATTTTGTATAAAAATTTGGGGCTTAAGGCTTATAAAGTTAAGTTAAGTTAACAAAGGACTCAAGCTGGCTGATCATCAACAACGTCGTGTCTTTGGGGACGTTGAAATGCATGAAAATGATCCGGAATTCCATCGAAAAATCATCTTGAGTGGTGAGACCCGTTTCCACCTCGGTGGCTTCGTCAACAAGCACAATTGTCAGATCTGGGACTCAGAAAATCCAAAAAATCCAAGAGTTATTGTTGAAAAGCCTCTCCATCCTCAACGTGTGACTGTTTGGTGCGTTTTATGGTCCGGCGGAGTCATTGGACCTTACTTTATTGAAAATGAAGCTGAAGCAACAGTTACGGGAAATAGATTGCGCTATCGAGAGATGATTTATGATTTTTTATGGCCGGAATTGGATGGTATTGATCTAGACAACGTTTATGTTCAGAAAGACGGCGCTATGTACCACACAAGCAACGAAACCTTTGATCTTTTACGGGAATAACACCTCTTATTGGAAAACCCTGCACTAAGAAAACCAAATAAATCGAAATTTCGAAAAGAAAAAAAAATTCATCAGAACTAAAAAAATTGCTAGTTTGTAGTTTTACAGCTCATTTAATTTTGATGTAATAGAGTGGAAGTTTTATGTGACTCAAAAATCGCGTTAATTTTTTTTTCCTGACGGTGTTGGTTGGTTTTGTCACATAAAAAAAATGACATGCTTTCGAGCGAAAAAATGATCAAAAATTAATGAGAATTTCGAGCCACTCCAAACTAAAGCTGAATCGGCTATTTAACTGCATACCCAAAATTTTTCGAAAAGTTCTGTATAAAAAGTGTGAAATTTTAATGGGATTTGAATGAAAGTTTACAAATTTTGCATGTGGATTTATGTGAATTTTGTTATTAAATGAAAAATAGTTTTATTTATAAAAAAAAAAAAATCGTTCAAAATTGATCAACATGTGATGACATTGTCACTCACATTACATAAATCTACGAGGTGTGTTCAATAAGTATCGCGAATTTTGAATTTTCGCCGGTTACGTATATTCACGTACTCATGTCTCTCACTCATGCCGATGTGTTCGGCCATTTCGAATGTTCAGTTAATTGTTGACAGCTACTTTGCTTGCACGGGTTTTGGCTCGTCTTCGATTTTTACCTATTCAAAAAGATGGATCAAATCACCTGTATCAAATTTTGTGTGAATAACGAAATTCAGTGCGCGGATGCATTCCGAATGTTGACTGTGTGATACGGAGAAGCTACTTTGGGCCAAAGCAACGTTTATCGGTGGTACAAAATGTTCTCAGAAGGCCAGAAGATATGAACGACGAAAAGCGTGCCGGACGGCCGAGCACTTCAACAACAGACGAAAAAATTTATGAAGTGATGAAAATGGTATTGGCCAAACGTCGAATCACCTTTAGAGAAGTTGCTGAGGACCTAGACATATCGATCGACTCGTGCCAATCTGGGGATTTGGGCATGAGACGGGTCGCCGCAAAATTCGTACCAAAACTGCTCAATTTCAAACCAAGGCAACATCGCATGAACATTGCTAATGAGATGTTGGACTCTGTCCGCGACGACCCAAATTACCAAAATTTGCTCCAGAGGGTCGTAACTGGTAATGAATCGTGGGTTATGGGTGTGACGTGGATTCAAAGCTCAATCATATCAATGGAAGCTGCCGCATGAACCAAGTCCGAAAAAAGCGCGCCAAGTTCGGTCGAATGTAAAAGTTTTCCTTACTGTTTTCTTCGATTGCAGTGGCGTTGTGCATTATGAGTTCTTGCCACAGAGTAAAACGGTCAATAAGGAATATTAACTGCAAGTTATGGGCAATTTACGCGAAGCAATCTGCCAGAAACGCCCGGATTTGTGGAAGAACAAAAATTAGCTCTTGCATCACGATGACGCCCCTAGTCCACACCGTTGCTTGTGTGAGACTTTTTGGCCAAAAAGAACACACTAATGATGTCGCAGCCACCGTATTCCCTATACTGGCCCTCTTTGACTTTTTCTTATTCCCGAAACTACGCTACGATTGACGAGATAAAGACGGCATCGAAGGAGGAGCCGAACAACATAAAAAATGATTTTTTGAAGTGCTTCGAAGATTGTAAAAAACGTTGGCACAAGAACATAATATCTCATGGCGATTACTTTGAAGGAGACAAAATAGATATTAATGAATAAATAAATAATTTTTGAAAAAAACACAAAACTCGCGATACTTTTTGAACACACCTCGTATATATATACGAGTATGTATGTATATATATATGAATGTGTGGATCTGTGTATATATCCTTCTATCCTCTCTTTGAGATTCTATACCTTCGTAAACATCGAAGAAATGACATTTTCGTCGATTTCGTTTTGCCATGGAGCAGCCCATGTTATGCATGCATAAGAGCCTAAACACTTATACAAATGTTCATAAATATATGTATGTATGTATATATGTGCATGTAAACATGTATTGCGGCAGGAAGTATTGAAGGATTTGTAGGATACGCTCGCAGTGATATTTTATTGCCCAACAAAACAAATTTTATTGCGCCGCTAGATAAGTTAAGGCGTAAAGCCTACAACAATTCACTATGCGGAGTAGTGTTTGTTGGCGATGGTTAACAGCGGAAGCGGAAGTAAACATTAACAGTGTAAAGTAGTACTTGTAGTATCACACTTCTCATGCTTGGGTGTGCGTGTGTGTGTGTATGTGGGTGCTTGTTTGTCTGCTGAAATAAGGAAGCGTTGGATGAAAGCGACGCGTAAATTTGGCTTTGCTGAAATTTATGAGCCAAATCGCGCGATGTGCCACACACTTTGTGCTGCAACGATAATAAAAGCAACAATAACAGTAGAGTGCATTGCAGAGCCAATGAAGTGTACGTGACTTGCCGCGATTTCTGGCAACCATCGTAAGGCGATTAAGTTGGCTAAAAAGTGGAAGAATTTCAAATGCGAGCTCGATAAGGCTAAAAATAAAGTGGAAGTTTGTATTAGCTGTAAAATATGGAATTGATTACGTTTAACATTTTTTATCTCATTTTCACAGATAAGCTTTAATATTATTTTAATGTATTAGTATTTTGCACATATTAAGGCACAAACAAAACAGCTTTGATTTTAGTTTTATTACAATATATATACATACATATATATACATATATATGCATTTATCAACGTATACTCAAAAGCCCAATTAATTTGCGTGGCTAAGCTTGAACCCTTAAAGTGCCACCTAACCTTGCTGCAAGTGGATTTTACATAAATAGAGGGGAAAAGCTAAAAGTACCATAGATAAAGGCGTTAAGCATCACTGCTAATGCGCTGCTGTTGCATTGCTCGAAAAAATAAAATAAAAATTAAAAAATTGAGCAAGGAACTGTCAGCAAAAACTGGCTCTCTTTCGATGCGCGTTGAAGTGCTGCAAGACATAAAAGCGAAAAGTGTATAATGCCGCACTAGAAATGTTGTCATTGCTGTGTCGCGACTTTGCTTTGTCTGTAGTCTACTTATTCAGAGATTTCTTTTCTGAATAAAGTATAAGTACACTTCATAAATGGCCTGTCAGCGCTAGTGACTGAAAAAAGGCACAGAAAGAATGAGAAATAAAAAATGATGAAAAAAGAAAAAAACAAAAAAATACAATAATAGTTAGAAATATGGATTAACTTAAGTTTTCAATTATTTTTGAAGTGAAAACTTCTTTAGAATCGTTGGGAGTGATTTGAGAAAAAGTGAAACGAAAAAGCGACACCAAAAAGAAGAAGAAAAAAGATATACGTATATATATGTATGTATAGAAAATGCTTCATTACCAGGCACACAGAAGGATGGCATAAGCAAATTTAAATTTGTGAATTTATATATGTATGTATATAAGCGGATATATGTATATATGTTGTGTGTATGTACATATGTGCCTCGCCACAGCAAAACATACGGTAAAATTTCTCAAGAAATCCAGCGCGCATTCATAGGCACAGCATTGCATGTACAGTAGGGCGGGTCGATTTAAAAATCGCTCATTGCTCTATGAAAATCGTATTATAGGGATCAAAATAAGAAACTTTGCCGAAGGAACCATACCTCTAAAACGGATTCTGAGGTCCCCCAATTTCAAAATATCACCATTTTTGGCCTTTACATGAAAAAATCAGCTAAATGGCTATGTTTTTTTCTTTATTTTTATTTATTTATAATATTACCTATTTTTTCTCTTAAGAAATTTATTTAGTCAGAACATATGTAAATGAATGAATGTGAGTTATAGAAAAGAAACTAAAAAGTTCGACCCATATTGGGGGGCATCAGAAATCGTTTTAGAGGTATGGTTCCTTCGGCAAAATTTCTTATTCTGATCCCTAGAATATGATTTTCACAGAGCAATGGGCGATTTTTTTGCCTTCCCACAAATCGACCCTTCCTAATGTACAGTAACCTTGAACAGGCAGCTGCGGTTATCGAGCATTTAGAAACATATATTTACATACATATATGGGTGCAAACATATTTACGGAGCCGCGGGCACTCGACTTGACAAAAATTGAATATTGGCAAATAATTCTACGCGAAATATTCCAATATTGACTATGTTCGAATTGTCGGGAAAATTAGCATATGGGCGGCTCGTTTTATGAATGGAAGTACTTGCTCTTAGAACTATGAGCTCGAATTTATAAATCAATTTTTTGATGATGAGTTTTTGTTGCACAGTACAATAGTTGAAACTGTTCGGCGCCGCCGCGACTGTTCAGCGCTATGGCAACTAGGATGATGGCCGCTACGCCTGCGCCTATTAATGCATTTTGTTCTTGTAGTCGCTAGGCATAGAATTTTAGCTTTGGACGACATACGCATTTACAGGAATAAAGTGAGTGGCCTGTGTGTGCGGTTGTATGTAGATGCATATGTGTATATTAATAAGCATTGTTTTGCTGGAAGTTCAGAACACAAATATGTATGTACGTACATAGGCTAGGCCATAGTATAGCATACATACATATGTATAAAAAATTGAAACCAAGCGTCCTACGAATGTTTGCGTAAATGTTAGTACGTCTGTGTATTATACGCGTTACGACGCTCATAATAGCAACCGCGTGTGCTGTATTGCGTCCGTATTTTTATATTCGTAAATATTTTCATTTTTAAATATTTACCGCAATTATGCCGAAAAATAATGCAGAAAAGTGTCGTGAATTTCGACAGAAAAAAAAAATACCAGTCTTACGGTTAGACGCGATAGAAGTGAAACCTTCCGTAAAACAAACTGAGAGAGAATGAGATCAAAAACAAGAATTGACGCGGTATTTCAATGATATGTTGACAATCACACTCATATCATTTGTTGAAATTGAAAACATTTAGGATGAGTAATAATAAAATGAAGAAAATAAAATATGAACTTTATAGCAATATTATAATGAACCTATGTATAATTATCCCGCTCCTAATGCTGCTTTCGTCTCATTCTCTCTCAGTTTGTTTTACGGAAGGTTTCACTTCTATCGCGTCTAACCGTTAGACTGGTATTTTTTTTAATTTTATTTTCGTTAATGTAAGCCATAATTTTACACACCGCTTTACCGTTTGGCTATTGAGAGCAGCAATAAAAAATGTAATTCATGATAAGGCGAAAAAGTATGGTTTGTTTAAACTTTGGATATCAGCATCCTTTTCTATCAGCTTAAAATATAGAATCTGATTTTTATCAATATTTGCATTTTTAGCAACATAAGAAATTGTATTATCTTCAGTTACAGAAGGTTTAAAGGACGCAAGATGTACCCACTTATTCGTATCTACTAATACATCCAGTTCAGTACTTGAATTAAGACCAATAACTACATTCCGAAATCTTTTGTTATTTTTCCCCTTTCGCCCTTGAATAGTTGTAATATACGGGAAAAGTGCTCTGTTTGGCTCCCGCAGTCGACATGTTGATGTGAGCAGCAGCAGCAGCATCAGCATTAGTTTAAGAAGCAGAGAGAGTAGGCGGCGTTGATATGTTGATATTAGCAGCGGCAGCAGCAGCATAACTGAGCGAAGCTGTGTGTGCAGAAGTCGGCGTCAATACACTAACAATGGCTGATGATCCTCTTAATGGCTCTGCCGCTACCTTAGCCTCTCTTAACACAGCAGCAGTAGCATAAGAATTACTGTCATTTAAAACCATGATTGAATTATTAAAGGTTTGCTCACTTGTGACATTAGAATTCTGACACTCCCTTACAAAAGGTTACATTTAAGAAGGGCGAAGAAAGTGGAAAAATAAAATACTTTTTTGGTAAAAGTGGTAGCAAGAAATGTTTTGTTTTTACTTAAATTAAAAATGGTACAAATAGAAATTGCCAGGAATGAAATTAAAAAATAAGGTTATTAAGTTAAACCCAGGTTGATAGTTCGTGAATTAATTTGTTAATTGAAAACTGGGCACGCCAATATGACGCTATTGTATTACTGAAGTGTTATGGCCCTTATGAAAGCCTTTCAAAGGAGAAGCGAACTCATCATAAATTTAGTTGACTAACAACAAGCTGTGAACATACTCACGCCTTGCTTTACTGTGCTATGCCCATGTAAGTTTGGAGTTTTGACCCCCCAGTCATGATTATTCTTACATTTCTAACTACTTGACAAACTGGCCCGGCTATGAAATACAAAATGATAGAAAATGTTGTTTGTAATAGCGGAGGCTTCTCGGCAGGCAATGATACACCTCCGAGTGTATTTCGGCTATGAAAAAAATCCTCATAAAAAACTATCTGCCATCAGGAGGCTGTGATTAGTTACATATTGCTAAACGAGATCTTGTTGGTAACTTATGTATCTTTAAGGTAACATAGTAAGTACTCCCGCAACCTGTATTTGAAAGCCATCGAATTCAAATTGTCAAAACGTCCATCTTTCACATTCATTGCCCCAAAAATATGTAACATTATAACCTGATTTAAGCTGTATGTCAGGATGCTTTCCATATTGTTTTGGTAATGGACATACCGAGCAAGTCTTTATACACCCTTTTGAAAACGAAATGTTTTTCCTAGAAATTTTACTTTTCTTCCATTTTTACTAAAAATTTCTAGAGTCAGCAACCCAGTGTCTTGCCAAGGGAGCCGATTTGTCAAGAGGGAATCAGAAAGCTGCTTACTGAGCAAACCACTTATTATTGAATCATGATTTAAAACACTAGATCCGTGAGAGGGCGAGATAGCATTAGTTTGATGTTTTGTTTTAATTTTGGCCCTTTTAGCTTTCTTAACATGACAATCACATGCATGTATATGTACAACCACGGAGTTCGTTAACCTCGGTAGTAAGCAAGGCAAGAGTAGAGGTGACACCTTCGATGCTATTATTATGCATGGCTCTTAATTCTGTGTGCAGTGCTTTAGTTTTTTTTCGGTCAAAAGCTGTTTCTCTGATCGAAGAGCACTAATAACAGTCATTGCCCGGGCATACTCAGCTTTAAGAGAAGCAATCTCATTAAGAACGGTTTGTAGGGAAATTGGTGAAATACTTTCCATTTCTTTATCACTTAGCCGTTGAGGCTCATTAGGCATTAGTTGTACCGGCGGAATACTGTAATTCTCATTAATTTTAGCGGCAGTTGGCGAGTTAGTAGATATTATGATTTTTGATGTTTCTCCACTAACGGAAGGAGTAGGGGAGCGGATAGATTTTCGGCGAGCGGCCGCACAGTTTTTACAAAAAAACTTATTGACCGAGCTGAGTAGGCGTTCTAAATCAGCTGGCAAAACATCAACACAATCCAAATGAAAAAACTCGTTACATTTTCCGCACTGTACTTTAGCTTGGTTGCGTTCAACCTTTAATCCGCACACACAAGACATTTTATACATAAATGCAAGTGTAAGGTATTTTGAATAATTATCAAATAAAAGAGTCACTATCTCGAGCACGTTAAAATATAAAAATTGGTAAATTAAATGTCCATCGTAGAGTGAGAAACTTTAAAAACGCGGAGCGCAGTAAAAATCTCGTCTACACACGAACAGGTCGCACCGGACTTAAATTATTGAATAAGGTGCAGAGATCAGCGGAATTAGCAATAGGTGGCGTAATGAAAACTACGCCATCCATGGCTTTGGATATCATATTACATCTAACACCCCTAGACCTCTTCTGCAAATACTCAGCGGCCTCTTCCACTTTAAGGCTCAGAGCGAGCTCACAATGGAAGAGTGTCACACATGGACATTCAACCATCTTAGACTCCTATACGGATATACCCAGTGATTGTGACTATCACACTCCCATTCTCTGCTTCGAAAGGAATTTCTTAATGAAAATCCACGAACAGATCTAAAATGAACACCGGTGTAGGATCAGGGTTATTTTGCGAAGAGCTTTCTATTAGTGAAGCCTTTAAACTATAAATAAAATAAAACTAATAAATAAAATATTGATTAGTGCCAATACCTGTGAAATTGCTGGGCAAACATGGCCAAGGCTAAATCTACATCTGTCCAAGCATATTATAAAATTGAGTAGATTTCAAATTGGGGCCTTAGTAGGGACTCTCACAGGACATTGTCTCATAGGATATCATGCAAGGAGATTAGGCGTTTAAATGCATGATTTCTGTCGTAGCTGCAGGAATAAGTAGGAGTCGAAAACAATTTAATACCTTTTTTGCGCATGGCCGGCTCTAGCCAGAAGCAAGAACCGATATTTAAGATCCTACTTCTTAATGAATATTGATTATCTATACACTTTATGCGGCTCATAACTGACCCATTTCATGGTCCAAGTGGCATCGCTGTCTCTATGTGCGGTGCGGCTGTCAAACTTTACCTAACCTAACCTATGATAAGGCGACCATTTTTGGGTTACCTAAGACAACCGTTGTAACGATCACATGAATCAGACTTTAATACTCAAATACCTTGAAAATTTCAGGTTCCTCTTTGTCTGCGTATTATAGGGCATTTCTTTGGAAAAATTCTTTGTTGAAATTGTTGTTTGAAAAACGGCGAGCCAAGATGCACCGAGAGATTGGTAACTCCTAAAACACTCAGGGTAAAAAAAGGAATGAGAGAAGTTACAGAGAGAAAGACAGATTCAAAGATAGCCAGTCGCGTGAGAATATTCCAAATTCATTGGCAAATCTGAAAATATCCTCCAGTTTGAGAGAACAAATATTACTCATTCTCATGACATCGGAACCAAAAATTCGTAGCCTTGCTCTAGGCAGGACACTCACAGAGAAAATGCTCAGTGCTATCCGGCTCCTCTACGAAAGACAAGCAAATCGGCTCCTCAATGATTGATTGAGAAAGTGGAGAAAATTGTTATGGAGATTCGACGAATCATATATTAATTAGAGAAGTTGCTGAGGACGTTGGCTCATGCCATGCAATCTTTTCGGAAATTTTGGGCATAACGCGTGTGGAAGCGAAGTTCGTTCCAAAATTGCTGAATTTTTACAAAAACAACGTCTCATGACCATCGCTCAATTGTTAAATGACGTCAACAATGATCCAGATTTGCTTAAAAGGGTCAAGAATCATGGGTATATGGTTATGACATCGAAACCGAAGCCAATCGTTCCAATGAAAGAGTGCAGGAGAGCCAAGACTAAAAAAAGCACGCCAAGTTCGATCAAATATTAAAGTTTTGCTCACTGGTTTCTTCGATTACCTATCCGTAGTGCATCAGGAGCTCTTACCATAAGGTCGTACCGTAAATAAGGATTTTCACCTTGAAGTTATGCGCCGTTTGCGTGAAGCACTACGAAAAAATGCCCGGAATTGCATGCATGGCTTTTGCATGTCTTTTGCATCATAGTGTATTAGATCTGAGGGGGACTACTTTGAAGGAGATAAAATAGAACTTGATGAATAAATAAATAGGTTTTGAGAAAAATCAAAATTCACCATATTTTTTGAACACACCTCGTACTTAGTAAAAATTAAATACAAAAGAAAAAGTTAAAGCTTTGTAATTCAATGCGCTCCAATTATTCTGAACGCAGGTGTATGTATTAGGTTGGGGAAGAAGTACGTAGCGCTTTTATTGAAAACTTTAATTTAAACAAAAAAAAAAATTATATCAAAAAGTTAATCAATTATAACTTTATTCGCCGTTGCTAGTTACAGCCTCTTCCGCCAAAAATCGCCTGTTCTGGTGTCGAAGAAGTTGTGGAGCCAGTTTGTAAGGATCTCTTCATTATTTCTTTGTCATATGGTTTGACAGGGATGCTGATGGACCTCCCATTCGAGATTTCGGTACAAAAAGCGCTCTTTATGACTGCGTGTTGCTCGATGGTGAGCGAGATGCTGAGAAGCAATTTGAAGGCGACTCTCTTTGTTTTATTCGTTGAGCTCTTGAGGCATCCAGGCTCCCAATTTTTCTGAAAATCCCATTGAATGATGATGATTGGCAATCGTTTTATGATCGCAGTTAATTTTTTCTGCCAATTTACGACTGGTTTGATGACTATTCCCCTCCAAAAGTTATTCGAGACGTTCTTTAACGATTTCAGAAGGCCTTCCGCTGTGGGATATGTGCTTGCTTTGAGGTTACAGGAATGTTCTAAGTTAAATTGAAGCATCTCATCGATCTAGCATCTGTAAGAGACATTTTACAAACAAACAAAAAACCAGAAACGAAGACCTTTTTCCTTTAGAATCGTTCTAGAAAACTGATTACAACCATCAATTTCAGCGTGCCGCAAATATTTTTTGGCAAAAGAATCTAAAAAAATAATTTTCCTCTTCTAGCACAGTGTAATTGTTTGCGTGAGAAGACAATTTGAACTTTAAGGGAAAAACTGAGGTAACTAAAATGGAAGTGAAGTACCCAATTGAGATAACTACTTATGAATATAATTTAGTTATTTAACTTTCTACTCACACTGCAATTTAGTATCCAGTCTTTCAAAGAACTTTTGTTATGCCTAATACTTACTTATATTACCACACCATATCCAATTCTGCCGTTTCTGATTTTATTAAGTAGTTCCGTACAAAAACTTAATTATTATCCTGTCAAAAATAGTTGCGAGAAAGTTTGTGAATTTCCCAACGCACGGCTATCCGCTATTAGAAACGATGCTTTTACGAGCTCGCTTAATGGTCTTGCACTCCTACATTCATACATTCGTACTAATAAACTCAGTTAAGTGGCTTCGCTGAGGGCATCTCAAGTTTATATCCATCCAATGCGAGTACAAGCTGCACGCCTTCAGTGGGAAACTTTAGTCGCGCTCAACCATCTACCATCCGGCAACATTTTCCACTTCGGTACATCCTAAAGTAAGGTATAGCGATGTTGTCAGATGTAGTCAGCCACTGCCAAACCAGGATTACATTTTTACGAATGCGTGTTTGTGCTTTATATAAAGCACCGCAGACGGGTCGGCTATCGGGTCAGCTATCTCTACTCGCGCTCTGCCATGCCAATCCACAGTTAAGAGTTCATTAGAAAGCCTTTGGTATCGTTAATTTAAAAACGTTACAGCGCTTACTACATATATTCCCTAAGTAACTGTTGATTTATTTATTGAATTACGAAGGTCATCTGTCACACCTAGCTTTTGAGAATATGGCATTGTGCTTGTGAGCCTGAGCTCATTTAATTTATTGTAAATTTGATGCCATTAAAACGCGTGTAAATTAAAACTGGCATCTTTATTGACTTTGAGGAATGTAAAAGAGAAGGGTAACAAAGTAGCTGTGTCTGAGTTAGCATTACCTGCCACAGAAACTGCGCAAACACGAGATTTATGTTTGAGGCTCAAATTTGTTAAATTATGATTTTCAATATTTATTATTTGCTAGTCAATTGCTTTATTTTACAAAGATAAAACCATAGTATTAATACATCATGTCTTGACTAGACTTTAGCAAAATATCCAAAAAAAAAAATAATAATAATTGTAAAAGTTATCGCTGTTTGTGTGGATCCCGTTTCTCCTTCGATCAGGCAAGAGTTTTTTATGTTTTTCAAAAGTAGTATACATTTTATTGAAATCTACCTAGCAGTTTTTAAGTTACACTGATCACCAGTTCAAAAATCATAAATTTGTGAAACATTTTAAAGTTTTGCTATCGAGCTCCAGAGCGCTCGAGCGCCCTTTATTAATTGTTGAATAACTCGAAAAGTATTTGTCGGATTCACTTCAAATTTTCACACAATATTTTTAAGATATTATACTTTAAGAAAATAGAAAAAAACCCCAATGTTTTGAAAATTCTGATTCCCCTTAATATAAACTTATTAGAGACACCTCTATGTAACAATTTTAGAGTCACTGTCTTAGGGCGAAATGAAACCAATTTAAGATAAAAGTACTGGGAACATATAATAAAACTCCCAAAGGTTTTTGCATTCTTATTCACAATTTTTTTATTGCCTGCTTTTTTTTTTAAATAAAGCGATGTGAATAAAAATTGCTAGCTTTGTACGGAATTCATAAAAAATCATCAAATTTTAGACAAAACTTCTAATTTTTTAATCAGAGTTTTAGAAAACTTTTGAGTGTGCAGTTTTATAGCTCCTAAAGTTTTAGTAGTGCAGGGGTTTGAAGTATTGCAAAAATCATAATCATTTACGACATTTTTTTGTTTTTTGTTTCAGGTGTTGAACATTTCCTTTATATAAAAAGTGTGGTTTATTTGTAAGAAAATGCACAATACCATCAACAAAAAAAAAAAAATGTTAAAATTCAGCACGACTAGTAGGTACCTTAATTCTTCACTTCGTTAGACTAAAATTGAATGAGCAATAAAACTGCGTACTCAAAAGTTTTACGAAATTTCTCATTTAAAAGTAGGAAAGTTTGATTAAAATTTGATGAAACCATCTGAATTTTGAAAATTAAGTAAAAATATTTACAAAAAAAGAGGTTGTCTGTAAAGTCGGTATTACTAACGATAGTTTAACGTTATAACGTCATAAGAAAATACTGATGCATGATGGTTGCATTTTTCCAAAAAAAATTTTAATTTTATTATCAAGTTACATTTACACAGACGTGAGAAATTACGAAACATTTATCAAATTCATGAATGATATCTTCAATTTCGATTGTGCATCAGACGTTAATAAGTCAACAACACTAAGAGGCAACATCATCGATTTGCCTTTTTCAAGACACATTACACTCGAAACACCTCCTTTCATTTCTTACTTTTCCTATCATTGTCCTATTCTCAACAGAGAGAGCACCGATTATTGGCTGCGCAAGTGGCGTTGCTAAAGTAGATGCTATAGCATCTTGAATCTCCATGGGTTCACTCATCGAAGGCAGTGGCTCATTCGTGACATCCTCTGGTTCGTCAGGTTGTTTTTCCATGGTGCGATTGTAAGCGGTTCTGCAAAATGAATCGTAGTTCGAAACAATTTTGAAAAAATTTTCATAAAACTCTTCGGTCCGAGAATCATTTTAATTTACAAAATTCTTTAATAAAATATTGTTTCAATTTCTACTCGACTGTTAAAATTTAATTTTTAATTTTAATTTATAAAATTTAAATTTTGGAAAATTTAAAATTTGGAAACATTAAAATTTTTGTAACTCCAGCTTTTAAAAAGCACTCCTCAATGTGTATGATATATGAGAAAAGTATTCCCTTTGGCGGCTGGCTGGTCCAACCTGTCATTTCAGAGCCGAAAGATTCTGCAGAAGATTTTTGGACCTTTTCACGTTCGTGACGGCGACTATCGCAAGCGATGGAGTAATGAGCTGTGGGAGCTTTACGGCGACACAGACATAGCGCAGCGAATAAAGATCCAGCGGCTTCGTATTCGATGCGGTACCAGCTGGTGGTAGCAGAAGAAGAGGAAGGCCTCCTCTGCGTTGAAAGGATCAGGTGGAGAAGGACTTGGCATCACTTGGTGTATCCAACTGGCGCCGGTTAGCACGAGAAAGAAACGACTGGCGCGCTTTGCTAAACTGGGCCAAAATCGCGAAAGTTCTTTGAAGAAGCTTGAAAAACAATGCTTTTGGAATTTTGCTCAAAAATGAAGATTTGCTAGAAAATAATTATTCGGAAAATTTCCCAGTCAGATAAATTCTACACAAATAGAACTGTAGGTTTCAACGAATATTGTACCGCAAATACACAGAAAAACTTATTTTTGGGATTTTTAACGCCACTTTTCTCGAACCCAGATATAAAAGGCTTTGATGGCCAGCCAAAAAGCACCAGATCGGGATTTTCAAGACTTGATTCGCTATATTACATTCGTCATCTCGAATTTTGAAAATCTCTAATTGGATTTGTAATAAAAGATTCCGAAAACACCAGCGTAGTAATTCGTGAGAGTTAGCCAGTCATTTATATTATTAATTTGCAATTCGATCGTAATTACTGCGCCTTAAAGGGTTAATGCCATTTTATTCCAAGCTGTTTATTCTTCAAGAAGAAGAAAAAGAAGAAGTGGAAGAAATAGGTATTTTTCGGTTTTTACCATCCACTTTTCTCAAAACCATAATATCATGGCCAATTTTGGACCCCAAAAAACAAAAAGTGACTTTTTTAGGTCTGTGTTTTCTACCGCGATGATGTAATTAAATGCTTTCCCTCTGTAAATCTGTTTTCTGTATCTTTCGTTTGCTTCTCGAAGTTTTCTAGGGTTCTAATCGACGCTCGCTGTGATTTATTTCCGATTGTTTATGCTGGTACATCCACATCCAACACCTAAACTTATGCTCAGCTGAGTGTCTATCAGCATTCATGCCTCCTTACTCACTCCCTCTCTGTTTAGCAGTAAATCGCACCACATCGCATCGTATCCACGGCGGGATGTGGGTCTACTCCTCTGTGATTTCCATTGCTATTATCGATAATCGGTACCGAAGTATGCGCCGACAATAATCAGCGAGCTCGCCGTTGTTAGTCTCACAGGAATTAGCTTAAGTCCTGAAACATTCCATAGAACCCTTTGCTTTAGATCGTTTTTTCTGTCGGCCAGGTACAGCTAGTGCCTTCCAATCCACGTGTTTAAAGGCTCTTACTTTATTTTTACATTTTCGTAAACATAGAAACGGCAAGTTTTTGTGTAGTTCTCTATGTGAATTTGCTAAATAATATCGACTAAAAAAACCAAAAGGCTTATCAAATAGTGAGGTAAACTTCACAATTTCACTGCGAACAAAACTAATTTTCAAATTGTATGCCCACATATTCATGTAATTTAAATACCGCCATTTACGTTGGCTGCTCAGGTTGCGGTGGCAGGGATTTCAGTTGGGCGGAAAAATAATCAAATTTAAAACTCGTAGCTAATTAAATGCAGTTCATGTCTATTTGCAGGTAAAGCTTTTTAGTGGTCGGTATTATTCACTAAAAAATTCATTGCTTTTTGCACAAAATATTAAACCTTTATTATCCTGTGTTAGCATCGAGTTCAGCTTTAATTTTTAATTCTACTAATATAATATTTTATTTCATGTTTTGTTAAATTATATTTTTAGTTTGAATTTGTGTGCATGGAAAAACGTACTCTCCTAAATGTAGTCCGCCTAAAAATGCTGAACTACAAATCCTTGAAAATAGTGGCAAATGCTTTTTAAATTCTCAGATTTCGGCTTCTATTTATTAGGTAATAGAGCAATTCTATGTCATGCAATCCAAGTATTTTGAACATTGTCGCAAATTTTTCTAAAAAGGAGTAAAGTGAAAAATTTTGAAAAAAAAAAATTATAATTTTTATAATTACTCAATGGTGAAAGTTTTGGTAGGTGAATGCGGCATTAGCTCCCATCCGAGCTCGTTCAGCTTGCCTAATATTTGCTTTGCGGTATAAGTTATTGCGTTGTCGTGGTGAAACAAAACTTTGCGTCTATTCACTAAAGACGGTCGATTTTTTTAAGTCCCCAATTCAGGTTTGATAGCTGATGGGAATAATAATCAGCAGTTATCGTCTGGTTTGGTTCCAGAAGTTCATTATAAACAATACCGGATACGGCCAAATAGACTGGAGAATCTTCTTGGGCTGAAGACCATGTCTAGGGGTCACTTCTGGTGTTTCATTTTTATCTAACCATTGGCGTTTGCGAACAGGATTATTGTAAAGGACCCATTTTTCATCACCAGTAACGATACGGTTCAAAAAACTTTCATTTTCAAGCCATTGCAGCAGCTGAGAACACACATTCACTCTCTGCTGAAGGTTGGCGACGGAGAGTCTATGCGGACCCCATTTTCCCAGCTTTGAAACCTTTCCCAACTGAACCAGGTGCCTGTGAACTGTTCCATGCAATGAATTTAACCTCTGAGCTATCATATCGACTGTCAAATTTGGCTCAGCTTCCACGAGTTCGAGCAAGGCGTCGAAGTTAAAGACTTCAGGATGACCAGCGCGCGGGGCATCCTCCACGTCGCAGTTACCACTTCGGAATTTTGAAAACCACTTTTGCGCAGTCCTTACACTCACGGTATCCTCTCCGTGAGCAGTGTTTATTTCTGCAGCAGCAGTTGTTGTATTTTTACCAGTTTTATAAAAAAAATACAAAATATGCCTCTTATACGCGTTCGAAGATTCCATTTTATTTTTTAACAACACCTGCTTCTATCCGCGACTAAAATCACTTGCTGAATGTAAAGGGTGTTTTTTTTAGAGGTTAGGTTTTCAAGATGAAATAAAACGTATATAATTTAATGTTATGGCCAAGAATTTAGCTTTATTATAAAGATAAGGGTTTGCCATTATGTTTTAAAAATGATTTCGGGCAAGTGGCCGCCGCGGTTGGCTCGAATAAATTCCAGCCGAGAGGCCCAATTTTCGACCACTTTTTGCAGCAATTGGGGCCGTATGTCAGCAATAACGCGCCGAATATTCTCTTCCAAGACGTCAATCGTCTCGGGCTTATCTGCGTAGACAAGCGACTTCACATAGCCTCACAAGAAATAGTCCAGCGGTGTTATATCGCACGATCTTGGAGGCCACGCCACAGGTCCACGGCGCGAGATAATGCGCTCACCAAAAGTTTCCTTCAATAAATCGATTGTTTCGTTGGCTGTATGGCATGTAGCGCCGTCTTGTTGGAACCAAAGGTCGTCCACATCAACATCGTCCAATTCAGGCACGAAAAAGTCATTAATCATAGCTCTATAGCGCTCTCCATTGACTGTAACATTATGGCCGGCTTCATTTTTAAAGAAATATGGACCAAGGATTCCCTCTGCCCATAGAGCACACCAAACAGTGACTTTTTGAGGATGTAACGGCGTCTCAGCAATGGCTTGTGGATTATGTTGACTCCAAATGAGACAATTTTGCTTATTGACATACCCATTCAACCAAAAGTGAGCTTCATCGCTGAACAAAATTTTCTTGTGAAAATCGGGATCGGTGGCCATCTCGTTTTGGGCCCATTCACCGAACGTGCGACGCGCTTGATGGTCGTTCGGCTTTAATTCTTGCACGAGTTGAATTTTGTAAGCCCGAAAACCAAGATCCTTCCGCAAAATCTTCCATAAAGTGGATGGGCACATCTCCAATTGCTGCGCCCGATGGCGGATGGACTCATTCGGGTCTTCTTCGATACTCTGCTCCACAGCAGCAATAGCGTCTTCGGTGCGCACTGTACGACGTCTCTGAGGATGCGTATTATCCACTAGAGCAAACGTGGTGCGAAACCGATCCATGGTTAATCGAATTAGTGACTCTGATGGACGATTATGTCGACCGAATATTGGACGCAGCGCGCGATGCGTCGCGCGAACCGAACCATTATTTTCGTAATAAATTTGCACGATTTGCAAACGTTGTTCAGGTGTAAGTCTATTTATTATGAAATGGCAAACCAAATTGAGCATAAATCAAGTGACAGCTGTCAAAAAGACCATCTTCGAAAAAAGTAGTGCCAACTTGAAAACCTAACCTCTAAAAAAACACCCTTTACAACATATCAAAGAAAATATAAATAGTTCCGTTATATTCTGCTAATAATTTTTTGTATGCAAAAATCGTACAAAAGTGAAATTATGGGTAAAATACGCACGAACTTTGGGATTGACCTGATAGTAATCATGGAAATTGTTCGTAAATTTATCAAATTTGAACAGAAATCATCGCTGAAGTTCATGGAATCGGAGTTGAATGTCTCCAAAACATTGATTTATCGCATTTTAACTGATCATTTGGGCATACGAAGGGTCCGTGTACATTTCATTCCGAATTCAACATTCTAAAGACCTCATTAAAGAGGAAAGAAAGAGCAGGAACTTCCTTTACAGCATCGTAACTGGTGACGAAACGTGGCGTTTCGAACATGAACTTGAAACTGAAACTAAGCGTCAAAGTGCCGAATGGAAGGCGCCGGACGAGCCAACACCCAAAAAATCGCGTTTGGAGAAGTCAAACATCAAGTCGATGCTCATTTGTTTTTATGGCTCCAAGAAAATTGTCCACAAGTCGCTCATGCCAATGGGCGAAACCGTCAATGCAATTCTCTATCTTGGCGTTTTGAAGCGTTTTTTGACTAGAAATCGAATTTTAATCATCAATAACTCACCGCATTCGCTGTATATGGCTCCTTGTGATTTCTAACGTTTTGCGTTCGTAGAGGCCAGCCAAAAGGTTTTTACCGACATCCTGAAGGACATTTAGTTCAATGACTTGAAACACTCTTTCAAAAAGCTTTTAGATCGCGCAAAACAGTGAATCGAGGCCAGAGGGGACTATTTTGAATAAATAAACTCGAAGTTATCTGAACAAAGCTCCTGTCGTTTCTATTTTTGAACAGTCTTGTTTATTTTGGACTTGACCTTGTATATTAAATTGGACATATCAGAACGATTCCAGTTATGGTATAGAATTTTTAAAAGTGAAATATATTTCATTCTTTTTAACATATTTGTAATTTTTTTAGTTTTTACGGTAAAATATACTGTTAAAACAAAATTTGAACCTCTTCCACTTGGTACTCTCTTCTTTCTTTGTCGGAAAGACTACATTCTCGCCATTGTTGAATTTGATTTTCAAAAACACGTCATCTCTCATTTCGTTTGACAGTAAATAGTTCTGAAAATGAAAAGCCACAAAAAAGTCAAATGAGTTGAAGACAGATTAAACTGAGGAATGAAAAAAATTGTGATTTCTATTGAAGACAAATTGAATATTTTGCTCTCCCATAGAATCAAAGTGCTTGCCACTTGACCGGCAAGAAAATCACATACGAGTGTGTATGTAAGGCTGTATGGATTCCTTTGAAAACAAAAATATTGTAATGTAGACTGACCAGTAGAAAAAGTGCTGACAGTTAGGGCCTTTAGCTACTACAACAACTTGAACGTCACCGCAAGAGTTTTATGCAAATTGAGGGCATTTTTCTGCCGAGTAGGTGGGTGTGTTAGCTTATATTTATGTGTATGTATGTGTATATTTAAATATATTATGTATATACTTATATATGTATTCATGCATTTCTATATTTAGTTATTCCCACTTGTGGCCATGTATTTCATAAAAAAGTACAATTCTGAGTTTATCCATTTATATGGGGGCTATGAATTACAACATATGCACACACAAACACACAAGCACATGCACATTTGCGTGAATATTTTTAGATGTAAATATGCTCTTATATGCACACATATGCAAGCATGGCTATCGATGTGGGAAGGCCTTTTTGTAAGCTCACGCGTTAAAAGCCTGTTACCGGTGCTCTCAATTCTGCAAACAAAATGCCACTTTGCTATACGCACGACATTTATGAGTGCGTTGGTGTGTTGTATGTAGTCGTTGCCTTCATAAATGGTGGGCTTTTAGCAAACTGACACAATCAGTTTTGTTTTTGGTATTTCTTCCTATGCATATTTCAGGGGAAATCCATTTATGTTGGAGTATTGAACCATACGAATGTGTGCATGTAAGAATATGGGTATATGAGTAGGTGCAAGTGCTTATGCCGCGAGAAATTGCATGGAACAAAAGTTTGAAGATTTAATGGAACAAATTTCAGCCATTGATTTTACATATTTAAATTATTGACACGCATGCAACTGAAATGATGGTGAACAAATTACAGCCGAATGGTATTAAGCGAAAAATAATAAACTTCATTGACCGTTATACTTTTAGATTATGCCGAGCTACAAAAAAAAACATATAAATACAAGTTGATGCGGTAAATTTGTTTCAGGTCAGCCTGTGAAAAACGCCAATCTCACTATACAGCATTAAAAAACTATGTAATAGGGTTCTGTTAAAGGCAGGCCCGGTAAATTATGTGAATAGTTATACCCACTTGAAAATTTGTTGATCGGCAAATGATTGCAATAAAATTGAAGCTTAACTTTGTTTTTGGAAAAATTTCATAAATTATATTAGTTCGGGTAAAGAGAAAATCCGTTTTTTCTCGGTAGATTGCTGTAGTGATCGATATCTGCTCATGGTGAACATTTAAATGACTTAATTTTCCATATGCCCTATGATCTGAAAGTACCGGGAATGTTTAATTAAAACAAAACAAAGTTAAATTTCAGGCAAACTTATTTAATCTCATTCAAAATATGACCCATCTGAAGCAACACTTATGTGCCAAAGTTTAACCCAGTCCTCCATGCACCCCTGGTGGGCCGACGAAGGGATGTCCTGCAGATCCTTCGCCGCATTCTCTTTGATCTCATCTATCGACTGAAACTTCTTAGATAACTTCACCTTGGGAAACAAAAAGAAGTCGCACGGGGCCATATCAGGTGAATACGGTGCCTCCATGATGGTATTTACTTGGTGTTTGGTCAAATAATCCAGCACAATTTGGGCTCGATGCGATGGCGCGTTATCATCATGCAAAATCCAAGAATTCTTTGCCCACATTTCCGGCTGTTACAGCATCTCTCAAACGCTTCAAAACGAATAAAAAGTGACAGACGTGTGTCTCACAGTCAACTTAAAAAACATTATGGACCGATTCTCACGTGAGCGGTTCGTTTAAATTAAACATTCCCGGTACTTTCTGATCATAGGGTATAATAGTTAAGAGCCGTATTTTGGATAAAAATAGTAAAAATCAAACTAAATTTTTACATATTTTTTTTTAAATGAAAAATCTTCAGTGCTTTGCGAAGATATATAAATTGTTTAAAAAAATGTATATGGGGGAAGTGCGAATTTAATTTAATATTGCCTGTTTGCTATGATATTGATATGAAATAATTATATTAATTCCTTTCTTTTAACTATATGTGGTATAGAGGACCCGCCGAACTGAACCAAGTAAAAAAAAACAATGGATGTAAAAAAATCCACTACTTTTATTAATAAAAAAGAAAAAAATAAGGTTAGTACATTCTGTCAAAAAATATCGGGAATTGTTCATTTAAAAATCGCGCCTTAATGTTGGTGCAACTGCCCTCTATAGGGTCACAGAGTTTGAGCGTGATCGGTCAATTAGCTTATTTTTGGCATTTAATTATATCAGTCAACCGCAGGTGTGATCTGCGATTTTCACTATGGATGAAAATATCGAACAAAGAATTTATGTTTGAACGGGATTTTATCCGCCGAATCGTTGAAAATGTTGCAGAAAGCCTATGGCGAGTGTGAGGTATGCAAGTTATAAAGGGTGGTTAAATTTTAAGGGCCGATGTTGGATGTAAATCACATCTAAAAGTCAAGCTTTTTTTACATTTCATTTGAAATTTTTCAATCTTAGACTAACTCAATTTAAATCATGGAAAGATACACAATCCAAATGTGCGTACAACCGGAAAAATTGGTCAAACCGGGTCTGTAGGAGATGTGAAAACACCAGTGTATGTTCATACAGCTAGTACTGCAGAAAATATTGCTGCTGTTCGCGATAGTGTGGTTGAAGAGCCGTCCACCTCAACTCGCCGTCGTGCCCAACAATTGCACATCTCACCCTCGTCGTTGATGAACATTATGCATAAAGACTTGCATTTACACGCTTACAAGGTGCAATAGACTCAAGAACTAAAGCCTCTTGACCATTTCAAGCGTCGTCAATGGTCAGAATGGTGGCAGGAAAGGCAAAACAGTGAATGACCAATTTTCGAAGAAAGTCATCTTCAGTGATGAGGCATATTTTCACCTCAGTAAATTCGAATGACAATCCAAGAGTGATTGCCGAAAAACCAATGCACCCACAAAGAGTGACTGTTTGGTGCGGTTTATGGGCCGGCGGCATTATTGGGCCGTATTTTTTCCAAAATGAGGTCGGTCAAGCAGTTACTGTGAATAGTGTTCGCTATCGTGAGATGATAACGAACTTTTTATGGCCCGAGTTGGAAGATATGGATGTGGACGATATGTGGTTTCAACATAATGGTGCGACTTGTCACACAGCTAACGAAACAATGGCTCTTTTGTGCGAGAATTTTGATGGCCGAATAATCTCATGTCATCATTGTATACAATTACGATGTCAATTGGCCGCCAAGATCATGTGACTTGACACCGTTGGACTACTTTCTTTGAGGTTTTTTGAAAGAAAAGGTGTACATCGATAAGCCAGCAACAATTCAAGAGCTAAAGGATGAGATAATTCGGCACATTAACGGCATAGAACCTCAATTATGCCTCAGCGTCATCGAAAATTTGGCCGATATTTTGCTCCGTACGTAATTGAGCTATACCGGTATTATCATAATAAATAGAAATGACAATAATTTAAAAAACAAATTGTATTTTATTCAAAACCAACACTGGCCCTTGAAACTTAACCACCCTTTATAAGGCTTTTGCAGAGGACCGAGAAGTGGTGGACGAGTTTCTCCGACTTTGCCTCCCATCAGCGTCTTCAATGGATGAAAACGTCGACAGAGTCAAGGAAATGGTGCTGGAAAACCATCATTTGAGTTGGAGAGAGGTAGGTCGTGACCTTGGCGTGTCTCACGAAACAATTCGCAACATTTTACACCATCAATTGAATTTCTTTCAAAAAATTCATCGGAAGCAGGTGGCTGAAGACATGCTTGAGCAATTGAATTTGGAATCAACCTTTATCCAGTGCATCATAACAGGTGATGAGACGTGGATATATGAGTTTGACACGATGGATGGCGCTATCCACATGAGCCGAAACCCAAATAACTACGTCAAAGTCGGCCAAAAGTGAAAGTCATGCTACTCGTTTTCTTTGATTATCATGGAGTTGTGCACTCAGAATTCGTTGGTTCTAGGGTAAATAAAGAATATTAGTTGGGGGTTATGCGATGTTTGAGAGAGAATGTGAGAGCGTAGGAAACGGCCCAACTCGTAGCTGTGTTTACCGGTCACTGGACGATCGGCTACGATCGGAAAAGCTAGGTAAGCCCCATTGCAGAAGCTGTGGGGACATTTCAGAGAAGGAGACTGTTGACCATTTTCTCTGTAAATGTCCGGGTTTGGCAGCTAGAAGAATAAGGTCACTGGGAGCTCCTTTCTTCGACAGCCTGGGGCAGTGCGCCAACCTAAATCCAATCAATCTTCTCCATTATATCAACAGCTATAGCTGGCTGTAGATATCTGTCTGTTGGATATCTGGTAATGGTACCAAAACGGCGTTTTAGTGCTCCTTGAGGGGAAGAACATCTTTACTGGAAATACACGCGTTTATTGGGATTTTATATGCTGGTAGAGCCTACGAGGCGAAAAATTGAAAACTGAGTTATTTATGGTCAGTAAAGTCGGGTCCAAATATTTTAGAAGAATTAATCATAGAGAAATTTCAAGCAAATCCTACGATTTATTCGTTTTGACAAAAGAACCATAAGAAGTAGACGCCTGAAAACAAATAAATTTGCCTTGGTTTCGGAAATGTGGGACAAATTCATTGGAAATAGTCAAGCTTGCCATCAACCAGAGAAGAATGTAACACTTGACGAGCACGCATTTCCGACAAAAACCGGTTGCAAGTTTATACAATCTATGCGTAATAAAACAATAATAAATCTACAGTAAAACCAAGTTCTCGTAGATGGTACCTCCAAATATTTTTCAATATTTTAGATTTGGCTGCCATAAATGCTTGGATCCTCTACAAAGAAGCGTTAGGTTCTTGTTTCAATTAGCAGAACAGCTTTTTACCGCTATCTTTATCAGAACAGGAAGACCCACAAAGATTAACTCCAACATCATCAAATACAACAGTTTCTAAGAAACGAAAAATTTATTATTAATATTAAAAATATAATATAATATTTTACTTATGCCCCTCACAAACAAACTTAACCTGCTATATGGCTAAAACCGTGAACATATCTTCGAGACGACTGTACCAACTTAAAAAAATTATCCAATATTAAAAAGTCGAATGTACGTAGCCTGCGAAATTTGAAAATTCGCCTTATTTTTCGACACACACTTCGTTTGATTTCCACTCCGTGGAAGAGTTTTTTGTGACATGAACAACATTTAAAGTTTACTTTATAGTACTATTTCCTTCTTTATTATAGCTGGATGCCATAGTTTCATCAGTGTTGTTGGCCTGCCTATCCACAAAAGCTTCGGTTTTTATTGGATCCCAGTTCCACAAAATTACAAGATAATTTTACTTTCCAAAAGTTTAAATATCTGAATATATTCGTAGCTTTTAGTTCTCTGTTAGTTAGTAAGCTTTTCCAAATTCAATTAAAAGAAAGTGTAAAGCTCTAGAGCTTTTAGGAATTGAAACTTAATTTTTGCGAGCTCACATAATTAAGTGATTCACAAGGTATGGTTAGTGCCGTATTGTCTTAAGTTGTGGCGATTTTAATGGTTAACTGGGGGCTTACTGCTAGGTAAATACAAACACAAACAGTCGCAACCGGGTAAAAATTATCCATAATTTAATATATAGGTGTATAATTAATTAAATATTTATTTTACGTCGGGAGCGCGTCTTTTGTTTCTATGCAGCAAGGTACTTGAAGCGGCAGGTCACGATATTTTGTAGAAAAAAGAGTTTGTGTGTAAAGTCGGTCTACTAAAGATAGTTTAACGTGATAACGTCACAAGAATATACTGATGGAATAGTTGCATTTTTCAAAAGAAAATTTTAATTTTAATATATTTGTTTGATAGATATTTTGTATGGATATAGAGAAAATGACATAAATGAAGAGAAGAGAAATTACATAACATAACATAACATAACATAACATAACATAACATAACATAACATAACATAACATAACATAACATAACATAACATAACATAACATAACATAACATAACATAACATAACATAACATAACATAACATAACATAACATAACATAACATAACATAACATAACATAACATAACATAACATAACATAACATAACATAACATAACATAACATAACATAACATAACATAACATAACATAACATAACATAACATAACATAACATAACATAACATAACATAACATAACATAACATAACATAACATAACATAACATAACATAACATAACATAACATAACATAACATAACATAACATAACATAACATAACACAACATACCATCAGTTCAAGCAAGGTAACGACGCATGAACAAGATAACGACGCATTTTTTGGTGCGTGCAGCCGGCTACATAGAATTATAAGACGTTATCACGTCAAAAAGAGTAGAAGTGGTTTTATTACCTCTGTGGTATTTTTTACCCAGTCGCGAGTGGTTTAAAGTAAATTTTTCGTTTTTTGCATGCGATGTTGAACATTTTTTCCATATAAAAATTTTGTATGTATTTACTTCAAACACTTGTAATATTAAATATTTCAAGCTCTTGAGATACCAACGCACGGAAATGTATGCAAGTTTCGATTTTCTTTGCATATCTTGGGGTTTACTAAACTTTTTTCTTTTCCGAACCAGCCCAACAATGAAGCCACGAAACAAATGATAATCATTTAAATCGGTCAAGCCGGTCTGTGACCGCTTCTATGGAGAGTGTAGAACAAAATTTAATTCAACACAAGTCCTAGTGATAAGATCTATCACACCATAGCCGGCATTCATGTCCGAATACCGGCAAAAGGTGAACTAAAGCGGGCTCTTGTCTGTGCGGTCTCTCGCGTCCACTTAACTTTTATTAAACAAGCCGATACTCTTGCGGCACATAATTGCCTTGTTCAGTTTATTTGCACTTACTACTTGATGCATGTAAGTATGCGTGTTTACTTACTATCGCTGGTACGAATAATTGCAAACTGATACTTCATAATTATATTTACTTACACTCATCATTACTCATCTCTGGGCGTGCGGGCGACAATAAATATGTATGTAAAACTGTTGCGTGATTTGCATGCTCGAAATACTTCATGTTTTGCTAATTTTTATCATTCTAATTTTTTTTAATTTAACATTAAAATTCATAGCTGTTAGTTGGGAACACCTTTGGCGGTGGGCGTATTGACGTATTTACCGGCTTCAATTAAACTGCGTGCGTTATTCATTTCAGTACTCGGCACAAAGATTTGCATGGTCTGTATTCTGCCGGGAATATATGAATTAATTTACTACGAGTATCTAAAGTTTATACTACTTGATTTTTTGGCGTGCCATTTTTGTGAATATATAAATTGTTGTTTGTAGGGTTTATTTTTATGTTGTTAAGAGAATCTGGTAGTTAAAGTGTGAGAAACATCATTGTTGCTGTGGCCTGTTAATACTTTGCTATCCTACGGTACATACACAAGTATGTTATAGTATTCATGTAAAGTATGTTTGGTTGTATAAGAGAATGTATCGATTAACATTCTCTGGTTGTGTTATGAATAATGTTAATCAACTGCGGGCCTGCTCTGTTAGGTTGGGTTAGGTTGGGTTATGTTAGATTAAATAAACACATGCTAAAGAATTGTTGTATGACATGGAAATATGGAGGATAAAAGTCTCCAACATGAAAGGACTGGAAGCATTTGAAATGTGGCTTCTCCGGAGATTGCTCAAGATACCATGGACCGACCACGTTTCTAATGAAGAAGTGCTGCGAAGAGTTCACGGCGACAGATAACTAATTAAGTGCATCAAACGACGAAAAATTTCATATTTGGGGTATAGGTATTCTACGAAACCCGAAATATGAACTGTTGAAACTCATATTGCAGGGCAAGATTGAAAGAAGAAGAGATATCGGACGTAAGCAGTTTTCTTGGTTTCGTGTGGATCCCTTCTTGGAAGCAGCTAGAACTGTTGAAATAAAGTTCAAAATTGAAATTAAAAAAAATTTTATTACCTTTAAATTGCATAATCGCTTACATTTGATTACGAATAGCAAATAAAGAATAAGAAGAAAGAATTGTTGACATTCATAGTGAGAGAAAATCGTATAAATTACTGAAAATAAAAAACTTGCTAGCAAGGGAAAAACTACCAAAATTATCTAATGTAGCACAACAAGGCCTAACATAGCAGAACACAACACGAGAAGTAACACAGTAGTAACATAATATAACAAAAATAACATAAGATAACATAACATATGATGGCATACCACAACTTAACCTTAACATAACTGAATATATCAGGCCAGTCCATAAGTTCGTGCGTATTTTACCCATAATTTCACTTTTGTACGATTTTTGCATACAAAAAATTATTCGCGGAATCTAACGGAACTATTTATATTTTCTTTGATATATTGTACATCCAACAAATGATTTTAATCGCGGATAGAAGTACGTGTTGTTAAAAAATAAAATGGAATCTTCGAACGCGTTTAAGAGGCATATTTTGAATTTTTTTATAAAACTGGTAAAAATACAACAACTGCTGCTGCAGAAATAAACACTGCTCACGGAGAGGATACCGTGAGTGTAAGGACTGCGCAAAAGTGGTTTTCAAAATTCCGAAGTGGTAACTGCGACGTGGAGGATGCCCCGCGCGCTGGTCGTCCTGAAGTCTGTAATTCCGACGCCTTGCTCGAACTCGTGGAAGCCTGGTTCAGTTGGGAAAGGTTTCAAGGCTGGGAAAATGGGTTCCGTATAGACTTTCCGTCGCCAACCTTCAGCAGAGAGTGAATGTGTGTTCTCAGCAACTGCAACGGTTTTTGAACCGTATCGTTACTGGTGATGACAAATGGGTCCTTTACATTAATCCTGTTCGCAAACGCCAATAGTTATATAAAGATGAAACACCAGAACCGACCCCTAGAGGTGGCCGTCACCCCAAGAAGATTCTCCTGTCTATTTGGTTGGATATGGCTGGTATTATTTATTATGAACTTCTGGAACCAAACCAGACGATAACTGCTGATAATTATTCCCATCAGCTATCAAACCTGAATGAGGCACTTAAAAAATCCACCGTCTTTAGTGAATAGACGCAAAGTTTTGTTTCACCACGACAACGCAAGGCCTCATACCGCAAGGCAAACATTAGGCAAGCTGAACGAGCTCGGACGGGAGCTAATGTCGCATCCACCATACTCTCCGGATATTGCACATTGTGATTATCACCGTTTCCGTGGACTGCAATCCCATGCGAGTAGCAAGAACTACGCCTCAAAAGAAGCTATAAAAAGGGATATCGAAGCGTATTTTGGCACAAAGGACAACCGCCGTAGCCGAGTGGGTTGGTGCGTGACTACCATTCGGATTTCACAGAGAGAACGTAGGTTCTAATCTTAGTGAAACACCAAAACTAAGAAAAACATTGGCAAACCCCCGATTGTATATTATTTCTGCCATGAAAAGGCTCCTCATAAAAATATCTGTCGTTCGGAGTCGGCTTGAAACTGTAGGTCTCTCCATTTGTGGAACAACATCAAGATGCAGACCACAAATAAGAGAAGGAGCTCGGCCAAACACCCAAAAAGGGTGTACGCGCCAATCATATATATACAAATATTACTAAAATGGTCCAACTTCAAGAAAAATATATAAGAAAATTCGTAATTTTTTTGAAATTTTTTGTTGAAAATAATCGTCCGAATGAGTCGCCAGTTCAAAGGTTGGTGAACAAATTTCAAGAAACTGATTCTATTGAGGATAGAAAAAGGTAGATAGACTGGCAGACCAAAAACTGGACGTTCTGTTGAGAATATTGGCGATGTAGCGCTGAGCAACCTTCAACATTTCATATATATTCCGACGTTCTTAACAATTAGACATTCATGAGGGGGCTGTTTGGCGGATTTTACCTGCAGACGTGCTCTTGGTGGACATTTAAATTATGCAATTTTTCACAAATAATTGCTAATAGCCGTATTTTGAACAGAAATACAGTATGTTATAGAGCGTGGTCACTGTTACATAATAACAACAATTGATTTTTCGAAAATTCGCAAATTTATTGATAATTTGGTCGTCAATACTCGATGCAAATACCTTAGTAGCAAGACCAGTCTCCTGCATTGTCAATTATGGCCTGGCACCGTCGGGGCATACTTTCCACTAGTTTTTCTGCATATTCTATCGGGAAAGACCTTCAAATCTTCGGAATTTGTCGGGAAAGTTGATCTAAATTACATGGCTTGCGTCTGCGAAGCTGAATTTTCATCAGAGCCCACACATTTTGTATGGGATTTGCATCCGGAAGACTGAGATGGCCAATCTAAAGTGACAACTCCGTTTTGCGCCTTCCACTCGCTACACGCTCGACTCCGATGTTTCGGATCGTTGTCCTCTTGAAGGATCCAACTTGAATTTTTCTTGATAGACCATTGCTTAGCAGATGGTAATAAAGCCTTTTGATATATTTTATTCATTTTCTCGGCATTTAAATTCTCGGTAAATAAGAATAAAGTACCGAAACCTTTGTTTGAGAAGCACCCCCAAACATGGACCTTGGCAGGGTGTTTAACAGTCCGTTGAAGCATCCTACTGGTGGAGGTTGTCCAGGCGTGTTTGATGCTAGAAAATGCTCAGAAGGAGGATTCATCTGAAAAAATTACGTTGCTCCAATCGCGGTCCAAGGTTTCCTTCGCCTATTCCACTCGTTTTTCAACGTGTTTTGCAATCAACATCGATTTTTCCAAAGTACTACGATATTTCAGTTTATTGGAAAGCAAGTGCCTGCAAATCGTTCCGTAAGATGTGTCAACACCTTTTGCTTTCAATTTCACAGCAGCTCCACGTAAAGTCAAAGTTGGTTCTTTCGAGAATAATGCGAGAATCTTTTTTTCGTTTTTTTTTAGAAATTTGCTTGCACTTCCGCGATCAAAACCTTTTTATAGCGAATTATCCACTGGCTAATGAACTGCTTCGACTTTCCCATATATTTCGCAGCAGCAGTTTGCATTAATTTGGGTCCGTTTTCATGCAAAAATAGCAAAATTGCCTCAAAGCGAGAGACGCAAACAGCACTCATTTCTAGAAACCACTCAACTGAAGACTAAATTTGACAGACAGCTGACTTTTTTCAAAAAGCATAAAGTACTGAGGTGCCCTCCATGCCATAGAAAGAGAAACAGGACGCTCTGGTTTTTTATCTACGTGTAACAGTGACCACGCTCTTATGTAACAGACTGTAGTAATATTTGAAGTAATCTACATTTTTTTATTTCCGAAACAACATCTAGGCGCGTCTTTTGAAAGATCTTTTATATTTACGGCAAATGTGAACTTCCGCTTTGAGAGAATGAACTCGGCTGTAAAAAAATAAAAACAAATTATCACCAAAACCTGTGTAAGCCATCCAACCAAATGCGTCTTATCGGAAATGAGCTCCAAGCAGGAAGCAGAACTACGTATATTTCAATGTGCTTGCGCAAAACTGGTTACAAAACGTCAAATAGGCATTAAATAATTTATTTTTATTTTAGAACCGAATGCAGCTTATAGACAGATTTACTATACGGATGAAATATTTTATGCACACATACATACATATATACATATATGTATGCATACATACATATATACATATACATGAAATGTTAACCATTTATAAGATTGAGATAGTCAGTGTACATACATATATGTCAATCTTATAAATGGTTAACATTTCCTTAAGATCTGTGCAGGCTGCTGGAACAAATGCGAAACGCTTCACACTTAGGCAATCAAATTGCAATTATTAATTTAGTAAAGTGAGAAACTAAACTAATGAAATAAATGCATGAAGAAAAAAAAAAAATATTTATATTTACATTAAAAATTCGATAAGCGTTTTGATTGTGTCATTCCCATTTCTATTTATGTATATATAATAAAAGAATGAAAAATAGCAAAATAAAAATATATAAAAAATTTGCTGTGACAACAATTCTCAAAGTGATTACTTATACACAATTATTCTAATATAATTGTGTGCAAAATAGTGGCAGCGAAACTAAGAAAAGCTGTAATCCGTGTTCCTTTTATTTTAAAAGTTGTGGCTTCTATTTTGATAGATGCCATGCTGAAAAGTCACTTAATTGTCTTATCACCTCATCTTCTTCGATTTTTATTATAGGCTGCTTGCCTGTTTCTCTTCACGCAATATAAATTACATGCCATTGAACGAGTAAACATAAAGTTCATTAAAATCACAGTTCCAATATATAATAATAGAGGGCGATCAGATTGGATGCACTTTCTCTAATAGGGGTTTTTTGACAGATCATGCATGACTACTGTCAGACTAAATACACAATTTTTTTCAGTATTCAATGACATTTCATCACGAAGACACTTATGCTATAACACCATTTACGAATCATAAAATTTTATTACGGAAATCGGCGCTCTGTGAAAAATGTTTTTCGCGCGCTCAACCCAACTTATGGTGTTCCGCGATGAGACCCATTTTTAGCTATGTCGATAAGCAAAATTGCCATATTTGAGCTGAAGAGCAACCCGAGCCCATTTATTACATCCATTAAAAACAACCGTTTCATACGGCTGCAGGAACCGGAATCATGGGCCCATATTTCTTCAAAGACGTGGCTGGCGCCAATGTTACAGTGAATGGCGAACGTTATCGCACCATGAGAAACAACTTTTTGATGCCATATGCCGGATAATGAAGCGCGTGATCATCACAACTTGGTTCCAATAAGACGGCGTTACTTGAGAGATCAGCTCAACTCGCTTTCAACAAGACGTCAACGGCGCTTTTTGCCATACAGTACGTGAAACAATGGATTTACTGAGTTATTTATCACTCGTCTCGGACCAGTGGATTGACCATCCAGATCGTGTGATATCACTACTTTGTGGAGGTATGTACAGTTTAAGTGCTTTGTTGATAAACCAGCTTCGATTGAGGCATTGGAAGCCAAGATTACTAAAGTTATTCGCGAGATACCGACCGAATCCTTCAGCGAATCACGAGCCATTCAAAATTGGTGCTTACGGATGGCCGAATTACGGCGTAGTTGGGGCCAACATTTGAAAGGGATATCTTCAAAAAATAAATTTCATGAATG
This sequence comes from Anastrepha ludens, assembly GCF_028408465.1. Taxonomy (NCBI): domain Eukaryota; kingdom Metazoa; phylum Arthropoda; class Insecta; order Diptera; family Tephritidae; genus Anastrepha; species Anastrepha ludens. Next base: position 45,292,232 of record NC_071499.1, on the reverse strand, counting down.
GTTTAATACAAAAATAATACAAATTGCCCACTCAATTTGAATTTTCGTTTATTTATCAATTTAAAATTCTCTTCTTCTTCTTCATATTTTATTATTGGCTTTGCCAATCATTGTTTTGATTGATTTTCTGCTGAGATAGATATGCAACTCCATGCCCATCGTTTTGGGTGTCTTCCTGGTCATATTTTTCCTTCTGGTATCTCATCTCGAGCTATTTTTATCAACTGATTGCTAGGGGCTCGTGTCACATGCTTGTTCCATGCTCGTCATCTGGCTCTTATGAATTTTACAATGTCGGTCACCCCTGTCTTTGTTCATAACTCCTTATTTCTTATGTGGTCAAGTCTAGTTTTAAGGGCATGCATTTCAGTAGTCCGCAGCAATTGGTCGCTTTCTGCTCCATCAGTCGGTATCGGCCTTACAATTGTTTTGTAGATTAGTGTTTTATTTTCCATGTTCCACCCATTCTCGCAGGCACCCTGATATCCGTGCACCGTTTGCGCATCTCTCTCGCACTTCTGCTATTATGTTTCGATTGCTCGATACATCTACACCAAAATAGTTAAATTGATCACCCCTCATAATACATACATCATAGATGACTAGATGGGAAACTCTTTTTCTTGTGAGAGCGCTGAAAAATGTGCATTTTTACAACATTCGTCACTAGTGCCACACCGGAGAGAAACTTTGAATGAGTACTTTTTAAACAAAAATTGGGAATTTTTAGTTTCCACACCGCTGTTGAGGTTAATATATAGTGCGCGGTTGCCCAGTAGCCTTATATCACCAGTATACACCTACATATGATAAAAATAAACACAAAAATACAAAAACATTTAAATGGAATTACTAAAAATTGATATACAAATGCTATATAATACGAGTAATAATAAAGTAATGAACTCGAAAATGTTAGTAAGTGTAAAGGTAAAACAGATAACCTTCAAGTTTTTATTATCTAAAAATAGTTATGTATGTTTGCAAAACATAATATTTCAAACTCAAATTCAATTCCCTTACCTAGGCTTTTTAATCATAAAATACTTACATATATACATATTTACATTCATAAACCAACACACATTTTCAATACAATTAAATGTATGTAAAATGTAATCAGATATGACCACAAGACGAATTAAAAGTAGAAGCCGAAAAGGATATAAAAAGCTTTGGAAAATTGTACAAACTCCCTTCAAATTAAATTATTATAATTCAATTAAATTACTTTAAAGTAAAATAATTATAACCATTTTCATCGCGTAATTTCTCCATTAAGCAAAAACGAACTGTTTTCGTTAGTTATTTTTGAAGTGTTTTCGCTGGCAGCCCGCCATTTCACCTAACAGCTATTCAAAATCCCATAATGTGTGAATGCTGCCAAGTTTTGAAACGCCCTCATGTGAACGCTCTCTCTCAAAATGAAAGAGTTTTCCATCTTATTATCTGAGTAATACACGTCGCTGGTAGGCCCGAAACAGAATTGCACCGGGTAACCGAGTGACGAGTGTTAATCAGCTGATCCACTTCCTTCGGAAAATTCGGTCGGCTACCAAAGATGACTAAGATAAAGAAGACCCTCAGGTCTAAAATACTAATCGGCTCAATTCGCTCTAGTCCCACTTACATTGATTTCTGCTATTGTTTTTGCAATCACGACTGTAGACCGATCGCCAACTCAACGGAGGCTTGAGCGGGAGCAAATCAATAATGAGCAAAATTGGAGAGCAAATTAGTGAAATGAGTTTCATTGTTTTTGCTTGTCTTTCTCATACTTACATACATACATACATGTAACTCGATATATAAATAAGCGCTGAGTGTAGCAGCCGCGAACAGTTTTCCCATAGGCCTTTCGTACTGCGATCGTGAAAATTCTTAATGTGGTGATAAGTAACGCAAAAAGTAGTAGAAGAAAATTTTAACAAAACAAAAAAAAAAAAATCCGAAAAAACTAGTAAAATGTCCCGTTTCCACACGGTTGTGTTAGTATTTACGTTGTTAGTTGCTGGCGCGCGAGCGGTAAATTTTCTAGATGCAGCTTTCGAATTCCCCACAAGCGTCGTTAATTCGTTGCCCAAATCGGAGGGTATACAAAATGTGGGCAACGTTGTGCAGAATGCAGCGCGAGGCTTCGGCAAAGAAGCAGCCAATTTGATACCCACGCCACAAGGTGTGTTTGAGACGAGCAAAAACCTATTGGCCGGCTATCCATTCGAGCTGATGTCCACAGCTATCAACAAGATTTGTAAGTATGCACCTTTAACTAGTGCGGGTAACGAGTGCAGTGAAAAGTTGGATATTTCTATTTGATGGAAAATGAAGAACTTATAAATATATTGTAGTTTTTCGCTGCACATTTATTTTACTCGATATTAATCGCGTGTCGTTTAGGCTCCGCTGCAATTGCATCTGATGCGATCACTCCGTTAGTAACGCCCGATATGACGAAAATGAAGTTTCAACTACGCACAGCCTGCAATAACTACAGTTACCCGATATTGAAAGCGAATGAAATTTGGCAAAGTCCCGAATTCGATGCAAAAAAGAAAGTGGTAATATTAGCTTCGGGTTGGACAACTACAATCGAATCCTCGAATCCGATCAATGAGTTGGCCAAAGCTTACAATTGTCGTGGTGATGTGAATTTTGTGGTGAGTAAAAGTAGGAGGCAAATAAAAAAAGAAATAATTCACTGAATTTACGAAAGTAGTTAGTTAATGAATGAAGATTAGAACAAACACTTAAGAGTGTTGAGGAAATTAAAATTGAAATTAAAAGAAGCAGCAGCATACAATAGCTTAACGGATGAAAAATTGAGCTTACGCATGCAAATACGATATACCTTGCGTATATAAAGGGTGATTAATTTGTAGGTATTGGATTTTTAATTGAAATAAAACAACGAAGTGATTGGGAAACCTTAATAATTTTTGTGTAGAACCATTCATGAAATTTATTTTTTAAAAATAATCCCTTTCAAATGTTGGCCGCAACTGCGCCGTAGTTCAGCCATCCGTAAACACCAATTTTCAATGACTCGTGACTCGCTGGAGGACTACGGTCGGTATCTCGTGAATAACTTTAGTAATGTCTGCTTCCAATTATAAGCACTTAAGCTTTGCATACCCCCACAAATAAAAGTCCAAAGTTATAACATCACATGATCTTGGTTTGAGACGAGAGGCAAATAACTCACCGAAACGACGACACAGTAAATCCATTGTTTTACCAGCTGTATGGCAAATAGCGCCGTCGCCGTCTTTTTGAAACCAAGTTGTGGTAATCTTCTTTTTTCATAGCGTTACAACGTGGGGTGCGTCAAAGCTTCCTTCAAAATGCTCCTCCAAAGCGGTCTATCTTGAGCTGTTGCTTCGTAGTGACGTATTCCCAGCTTCTTAAGATCGTGTTCCACTGCGTCTATCCAACGGTTCCTCGGTCTGCCTTTGGCCGACACGCCCATTAGCTTTTCTGTCAAGGCTTTCACGGTCACGGTACAGTCAACAGGCATACGGATCACATGACCTAGCCATCTTATGCGCTGCGCTTTAACAAAACGCACAGGTGTCTCGTTCTGAGTTAGTTCGTTCAGTTCAGAGTTCAATCGGATTCTATAGGTACCATCATCCATTCTTATTGGGTGAAACTTGTGGTAATCACGCGCTTCAAATTCCGGTATTCGGAATCTGGCATCAAAAAATCGTTTATCATGTCGCTATAGCGTTCGCCATTCACTTTTACATTGGTGCCAGCCTCGTCTTTGAAGAAATATGAGCCGATGATTCCGATACCGCTAGCCTATAGGCCACTCTAAACGATTGTTTTCAATGGATATAATGGCTGTTTTTGCATGTTTGCGAGTTGCTCTTTAGCCCAAATATGGCAATTTTACTTATTAATGTAGCCATTAAGCTAAAAAGGTGTATGCTATTCAAGAAGCGATGAACTTTGTTGTGGAAAACAGATTGAGAAGCAGATATAAAAGTGTATGCAGCGACAGCCAAGCTGCTCATGGCGCTTAGACAGCCCCGCAACCACATCAGGAGTAGTTGAGTACTGTAAATCCAGGCTGAACTATGTCAGTAGACATAATAGCCTTATGCTAGCATGGGCCCCAAAGCACGTGGGTATCGTTGGTAACGAGACCTCTGACTCCTTAACTAAGATGGATTCTGAGACCAACCTCTTTGGGCCGGAGCCCGTTCTGCCACTCCTTTCTGCATCCATCAAAGCCGCGGTTAGCAAATGGGTTACTACAACCCACAAGCGCGTGTGGCAGGCTAAGAGAGGCTGCAGATGGATTAAACTGATGTCACTGTCATGTTCGATCGGCTGTCGCAAATCCTTCTATCATTAAGCAGAAGGGACAACGGACAGCTGATTGTAGTGATGACGAGCCACTTTCTGTGGGCGAAGCACATGGAAAAGGTAAGCATCTCAGTCAGTGTACTCTGCCCAGCTTGTGAAGAGGAGGATGAGACGGCGGACCACTTCCTGTCCGTCTGCCTCGGAGGTCGGGTGGATTCCAAGAAAATTGAAAGGGAATCCGAGTACAATATAATGGCCTTAAGGGGTTATACGCAGTTATGAAGCAAATAAAAGACGGGTTGTCAAGGATTTATCCTGAAGAAACTTCAGAATATTTTAATTTGAAAATTTTTGGCGGTTATAAAAGCATCCTTAAAGAACGTAACAAAATTTTTTATTTATGAAAATGTTGATTATAGAGTGCGCTGCAGGAGATTTCTGGAACCTCCTTTAAAAAAAGACGATTTACGGTGTACATCGTAACTCAGGATTGGATTATCTGAAATCAAAAAACCAAACAAATTTTGTTAATATATTAGATTATCTAGTAATTAATCGTTCGGCTAATCAAAATAGTGAATTTTCACAAAATGGCAGCTTTTAAAAGAAATGATTTCGATTTTTACGTTAAAATTTGGCCGTAAATTGATTATAAAATGGAAAATAAGTATCAGGTTTACAAAAGGAACGATTGATTACTAGAAAATGTATCTTTAAAGATTGAGTTAAAACGGTTGACCGATCAAACAAGCCGTTTTCGAGATATCGTGTACACCGACTTGAAAAATGCCGTTTTGAAAAAAACACGTTTAAAGTTTCAATACGTACCTTAAAACGTGCCGAGGCATCTCTACATATTTAGGTATAACTCCGAAAGTATTGCTTAGATCTACTTCAAATTTCGTGCGTATACTTTTGAATATATGTACATTACAAAAATGCAATAAAAAAATCGATTTTTTTGAAAGTCATAACTGCGTATAACCCCTTAATGTTGTATGAGTGCTGTAGTTGCTGGTTGTCCCGACCAAAAAAAAAAAAATGCGAAAAATGGGCCTCATCGCTGAGCACCATAATTTCTCCTGAGCGCGTGATGACCTTTTTCGCAGAGCGTCGATTTTCCTAATACAATTGCACGATTTGTAAACGTTGTTGAGACCTAAGTCTTTCCATGGTGAAATGTCAATGAATACTGGAAAAAAATTCTGTATTTAGTTTGAGAGTAGTCATGCGTGATCTGTCAGAAAACCCCTATTAGAGAAAGTACCTCGAATTTGATCTCCCTTTATATACTAAGAAAAAAATATGAGTGTTTATCTACTTATATGGCTTTTTACGTTTTATTTTTGTTTTTTTAATTGCCCACGTTTTCAAATAACTAAAAAAACATTTAATCTAATTTTTGATATTTTTAATAGTTATATTTATATTTTTTCTTTCGTTTTCCACTTTATTTTCAATACCTTTTATCTTTCCCTCACACAGGCCGTCGATGTGGCCGATTTTGTGGACACTCTATACTCTTGGGCGTCACTTAACACCGACGCAATCGGCGCTATTCTAGCTGAAGGTCTCGAGCTCTTAACCGCCGTTGTACCACGTCGGAATATTCACTTGATCGGCCATAGTCTAGGTGCGCATATTGTCGGCGCGGCAGGTCGCTACTACAGTTACAACACGGGCAAACTTGTGCCACGCATTACTGGTTTGGATCCAGCCAAACCCTGTTTCAATGAAGGTTATGCGCTCTCAGGTTTAATGCGCGGCGATGCCGAATTCATCGATGTAATCCACTCCAATCCGGGTGTGTTGGGTAAACGTGAGCCCCTTGGTGATGTGGACTTCTATCCAGGTGGACTTGATCCTTTGCCAACTGGTTGCTCGCATGTTATTTGTGCGCATGCGCGTGCCTGGGAATATTATGCGGAAACGGTTTATCCAAACAATGAATGGAATTTTATGGCTCAGCGTTGCAACTCTTTGACCGGAGTGCGTCAGCATAAATGTCCGGGTGCAGAGTATCCTATGGGATATGAAGTACCAAGAAATTTGAAGGGGAACTACTTTTTGGAAGTGAATGGACAGCAGCCGTTTGGTAAAAATGGCAATGCTAGGCAACTGGACGTACATTCGAAGTGCGGGCTGTGTGCGCGGAGGAGTTCCTGATTGATTGAAGGGCATATAAAATACAGTACTTACTCGTATGTATTTGTATGGCTATATATCTATGTATTTATGTGTAAATAAATGCGATACTTGAAGGGAGTTTTATATTTAAACGCAGGAGTTTCTTTATATTTTACATAGACAATTGGTGATTTTGGTGCGTGAGGCACGCCGAAATTGAGGCGCTACTTAAGAAAGCTGTGTAACGCGCACTTTTTAAGTGAACAATTCCCGATATTTTTTGACAGAACGTATTTTCTCGAGTGCTTATGGATATATTGCTATTTTTTGTTTGTTATTGTGAGTGTTCATTATGTGTTTTTTATAAAAGTACATCTCATTCTCCAAAAAAACCGCATAGAACCAAATTTTTAGAATTCGTAAAACAATTTTGGGTATGCAGTTTTATAGCTGATTAAATTCCAGTGTAAGGGTAATTAAAGTGCAAGTTTGAAGTTGCTGAAAAATACTTATGGTGTTGCGCATTTTATTTCGTACAAAAACTTTGCTTTGAACATACAAATGCGATTTTGTATTCATTATTTATTCCATTTGTGAATAAAAAATTCAAAATGTTTGCATATACAATGAGAAAGCTTTCAAATCACAAACTTTTCATAATAAATGTATGAAAACGGAGAATATCTACGTTGTTTCCGGCAAAGGCAAAGAACTTTAAATACAAAAACGCACAATGGTTATGGCTGATGGCAGAAAATAAAGAGTCATAGAACAAACGAAATATTCCAAAAATTTTGCTACTGACCATCTACCTATACTCGTACATACCAGGCGTAAACAAAATTTGGCGCTATGTCGGCTGCAGCTTTTTCACTTTCCTCTGTTCTTCACACTCGAAATTCCGCCCACTTCCATATTTGTGTCGATTACATAAATACTCGTTCGTAGTCATTTGCCAGGTCTGTTTTGCTCTGCTCTTTCATCCACATGGCGTTCACGTGCCGCCAAAGCTACTATTCGCGCTCTCTTCAATACTCTACCCGGTTTTTTTTCTTGGCTCCAATGGCGGCGAAAAAATTTGCGGCAAAAATAAAAGCTCCACCCAAATTGATAGCCAACCTTAACGTTGCGTTGCAAATTTTAAGTATTTCAGTGCTGCTGCAGGCTACAGTCAGTCAACATTGTTGGAGTTAGCGTTTTTTTTTCATTTTCTAGCAAAAGTTGTATTCTGCAAATGGCGTAAGTATTTGAGAAGGAATATCAACTTGGCACTAAAGGAAATAAAAGGTCACAAAATAAATGCGTAAAAAAGTTATCAATCAAAAGAAATTTTTCAAAGTCTAAAGTTATCACAAAAGGAAAAGTTGGTATCAAAGCTAATTTTCAATTTCTCATAGGAAAAATATAAGTATTTACAGATACAAATTATTTCGATTTCTCAACCTACGTAAATTAAATTAAAAGTGGCAATTTTGATTTCTTATATTAATTTCTCCCAGTAGCTGATTAGCATTGATTGCTCTTTTCCTGATTACTTCAACCGATTTGATTAAGATGTGCTAGAGCGGTGAAGCCCAGTTTAGTTCTTATGTGCGCGGGTATATAAATTTCGGTCTGTACTGAATTTAGCTCTCCTTAAGGGCTTACATACAGTTAGAAAGTCGAAAAAAGCCAATTTTCCAGAATTTTTTCTGAACAATTTTTTAAATTTATTGATCTAAAAATTTGTACAAATATTATGTTATTTTTTAACTGCAATTTAAGACTTAGTATTAGTAAAAATATTTATTTGGAAAGGAGCTACAGCTGATCTCCGGGAGCTTCTCTCAAAAAAAACGTTTTACGGTGACTACTACATCTCTGAACTGGAATCTCTGAAATTAAAAAACCAAATAGATTTCGTTAAAGTAATGTTAAATCTAGTAATTAATCGAAGCAATAAGCAAAAAAAAATTTTTTTGACAAAAGGGTTTCTCAAAAACAAAAAAATCAATTTTTGACCAAAATTTCGGCGTTTAATTCTTTTATAAAAAATTATAAAAAAATACTTTTCTTCGTAAAATTTTCGTTTAATTACTAAAAAATATATTTAAAAAGTTCGTGTTAAAATTTCAGACTAATCGGTTTAGCCGTTTTCGAGTAATGTTGGTCAGCTTTGAAAGCACCATTTTGAGAAAACGCGCTGCCGCTTCGGCCTTCTACTTTCAAGCACTCTGAAATGATTTTTCAAATTTGCGTGTAACTTCGAAAATATTCATCGAAACTAAATTTTCTGTGTGTATTCGTAAAAATATGTACAGTAAAAAAATAAAATAAAAAGTAAAAAAATAAAAAACAAGTCGATTTTCGAAAATTCTAACTGTATATAACCCACTGAATCCACTTTTTCTCATTTTTAATTTACTTTCTCATTTAGAATTTGCGCATTCTCAAAATGGATTTCACATTACTGAAGATAAACTCAAGTATTCCCAATCCACTTTATTTATAGTAACGGGTATTTTTGAAGAGCTTGAGAACTTAAAATGATAACTCAAAACGGAAATATTGTTGAAATGAATTTTTTTTTTATTACAATCTGGTGGATGATTTTTTTAAATTCGATTCTACATATGCCCGACGCGGCTACGAGTTACAGCATTCCGTTCCACCAGTCCATTCGATTTTTAACTACTTTTCCCCATAAATCTGGTCGAATGATGTCAATGGTTGCCTTAAATTTGCAATAAATCAAATGTTAATCGCGCAAGTTGCGGGGTCTTGTAGGAACCAAATGTCGTCGATGCTTAGCTAATTAATTTTTGGTAACAAAAATTCAGTCAGCGTGGCACCATTCAGATGAGAAATCAGAAATTAGGACCAATTTAGAGATTTATTTTTATTTTTTTCATAGTAAATTTCCATAATTCGGAAGTGTTGTTTTGACGTTAAACGATTCTGGATGACTTGTCAAACCTTACTGAAGAGAAATGTCAACGCAGTTTGCCCTTCTCAGCTGTCAAATCATAGTTATCGATATCGATAGTTCTCATGCATCTAAAAAAAACTCCCCATTATTTCTCATTTGATTTTATGCTTTCTCATTTTCAACTCACATTCCTCAATTTCAATTTACGCATTCTCATTTCGATTTAAAAATTCATCTGACATTTTACATTTTCTCAATACGATCTGTAGAAGGAGTAGTGTTTCTTCGAATCGAAATATCTCCACTACTAAAAAGTTTGTTTTATTTGTAGGTGCCCTTATTTTTACCTGAAGGCCCTCGCCTCATTTGAAATAGTGTTTTTTGGTGTTTCTTTACAGCCTTCTGGCAGTGCAAAAGTGTCTTTGGGAAAACGTGGGGTCTTTCTCCTAGCAAGATGCCATGGATCCACACGGCTATGATAAGACCTATTATCACCTATGTATCAGTAGTCTGGATGAGCGGACTCTCTCTCTCGTGGGAGTCAGGAAGACCTTATCGGGACTACAACGCACTGTAGCCATCTGTTGCACCGGAGCTTTTCCGACTACTTCAGGTCCGGCATTAGATGATCTGGTTACTCTACCACCATTTGAAGTTTTCATCAAGGAGACGGCCCCTGTCTAGGCATAGACTTCGATCCTCGCCATGCCCCTTGTGTGGTGGTGTGGTGCTGCCAGATGCTCAACTGTGGTCAAATGAGACCGGTAAACACTGTTCTCGCATTTTCAAGGATGGTTCCAGGACCGAGCACGGTTCCGGCTTTGGTGTCTATGTGGAATCCAGCGGGGCAAAACTGCACTTTGCTCTTAGAATGCATACATCTAAGTATCAGGCGGAGGTGTATGCTGTTCAAGAAGCGATGAACTTTGTTGTGGAAAACAGATGGAGAGGCAGATCTATATGTGTCTTCAGCGTCAGCCAAGCTGAGCTCATGGCCTTAGACAGCCTCCCAACCACTTCAACGGTAGTCGAGCACTGTAAATCCAGGCTGAACTATGTCAGTAGATACATATAATAGCCTTATGCTAGCATGGGTCCCAGAACACGTGGATATCGCAGGTAACGAGATATCTGACTCTTTAGCCAGAATGGGCCCTGAGGCCGGCTTCTTTACCCAGAGCCTGTTCTGCCACTCCTTTCTTGAGCCATTAAAGCCACGGTTAGCAAACAGGTTACTCTAACCCACAAACGAGCTTGGCAGGCTTGATGTTACTTGTCATGTCCGACTGACTGTCGCAGTTCCTGCTGTCGCTAAGCAGAAGGGACTGTAAGCAGCTGGGTGGACTGATGACGGGCCACTTTCTATGGGCGATGCATATGGAAAAGGTGGGATCTCAGACAGTGCAGACTGTGCCCATTTTGTGGAGACGAGGATGAAACAGCGGACCACTTTCTGTGCGCCTGGCCACCTTTCGCTCGAATCAGGCTTGAGGTCTTTGGCACTGCTTTGTTAAGAAGCGACCAGCTTGGCTCCTTGGCACCATAAAATGTACTCAGATTTCTTCAGAGCTGAGATAGATTGAAAGAAAATTAAAAGAGATACCGAGTGCTGTACAATGGACTTAATTGTGTCTGAATGCTGTACTTGCTAGTCTGTTCCGGCAAAAAAAGAATTTGTCGCTTAATTTGAACACACTTCTTTGAGCGGCGTTTTCTGTGCTTTCTTGCTATTGCTCTTGTTTAGTTTCCAGTTTTGTATTATTTGGACTCCGCTTCAAGCCACTATCTCTGCACGATGTACAGTTCTCTAAAAATTATTTTCGTGGCTATCTCTGCAAATGCAGAGACGCCATTTCGGATGAACCAATAAAATTATTTGTCAATTTTTTCCTCCTTTTTATCTTAAACATTGTGTCTTTCTACTATTCCCAGTGGCCCTCGAATTACAAAACATTTCTTGTCATCATCCTTAAGCGGCAGCCACAGCGAGAATGACAGCCAGAGCAAATAGTCATTGCCGTTACATTTGTATAGATATTTTTCTGTTGCCATATTTTGGAGAAATTGTATAGGCGTCACTGCCTTTTCACTCGGTTACATTTTGCTATGGAAACTGTTTTTGTTTCTATTTTCAGTATTTTCCTTTTTATATTTTTCTCGTTTAATTCGCGCCCGGTGGATTGTCCATCTTTATACCAGCGTATGCTTCTTACGACGAAAATATATAGCCTTCTGTGTAGATGCGACACACACACACTCGCTCAGCGCCTAAATTCAGGCAATGCTTTTCCACTTCCACTGCCTTCATTTAACTTCCTCGTACTTCCTTTTATTCTTACTTGCGCGTTAGCTGTCCACCATTGTTGTTATTGGAGCTCATTTGCGATTGTTTTGGCATGGTTTGTATGCGTGTGTGAGGATGTATGCATGCGTGCTTTGAATTTTGATGTGATCTCCATTGACTTTGCTTGCGCTTTCTCTTCACCCTACCTTTGCTGGCAGCGCAAGCGGCTGCCAAACCTGCTTTGTCTATATGTTTTCTATTCACGTGCCGTTTCGTTATCATATTGGCGTGCTTTTCATTATTTTACACTTTTTTTCTGGTCACCTAATGATAAGTTTTGTTGCTTGGCTGTCAGCTTCTGTGATTTTTAACAAATTGCGCTTAGGGCCAAAGTAAACATTTGTTACTTTGATTTTACAGCCATTTCTTTGACTATTCAAAATTCAAGGTCACTTTTCGGTTTTGTGTTTTATTATATTTGGCAGGAAGGGTTCTTGGCAATCATGACTTGGTCGTGCTTTATTTTGCTCATCGTAGTTATTTGTCACACTTCACAGTGTCAGAATAGGATTACCTGTCGGCATTTAAAAAAAGTCGTGACCGGCATTGGATGATAAGTGGAATTTTGTGTAAAATAGTATGGGGAGTAGGTTTATATGTGAACAGTGGAATTTCTTATAAAATCTGAATTTCTTTTTCCACTATCTCTAATGGAAAATTGTTATAATTTAATCTCTCCTTTTATTGTAACAAATCTGGTTAAAAGGTTGAAGTTCAAGGGCGAACTTCTTCACAAATGGCCTGATGTTAGACGAAAAGTTTCGTCTAAGATTTTGTAGGAAAAAAAACCTCACATCGTAAGCCAAGCTACGTTGAGCTACGTTTTGGTGGGAAACTGAAAAAAATTGAAAGAAAATTATGATTTTGATATTTATTTGATATTGAGAATTTCGTTGTTGCTGTTTTTGTTGTGTCAGCATAAACACTCCCCATATATATATGAGGAATGCTGCTGAAGTGACAGTTCTTGGCCAGATATAAATCCGGGTCGTTCGGGTAACGTAGAACCGACTGTCGTAGGAACGTGAGAATTTCGGTATAAAGTTTCACTTAATTAAGGCGGAAAACCTGACAGCGAGGAGGTTAGTGGCTGCTGTAGTATTCAACTGTAGAACCTTCGGACACCGCTCAATAGAAAAGTGGAGTTCAGGTTGTACCGATTACATGACCCCGTACTTTAATTGGGTGAGAAGACTTCGCACTACAATTGAAGAGAAAGGAATGGCACAAAGGCATGAAGTCTGGCCATAGAACTTTTTACATCTATGCAAACGGCTCTAAAACTTTAGACGGAGTGGGAGCGGGTATTTACTGCTCAAAACTAGGGATAAGTCAGCCTATTAAGCTGTCAGACCACAGCAGGAAGCGAAGGTTTTTGCTGTGGGGAAAGTCGAGAAGCTAGCCTACACAAGAACAAGAAAGAACTCAACAATTAATATTGGGTTGGGGAAAAAGTAATGTCGTATTTTGTCAATTTCTCGCGTTGTACTTATTGCATCGAGTCACACTAAACGGCGATTTGAAGACGACAGTCGGTACTACAAGTGTCTCTTTGACAGTGTTGTGATCGTACGTTTCAGTCTTAGTTATAGCGCGTCAAAGATGGAGTCCACCAAGCAAGAAATTCGTCATATTTTACGTTTTTACTACCTTAGAGGTAAAAATTCAACGAAGGCGGCGACAAAAATTTGTGAAGTTTATGGACCTGATACTGTAACGATTCGCACAGCACAGCGTTGGTTCGATCGATTTCATTCTGGTGTAGTAGATGTCGAAGATGCACCCCGTACTGGCAGGCCAATCTTCGTAGAGACTGATAAAATCGTTGAAATTATCCAAAGATACGGCACGTGAGCATTCGCTCGATTAGTCAGGAACTAGGTGTAGACCGCAAAACCGTTTGGAAGTATTTGCAGAAGATTGGATTCCAAAAGAAGCTGGATGTTTGGGTGCCACACGTGTTGACGCAAAAAAATCTCTTGGACCGAATCAGCACTTGCGATTCTCTGCTAAAACGGAACGAACTTGACCCATTTTTGAAGCGGATGGTGACTGGCGATGAAAAGTGGATCACGTACGACAACGCCAAGCGAAAAAGATCGTGGTCGAGAAGCGGCGAGCCGGCCCAAACCATCGCCAAGCCCGGATTGACCACCAGGACGGTTTTGCTGTGTGTTTGGTGGGATGGGAAGGGAATTATCCACTATGAGCTGCTCAACTATGGCCAGACCCTTAATTCGGTCCTCTACTATGAGCAACTTGACCGTTTGAAGCAGACGATTGACCAGAAGCGGTCAGAATTGGTCAATAGGAATGGTGTTGGGTTTCACCAGGACAACGCCGGTCCTCACACATCTTTAATGATCCGCCAGAAGCTACGGAAGCTCGGATGGGATGTCCTATCGCACCCACCATATAGTCCGGACTTGGCAACAAGTGACTATCATGTCTTCCGGTCCATGCAAAACGCCCTTGGTGATACCAAGTTGGCCTCAAAAGAGGTTTGCGCAAACCTGAGGTTTTTGCAAATAAGGAGGGGAGATTTATAAAGGGGGGATAATGAAGTTGCCTTCTAAATGACAACAAGTTTGCGAACAAAACGGGGCATATTTGACTTGAATCGGATAATTCTAAGTACGTTAAATAAAGCGTCAAATTTCGATCACAAGTAAGACATTTCTTTTTTCCCAACCCAATATATACGTGGACAGTCAAGCAGCAATAAGAGCAATAAGCTCATACTGTATTAAGTCCAAAAATGTTCGACAGAGCAGGGAGGCCATAGAAAGGCTAGCCGCAAACAGTAGGCTGCATATCTATTGGGTACCTGGTCACAAAGGCATTATGGGGAACGAAATAGTAGACGAGATAGCAAAAAGTGCTGTTACTCTACCATTTGAACAAGAGAACGACATACCAAAACCGCTAAGTACAAGATACAATGAAATGGACGACTACATGAAAAGGCGAGTGGAAGCTGGGTGGACTAATTTTACTACATGCAAAACAGCAAAAGTCTTGTGTAGAACTAACGGCAAAAAACTGACTCAATTCGTACTTACGCTCTCCCGAAAGGACTGCAGAACTATCATAGGTATGCTAACAGGTCATAATCTATTGGCTGCACATGCGGACAAGATAGGGATTGCTAACACGGACAAATGCAGGAAATGCAGAGAGGATGTTGAGGAAACTTTAGAACACCTTCTGTGCGTTTGTCCGCATTTAAAATGCCTGGAAGCCCCATTGTTTAAGGGTCTGAAGGACGTCTCAAAAGCGGATCTCCTAGCTCTGCTTAGATTCGCCAAAAACGCTGACATCTACTTCTACTTCAGTATTCATAGAGGTCGGTCTCCATCTGGTATCGCTAGGGGCCAAAATGTCTATGCGTGGCTTATTACCAACCAGGCTAACCTAACCTTACCCTCGCTTAGTGAAATATCATCAGTTTTTTTTAACGTTAACATTTCTTTTTTTAATTTTTAGAATCAAATATACTTCTTACAAAATTTTTTTGATTCAAAGCTATATTATTAAAAAACATGTTCAACATTTTTTTTTTAAATTATTTTTTTTTGTTAATAGTTTAGTACTATTTACAAAAATAAACTTTTTTTAAGCAAAGTTATTGGAAAACATTTTTTGTAATTTTTGAACCGAAGATTTTTCTCTTTAATTCCAATTTTTTACAATAACATTGAATAAATCTCACAAAAATATTTCATTTTCTGAGTTTACTTCTTATCTTCTTCTTCTTAATTGGCGTGGTAACCGTTTACGCGATTTTGGCCGAGTTTAACAAAGCGCGCCAATCATTTCTTTCTCGTGCTAACCGGCGCCAGTTGGACACACGAAGTGAAGCCAAGTCCTTCTCCACCTGATCATTCCAACGCGGAGAAGACCTTCCTCTTCCTTTACAACCACTAGCTGCTCAGCATCAGGTTAAAAAAGTCATATGATAGCGAGTCACCCTGTCTGAAAAGTCGTTTCTTATCAAACGGCTCGGAGAGGTCCTTCCCATCTTGCAAAGCCAGCCGTATTAGTTTTGTGGGGATACCAAATTCAGACATCGCGGCATATACATAACTCTTCTTCGTATTGTCGAATGCAGCTTTGAAATCGACGAAAAGATGGTGTGTGTCGATTCTCCTTTCATGGGTCTTTTCCAAGATTTGGCGTATTGTAAATATTTGGTCGATGGTAGACTTTCCAGGTCTAAAGCCACACTGGTAAGGTACAGTCAGTTGGTTGACGGTGGGCTTCAGCCTTTCACACAATACGCTCGCTTGAACCTTATAGGCGATATTTAGAAGACTAATCTAGCGGTAATTGGCACAGATTGCAGGGTCACCCTTCTTATGGATTGGGCAGAGCACACTTAAATTTCAATCAACAGGCATGCTTTCATCCGACCACAATTTGCATAGAAGCTGATGCATGCACCTTACCTGCTCCTCGCCGCCATGTTTGAATAGCTCAGCCGACAGTCCGTCGGCTAGCGCGGCTTTCTTGCACCTCGTCATGGTCGGGTAACGGAACGTCAATTCCGTCGTCGACGATTGGGGTATCGGGATCTTCACATTCTCTGTGACATGCGCAGATATCACTGTTTAGCAGGTTCGAGAAGTGTTCCCTCCATAATTTAAGATTGCTCTGTACGTCAGTCACCAGATCGCCGTCTTTGTTCTTACAGGAAAACGCCCCGGTCTTAAAACCTTCTGTAAGCCGCCGAACTTTCTTGTAGAATTTTCGGGCGTTGTTCCTATTGGCCAGCATCTCAAGCTCCTCGCATCCACGTGTTTCGGCCTCACGTTTCTTCTGTTGGATAATACGTCTCTCTTCCTTTCTTAGCTCTCTGTAGCGATCCCACTTGGCTCGCGTTGCGCCCGATCGCAGCTTGGCTCCATAGGCAGCATCTTTTATTTTGCGGCAGCATGACATTCCTCGTCGTAGCAACTGTTTTTTTTCGGGCTCGCCGGAAACCGATTTCTTCTTCGGCGGAGAACGAGAAATGTTGCTCCATGTCCAAATGTTTGTTGGGCAGTGCTCTCTGAGAGCAGGAGTGAGAGTCGAGTGGCGAACCTTCTGGCTGTTTGTTGTGCACATTCTTTGCGTAGCTAGATGGACATTTTTTGCTGCACAGAAGCGTGTGCGCAGTTTGGCTGCAACAAAGTAATGATCCGAGTCGATGTTGAGTCCTCGGACAGTACGTACATCTAATACACTAGAAGCGTGTCTACCATCTATCACAACATGATTGATTTGGTTTCGCGTTTTTCGAGCAGGAGACAGCCAAAACCTCAAACCTACAAGTACTTCATCATTTGTTCGTCTTTTCCTTTGAATTCAGCAAATATGCAAATTTTATCAATCATTATAACTAAAATTTCCGCCCATAAAGTTTTGACACTGCCATGGCAACTGAGGGTAACATCTGACTAGTCCATTCCAGTACTAAATGGGACAGACTCTTTAAAAACGCTTTTGTTACAAAACCTAGTGAGAAAGTAAAAACGAAAGTTGTTCATAGTTTTCATGTTAAAATCTGCTTTGAATGGCAAATACGCATGCATTTTGCACAAAAGTGATAAATCTGAGCCACTCGTAATCACTTCCAATCTCGTGCAAAGCCAACATGCGGATGCACAAATCTTTCACATCTCTCAGGCTCGGATAATTTAGAGCTCCAGATTTCAATATCGGCAACTGCGATTACAATTTCAAAGTCTTATACTTAAATTGCACTTAGTTTGTTTAAACCAAATTTACCACATGCGGCTAAAAGCTATCAAGTGGCACACTGCCAACGACTGCAAAGTCAAAATTGAGTATTAGCGCAAAACCACAATTTATGTATGTACGTATGTTTGTATGTATGAATGAGAATGCCGACTTTTGGCGTCGTGGCATAAATTAGATTAGCCCATGTCGCCTGAGCAGGCAGCTTTCAGCATTTATTTATGCCTTTGGAGGCGCTAGAAAATATTCACGCATAAATTTGCAATTTTCCAGCGGCTTAGCTTTCTTTGGCTTGTTGAATATCCTTTTTGCTGCCACTACCAGCTGTTGTTTGCAAGTGTTAAGTGTTGAGCGAATTTATGTGCGGCCATTCAATTTCAGTCAAAGCTGTGGGCGACATATTCTTGTGGGTTTCATTTTACATTTTAGCCGCTTTAGCTGTTGGCTAATTTATTTTTGCTGACTGCTGCTACTCTGCTTGATAAACGTCATTTCGTGGCGCACTAATGGAATCGCCTAAGCCGGAAAGGGGCACTTTTTGGGATGCTATGCAAGCGTGGCAGTTTCTTTTAATTATTTGAGATAAATTTTCGGTTTTTGGTATTTGATAAAAGGTAGGCAATGCATTTTAATTGAGTGTAGGAAATGCATTCATGACAGATCTTTTGCTGATGCTGCAGCAAGTTATGCATTGAAATGTTTCTAGAAAGTTTTTTATGAGTAAACTATTTATTTGCGTTTGTACACTGAAATATGGAGTGAAGTGTTAAAAAACGATTGAGGTCAAACTCACAGGATAAGTTTGCTTTGAGGTCAGTTAGAAGAAAATCGCAGAACTTTCCGATAAGTGGCGCTGTAGTCGTGATAGCTTGAAAAATGTATGATCTGATTTTGGCTCCAACTCAAAACGTATATTAGTTATTTAATAGTCCCAAATTATTATTATTTTTTCCAGTAGTACAAATGCATTTACTAGTAATATTATGGAATTTTTTTATTTTATTTTAATTTAAGGTTAACAATTGATTTGATTCATACATTAATTCATTTAATATAATAAAGTAAATAAAGAAATAAATAAACATATTTGTGACAATAACGATGTTGTCTGTCACAGCTCTAAGGGGGGATTCCCATTCCCCGGCTTAAAAAAATTGATTTTTTTTTACCGATTCTTGTTTATTATAAAGGGTGTTTTTTTTAGAGGTTAGGTTTTCAAGATGAAATAAAACTTATATAATTTAATGTTATGGCCAAGAATTTAGCTTTATTATAAAGATAAGGGTTTGCCATTATGTTTTAAAAATGATTTCGGGCAAGTGGCCGCCGCGGCTGGCTCGAATAAATTCCAGCCGAGAGGCCCAATTTTCGACCACTTTTTGCAGCAATTGGGGCCGTATGTCAGCAATAACGCGCCGAATATTCTCTTCCAAGACGTCAATCGTCTCGGGCTTATCTGCGTAGACAAGCGACTTCACATAGCCCCACAAGAAATAGTCCAGCGGTGTTATATCGCACGATCTTGGAGGCCACGCCACAGGTCCACGGCGCGAGATAATGCGCTCACCAAAAGTTTCCTTCAATAAATCGATTGTTGCGTTGGCTGTATGGCATGTAGCGCCGTCTTGTTGGAACCAAAGGTCGTCCACATCAACATCGTCCAATTCAGGCACGCAAAAGTCATTAATCATGGCTCTATAGCGCTCTCCATTGACTGTAACATTATGGCCGGCTTCATTTTTAAAGAAATATGGACCAAGGACTCCCTCTGCCCATAGAGCACACCAAACAGCGACTTTTTGAGGATGTAACGGCGTCTCAGCAATGGCTTGTGGATTATGTTCACTCCAAATGCGACAATTTTGCTTATTGACATACCCATTCAACCAAAAGTGAGCTTCATCGCTGAACAAAATTTTCTTGTGAAAATCGGGATCGGTGGCCATCTCGTTTTGGGCCCATTCACCGAACGTGCGACGCGCTTGATGGTCGTTCGGCTTCAATTCTTGCACGAGTTGGATTTTGTAAGCCCGAAAACCAAGATCCTTCCGCAAAATCTTCCATAAAGTGGATGGGCACATCTCCAATTGCTGCGCGCGATGCCGGATGGACTCATTCGGGTCTTCTTCGATACTCTGCTCCACAGCAGCAATAGCGTCTTTGGTGCGCACTGTACGACGTCTCTGAGGATGCGTATTATCCACTAGAGCAAACGTGGTGCGAAACCGATCCATGGTTAATCGAATTAATGACTCTGATGGACGATTATGTCGACCGAATATTGGACGCAGCGCGCGATGCGTCGCGCGAGCCGAACCATTATTTTCGTAATAAATTTGCACGATTTGCAAACGTTGTTCAGGTGTAAGTCTATTTATTATGAAATGGCAAACCAAACTGAGCATAAATCAAGTGACAGCTGTCAAAAAGACCATCTACGAAAAAAGTAGTGCCAACTTAAAAACCTAACCTCTTAAAAAAACACACTTTACTTTCAAAGAACTCTGTGCAAAATTTCATGACAAAATTCGTTAAATTCTGATTTTTATTCGTACTGATTAAAAGTAGATTAGCAGGCATGTAGTATAAATAATTTAGATAATTCTTCAGTATTTAGTGAGACTTTATGTAGTGCAGACCTTCGCGCGTATAAAGTTATGGACAGAAAAGCAACGGAACGTTTCAAATCACGTCCCAGTAAATCGAAAAAACGACAATTTCATGGGAACAGATTCACTCACAAATCAGATTCACTCACATTTGCAAGTACGTCAGCTGAAAAATTATCGCACACAAGAGATGATGAAATTAAAGTGAACTCGAGTCATGGATATAGAAGCATTGCCTTCGAGTCTGTCTTTACTGCCCTTTCTGATCTTGTAGTATACAAGCAATGTAACGAAAAAGTACGTTTCGGTGAAACATCTTTTCGTGATTGAGGTTTTAAATTGGCTGTGCAGTGCATGTGTAGTGTGAATTATATAAATTTTGGTCCACTGATCGAACGAGTGTATGAAATTAACAGAGGAATTGTATTCAAACATCTTCATTGCGGGACTAAAAGCGTAGAAACAGCGGCTTATTTAGCAACTGGCATAGGTATTTAATGAAGGATTTTATGCAATCCTCAAAACAATGGCGACCATTGGCGTTGTCATTGGCAAAAATGCCAAAACATTTTGTAAAGCCCGAGACGAACAGAGACTACAAAGGTCTGCCAGGCGGAGCCTTAATGCAACGAAAGAAGCTCGAATTTTACGTCGGGGTCAGCAAATGGTATAAAAACAATTATTTGAAGAGAAAGAGGGAGTACTGTATGGTCCTGGAATAGCTGATTAACACGAAAATGCTGTGAGTCTTAAATATATACCTTTTTTCACATAACTATTTGAATGCGTTTTTCTCAAAACAGCTTTTTTATATATGGCCGCCATGATATCTCGAGAACTATTCGGTTGATTGCTGTCAAATTTTACACGAATCTGGAAATCATATCTGTCTCTATCATAAATTACAGAAAATAAGATACATGCATGAATTTTTTTTTTTATAAATAATTAATTTTTTTCAAAAGCTCATACTGAAACTATATTCATAAAAAGCAAAATGCCATTTGAATTTTTCCTTTCAGACAACCTGGAGCTGAGTTATCGTGGCGGCCAGCGACCAGGAATTTTCATAGAAATTTCACCTCGAGCGTTGTCAAAGCCACAATTTTCCAGAAAATCAACTAAAAATTGAAGTTGATTTTATATAATGCATAATAAATATGGCTGAAAATTTTCCAAAAGATTCAACTGATAGTTTTCCCAATAAAAATTCGTAAAAAAAACGTTTTTTTGGCGTTTGAAATGGGAATCGCCCCTTAAATTAATAAAAAATTAAACTCTGCAATAAGACAATCTCTGTAGCATAAGACTGGGTATATAAAGCAAGTTTGTCTTTTCCAATTGTGGCTATTTTTATTTATTTTATTATACCATACTCCTTTAGGAGCTTATGGATTCAACAAAAGTATTCCAAACATTTCTATTTCTAGACATAAATCTCAGTTAATTAAACGATTTTCCAGTTTCATTAAGGATAGTCCTTTGCCAAGTCATCACTGGTCTGCCTTTTCTTCTCGTTCCTTGCGGGTTCCAAGTCAAAGCGGCATGCGGTATTTCCCCATAAGGCTTTCGTAGAGTATGCCCTATCCATCCATATTTTCTTTTCGCTATTTCAGTGTTGATGCTATTTTGGTGCGTACTTCTCCAGAGCTCCTCGTTTGTTATAACTCTTGGCCACCAGTGTGGCTATTAAGTATATCTATTACTTCAGCGTCATTTAGCTTTTCTGCATTTAAGGGGAGAGCCTGCTTTAGAGGTTTCAAAAAATCGATTTTTTCGTGGATTTTTTTGGGAAGGAAAGAAAAATTCGATTAAAACGAAACTTTCAGGTTTTATTGTTATATATTTCAACAGTCTTCTCAAATTTTTTCATTAAAATATATGTCATATTATGCCTGGTAAAAGCATTTTGCCGAGGCGCCTCGAGTGTGCATGTGTCGTGCGGCGGGAAAGATGCAGGTCGCAATTTTCATCTGAAACCAAAAACCTAAACAATTTTTTATTTTAGTATAGTATAGCTTCTAGCTAAACCAAGAAAATTAAACAAAAAGTGAGAAATTCAACAATGGAAAAACAAATTCAATTTAGATTGTTTAAAAAGTGGGTTAATCATAACTTTCTTAAGGTTTTTTAGATTCAACTAGACGAAAATTTAATTCCGAATATAATGAACGAGATAACACGTTTCGATAGGACGTTTAACTTTTTCCCTATCTTTCCCACCAATTAGGAAAATTCGCAAAAATAAAAAACCGAGAAATCGCACTTCGAGCGATCCGGCCGCTCGTATACCTGCTCGAATTTTTAGATTTTGCTTCTCAAATTTTGAGGGCACATTCTTGGATAGTTTGGGAAGACATTTATGCAAAAAAACAAATCGATTTTTTGAAGCCTCTAAAGCAGGCTCCCCCCTTAAGTATCTTTGTCTGATTTCCTTCAGTATGGGGCATCTTCCTAAGAAGTGATAGATGTCTTTTCCTTCGTTTGAGTTGCATAGAGTGCAAATTTTTACCGCTTTTCAATGGGCTATTGCATTCAGTTTTAACAAACCACATTTTGCTTTAACTATTATTGCTATGTCAGCTTGCCGCATATCTTCTCTAAGGTATGATTTTACTTTTGAGTGATCAAAGGGTTTATATAATATATTCGTGGTGTGCTTGATATTGCTTTTTGTTTTGCCATGATTAAATTTTGTAGTTTAATGTTTGATAAAAGCTGGACATAGAGATCTTGCCAGTCCGTAGCAGTTATATTTTCTTCAAGCTTTAGGGCAAACTCCATACCTAAGTCATTGAGTTGTTTGAGCCAAAAGACGTTTTTTCGTAATATGCACTGTGTAAGTTTTTGCGGGAGTCTACTGCTATTTTATTTATAGATAGTTTTCCAAATGTATTTCATATGTAATTCTAACGAATATAAGTAGCTATCTTCTACGTTAGTCTCTAGCGTTATTGCATAATTCGGGGTGAAGTCAGGTAATTTCAAAATTCTTTTAATAAAATAATGCGGAAGTTTATTTACTTCTTTAAAAGGCGTATAACCCCAGATTTGAGCGGCGTATGTTTGTATGGTTCAGCACACAGCCTGAAACAGCTTCCATTTAGCTTTGTATGAGATGTATGGCTTAGCTAAGAAATCGCTCCATGTATAATTAATGCTAGCTTTTGCTGAATTATTTCTGCCTTGCACATGTTTAACAAACGCCATTTTGGATATGAGAATGACATCAAGATATTTATATTCTGCTACCACTTTCATTTCCTCGCCTTTGTACCACCATTTTTCTGCCTTGGCTAGTTGACCACCTTTTCTAAAGACCGCCATCTCAGATTTCATTAAATTTAATTCCATGTTCGACTCAGTGCAATATATTTCTAGTTTTTTAATATTTGATTGCATGACATTAGGATTATCTGCCAAGAGAACAATATCATCAACATATACAAGAAGGCGTCCATTTATTCCATTAATCAGTAGACCACCTTTCAAACAGTCATGTAGATCATTGAGGTATAATGTGAAGAGCAAAGGTGATAACGGACAAGCTTGTTTCACCCCTGTACCGGTTTCAAAGTAATCTGATACTTCCTTTCCTGTCCAAACAGCTGTTCTCGTATTCGAATATATATATTCAATCAGATTTGTTATCCCATCTGTCGAAGTTTATGAATTAATGGCCTCCTGGGTACGCTCTCTTATAATAAAATATGGCGCAAAATTAATCATCAAATTTTGCTTTTGAATAACTTTTTTACCTAACAAAAAACAAAAAATGATTTTAAGGGCTGCAAATCTGTTTTTTGATCTTTACGCGCTCCATTGTTTGCCTATTTGTATACTGCAGCTGTGTAGTTCCCTAGCGCCAAAATATACTGACTAAAAAGTTGAAATTTTGATGGAAATTTATTAGAGTTTTGAAAATGTGCTACCAAATTTATATGGTTTTTGTTATAGGTGTACTATATTTTTATAAAAAAATAAAATAAAAAAATAAATTATAAAAAAGTCAAAACTGTGCAATATGCTGCGCGGCTATTATAGTGATCACTACTGTAAGTAAGTGTTATTATTATTTTTATTATCTATTTAAAAAAGTAAATAAATACAAATTTAAATTTTAATTTCTAGCACTAGCAGCTATAGACCTCCGGCTATTTTTAAGTATACACCTCTTTTGATTTAAAAATACTTTGGTAAGTGCCATAAAATTGAGTAACAATATAATTCTTTTTATATTTTTCAAATATCGTACGCACGGACTTCCCTACATTGGCGCCTTCTGAATTCAATATGCTAAAAAATGAAAAAAAAAAAAAAAATGTCGGCTAATGTTAAAACTTACTTATCTAATTTCTTTAACTGATAGCTTTTTCTTATACACTGAGTTAATTTTTAAATCTTTTCTTCCAAGTAAATATATTATATACAGAGTCCGGCACTCAAAGTGTTACCGATTTGAGCGAAATCCCCGACGAAGTGCCAATCAAATGACGGAAGAAATGAAAGTATCTGACCGCAGCATTTGCCGCATACTAAAAATGATCTCAAAGTCAAGCCTTATAAGATCCATTACACCAAAGCTGCAACAAGGCAGACTTGAGAGAGCAAATGTTGCTTCGCTTGGCCTAAGGCGTTTAATTTCCGAACATTGTGTTTTCTGACGAGAAAATGCGTCAAATTGAGCAATTCATAACTCCCAAAACGATAGGGTGTATTTGACCGACCGTTCATACGAGAATTTGAGTCATCGACTGACCACCACGAAGCAGCACCCGCGACAGGTTATGGTTTGGGCCGCTGTAACCGCAGATGTGCGCTCTCCAATCGTTTTCATCGAGCCTGGCGTCAAGGAAAATATATCAGGAAAATATTCTGAAGGTCGCTTTGAAGCCGTGGGCAGACAAACATTTCGGTGGGAGACCATGGACGTTTCAACAGGACTCGGCACCGTCTCAAAAAGCTCGAGTGAACCAAGAATGGCTAAAAGACAACGTTCCGAACTTCATAACGTCCACTTAATGACTCTCAAATTTATCAGACGCGAATCCCATGGATTATTCTCTTTAAGCCATTTTGGAGAGCAAGGTCCGAACTAAAAGATTCACCAGTCTCGAGGCGTTGAAAAAAGCCATTGTCCGCAAGTGCGCCAAAATGCCTGCAAGTCACATTCCGATTCGTTTCTGGACCGTTTCAAGGCCATAGTCAATACAAAAGATATCGAGAAAAAGTAAATTGATTCTTACTTTTGTATTATTTTCACACATTTTTTACTTTGAATTGAATAAAAGTAATTTCCAAAACTAAATTTATGGTCTTTTTAATTGGTTACACTTCGAGTGCTGGAGCCTGTAGTATTTTCCCCTCTTTTCTACCATACCTGCGACTCTATATTAGACAGTTGTGATTAAGTAGAAATAGAGGAAAGAGGAGAAAGAACCGAACTCATGACAAACCTTGTCATTCCGTCTTATTCCAAAAGCGCAAGCATAAACTTTTCCCATTCATTTATAGGAGCTGTCCGCGAATAGACACTTCACTCTATTTGTTTTCTTGTCACTTACGAAAATAACAAAATATAAGAACACCACAAATTGTTGTTCAAATCTCTTGCCGACCACAAAATTTTTACGATGTACTTCGTTAGTTTTTATTATGCGAAGTTTATGGAACAAATAAAATGTAGCTATATATTATACTTTATATACATACATACATACACTTTATATGCATAACTTATTTCTCTTACGCACCCCACTCGCAGAATAAATACAGAAGTGGTGCAACTGTTTTGTTTTTTTTTTTGTATTCTTCGCGCTATTTTTACTCTCGTCTAGCGGTAGTTGTTGCTAGTTTGCACATTTTCACCTTGACCCAGCACAATCCGACGACGATGGCAAACGCACCTGCATATATACAAACTTACTCACACGCACATGTACATATATGCTTATGTCTCTGGTGAGAGTTAGCTCTTTGACTTTTTTATTTGAAATACCAACGGAAGTTGGAAGTAATTTTGTGGTGAATGTGAAGTTGTGAAAAAAGTGTATGAGAACTTAACGCACGCTGAGTGGGAAGGAGAGAAGCAACATAACAATGCTAAGTGAGAAAAACGTATGAAAGTGTTGATGGGGTGGAGAGAGAAGAGTTAAGTGAGCATAGTTAGCTTGTAAACGAGTTGCTTAAAAAGCAGTTGGAAATAATTTCACTTGTACGTTTCAACATTGTTGACATTCTTGACGTGGGAGTGAGGCTGAATTAGTTGGAGTGTTAGTTCCTGTCAAATCTTCAACTATGTTTCTTAAATGTGCCACCTCTTGGCCCAGACTCCACTTAAGCACTGTACTATCCCCAATGACAGTTTCTATGTCTATTCTATGTAAATTAAATAAATTACACGTTTGATTTATATCTCGCGTGCTTCTAAAGCGCATTAAAAAATAGTTTTATATATTTATGGTTTCACATATTTTCAGGTGGTTTGTGTTTTTTGTCAACAATATAGTCCTATATCTAGTAAAGGCAGACACAGTTTTAGCTACCAGGGTGTTTGGACAGTGAATCAATTGACTACTGGTACTAAGGATAGGTACCGGCTGGAAAATTATGCGGTGGATACTTCCAGTTTTTTAAAACTCCTATCAACTCGTGAAACGCTTTAATAATAATTTTAGTATCTGTAATGGGACTGGCTGTCACTTCGAAAAATAGGTTGGTGCGTGACTACCATTCAGAATTCACAGAGAGAACGTGGGTTCGAATCTCGGTGAAACACCAAAATGAAGAAAAAGTTTTTTTCCAACAGCGGTCGCCCCTCGGCAGACAATGGCAAACCACCAATCATGGCGAAGGCAGAGTTGCCATTCAGTGGCTCAAGAATAACAAAGTGGCTGGCGCTGACGGCTTGCCAGCCGAATTGTTCAAGACTGGTGGCGATGTGCTGATAGGGAGCATGCATCAGCTCATCTGCAAAATATGACTAGCAGAAAGTATGCCCGACGATTGGAATCTTAGTGTTCTTTGTCCTGCACTGAAGAAGGGTGACCCGACGATATGCACCAACTACCGGGGCATCAGTTTTCTAACCATCGCTTACAAGGTCCTGTCTAGGGCCCTATGCGGTAGACTTAAGCCGTTTGCCAACACACTGATCGGGCCTTACCAGTGTGGCTTCATACGTTGTAAGTCCACCATCGACCAGATCTTCACATTACGCCAAATCCTGGAAAAGACCCATGAAAAGCAAGTCGACACCCATCATCTCATTGTCGACTATAAAGCTGCGTTCGATAGCCCGATAAGGCATTGCCTGTACGCCACCATGTCTTAGTTCGGTATACCAGCGAAGCTCATACGACTTTGCAGAATGACGGTGAGCAACACAACCAGCTCCGTCAAGGTAGGAAATAACCTCTCCGAGCCATTCAATACCGTTCGAGGTTTCAGACAAGGCAATCCACTGTCATGCAACCTCTTCCACTTCGTGATGGAAGGGGTTCTCAGAAAAGCAGGTGTTCATCGTAATGGCACTATTTTCTTCAAATGTATCCAGCTCCTTGCGTACGGCGATGACATTGACATTATCGGCCGCTGTAAGCGAGATGCCATCGCTGCGTTTTCTGCTATCGAAAAGGAATCATTACGAGTGGGTCTTGCGGTGAACGAGGGTAAAACGAAGTATATGCTGTCTACAACGCGGAGCACACGGCGTGAAGGAACGTACGTCATTGCGGACAACTATTCCTTCGAAGTTGTGCCAGAATTTTTTTATCTTGGCCTCGCCGTTAACAGCAACAACGATATCAGCCTGGAGATCAAACGAAGAATAGGTGTTACTATGGGCTAATAGGTGTTACTATGGGCTAAGTAGGCAATTGAGCAGTTGAGCCCTCTCTCGCATGACCAAACTGACACTTTACAAGACGCTCATCATACCCGCGTTGGTTTATGGCTCAGAGGCATGGGTAGTGTCACAAAGCGATGCAGCCGCTCTTGGGGTGTTCGAGAGAAAAGTTCTTCATAAGGTCTTCGGTCCTGTGCGCGTTGGCGAAGACTACCGTTCAAGAATGAATAACAAGCTGTATGAGCTCTACGCCGACATTGACGTAGTTCAACGCATCGCCAACCAACGCCTGCGTTGGCTAGGGCATGTCGTGCGTATGGATGGAGAAGCTCCAGCAAAGAAGGTGTTCGAGGGCGAAGTCCAAGGGAGCCGACGCAGAGAAAGACCATTGCTCCGATAGAAAGACCAGGTGGAGGAAACCCTATGCTCGCTTGGTGTACAGAATTGGAGAAGGCGCGCGCGGAGCAGATACGCCTGGAGAGACCTAGTGAGGTCGGCCGTAACTCGGTAACGGGTTGTTATGGCCACCTAAGTAAGTAAGTAAGTAGTATTACAAAATATTTATTTATTTATTTTTCTCGCTTTGCTTTCATATGCAGCCTGCGATTTAAATCCTTTGTATTCTACATTTTGTTGCTGTCGTTTATTCTCACTTTATAAAAGCTTTACTTTCAATAATTCCAATGCATCGACGCATGCATGCCATTATCGTCATAAATTAATTCAATCAACTATCATTATCAATAAATATTCCCCATTAATACTACGTCTCGTTCATGCCAGGCCATTACTGACGCTCCACTTAAGCCGTCGTGGCAAAAATTTCCCATGCAATCACACTCAAGCTTAAAATTATCCCTTTCGGCTTCATTGATTGACGGCATTCTTATGTACCTGAAAAGCTTTTAACTCTTTTTTGCAATGGTTCATTGCATTAAATGCCTTTAGCAGCAAATTAATGGAGTAAAATATTTCTTCCAATATACGTCAAGTGCAGAATATCATCGTTTTTCCTCACTTCCCGCCTTAATTTCATTTCAATGCCACTTACCATACACACTTCCAAGGCTTAATATATAAGTACAATTCGGGGGAAAAAAAGAAAAATATTTAAATAGAAAATTGAAGTTTGAGGCCATACAAACATATTGCCAGTCAAATGCGATTTAAACTTTCAGTGTTGCAGGGTCATAACCGTTACTTAAACTTTCATATGTGCGCGCATCCACCGGCTATGTATCCAGACAATTTGTGCCTTCATAAAAATCTTTATGTCAGCGTATTTATATGTGCGCAAGTGGAAACCAGGCGCACCGTCGCCACGTAACTGTTGCGGGTCAGACAACATTAAAACTCGAGTTCGCTGTTGGAGCATTGCAGCGCTGTAATATACCAGTTGACGTTGGCTGACAACCACTTGTTAACCGCGGGCAAAAATGCCATCACTTTGTACCTATCTTTCTCGACCAGCTTGGCGCTCGTGAGTTTTTATTACTTAGTTGTCAGACACTTCCGCCTGGTTGATGGCGGGGTGTGTATTTTTATTCATACATTAGCTTGTTCGTACTTTCAAAACCTGTTTTTATTGCTATGCATAAAATTGTAGTCCTCCGGTGTGGTTGATATTTTCCAAATGGCCTCGAAGTGATCATTAAATGTGGCAAATTTCTCACTTGGCTTTTGTGGGGAAATTCAGACCGATGTTTATTATATGTCTCGTTTAGTTGGCAAATTGCTGTGAATACTTTTATCGCAAAGAAATGAAGGTATGGCATGAATCATTGGGACATTGTCATGGATGAGGTTAATGTAGGGCTTGTGTGGTGTAATTCCTTTCTCTTACTCCGTTCAAGCATTCGCGCTATTTTTTTTTTTTTTTTGTCTTTTGAATCCATTTATTTATAATCTGTTTTTAACATTCGCTTGTTAGGACGCTTAGCACTTTTGGTCTCTAGCGATACCAGATGGAGACCGACCTCTATGATTACCTAAAGTAGACTTCATGTAGGATGTCAGCGCTTTTGGCGAATCTAAGTAAGTCTAACTAAGAGTTCGCAATCCCTATCTTGTATGCATGTGCAGTAGCCCGGGTCGATTTGTGGGGAGGCAAAAAAATCGCTCATTGCTCTGTGAAAATCATATTCTAGGGATCAAAATAAGAAACCTTGCTGAAGGAACCATACCCTTTAAAACGAATTCTGATGTCCCCCAATTTGGGTCGAACTTTTTAGTTTATTTTCTCATGTAAAGGCCAAAAATGGTGATATTTTGAAATTATTGTATGGGGAACCCCCCAGGGTAGTTCCAGGGGGTGTGCCACTGGCATGGGGGGATCGTCCGTCCAAAGTTAGTGGGGGTCGGTCATACATTTGGACTCGATTGGAGCACTCTAAATACAGGGTGGCTGATGAATTTTGCTACATTAAGAAACTCAAATAACTTTTTTTTTAGTGTATGGAATTCATTTATTTTTTTTTCAAGTTGAAGGCCATTAAATTTTATTAAATGTAGCTTAACTAGTTTTAAAAATAATTGAATTTAAATGCCCCCCATGCTCGTTGACACAAGTGCGGAATTTTAGTAAAAAGTTGTTCATTGCTGCTTTGAGAGTTGCGACAGGAATAGCCGCAATTGTTGCCCGAATGGATTGTTTTAGTTCATCCAAATTTGTTGGCTTTTTTTTATAAACTTCTTGTTTACATAAGCCCCACAAGAAAAAGTCAGGTGCAGTAAGGTCAGGCGACCTGGGGGGCCAACGAAATTCGGAGTTTCTTGAAATCAGTTTATTGGGAAATTTTCGTCGCAACTCTGTCATAACAGTCTGGGCTATGTGAGACGTTGCCCCATCTTGTTGAAACCACACAGAGTTGAAAGGAATTCTCTTTCGGCGTAGTTCTGGATAGAAAAATTCTTTCAGCATTTTCAAATAACGGTCTCCAGTAACCGTAACGGTGTGACCATTTTCTTCAAAAAAATAAGGCCCGACAATACAGCGTGAAGAAACCGCACACCACACTGTCACGCGAAGAGGATGCAATTCCGTCTCGTGGAGTATCTGTGGGTTAGAAGTACTCCATATTCGACAATTTTGTTTGTTCACATTGCCGTTTAAATCGAAATGGGCCTCATCAGACATGAAAAGGCAGTTTAACATGTTTTGGTCTTCTTCCACCATTTGCAGGATCTTCTGGCAAAATTCCAAGCGAATCGGCAAGTCTGCTGCATTCAGTTTGTTAACCATTTGAATTTTGTAGAGAAATAAGTCTAAATCCTTGTGCATTATTGTTTGCAAAGACTGTCAGAATTAATTTTAGAGGTATGGTTCCTTCGGCAAAGTTTCTTATTTTGATCCCTAGAATACGATTTTCACAGAGCAATGTGCGATTTTTAAATCGACCCGCCCTATTGTGCAGCCAATTGATTATGACCAGTTAGCAAACCTATGATAGTTCTGCAGTCCTTTCGCGAGAGCATAAGTACGAATTGAGTTTTTTCTCGTTAGTTCTACACACAACTTTTGCTGTTTTGCATGAGGTCAGATTAGTCCACCTAGCTTTCACTCGCCTTTTCATGTAGTCGTCCATTTCATTGTATCCCTGCTCCGTCGAACATTTATGGACTTAGTACAAAATGCGATTATTGCTTTTATTGCTGCTTGACTGTCCACGTATATATTAATTGTTGAGTTCTTTCTTGTTCTAGTATAGGCTAGCTCCGCGGCTTTCCCCACAGTAAAA
Source organism: Anastrepha ludens (assembly GCF_028408465.1). Classification (NCBI taxonomy): domain Eukaryota; kingdom Metazoa; phylum Arthropoda; class Insecta; order Diptera; family Tephritidae; genus Anastrepha; species Anastrepha ludens. Next base: position 45,260,611 of record NC_071499.1, on the reverse strand, counting down.
ACTTCCGCCTGGAAAATACTGCTGTGGTCTGGCAGCTTGATAGGCTTTTGAGCAGTAAATACCCGCTCGCACTCCGTCTGAAGTTTTAGAGCCGTCTGTATAGATGTGAAAAGTTCTATGGCCATGCTTCATGCCTTTGTGCCATCCCTCCTCTTCAATTGAAGTGCGAAACCTTCTCTCTCAATTAAAGTACGGAGTCATGTAGTCGGTACATCCTGAGCTCCACTTTTCTATCGAGCTGTGACCGAAGGTTCTGCAGGTGAATACCCCCGCATCCACTAGCCTCCTCGCGGATTTCGCTGCCATGTCTTCCGCCATAAGGCCAATAGGTGGCATGCTGAGTATCATTTCATGCGCCGCCGTTGGAGTGGCTTTCATCGCTCTTGTTACACACAGAGCAGCGACCCCAAGAACCGCCCTGCATTCTTTTACATGCGTGGAACGCAATACTGACCTTTTTCACCCTCTCTTCAACATTGTGCATCCTCAGCAATTTGCTGTCCAGTATTACTTCGGGGTATCTTGCATGATCTTTGAGAAGTAGTTCGTTGTTGCCTAGCTTCGGGAGGTTCCCCGCCGGGACCTTGTACTTCCTGGTAAAAAGTACCATGTCCGTTTTTTCCGCGTTTATCCCTAGTCTTGCACGAGATCTCCATTGGTGTACCGTTTTAAGCGTGTTATTCATCACATTACTGGAGTCCAGGTACTTTCCCGTAATTACTCATTTCTTTTATTTGCTACAAGTAGCGGCGATAGTACCCCACCTTGCGGAGTACCTCTGCATGCATATTTGGTGGCGCTCGAATCGTTCCACTCCACTCTTATCTTTCTGCTAGCTAATAGCTGCCTTATCCATAGATAAACCGCGGGTTGCACATTAAGTGACTATGCTATTCAAAATAGCATCTTTTGTCACGTTGTTAAAGGCCCCTGTTATATCTAGAAATACACCTAGAGCATACTCCTTATATTCTAACGCCTTTTCTATGTTTAGTACAAGTGAATGAAGTGCAGTTTCAGTAGATCTGCCTTTAGTGTAAGCGTGCTGCGCCTTGGATAATTCGTCCGGCGCAATTGTGTCTATATTGTATGTGCCTAGAATCTTCTCTAACGTTTTCAGGAGAAATGAAGTCAGACTAATGGACTAAAAGGCCTATATTAGTATAGAGTATAGTAGGAGTATAGACGGTTGCTTTTCCCTGCTTTTGGAATAAACGCAACTCTCGCTTCTCTCTACAATACAGGAACGTAGCTGAACCTCAAGCATCCCTTGAATATCGTTCTTCGTTTGACTTAAAACTAAAACATTTTATTAGACGTGTATGGAAAGCACCAAGTGGTGCAACCATTTCTAACATTTGTGCCTATTAGCATAATAAATCCATTGTTGACTTCCTCTTCTGTTTCTTAAAAGAGATGGGTTTTTGAGTTATTTTTGTGAATAAAGGGTTTGTGGGCGATTGAATACTTTTATTGTGAGATGTGGCGAGATTTTTATTCCTTCAGCTTCGCAGTGTCCAAAGCGCACTTTTTGTTTTTTCCAAAATAAAAAAATTTCAACTACCTTTTTCCTATTGTTTGCAAATCAAGTCGTTCGTGCAAGTAATGACGATCATTTTGAACCCAGAATCATTAAAATCGGTTCATTTTTGACTAAGTTATGATTAATTAAAAACAAATTTCTTATATAATTAAAAAATCGATTTTGAGCCGATAAATCTTGAAAAAAAAATTTTTCGGGCGAACAAAAAAAGCAAAGAGAGCAATATATTTGAGTTACATCGAGATCGAAGAACATGCCCCGAATAGCCTGGTTGAATTGAAATGGAAAGCATCATATACATTTCATAAAATGTTAATACAGCGCACGCTCGATAATGTGAACTAATTCAAACCAAGGCAGTTCACGTTAACAAAAGTGTTCACGTTTTGGAATGCCCAAAAAGACTAAGTAAATATATTTTTTCACATTTTATTCTTGTTTTCGTTACATTCCGTTTTGTTTAAAAAAAATCAGTCATCTTGTTTTGTATCTTCTGTTTTTCTAAAACTTGAAGCACAGCTTTCTCCCTTAACTGTCATATCATTTTGATCGACGTCTTCATGACCAGCCCATATTAACGCCTTGTTGAAAATTCCAACTGCTTCAGTCGGCTTAATTTTCTCCAGTTGCTCTGATAAGCTGTCATCATCGGTTTCGTCCTCTTGTTGATGATCGTCATCTGCATTGCTCTCCTGGATATCTTCGTTCCATTCATGAATGGCTGGTAACGTGAATCAAATCTAAAATTTTTAATAAAAAAAGGTTTTTTCAATAACCCACATACATATCTTTGAGCATATCTGAGAACTCGAGCAATCCTCAGGATTTAAACTACTAAGGAGATCGACGGTGTTGCTCATCAAGGTGCGAAGTTCAGCTTCCCATTTTTCTTTTAAACCCGTCAACGGAACATTATCTTCGGGATCATCATTGTTTACCGCAAAATTTAAAATACTGTTCCAGCACTTAGCTAATGTCGCTTCACCAACACGAAACCAAGCCGCATCCAAAAGATTTATAGCTTTTTTTAAGTTAATTTTTTTCAACGGCTCGAGCAAATCAGACTTTGTCGCTGCTATTGAAGCTAGAAGGCTGTTTCTGTAATGCAACTCATTTTTATTGCATTCTGATCCATCGGTTGAATGAGGGGAGTAACGTTTGGTGGCATAAACATTGCCGAAATTTGCCCATTCTCCGTTGTCAGTTCAGCTTCATGTGGGGGAAGGAGCGTTGGCGATTAGGAGGAGAGCTTCAATTGGTAAGGCTTTCTCCTTTAAAAACGACGTAACCTTAAAAAACAACCAGTTAACCTAAAAAATCGGACGAAACTTAAAAGGAATATTCACCTGTGGAACAAATGACTCATGAAACCATTGCTTGGAAATAGCCGGCGTCATTCAGGCGGATTTCGAGCTCTAATAGTTGGTGGGACAGTGAAAGATTTTAAAGCAGCGTGGATTCTTCGCCTTTCTAATTACCAAAAGCTTAATCTTTGGGGATCCAGTGGCGTTTGAACAGCATAAAAACGTGATTCGCTGCTTCTCGGACTTTACCCCTGGGGCTCTCTTCTCCAAACATGACGGGTACATTTTCTCTGGCAAAAGTCTCTAGAATAACCCCGACTCATCAGCATTATATAACTAATCGTTCCACAACTCCAATTCGGCCATTTTAGCTTTAAGTTTTTCTTTAAACGGATCCACTAGCTGAGGTTGCGAAGACAGCGACTGAAATATTTTATTCCTTTCATGCAATTACGATTAAAATGCCTATTTTATAATTAGGGGATTCCCCAATTTCAGAATTACTTGAGATCAATGTACACTACATTCAAATAATTGTAACGTTTGTTGTTCATGTTATAGAGCTTTTTGGGTTTATTCACGTTTTAGAGTAGTCAATGCACAAAAATGTCTGTTCACGTTTTGGGGTGTTCCCGCTTTAGAGCGTTCACGTTATCGAGCGTGCGCTGTATAATCCTTTAAGAATGTGTAACAAAATTTTAGAACGTAAATTTTAGTATTTCTTGTATTATAGATCGTCAACTGTGACGGCTCTATTCTTTGCGTTCGAGCGCTGGGAGAGGTATAGTTACGTTGTATTCTAACTTTAGAAGCGTACACGATAACTCGAAAAGTTATTGACTGATATTACGTTCTATTTGTTTCAAGTTTTCCAAAATTTTTCGAAAAATAATTTTTTCGAAGCAAAAATAGTAGGAAAATTCGCCCCAAAATTAATTTTTTTAAGCATTTTATTTATTTTATTCATATATGTAGAAGCTATGACATTAATTAACAAAAAAATTTTTTGGTTTTTTCGTATTCAGGTAACTGACGCCGATGCCACAATGTCCGCCGATTGAGAAGCCCCGCTGCGACCTTCCTGGAAGAATTGAGTGTACATCCGCCATTTTAAATGATTAAAATAAAAATAAAAAAATGTTATATTATTTTTAAATAAAAATTAAAATAAAAATAAAAAAATTGTATATTATTTTAATGGTTAAATGAACTGTATGCCAATTTTCAAAAGTATATATTTACTTCTTCACTTTAAATAATGCCATCTTACCGGCCAATCGCTCTGCTTCCAGTAATGGGTAAACTATTCGAAAAGCTGTTCTCCAAACGCTTAAAATCTATAATTGCATGTAGAAACATCATACCCTCACATCAGTTTGGCTTCCGGGAAAAACACTCTCCCGTCGAACAAATACACAGGATAACACATACAATAGAATACGCGCTAGAGAGTAATAAATATTGGCCGGAGTACCACAAGGCAGCATACTCGGCCCAGTACTGTACCTACCCTATACCGCAGACCTGCCAGTACCGAAAATGTGCAAAGTAGCTACATTCGCTGACGATACATGCTTCATGTTGGATCAACTGAAAACGAATCCATCCAGAAACTGCAGAAGTCCATTGACGAAGTAGTCACATGGACTGAAAATTGGAACATAAAGCTAAATGAAACCAAATCAGTTCACGTGGATTTTACTAATAAAAAAATTATCTACAAACCAATTCATATTTTGTCAGCAATAGTGCCAAATGCTAATAGTGCAAAGTATCTAGGCATGACTTTAAATGTAAAGCTCAAGTGGAAAGAGCACGTGAAAATCAAAGCTGCTGAGCTGAATCTAAAGAAGCAAAAACTCCAATGGCTAATTGGCAGAAACTCTGAGCTATCAACTCAAAATAAACTCCTCATTTACAACCAAGTGCTAAAGCCGGTGTGGACCTATGGTTTCCAATTATGGGGATGTACTGCAAAGACCAACATCGACATTATACAGCGCCTCCAAAATAGAGTAATCAGGGGAATTCTTAAAGCTCCCTGGTACGTGCGTAATGAAGATCTGCACAAGGATTTAAATTTAAAAACCGTCTCAGACACAGCCAATCTCTGTGCAGTTAAGCATGCTGAAAAGTTAAAAAACACATTAACGCAGAAGCTTCCGCACTAAGCGATGAAGCAACTGTAAAAAGAAGATTAAAAAGAAAGAAACCTCAAGACTTAGTTGTCAATATTGTTTAAGCTACACTGCAAATTGTGTAATGAAAATTACTTATTAGTTTTATACTAGGTGTAATCTTTATGGAATGTAAATAAAAATTTATAACATTACAATAAAAAAAAAAAAAAAAATTTAATAATTTTAATGCAAATCAGGGCAAATATGGCCGTTTACAGGTATATTTACCCTTAATTAAAAGATTTTTTTTCACAGAGCAAAAATGCTCAATTGCTTTGCCCCAGATCGCAAATCGCAAGAAATTGTAAAACAAAACCTATAAAATTGAATATTTTGTACTTTTTAAGCTGTCAGCAGAAATTGAAAACCACTTGAGAACAAAAACAAAAGCAAAAAGAAAAACACAAAGAAAAACAAAAAATAGAGTAAATAAAAAAAATATGCAAGACAACCCGTTATGAGCGCTTCACTAGTAGCTTAATTTAATACTCACTCCACTACACTCTTCACACTTAACATAGTTCCCCACTGATGCTTTTGACTCTGCTCTCTTGAGTTTCGCGCCTGTTGAATGGGGATTTAGTTGCCAATAAGTGTGAGGACACGTACACACTGGAGCGTGCAAATATCTGATACTGTTTGTTTTCAACAGATTTTCATGTTGAAAAAATTGAGCTGCATAATGTCAGATCATCCGTGCACACACACACACACACAAATAAATCCAGTTGAGGGTAAATTTAGGAGAAAAATGACAAAAAGTGTGTTAAAATTTATGTTCACAATAAAGTTAATACCCCGAGGGTATAAAGCTTTGCGCTTTGACTTTCTTTTGGTGTAGAAAAATATGTCCCAAGTAGGAAGTGTGAAGCGGTACTTTTGAAGCCACTTAATGAGTAAAAGTGGAAGAGAATACGCCGTGTGAAGAGCGGAAAATATTTATGAGCTACTAAAACTAATTAGGTTTGAACTTTTGCTCGATACCTTGTTGATGATCCAGGTATTTTGGGCATTGAAGTAAATTCTTATAGTAAGAAGTGAGCTGCAAATATTTAAAAAAAAGTTTAATAATTTCAAAAAAATTTAGTTATAGGTAAAAATTTTAGTAGAAAGTCTTTAAATTCAAATATGACTACACTACAAGTAGCACTAGAGTGCCGGTTTGATATCGTAATGTAGACTACTACCTGTGAAAAGTTACTAAAAACCATATAAACCCATGCAGTGCTGTTGATGTATTGAGAAAAGTGATATAGGCTGGAGAACTGCCTGAAGCTAACCCCAAAGGGCATACTAAGGAACCTCAAGCGCCTAGCTGCCAAATCCGGACATTTGCGAAGAAAAAGCTCAGCAGTCATTTTCTCTGCAGGATTCCCATAGCCTCTCTAATGGGATGAATAGCTACTAGCCAAGGTAGAGACGAGATAACTCCACTCTGCGGTGCACCATTATGCACTAGTCTAGTGATTATAGCCTCTTCCGACACAGCATTAATTTCCCTAGCAGTATCAATTTCCCAGCAGAGACGAGACAGATAAGTCTTTCTACCTCCAGCCTATTTAGTTCAGTCCAAACAATATTGGATGGGCCCCTATGTCTATAAAGGTTTCCCAAGTGAATTGTTTCTTTTCCTGAGATTTCCCTGGAACCTCATTTAAGGCTGTTTCGGTAGATTTTCGGATCCAAGATGGAATCTGGAGTGGTAGCGTGGGTTTTCCCTAAATCAGCCAGCATTTCGGTCTCCTTTAAATTGCCGAACGATCAGCGTTTTCAAGCAGAGGCCTTCGCGATTCTGCAGGCATGCAAAATGCTTCGGGATCGCTGTTGGAAGGGAGACATTAATATTTTTTCCGATAGTCAAGCTGCGATCAAGGCCTTGACGTCGCCGTATTGCAGCTCTCTTCTGGTGAACTCCTTTAGGGAGGAACTCAAACATCTCAATCAAGTAGGAAACCCCTCCCTTATCTGCGTTCCTGGGCACAAGAATATAGAGGGAAATGAAATCGCCGACGAGCTTGCCAGGAAAGGGTCGACAGAACCGGTTTCAGCTGTCCCCTTCTCAGACATCGGTGTCCCTTTGTCCGTTGTTAAAGCGAAACTACATACTTTTTTCTAAAAAAAGCGCAAGACAGATGGAGGTCTGTCTCATCGTGTGCTCTTTCGAAAACACTATGGCCTCAATACGATAGAAACAGAACGCTTAAGGTGATGGGAATCCCCCGCCATTCAATTTCCAAACTCTTTGCGGTATGCACTGGTCCATGGGTGATCGGTACTCAAGCGGAGAAGCTTGGAGTTCCGTGCAACCCCAATTACAGAAGCTGTGGGGATCCTACCTACCTACCTACCAGAAATATTTTTGTTTGTTTAGAATTAAAAAATTTTTTTAAAAGCAAAATTGATGATTAATTTAGCGCCACCCTGTTTTAAATGAAGCTCTTGTACAAAAGGTCTAGTTTTCTCTATACTCTCAAAATAATTCGTGAATGGTAGTAATTTCCCCCTTTTTTCGACCGCTAAAGTGGTAGTACTCGCTAAATTCCGCTAAGGGTAATCACCAGCTATTCGACTAAAAAACTTTTTACCAACTCTCAAGTTACACATATCATTTACTTAGGAATTTTATACAACCGAAATCCTTAAAATTTGTCAAAAGCAAAAGGCAGAGCTCACAGAATTCTTTAAAGGTTGTTTGCACAAAAAACTTTGACCATATCAGTACACAAAAACTTTCACAGTCGAAGTTTTGCTTCGCTTTCGCTTACACTTTTCGCTTCTCTGCTCTGCGCAAAACGTTTTTTGTAATATATATCTACGAATACCGCATAAAATTTCAAATTCAACAAAAACACAACTTGGCTCAATAAATTCTCTTTAAAAGTATGCATCAAATCTCTATTTGCAACCTTGATTCCTTAAATCAACAAAAAAGTTAGCACAGCAGTCGCCGATATGCAAATGTAAAATAGAGCGGCGACATCTTACCCAAGCTGATGTAGAAATCGATGCCATCCACAGATATTCACACAAAGCCTTACCAAAAATATTTGCACAAGATTTTCTCGTACATAAACTCAATATTTTCACAGCTTTAAAAAGAAATCAGAAAGTCACACGAATTGCTGGAAGTAAACAGGAAATGTCAACGCAAGCAATTCACTTGCATGCATGTGGCAACTAGCAACCAGCAAGAACAACAACTAATGATATACGGTTTCTCGACCTGCCTTGCATAGTCACGTGCCACATGGCGTATACGTAACAAAAAGTTCGCAATGCTTGTAGTTATAATGCCTTTTTGCTGAGGTCATACAATTAATTTGCCTGTGCTATTTCCGTTTTAAATGCCTGCACGTTTCGGGCATAAAAAACGCGAGAAAATTATATTTGCAAACATAGCTAAATGCATGTGTGAGTGTGTGAATGTATGTGCATACGCATTGTGGCAGTGATAAGTCAACTAAGGCAGGAGTAAGTGGTGTGGGTGCGATGGACGCGAAGGTGCGGACTAGTGCGCACAAGGGCAGCAGTCAACTCGGAAAAAATGTTGTGTGTGCTGCACGCGATATTTAGAAAATTTAATTAGTTGCCGCACGTGTACTCACACACTCATACACATGCGCACACAAAAAAACTAAATAAGCCAAAAAAAATCGGCATAAATAATACGTCACCGTTTGAAGATTAAATCTTATAAATATAAGCGAGTATTTTGTCCCCGCTGGTTGGCATAGCTGACGCTTTATACAAGTTTTTTAAACATATTTAAGCATTGCATGCTGACACTCACTTTTGTTAGGTGCCATGAGGTAATTTAAATCACATTTCTATTTGTGATTCAATTTGGTGGCATTGTTCGGATTGTCGACTCATTCTCGCTGGTCACGTCAGTTTGTATAAAGGAAATCATCACTGATTGCTTGTTTTTTATGCGTGTCTATTTTTAGGTGCATCAGCTAGTGAAACTTTCTACCAAAATATTCGAAATGCCGAAGTTTAAATGGTTTTAAAGTGGCAAAAAAGAAATGAGAAAAATTACAAAAAAAAAAAAAATCTGACTTACGCAGAAATAACTTCAATGAGGAATTAAAGAAAAAGTAGTTTTTTCTAATTCGGGCGCAAACAGATAAGAAAAGGTCAGGAGAATGGCTCAACCTCTCAAGACAGAACATCCCGAATGTCGAGGCTTGTGTAACCGGCCATTGGCTGTTAGATAGACGCTCTTCTGGGCAAGGATTCTTTTGAATACTACAAAAGTTTTAGAAACGAGGAAGAAACAGTAGAATACTTCCTTTGTAATTGTCCAGCTTTAGCTATGAGCAGAGTAAGGTTCTTAGGAAAATCCTTTTTTTGACTCTCTTACGGAACTATCTGGTATTGGGATAAAACCTATCCTACGCTCCAAAAGAGTGTCTAAATGGTTGCATGATGAATAAACAATGAGGTTCTCATTTTATACAGTTTCAAATACAACCTATGTGGTCTATTCTAAACCAACTGCCACACAAACCTAACCTAACCTATGTTTTGGCTCATCTGAGAAGCGAAACTACGATAACTGTAAGCTTTTTTTATATTATTTCAATAGATCCTTAGCTGACGAGTAACAGATCATTATTTTGCACTAACTTTTCACTGATACAGGGTATACCTCTTCAAGTAAAGTGTGGTTAAATTTCAAAGGCCGATATTGAATGTGAACCACACCTAACCGTCAAGTTTTTTCTGCATTTCATTTGACATTTTTAAATCTCAGACTAACTCAATTTGAACCTTCGAAAGATACATAATCGATTAACGCATTAAAGTTATTCAGGCTTATTATGAAAACGGGCAACAGTGAATGACCAATTTTCGAAGAAAATCATCTTCAGTGATGAGGCACATTTTCACCTCAGTAGATTCGAATGATAATCCAAGAGTGATTGCCGAGAAACCAATGCACCCACAAAGAGTGACTGTTTGGTGCGGTTTATGTGCCGATCAGGCTGTTACTGTGAATAGTGTTCGCTATCGTGAGATGACAACGAACTTTTTATGGCCCGAATTGGAGGATATGGATGTGGACGATATGTGGTTTGAACAGGACGGAGCCACTTGTCACACAGCTAACGAAACAATGGCCCTTTTGCGCGAAAAATTTGGTCACCGAATAATCTCACGTCGCGGCGATGTCAATTGGCAGCCAAGATCATGTGATTTGACACCGTTGGACTTCTTTCTTTGCGGTTATTTGAAAGAAAAGGTCTACGTCGGTCGATAAGCCAGCAACAATTCAAGAGCTAAAAGATGAGATAATTCGGCACATTAATGGCATAGAACCTCAATTATGCCTCAGCGTCATCGAAAATTTGGACCATCGGATGGAGGTGTGCCGCCGAGGCCGCGGGCGGCCATTTGGCCGATATTTTGTTCCCAACGTAATTGAACCATACCAATATTATCATAATAAGGAGAAATAACAATAATTTCCTTAAAAAATTGTATTTTATTCAAAATCAGCTCCGGCCCTTGAAACTTAACCACCCTTCATAACTCGAAAAGTTAAAGAAATTCCACTATTAATTTTTTCGGGAATATTGAGCATAAATTCAGTTATTAGTGAAAAAAATAAGGCAAAAGTGGAATATTTTTCAAAAATGACAAAAAAAATTTTTTTCTCAAGCATTTTGGAAAAAAATATGAGTTTTTTATAATTTTTTTTGGTAGATCCTATCTTGAAAAATAGTAAAAAAAATGTAATAATACAAAAAACCGAATACATTTCACTTCAAAACGTTTTTTAGCAAAATTTTCAACATTAATTTTCAAAATTTTTTATAATTTTTTTTTTCAAAGTTGTGTCTTTTACCTTCTTGCATTACTCAAGGCAACAAATAAACAAACTTTCAAAAAAAAAAAAAAAAAAAAAATTACAACAAAATACAAAATACTTCGAGCAACTTGACATGACTTCGCCCAAATACACATTTTAAACACAGATTCTGCTTGAAAAATTTAAAAACTCCACAGATTTAGAAAACATAGTCCTTTTACGTCAATGCCGCAATAGTTGTTGCCTCTAATCAAAGCAATTATTTTCCTGGTACAAGTAAATTGCATACATATTCTGCGGTCAATTGTTGGCGATGACAGCCGACCTGCTTGAACCACAACACAATGAACTCAAATGACTTGCCACAAAAGTTTGGAAACAATTTCCGTTGCTATTTTGTGCAGAAGGGAGGTTTTTATTCGAAAAAATGGTTGTGCATGTGTGCACTTCATATTTACATATACATTCATATACCATATTCTGGAAACTAACAAGTGAAGGCGGCCACCGTAGCCGAATGGGCTGGTGCGTGGGTGTTAAGTGGGTATACCATTTTTGTAAACATCTACGTTGCATTGTAGAGATAAAGGCTTCCGTGTCAAGGATTTTTCATGGTCGTAACGATCACATAAGATTTTATGCTACATATAATAGGTCCCGCTCATTCCCATGGGCAATTTTGACCATTTCTATTTTAAAAGTGATGACGATGTGATTTAGTTAAATCGATTGTTATCAATGGTAGCAAGCACTTTAAGGAATAATGAAGTAGTGATGATGATGTGATTTAGTTAAATCGATTGTTATCAATGGTAGCAAGCACTTTAAGGAATAATGAAGTATTTGGAACATAATATTTATTACTGAATAGATAACTAAGCACTATACTTCTTTAGCCACGAACAAATGCCAGAAGTTATCATGCGTGCCCTTTGCGTGGTATTCTCATTATGATCTTGGTTTTAACCAGCACAAAAATGAGTAAAGGGTTTCATCGACTATCAAGAAAATTCTTCAACAAAGCAGTTCAAACCCGACCTGATCCAAATGGTTTGTCCAATATGCGTAGAGAACGATGATGTTGTATGGAAGTGAAACATGGCTGGTATCCAATATCATCAACAGAGCCTACAATCTTTCGCCAATAAAATCCTCCTCATCATCTGTAGAATATTCTAGCCGAACACCAGCAGCAATCACAAACGGCTCGGAGAGGTCCTTCCCAATTCTGACGGCGCTGCTTGTGTGGAGCAATGTCATATTGAATAGCTGTATTAGTTTTTTAGGGGATACCAAATATAGACATCGCAGTATACAGATAACTCCTTTTCGTACTGTCGAATGAAGCTTTGAAGTCGACGAAGAGATGGTGTGTGTCGATTCTCCTTTCATGCGTCTTTTCCAAGATTTGTCGTATTGTGAATATTTGGTCGATGGTAGACTTTCCAGGTCTAAAGCCACACTGATAAGGTCCAATCAGTTGGTTGACGGGGGGCTGAACGAGAAATGTTGCTCCATTGCTCGTGCATGCCGGTTTATTGGGCAGTACTCTCTGAGAGCAAGAGTGAGAGTCGAGTGGCGAATCTTCTGGCTGTCTGTTGTGATTGCAGCTTTTCGATGTTGAGCATTCTTTGCGTAGGTAGATGGACGCTTTTCGCTGCGCAGAGGCGTGTGCGCAGTCTGGCTGCAACAAGGTAATGATCCGAGTCGATGTTGGGTCCTCCGATCTTACGTACATCTAATACACTAGAAGCGTGTCTTCCATCTATCACAACATGATCGATCTGGTTTCGTGTTTTTCGATCAGGAGACAGCCAGATGGCTTGGTATATTTTCTTATGCTGGAATCTGGTGCTGCAGACTACCATGTTTCGGGCCCCGGCGAATTCGATCAGCCTCTGTCCGTTACCGGATGTTTCGTTGTGCAGGCTGAAGTTTCCGGTTGTGGGACCAAAAATTCCCTCCTTGCCCAACCTGGCGTTGAAGTCGCCAAGCACGATTTTTATGTCGTGGCGGGGTAGCGCTCACAGGAACGTTCCAAGCGTTGATAGAGGGAATTTTTTGGTCGTATCGTCCTTCTCTTTCGTTGGGGCGTGGGCGCAAATTAGCAAGATGTTAAGAAAACGGCCTTTAATGTGGATTATTGCGAGATGCTCGTCCACCGGAGATGAAGTCTCTCTCCCCCCGATCTACAGGATCAGCAGAGTCTTACCTAACCTAGCCTAACTTAGAGGGTACAGTAGCAGTTTTGTTTTATTGAAGAAGTACTAAATATTTCGTTGTTGTTATATAGAAACATTTCATAACACTTTTTTTTAAAGCGTTATTCAAAGAGAAACTTCAATTTATTTGTTAGTTGGAAAACAGGAAAATGTTTCAAAAGAAAATTGCAAATAATGCAAAACAAAAACAAAATACAACATTACGCTAATTTCAGTTCTTGCTTCTTTCTCATCCACTCGTTCCCACTCATAAATTTCACTTGAAGGGATCGCCTGCTACGCCCAATGGCTCTGCCAATGCAACGTTGCCACTATTCCCACACGCCTCATTTCTCACTTACTCTATGGGTATTTCCCACCACTTTTTATGGAGCTGCTTTAGCTGCTCATTCGCCGCTGTCGTAGTTTTATATCGCTACAATACTTAAAATAAAGTGGTCCAACACATGTAACAAATGCTGCTATTCTTTTTGGTTTTTTCTTCTTTTGCCGCGGCTACCGCATAGTGAACAATATTTATCATTGTTGTAAGTAGTGATGTTGCAGCACGATTGTGCAACATGACGCGTTGACAAGTGACAAGTTGACGCTGAATGAACGATATAGTGGCAGGCAGTCAACGACAATGCGCGAAATTTACAGCAACACCAATAAATAAACACACATAAATTTGCTGGAAAAAACTGACGCCAGTCCGACGTCACATTTTACCTTTATGTGCTAGGGATTGTAAATTTGCGTAGGCTGCCGGTGGTCCATATTTGCAGCATGCGGGTACTTGCATGGAGAATCATTTGAAAATATCTCGGTGACCCCTCTTCTTGTGTGTAAGATTTTTACATGCAAAAGTGAAATAAAAAAAAATAATTTTTTTCGATATTCGCTGATTGTCGAAGATCGAAAATCGAATGTCAATTTAGTAAAATGAGCGGCCCTGTCCAAATTTTCTTTGTATACCGAATTTAGAGTCGATTGTCGAGTGCAATTTTGCTTTCGATTGTGTGGCGTATTCTGGGAAAATTTGTTAAAATGAAGTTATTTACGATTAGATATCTATTGTTTTATATTTAATTTATAGTAATCAAATAATAAACATATACGAATTTTGTTAATTTTATGCAGGTCGAAAGTCGTGAGTACCAAACAGCAATTAGAAAGGCTGGTTGCATTAACGGAAAAGAATCCACAATTCGCAAAAGGAATTTGCACCGAAGGTCAATCAGCAGAAAAATGGTAGGAGTTTACAACGGAGCTAAATTGCTTGGGACCAACAGTTAGAACGGCACCAAAATGGATTAAGGTTAATATTGGTTTTTTTTTGTGATGTTTGTAGAAATACATTTTTATTTTTCCTTGGCAGGTATGGGCTGACATGAAGTCAAAAGCGAAGAAAAATGACGCAAAACAAAGCTGAACTCTGAGCAACAGGTGGGGGCCTTAACAAACTTCAAGGATTTTCAAATACCGAAGAAAGTATAATCGGTTACTGCAACGTAATGTCTGCTTAAGTCCGCCTGGGGTGGAATTTGGCCTGGATACAACTACTAGTGACCAGTTTACAGTTTTGCCCCTGTCAAATACCAGCCCAGAACTTCTGGTCTGACTCTCTGAAAGGAAAGTGAAGTGGAATTACAATAAATTTAAACTAAATAGCAAATTAAAATACGTAGAGGATCTGAAATACATATTTTATTTTCGAATGACGAATATTTGAATAAAGAAAATTTATAACAAAAATAAAAAAGACGCCATAGGGTTTTTATTTAATAGATACAGTCAGCGTCAAAATGATAGCACATTTGATTTTTTATTTTTAGTTCTACATATGTTACGAATGATAAATTTAGATCTATACAGTTCCAATATATATGTAAATAATAATATATTTAAAAATAGTGATTATGGACAACCAAAATTAGTAGCTCTTCATTAAAGTGAAAAAAAATTATTTTCGTACTGCGTCAAAAATATAGCACATTTATGGAATCAGTGAGTTTTAAACACATAACAATAATAAATAAAGAAAAAAAACGTATTCTAATAATGAGTGGACCCTCCATTTTTCTTTATGACTTCAGTCATGCGATTTGGAAGTGATTTAAATGGTTTCTTAATATACTTTTGCGCAATCTCGTCCCACTGTGCTAAAATGCTGCTTTTAAGTTCGTCAATACTATCATACTGACGATTTTCGGAGTAAGCCTTTCTCGCAAGAGATCCCCAACAATTTTCAATTATGTTTAGGTCAGGAGATCGGGAGGGCCACTTCAAAATATTTATGTTTTTTTCGTTCAAAAATTGTTTTACAATTTTTGCTGTATGCCCAGCTGCGTTATCCTGCTGGAAAATTAGGGAACCTTTTGTAACATGATGGCCACGGTTTACCACTTCGTTGCCAATCAGATTTATGTAATCTCTGCTGTTCATTCTTGAAGGTACAAATTTAATTTCACTCCTTCCACTATAACCAATCCCGGCCCATATCATGACACATCCTCCTCCATGCTGGCGACGGCTCAAAACCTTAGGCTCCTTCTGCAAGTCGTGGTAATAGTAAGCCCAACCATCCGGTCCATCTATTGTAAATTGAACTTTTTTTCGTCAGTAAACATAACACGCCGCCAATGTTTATTCCACTTAATGTGCACTTCTGCAAATTGTAATCTTTCTTGCCGATGCGTCGCTGTTAGTGGAGGCTTCTTTCGAAGTTTTTTGCGTTGGATAGTTTCAGATTTTTGCAAAAATCTTTGTGCCTTACGTACACGTGTTTCAACACCAGCTGCTTCTGCAATTTTCTTGGCAGTAAGGTCAGAATTGGATGCAACACGCAAAATCGCTCGCTCTTGTCTAGTCGTAATTGATTTTGGGGGGTCTCCGGAATGAGCTTTTCCATAATTCTCGGGATCTTTTAATAAATTTGAAATTACTTTACGGCTTCTATTTAATTGTTTTGCAATTTCACTTATTTTTGCTTTGTTTTTATGCAAATTTAGAGCCACTTTCACTTCTGCACTGTTAAGCTGCGTTCCTCGCCCCATTGTTATCAATAAATGTTATTTTTATTATTATTGTACAAAATAAACACGTTTTTTTGCGAAACAAAATTATTGTCCACATTTAACGACTGTCCATCAATAACTACGAATTATTTTGTGCAAATGTGCTATCATTTTGACGCACTCACATATTTTTCAGATAACGGTAGTTTAACTAAAAAATATTTACCGCTATGCCACTCAAAATGAGCAAGTGGACACATGGGACAAAACAAAAAGAATAACAAAAGGAATACAAACATATTGAAGCAATTTTTAGTTTATTTGTGATTGTGCTATCATTTTGACGCTGACTGTACTTTATAGTTTTTTTTCTATAACATTCTAAGAATTTAATTTTTTATGTTTTCTGCTTCTTCGTTACTTGACTCCACTTGAATATCTCCAGCATCATCGTTGAGGGTCTCATCGGATAACTCTTCATCCGTAAGTTGAACATTGTAAAACAAGCAAATGTTGTGCAAATCTGCACACACTTTAATAATTTGTGTTGCTTTTTTGGAGAATAGTGGAGAGCTCTTGCCTGCAACAAACATCTAAATTGATTTTTCAGGACTCCAATTGTTCTCTCAATGATACTTCTCGCTTTAGCATGTTGGTTGTTGTATGCCCTTTGTGGGCATAGAATTTCAGAGTTTCTGAACGGCGTCATTAAATATGGTTTTAGAGCGTATCCAGCATCACCTGAGACAGACAAAAATGATTAAAAACGGAATTTCAATTGGTGGTTATTACATACCGGAAAGCCAAGCATTGCGACAGCCATTGAGATGTTGCCCCTCTACATGCACTTTCAATGGCGACATGTTGAAAGCCGTAGAATCATGAGTAGCTCCTGGATTTTTCGCATTTACATAAGTTATTTTCATTTTGTGATCACAAACCTAAAATTTACATTATTCCCATTAAGAATTTATGACTCATATTTACATATATGCAAATATCTACTTACAATCATAACATTAATGGTGTAGAGTCCCTTCTTGTTGTAATACAAATGCTGAACTTCTGAACACTGTGGGTTGAGCAAGTCAAGCATACCTTCGTTACCAATGTTCAATGCTCATTAAAATGATAGTACAAAACAGAAATATTCTTAGCATGAATTTTATTTTTATAATTCTTTATTATAATCTGGTAGATTTTCATAACATTTTTTTTTTTGGATTATGACATCCGGCATATGTAAGCCACGGCTACGAGTTAAGTGGACCATTTGATTACTCCAAGTTTTGATTCTTTTTTCAATAAAACTGGCTCGATAGCGCTTGTCATTCACCATAACGCAGCTTCTCCCACATTTCGGGAGAAATAATAACCGATGATGCCGCCAGTGCTCTATTAACTTCGGGAACAGATTTTTATATTGTTTTTTTCAAAGTAATTTTCTACAAGTTGGAAGCGTTGTGCTGGCGTCAAACGATTTATGATGACTTACCGAACCTCACTAAATAGAAATATGCAAGGTGAACTCCAAAAAAAACAAGTCTGAGCTAAAGTAGAAACGCCAGGAGTTTTGTTCTGATAACTTCGAGTTTATTTCTTCAAAATAGTCCCTTCGGACCTCGATACACTGTTTTGTGCGATATAAAAGCTTTTCGAAAGAGAATTACAGGTCATTGACCGGAATGTCCTTCGGGGTGTCGCTACAAACCTTTTGAATGGTCTCTACGAAGGCAAAATGTTCTCCTTTCATGGACAAATGCAATTTTCCGAATAGGTAGAAGTCACAGGGAGCCATATCAGGCGAATGCAGTGAGTGATTGATGGTGATTCTAGTCAAAAAATTGGTCACAAGAGTGGATCGATGAAATCGTGCATTATCCTGCAAAAAGCGCCAGCTTCCTCCTTCGCGGTATTCAGGGTGAATTCAACGAATGTGATGCAACAAACGCTTCAAAACGCCAAGATAGAAAATAGAATTGACAGTTTGGCCCATTGGCACGAGCTCCTTGAGGGAAGTTTCCTTGGAATCGTAAAACCAAATGAGAATCGGTTTGATTTTTGTACTTTCCAATCGCGATTTTTTGGGTGGTGGCTCATTTGGGGTCTTCCATTCGGCACTTTGCCGCTTAGTTTCAGGTTCATGTTGGATACACCACGTTTCATCACCAGTTACAATGTTGCAGAGGAAGTTCTCGTCTTTTCTCGCCTCTTTAATGAGGTCTTTTGAATGTTGAATTCTGAGCAATTTTTGGTCCTCAGTTAACTTGGGCGGAATGAAACGTGTTCAGACCTTTCGTATGCCCAAATGATCTGTTAAAATGCGATAAGGCGATATTTTGGAGATATTCAACTCTGATTCTATGAATTTCATCGATGATTTCGTTTAATTTTTGATAAATTTACGAACAAATTCGATGGAGTTTTCGATGATTACCGATTTTGGGCGGCCCATATGTTCATTGTCATTTATGTCCTCACAACCATCTCTGAAACGTGTAAGCCACTCATGAACTCTGGCACGAGATAGACAATCATCGCCATAGACGTTTTTCATCAATTCAAATTTTTCGGTAAACGTTTTACCGATTTTAAAACAAAATTTGATATTAGCTCTTTGTTCGAAACTCATTTTTGTACCGATGACAAAAACATACAGACACTTTAGTCGCAATAACTTTGGCTCCACTGAACCGGATGTCACCAGTCAATTAGGGGTGTAACTTCCAACGCATCATTAAATGATAACGCCATCAAAAACATTTTTATGACGCCATTCTTGTTTATTTTGGACTTCACCTTGTAGAACACAGTTTGCTAACCTCCTCTGCCAAGCCATAGTTATGGATATGGATAGTTCGCATGCAGCTAAAAAAGCACCCGTTGCATGCATATAGTATTTTCCCTTCCTTATAATAACTCTGCGATTTACTCGCCTTCTTCTTACAGCTTCTTCTACTTGTCTAACGGGAAGTGGTAACAATTTAAGCTGCTTCCGTAACAAAAGTTTATCCAAAGCATGCAGCTGGCAACTAATCAAGAGATAAAATGGAAGGAAGCACTGAGCGCAGTATTCTGCAACACAACAACAAATTCTTTGTTTGTTCTCAAGTGTTGCTCGCTCATTTTTTATGCTTCTAGCGCTGTTTTCTGCTCTATTCAGTAGCGACGTTATTTTGTTTGGCAACTTGAATAAATTTGTGTTATTCTGCTGCAGCGCGCGTGATATTTGCTTTCGCTGAGAGTTGAACATTTAGAAAAAATACAGGCACGCGTGTATATACTCGTACTTATGGGTGGATATATAAGCTACGATGCCTCTCAACTGGCTATGTTGATATTTTGAAATGTTCATCCATTATTTATTGAATATTGAATGAATAGAGTTGATTATTATTTTTTATTTATTAAAGAGTTTAAGCCAGTCGTGAATGAATAAAGCTGACTTTATAGTTCTTATTTTGGATGCAGATGATTTAAGACGATTTTTTGACTGGCTATTTCGCATTTGAAATATTGAATATTGGTTGATGACGTATTTGGTCGAAGGCAAGATCTCAGGACAAATATCGTCTGTAACGTCATGTAGCCAGAAACTAGTGATTGGCGCGTACACCCTTTTTGGGTGTTTGGCCGAGCTCCTCCTCCTATTTGTGGTATGCGTCTTGATGTTGTGCCACAAATGGAGGGACCTGCAGTTTCAAGCCGACTCCAAACGGCAGATATTTTTATGAGGAGCTTTTTCATGGCAGAAATACACTCGGAGGTTTGCCATTGCCTGCCGAGGGGCGACCACTATTAGAAATATGTTTTTCTTAATTTTGGTGTTTTCACCGAGATTCGAATCGCCGTTTTCCCTGTGAATTCCGAATGGTAGTCACGCACCAAACCATTCGGCTACGGCCGCCGCCAGAAATTAGTGACACAGTTTTTGAAAATCCGGTGGGTAGGGCGCGCTACTGCGAGGGTAGCCAAGGCAGTCACTTGAAGGAGAAGGTGCTCTATTCATTTATATTTTTTTTTTTTTTTGTTTTTTCACCATCTTATCTTTGCAATCGTGAAGGATTCTGCATGCCTGCTTCGTGAACGCGGGACCTAGGGAGATACTAACATTTTTTCCATAGTCAAGCTGCGTTCAAGGCACTGGTGCAGATCCAAATTGGTCAACTCCTGTAACGAAGAATTCAAATCTCTTGCGTGTGCAGGTAACATCTTTCTAACCTGGGTTCTGGGACATAGGAACGTAGAGGGGCGAATGAATTCGTCACTCCCTTGACTGTTGTTAAAGGACATTTTCACAACTTAATTCTAAGAAAAGCGCAAGACAGATGAGCTTTCCTTTCTCATTTCTCATTTTTTACTATATTATTTCAAAAACCCTTTGGCCCCAGTACAACGAATACAAGACTGTGGACTCCTCGCTATTCAATTGCCAAACTCGTAGCTGTGTAAGTCATTGGGCAATCGGCACACGCGCCGAAAAGCCAGGTTTACCATTAAGTTCTCATTGCAGAAGCTGTGCGTGCCTTTCAGAGAAGGAGACTGATGAGCCCGTTCTCTGTAAATGCCCAGGTTAGGCAGATAGACGATCAATGTCGCTGTGTGATCCCTCCTTCGACAGTCTGGAGTACTGCGCCATCCAAAATCCCATCAATCTTCTTCTTTACATCAACAGCTCTGGCAGGATATTAATACCTGCCTGTTAGAGCTCACAAAAAGGTATCCAAATGGCGCTTTAGTCCTACTTAGGGCATTCCAGTGTGGCACTTCAACCATTTCAACTACTTCCCTTATTTGTGTCTTTTTCTAAAAAAATTTGAAGATGGACTACAAGAACACTTGAAAAACTTTAGAAAAATTATAAATTGAAGCCAATCTGAGCGAATCCTTCTAAGACTTTTGCCGCGATTTTCTTTTAAATTATATTTTAGTGCGAATTTGCTACGATGGGTGAAAGAATGAATTAATATGCAAACTACGTCGGCAAGTTCGACGACTAGTCTCAAAATCGTAAAGCACACAGAGTCCACAGAAATCGTATTTTGACTAAAAGAAGAGAACAAGTCCAAGAAAAAATCTTGAAAGTATTGGGGAGAGAACACCCGATTATTGGGGGACATAAACTAACAAAAATTACATGTAGATAATAAAGCGATTTCCTATATTGATTCTTTGTTTCTGATACTTATGAAAGGAAGACCTTTTAAGCAGCTATTGGGTGTTACGCCTGGGAGGCAAAAATCACAGGAATCCCAGGTCCACGCTTCTCCGATATTAGAATTCAAACGCTCACACTTTGGCAGGCAAGATGAAACTCTGAACGATGGGCAGCGAGACTAATACCCGATCTGAAAAAGTGAGTAGAAGGAAAGCACGGTGAAGTTAATTATTACCTCACACAGTTTTTGTCCGGACATGGGTTCTTTCGCCAAAGAGAGCCTACGAAACTGCATATATGAGGATTCTGAGTATGATGATGTGGAGCACAAGTTTTTTAAATGCGAGAGGTGGAACACAGATAGACCAGGTCTGCAACGAGCTATTAGTATATTTACACCTGAAGAAATAATAGAAAAAAATGATGATAGTCGAAGAAAAATGGAGTACCGTCGCAAATTTCGTGGAGAATATTATCCCTAAAAGAAACGTGAAATGGGAACTTATGTTAACGAGCATTGCGCATAGGTGTCTCAAAGCAGGCGACCCTGTACGTAAGGTGAGTAAGTAAGTGTCCTTCTTAGGACGCCGTATTGGCCCTCTACTTCGAAGCAATGTGGAAGTAGTCCTGGGGTGGAGGGAAAAATTCAAGACAAGAGGGGGAATATTTTTAGTGGAATCACCACACACGTAATAGCGACGGGTACTCCAATGCGACGGTGCGAAGACTTTTTTAACCCAACCTCACCGCCAAAAAAAAAAAAAAAAAAATGGGTGTTACGTCATCAGCTCGTTTTGGACGTATCCACGTCTGAGTGGCAAAAGTGCTTTGTAAGTGGTTCAGGCGAATTGACTTCGAGGAAGAGTATTTTGAAAAACAATAAAGCCGTGCTGTGCTTTCCTTATTGGTTGCAAAATACAAAAGGCAACCCGGGTAATTATATAATTATAAGAGAGTTGACCTCTTAAAAAATAGGGAAATCGTATACTTTTTTGAACTGACGATACAGATATAAAAGTTTCCCTAAAAAAAGGATGGTGCTCTAAAAAAACAAAAGTTTTTTTAAATGAAATGAAATGCAAAATAAAGAATTTAATGAAAAACTTAAATATTTTTTTAAGTAAAATAAAATGTAAATTTTTTTGATAAATAAATGTCGATACAGAAGTAAATGTTTTCCTTAGAAATGGATTGGGGTTTCAAAAAAAAAAAAAAATGGTAAAAAAATTAATAAATTGAAATGAATAAATTAAATAATTTTTTTTTTAATGAAAAATAAAATGCTAATTTTTTGACAAGACAAAATTTTTTTTTATGAAATCATAAAATCAAATGTTTTAAAAAATATTTTTTTTTAAAGAAAAAATTAAATGAAGAAATCTCTTTTACAGAAAATAATAGGCCATTAGGGGTGCAAAATGTTTATTTTATATTAAGCGCCCACAAAAATGTGGCTGTAAACAAATGTATGGTTGGAAAAATATTTTTAGAAGAGAGGGAATGTAAACTATAATGCTGCAAACAGTCACCGACGTAAACGCAGTCCCCTGTCAGCTGTTACGATCAAACTAATGAGAGCCCCATGTAAAGGAAAAATTACTTCCTTCCGTATCGTAGTATCGTAGATTTTATAGCAGGATTTTTGAAAATTCCCGTAGAACCGTGTCAGCTGAGTGCTCTCTCACCACACAGTGTTGCCGAACAGTACATTTCGAAATCATTTACAAAATAAACTTGGAAAAATTTTAATTTTTGTTAAAATAACTTAAAAACAGTGTTGAATAATGTTAATTATATATTATATTAGATAAATGAACTATTTGCATTTGTTGGTTTTTGGCTTTGGTTTATTAAACAATGAAAAATGTTAACTGATAAAAAAATATCAATGGCAACATTGTCTAGATACAACCAAATACATACACACACAAACCGATGTATTGTGTAAACATGTAACTAAAAGAATGCAGCTGTTGTCTACGGGATAAGTGTTGCTCAATTTTGTGCTCTCTAGGGGCTGCGGTAAGAGACTACGATACGTCGATCACTGTGCGCGCACTTAGAAGAGAGAAGTGAGGAAGTAAGAACGTTGAACCTAAAATTTAAGACTTAAGCAATTTTGATAAATCAAAAAAAAAAAAAAACAAACGACAAAAACAAAATATATATGTAAATATCTTTGTTGCTCTGGCGAAGACACCTTCTATGAATTCGCTTTGATCCAGGCATAAGCGACGTTCTTGAAGGTTCTTGTAATAAAAAAAAGTGGAAATCAAACATTAACTTATTATATGTCTATTAAATCATTCAATAAAATTTTCCTTAACAGCAAAATCCTCCTCGACCCGGCTCTGGAAACGATTGCAGGCCCGAATCAAATGCTCTTTATTCCTATTGACCATAACGGTATTAATTGCAGCCTTCAGAGAAGAAATGGTGTTATGAGGATGCTTATTGGTTTCACGCTCAACTACACCCCAATCGTAGTACTCCAGGGGACTAAGATTTGGAGAGTGAGGCGGTCATAAGTTCATAAGTTCGGTGTTATGTGGACATGGAAATTTTTAGCCATCCAATCTTGTGTCGCCACCGCTTTGTGTGAAGGAGCAGAGTCTTGCTGAAAGATGTATGGGCTGTCACCGCAAACATTATCAATACGGAGTTTCACTATTGTCTCTTAAACCTCGTTCACAGCAAACCTTATGAACGAATAAAAGAGCGAGCTAAAGTAAATTAGAGATTCTAAATCGGTGTGATGGCTGTGTGGCTCTTCATTGCTTGAGATGGATCTGAAAATAAGCAAAAAGAAAAGTAATGGTTTTGGGAAGTTATGCCCACATAACTAACACTTAGGTGAGAGGGTGCTGAGCATTATAGAGCGTTTCTCAGTAAGAGCGCTTCAACTTTTTTTTTGAATAAAACACAAACGGGTTGACTTTTTTAACTAATGTTTTTTTATTATCGAGTCTCAACATATACATTTAAGTATGAAATTCGATTTCTTTTGCATGACCACCGCGTGCACGTTTTACGAAGTCCAATCGTTGAACCCAATTTTCGACCACTCTTTTGCATAAATCGGCCGAAATTCCAGCAATTTCGCGTTCAATATTGCCTCTGAGCACACAAATCGTCGCCGGCTTGTTACTGTAGACCAATGACTTCACATAACCCCAAAGAAAATAGTCTAGAGGCGTCAAATCACACGAGCGCGGCGGCCATTCGACCGGTCCATTTCTGGAAATAATGCGCTCATCGAACTTACTCTTCAACAAATCAATTGTAGCGTGTGCTGTGTGGCTTGTGGCCCCGTCCTGTTGAAACCACATATCGTCTAAGTCCATACCATTCAATTGCGGCCAAAAATAATCGTTTATCATGTCGCGGTATCGATTTCCATTCACAGTAACGTGGCGATCGTTCTCGTCAACGAAAAAATATGGGCCAATTACGCCGCCGGCATGTAAACCGCACCAAACAGTGATTTTTTCGGGATGCAACGGTGCCTCATGAATCACGTGTGGATTGCTTTCCATGCCCAGTAACGCATATTTTGCTTGCTGACAAAGCCATTGAGCCAAAAGTGAGCTTCATCACTGAAGATGATTTTTTGGAAAAAATCTGGATCATTTTCAAGTTGATCTTCAGCCCAATTTACGAATAGACGTAGCTTCAAATGGTCAAACGGCTTCAGTTCTTGTGTCAGCTTGATCTTGTACGGATGTAGGCCAAGATCTCTTCGCAAAATTCGTCACAATGACGACACAGAAAGGCCCAATTGTTGAGAACGTCGTGTGAGCGAACGTCGTTTGCGTCTTCTTGAACTGAAGCCCTGGCGGCAGCAATATTTTCAACACTTCGTGCACTTCTTGCTCTCACTGGCGCCGGAACATTATGCAGCGAAAACGTAGGTACACATTTTTTCACTAGACGGTCGATTGTCGAACGGGATGGCTTGTTAAATGGACCGTAAAATGGCCGTAATGCTCTTAAAGTAGCAGCAACAGAACGATTATTTTCATAAAAAATTTGCACAATTTGCAATCATTGCTCAAGGGAGTAGCGTTCCATGATGAAATGTATACTAATGAAGTTTACAAATGGGAAGCGAAAAATAAAAAATATTTCGTCGTTCGCCCTCCCTATCGGAAAAAAGTTGAAGCGGACCTATTAAAAACGCCTTATATATATATATATATATACGGCGCGTATACCCTTTTTGGGTGTTTGGCCGAGCTCCTCCTCCTATTTGTGGCGTGCGTCTTGATATTGTTCATTACAGTTGCTTAATCTCCATGATGCTTGATGTATTTTCTCTTCTTCGTGAATATAGAGTTCAACCAGACTTCAAGCATTTTTGATTGTCTCAGAGGTAATTCTGGAAGAAAAAAAATCCATCAATTTGACGCGAAAACTTACTTGACTTTGATAGGTGGTGAAGCCGTTAGTGCAGAACATATAGAGACTTAATTTTAATATTAATTTGCTTAGAAAAAAAAATTAGTGCTTGGATTTTATGTACCAGCAGGGGATCTTTGTTTCTATTTCCCTCAAATTTTATACAAAGAGTAACATAAAACGTCACACGAAAAATCATAACTTCGATACCTGTGTATTATCTATGTATGTAAATGAAATCCATGAATATTTCTCAACATTCATTGGCTTCGGTTGCTTCTACGGCAACTGCATATTATAATGTAGAGATAAAATCAACAATGTAGCTTGTCAAAAGTTGCTTTATTTACAGCTAACACAACTCTTGTGCCTCCTGTGCTCATCCACTTCCACTTCTGGAAATTTCCTTGTACACATACAAATTTATGGTAGGTATGCTTGCCTGTTTTTATTAGCTTCAGAAAGATAAGTAAGTAAAGAGTAAAGCTGGTTGAAAGCAAGAATGGAAAAATAATTAAGCTGACGTATGAAAACTCAATTGAAAATCTAACGAGCTCTCTGCAACTTAATCGATTCTGACAAGGAATCGCCAATAAAGTGCCATTATTTGCCATGCTCCAATACTCAAGCCCATACCTTTTAATATCACCTGAATGCATACACATACACACCTGCATACTTACACATACTGACATACGGGTACCCACCAGCACAAACTACATTTCATGTGGAAAAGCTTACAATGAGTTTACTCAGTTTGTGCGAATATCGATGCAGAGGCAGAAAATTTGCAAATTGAATTGGTCATATGAATACTCGTCGTTGGTGGCAGTTCAGCATTGGGCAATCAACATGTCACTTAATCAACTACGCTGCTGATGTTCAAATGCTCATATGGAGGAGTGGGCTGCCCTCTGCCTCTCTCTCTCTCTCTCTCTCTCTCTCTCTCCCTGTGTGTCGAGGATGCAACTGTAAATGGACTGCTTGTGTAAAATGCATAAAATGCCTACCTCAAACTTTTGCATATCCTTTACAATAAGAAGTATTCATCAGCACGTAAGTGTACGAAAATATTACATTCCCTACCAACACACACACACACGTCTATGTGTTGGGACATCTTTATGGTGCAAGTGTGAGTGTACTAACAATAAGTGTGTTGTCGTGCGTTATTTTCCCTTTACTGCCTAAAAGTCACATGCAATTACCTACAGATGATACGTTCCTACTTACTTCCTTCCTTACTTACTTACTTACCTTCAAGCCTTGTAGGAATCGAAGGTAGAGTTTGGTTAAACTAGGCAGTCCGGTCTATGAATGGTACTCACTTATGACTCAATAAGTGATATTGTAGGAGGTTGGTAAATAACTTCTAAGACTCAATTTCATCAAGTTTCTGATCTTTATAGATATATATAATGACGCGTACACCAATTTTGGGTTCTTGGCCGAGCTCCTCCTCCTACTTGTGGTGTGCGTCTTGATGTTGTTCTACAAATGGAGGAAACTACAGTTTCAAGCCGATTCCGAATGGCAGATGTTTTTTATGAGGAGCTTTTTTATGGCAGAAATACACTCAAAGGTTTGCCATTGCCTGCTCACCGCTATTAGAAAAAACTGTTTCTTCTTTTTGGGCTTTCATCGAGATTCGAACCTACGTTCTCTCTGAATTCCGAATCGTAGTCACGCACCAACCAACTCGGCTTCGGCGGCCGCCAAAATCATTAGCTTCTTAAAAAAATATGTATCGATTGTCAACTGGTATGGCACGAAGGTCATGACTGGCGAGTGGTTATGTATTTTAGTCGCCGAGCAGTGGCTCCAGAATCGAGCTACCACGGCTATGAACTCGAGGTAGCGGTTGGCTAAGTCTTTTCAAATATTTACCGATTTCAGCACTTAAAGCTAAAACTCCAGCAATTCCATGTATTTCGAGCAGGCTAGTTCGTGAAATGGTGTATGACTGCGAAATAATTCATCGATCTGGCGCTGGAATGGCTAATACTGATGCATTGAGCCGAGCTCCGACCCCATCTGAGAAGACATACACTACGTGTCGACGAAGTTGATGACGATTGGCTGTTAACGATGCAGTTGCGAGATCGTTGCTGTGATTAAAGGCGAAAAAGAATCAGCACAAGCAAGCACAAGCACAATGACCAAAAAATCGTTTGGAACGTGTTTTTTTTGTTTGTTTTTTTTTTTGTTTTTTGTCCATTTATTTGTGAGGACAACTAGCAAGTGCAGCACTCAGACATTAATTAAGTCCATTGTACTACACTTGGATTCCCTTTCAATTTTGCTTAAAT
The DNA here is from genome assembly GCF_028408465.1 of Anastrepha ludens. NCBI lineage: Eukaryota > Metazoa > Arthropoda > Insecta > Diptera > Tephritidae > Anastrepha > Anastrepha ludens. The sequence continues at coordinate 45,232,683 of NC_071499.1, read as the reverse complement.
CTACCCGATCTCCGAAGAAATCTGAGTAGACTTTGTGGTGCCAAGGAGCCAAGCTGGTCGCTTCTTAACAAAGCAGTGCTAGAGACCTCAAGCCTGAATCGAGCAAAGGCTGGGCAGATGCACAGAAAGTAGTCCGCCGTCTCATCCTTCTCTTCCCCATGCTGGGCAGAGTACAATGGTTGAGATGCCCACCCTTTCCATGTGCTTCGCCCACAGAAAGTGGCCCGTTTGGAACGTACTCGATTATACCGACGACTAGACGGAAAACTACTCTATGTTGTACCTAAAGCTGTAAGATGGCGCATAGCCCGATATTGTCATGAAAGTTTGGTCATTTTGGAAGTGACGAAACGATCGACCGAATTGTTCAGTAGGCTCCCGCTTGCCTAGGGTGAGTACGTCGAGCACATAACCCTCACTCTCAGGTTTGAAGACGAAGAACTAACTCTGGAAGTCTATATGGGAAATCTCGACCTCCCACAGGATTGTCAAAATAATGTTACAAATTTGCAATACGAAAATAGCAAACTTTATTTTATCACTCCCAAGGAAGGAATGTATTGGTTGGAGTACTGACGGGACAATGTCTCACTTCATATCACGCAGCTAAAATGTGATTGGTCCCGAAAGACGCGTGTAACTTATGCGAAGAAGTGAGGGTGCACCTCCTTTGGCACTGTCATGCTCTAAGCAAAACTCGTTATAACTGCCTGGGATTGGTATACTTTTCATCTCTTTATTATGCTGCTGACAACAGTTTAAACTGTTTATAAAATTGGCGAATAATTTCGTAGCGCTTTTACCGAAGACTTTTATTTAAACAAAAAATAATAATTATATAAATAAGTTAATCAATTACATATTCGCCGTTTCTGTTTACAACCTCTTCCCACCTCTCGACCAATTTGTTGATGCCGTTTCGCCAAAAAGCGTCTGGTCTGGTGTCAAAGACGTTGTGAAGCCAGCTTTTAAGGGCATCTTTGTTATCGAAGGTAACTCCCTTCATATGGTTTGACGGGGAGCGGAAAAGAAAGTAATCGGTCAGTGGTCAGTGCAACATCCATCGAATACGGCTTATGCTGAAGGACCTTCATTTTTTGGAGTGCGGCTTTGAGGACTTGTGCAACATGGAGTCAGGATGAGCTGCCCCTCTTAAACCTTGCAAACATACCTGACTTTTTCCATTGTAGTAAATACCGTGACACGTCCATACTAAATGGTTTGTAAACAAAGAATAAATTGACAGATTGAAATGAAACTCCACATAAGATGATATGAAAAGTGTTCCCACATAACACAAAAAAAAGAGGTTGTCTGTAAAGTCGGTTTACTGACGAAAGTTTAACGTGACAACGGCATTTTTAAAATAAAATTTAATTTTATTTATTTGATAGATATTTTGTATGATATATAGAAGGAGGTAAATGGACATTTAACACAAACGTGAAAAATTACGAAACATTTATCAAATTCATGGGAGATATGTTCAATTTCGATTGTGCATCAGACGTTCATAAGTCAACAACACTAAGAGGCAGCATCATCGATTTGCCTTTTTCAAGACACTTTACACTCTTCCATTTCCTACCTTTTCTATCATCGTCCTATTCTCAACAGAGAAATGGTTCATTACCATGCACACAGGAAGAAGGCATATGCAAATACAAGCATGTGAATTTATATACGTACATATGCGCATATACATACATACATATATATTAGGGCGGGTCGATTTAAAAATCGCTCATTGCTCTGTGAAAATCGTATTCTAGGGATCAAAATAAGAAACTTTGCCGAAGGAACCATACCTCTAAAACGAACTCTGATGCCCCTCAATTTCAAAATATCACCATTTTTGGCCTTTGCATGAAAAAATCAGCTAAATGGCTGTGTTTTTTCTTTGTTTTTATTTATTTATATTAATATTTATTATTTATTTATAAGAATAATATCTATTTTTTCTCTTAAGAAATTTATTTAGTCAGAACATATGTAAATGAAAAAAATTATTTAAGTGAATTATAGAAAATAAACTAAAAAGTTCGACCCAAATTGGGGGACATCAGAATTCGTTTTAGAGGTATGATTCCTTCGGCAAAGTTTCTTATTTTGATCCCTAGAATATGATTTTCGCAGAGCAATGGGCGATTTTTTTGCCTCCCCACAAATCGACCCGGCCTAAAATATATATGCTCACTCAAGTAGGAGAGAGCCAGATGTCGAACGTTGCCGAATGCGGGGGCCGATTGTGCTCTTTGTTGTTCGGTACGCGCTCTCGCTTGCAGTTCAAGCAAGGTAACGCCGCATGAGCAAGATAACGCCGCATAAGCAAGATAACGCCACATTTTTTGAGCGTGCAGCCGGCTACATCGAATTATAAGACGTTATCACGTCAAAAAAAAAAAATTCTTATCGAAAAGCAAAACTTATTGAACAACTTAATATTAATGCGTTCTTTTTTTATCTACTTTATTTACTTTACATCTTCTGCTTGGCTGTACCTATCCCTGCAAGTTCATATGCCATGAAATCTCTTTCTATGTTCCACTAACTTTGAACTCTAGTGAGTTGGTGTTTGTTCTGCTTAGATATGACCAAATATTCGCTTTGCCATGAATTATCCGAATTCGAGTATTTTTATTTTTCAGCATAGAAATGGAAATTTAACTTTTTTCTGGTTTTTATTCCTTTTCGAAATAAAATTTATTTATCATAGCGAAAGTCTGTTAAGGTTAAGCGTTGAGTGTGAACAACAGATCCTAAAACTTTCAAGGCGAAAATTCTTCGTTTTCGAAAGTGATTATAGTTTTTACCCATGTATACCCATCTAAAAGTGCGTAAGCTTTGGAAATCGGAAATAGGTTAAAAGAAAATTGCATGTAAAATTAAGGGTAGTTTACGATTTTCATTTGCAAGCAGCATTTCAAGTGTACACAAATGCGGAGAGAAAATTCTTTAATACGTATAAACACTACGCTTATATCCAAACGTTTTTTTCAATTCCAAGCCACAGCTAATAAGCAGCAACTGTTATTTGAGTTTCGTTATCGTCCTTTCTACTTTTTTGAAAATTGTTTCTTAATCTTATAAAAACCTGTAATATATGTAAATTGGATTTTGTAATTAAACGGTTTACGTATATTACTTCAATAAGTATGCACACACACACACACGCTTGGGTATGTGTAAGTGCACAGTCTGTGTAGCTACTCAATTACAAAAGTATTTTTAGGGTTCCTTATCTTTAAATTTGCTTTCACAACAAAACATTTGCGTTTAGTGTGGGAAATCAAATTAACTGTCTACTAATTTTAATTAGTTTTTACTAATAAAAAAACTAAGTAACAAATACTTCATTTATGACGGGTACTGGCCTTGCTCACTTTGTCAACTGCACCACTTATTTTTAACTGCAACCTATTAATTTACAATTAAGTTTTTAGCTCAAAAGAAAAGCGGCTTCTTCCGACTATCAGGTGCATAAAGAGGAGGTAACTCACACCGATTGACTTAGAAGTAAATATCACTGCCCTGCATCGGTTTTGCGAATAAGATGGGACCTAGTGATCCCGAAGGGAATTTTCGCGCTAAGCACGAATCCGAGTTCAAAAATTTTCCATCACGTCAGGTTTTCGAGAAAAAGCGGGTTGAAACCCCTAAAAATAGTGTATTTGGCCCTTTTTCAAAAATTGTGGAGCAGAACCCTAACGTGCTACGATCTTCGTTATTGTCAGTAATTGAAGGTTGAACTTTGCTCTTTGAAATAAGTCCAAACCCAAATTGTTCGCATGCACCCTTAGAGTAGGGGGTGTCCTTATGTCTACGGGGGTAGGGGAAAAAATGAACATAGGAACTTATCTACACCCAAGATAAGATATAATGAAAAGTGCAGTGTTCCTAAGGTATTTAGTGTCGCTGATTACAAATCTGAAGTCAAACATTCCATTTAAAAAGAAATAAAAAAATCAAAAAAGTTCTTCGAAAGTTTGTGCTTGAGAAAACCCAATACATTCTTCAGCATTATCACTACCAAGGAGGAAAAGAGAGAGCGGAAAAAATATATGCTGTGATCGCCATGATTTCATTTTGATACTACTATTAAACAGGAGTGTACGGAGGTTTTATAAATTTGTGGAAGCAACTATCAGCATTCTATAACCTCAATTCCTACTCCCACCTCCTCGTGGTACACCCTGGTAATCTGAGCAACGACAGCTACTAATTCGCGTCGGAGGCATGCTCAGGGCTAAAGAGAGAGGAAGCTTCGGGGGCGGGGGGCTACTTTCACATATAAATACAATTAAAGGCCTGCCGAAATTCGCAGCGTCTGTTTCGGAGCGAGTTGTTTGTTCTTTAGGTTAGAAGTGGCCTCCTACTGTTGTGAATCTGATCATCTGACACGTGAAGCTCATCAGATCTTCCTTAGGCTTGTAACTTATGGATGTACTCCATGGTTTTCGAGCTACAGATATAAAAACATGATTTTAAATTTGCGAGGATACAGTGCCCAAGTCACAGAACTGTGAAAAATCTACCTGCTACGGCAATTTGTGCGGATTAACCAGAAGTCGCTGGAAGCCATTAAATATACCGGAAAGAGCAAAGGTTAAAAACTCAAAATATGTTTCCCATTGAAACTAATAAAAAGTAATTAAATAGACTTTGCAAGTGAAAAACTTCAAGTTCGAAATAGAAAACTTGGAATTCGCAGAAGTTAATAGCGAAAATTGTAATTGAAAAAAAAAAACTATTAGTTTGAACAAAGTTGGCTGTTGTTTCTATTAAGAGGGTTTTATTTTTATTACCCAATTAAGATAAGCACTATAGCCTGCTACTTAATGAAAAGCAATAAAAAAAGCTGCTTCCTTGAACAAAATGAATATAAATTCGAAGCAGGCACTCGCTGACGAGCACACAGCTGGCGTAAACTGCTTGCATAGCGCAACTTGGATTTATTGGAGATACCCAGCACAATGAAGTTATTTTTCCTAATTTCGCTTTTCTCAATACTACACACCAACTTCGCCTTGGAATTCACAGCACAGGATTTACTTTATTCATTGGAACAAATTAGCGAAGGCATAATTGAAAGTGCACCTGGACCTTTGCGACCAGACTACGTTTTCAAGACCATTAAAAATATAGTTGAAGGACTACCTAATCAAATTGTAAGCGGCATTACAAATATTATCTGTAAGTATCCTTTCACGAGCATTAAAATAAGATTTCTCAACTAAATTTGTTAGCTTGAAATTACAAGGTTCGGCGGTAATTGCCAAGGGCAAGGATCAAACTCCTGATCAATATGATCCGACACTCGGAGATATAAAATTTCAATTTCGCACACCCTGCGATAAACGAGAATATTCTGTCGCAGATCCATCTGGCTTGGCTGACGATGACGATTTCGATCCTGACAAGAATACAGTTATATTTTCGACCGGCTGGACTACGACTGTGAATAATGAGCGGCAGGACGCGCTTGCCAAGGCATATAATTGTCGCGGTGATACTAATTATCTGGTATTATAATTTGCTAGTTTCGAATGGCACTCTTTTCCAATTATAACATTTTTATTTAATTACAACTTTCCAGGCTCTAGATATGGGCAACTACATAAACACACTGTACTTCTGGTCATCTGAGAATACCGATAAAATAGGCAAATATCTTGCCGAAGGCATACAACGTTTGGAGTCTATTATAGATATTGGAAAACTACATATAATGGGTCACAGTCTGGGTGCACAAATAATGGGCTCGGCTGCTCGTTATTACCGCGATTTGACTGGGAAAACGTTGCCCTATGTAACTGGACTTGATCCAGCTTTTCCCTGTTTTAATGAGGGCGAGGAACTCACAGTCATATCTTCTAGTGATGCTGACTTTGTTGATATCATTCACACAAATCCTGGTGGAAGTGGTCAACCCCAAGCATTTGGAGATGTTGATTTCTATGTAGGTGGTAAATTCCCAGTACAAGACGCCTGTAATGATCCACAATGCTCACATGAAATCGTTTGGCAATATTACACTGAGTCGGTTTACCCAAATAATGTAAATGATTTTCTGGCAAAGCGCTGCAACTCTTTGAATAGTTTACAGGAGGGCAAATGTGTTGGCAATGAATATCCAATGGGGTATGCTGTGCCCCACACGTTAAGAGGCAGATATGTTCTAGAAGTGAATGCTGAGAAGCCATATGGAAAAAATGCTACTGCGGACTATACAAACCCTGACTCCACTGTATGTGGCAGTTGTGAAGAATTTGAGTGAAAAGCGAGGTATAACAAACAAATTTTTTTTTCAATTTTTTACTTTAGTATTCATGAAAATATAATTATGTACTATACATATCCACATGCATACATTTTTTATCAAAAATCCAATAAATAACCACACCAGCACTTTTTTCCATTCAATGCAGAAAATTATGTGGAAGTATAAGCTGACGTTGCGTTTTGGGGATATGGCACATTATGGAAGTGATTTCGGTTTTACAGAGGTTTTATGAAAGGTTTATATTTGAAAGGTTCATATTTGGTTTTATGTTGCTTTTACTTGCCTATGGGGGGTTTTGGGAGAGAAATACTTGAGGTCACACCATTATAAACAAAAAGGTGGTTTGATAACATTTTCTGAGAATAGAACAATAATGTTTGTTTCAAGCGATAGGCGATTGAGGAAGCTGAAATTTAGAATTAATTTTGCAATGTATTACCTCTAAAAATAAATTTAGATTTCAAATGAGGTAATTTATTAAACAGTTTGAGGAAGCTATAATTAAAAATTTTTATGAACAGGGTGGCCACTTTTCTATAAAAATTAATACCTAATAAATAATAAAAAATAAGAAAGTAATACTAAATTTCAAAAAATTGCAAAATTAATAAATTTCAATCGAAATTCAATAACATTTTTTTAATAGATTTGTCACCCGTTTTTATCAAAAATTTGAATTAATTTAACTTAGGCTATTCAATGCTGTATCAGAAATATATAATACAGACTTATTTTTCGGTAAAATTGCCGCATGCTTTGGTGATGGCTGACCTTATCCCCGACGCTGTAGTTTCAACTGTTAATATTACCTCGGTGTCGTCGAAGGCTATCTCAAAGAGCTTCTCGTCGAAGCATTTCGTTTTCCACCCATTCTGCCGTTTGTAGGGTATCGTGCCTACTTGAGTCTTTTCGATGGTAATGACTATTGCTTGCCTATGATCGCTATGTGTGTAGCAGTCGCTGATGTACCATCTTATAGCTCTACTTAGCCCCCTGCTTATGAAGGAAAGGTCTATGATGGAACCAATACCATTTTTGTTAAATGTGTTCTCTGTGCCACTGTTGAGTAGAACGAAATCAAGCGCTGCTAGTGCATTTAAAAGCTCCCTGCCTTTCGGGTTCGTTCTTTTACATTCCCACTCTGCCGAACACGCATTGAGGTCACCTGCTATGAGTGCCGCGCTTCTTCGCTTAGCGTCATTAACCAGATCATCCATAATGCTGGCAAAGGTACACAAATCTGTACTAGGTGGTATGTAGCAGCTGTATATGTGTATGTTATTTATTTTGGCATGCACATAGCCAGTTGTTGCAACTGGTTCTCCCAGATGGGTTGGGTTACTCCCGCAGCTCCATATGGCGCACTTGCGATTTGCGTTGCTGGCCCATGACGCCCCATGCCTTTTTTTATACTGCTCGCTGAGTATAGCAACATCGATACCCACCTCGTATACCGTTTGGGTAAGCAGGCTTTGCGCTGCTTCGCAGTTGAGGTTAAGTTGCAAGACCTTCATACTTTCTTCTGTTGGGTTGCTCTCTGGAATGCTGGGCATGTTCGCCCTCCCGACACATGGTTAGTGCCACTTTCGCCGTGCTGTAGGCATAGCGCGCACCTCGGCGTATTTACGCAGATTTTAGCCTTATGGTCTTGCCCTCCACATTTGAAGCACTGAGTAGTGCGGTCATCTTCGCTCTTGCAGTTCCTTGCCAGATGGCCAAAATCGTGGCATTTATAGCACCTTGTTATAGCTGCCTTTTCTCTAATACGGCAGTTAACCCAGCCGATACGTATTTTGGATAGGTTTAGCAGTTTTTGTGCGGACATCGATGGTAGGCTGGCTGATGGTGCATGTCTGCGTGCCACCGTATGCTGTGTACATTGCTCGAATGACCGATAGCGCAACTTTTCCTCCAGGGAGGCTATTTTTTATCGCCTCTAACACTTGTTCTCTGGACGTCACTTCATCAATATCTTTTATTTGTGGGGCTGTTTCTAGTGTTAGGGAGCGAACCTGTGCACTTTCGCCGAGGACACCTTCTATTGCTGTCTTGGGTTTCTCAGTAGGTTGATCCAACTTTAGCTTTAGTTCGAATAACAATTCGTCCTTCGCCGTCTTTCTAATGCCGTACAGTAGGCTCAATTCCTTGAGCTCAGGTTGCAACGACGAGCGTGAGAGGTGCAATTGTTGGGCACGATGACGAGTTGAGATGGACGGGTCTTCAACCACACTATCGCGAAGAGCAGCAGTATTTTCACATCTCCTACAGACAGGCATAGAACCTCAATTATGCCTCAGTGTCATCGAAAATTTGAATACCTTGAATTTTCATACCTTTTACAGATTCATCAACATTTAAAGGAGAAATGATGCAGACCGTGGATAAACTTTTTTCATTGTACTTTGCATCACGTGATTTTTTATAAACTCATTTTTGTAAAGAAAAATTAAAATGCATTTTTGTATAAAGTTGTACTAATAAACCATTTATAAATTTTTTTATATTTATTTCTGTTATTATCCCTTCTAAAACCAGTTCTTCTCTTAGCACATTTTTGAATATGCTGGACGTATGTTACCCCTTAAATTCGCAATAGGCACAGGCACTATGAAGGTGAACTACTTCAAAGCATGAGACCCACAACTAATGAACTCCATCTGGTATCGCTATAAACCGAATCGGTCTATGCGACCAGTTGAATCTAACTTAACCTATACCGAATTTTGCAGAAACCGCCCGATTATCTCGACATCCTACTCAACATTAGTGTATGTTGTACATAAATAAAAACTTACATAAGAAAATAATCAGCACTGATGTTCAAAAAAAATAAATTAAATTCGATTTTTTTTATTTTCCGTCCTAAATTTTAATTTGATCTCCCAAATCGCGAACCATAATTTTGATAGCGCACTTAAACTATCTCATTGTTATAAGTGGAGCTGTAAATGTACGTACATCTGTGCTATTGGAGCAGAATTTAAACCGAACAAAAATCAATATTAAAGCCGCGCCTACTTATGCGCTTATTAATCGCACGCTGCGTGAACAATGCTTCATTATGAAGTCAGCAGCAATTAGCAAATGCACTGCCTACAAACGACTGCAACGGCAAATACTCCTCCGCGTAGGTAATAACAGAAATAAGCAGAATACAATTTGGAATTTTGGATGTTGTAGGCCGATCAGTGTACTCGTATAGGTATGCGTGCGAGCACCAATGTTTTCACATGTAAGTGCATGTCTACTTTGTGAATTTTGAGTGCAACCAATACATGAAAACACACACATCCTCATGGTTATTTACATTCTGCTTTGCAGCACGAATTTTTAAAATTTTTATAGCCACGAAAATTTCATGCACGAAATCGATGTAAAGTATAGACGAAATTTTGAATGCAAATATTTGCGTACAAGCCTATAATTTAGCGTATGTACGTAAGTGTGCTTTAATTTATTACACAGTGAGCGAAATCTGCTTAGCCGCGATTACGGGAACGAGAAAAAAAACTGTTTAAGTGGCTACTCTTAAAATTGTTTTTATTTTTATAAAGCTTGTTAGTAAATAATCAGCAGTGAGTACAAATATCAGTTCAAACAAGAACAATTTGAAGCCTTTCACATACAGAGTGGCGTAAGACAGGGCGACACACTAGCGACGGCAAAAATTTTACTAAAGGTTAACAACGAAAAAACCAAATATAAGCTGCTTTCTAGACTAAAAAGCAAACAGACACCAAGAGAGGTTGATATTGGAAAACACGAATTTGAAATAGTAAGCACGTTTACATATCTAGGCTGCAAACTGACGACAGTTAATTGGAACCCTAAATTCGGAACCCTTACAAATGGAAGAAAACAACATGAAATCAAGAAAGAGGACACGAAATCAACGTCATTGTGCACAAAATTATAAGAAAAATGATGAGAAATAGTGGAGAGGAATATGAAACAAAAGAGTCAAAGCATGTGAGTGGTAAACTTTTCGAAAATAAAGAGCGCCTGAGGAGCTATGAATTTCCCACTGGAGGGACTAGTTGCTTTCTTAAAAAATCTAAGTGGTGTAAGCAACTTAGTTAGGGGATGGAAATCAAATGCAGTTATCACAATGGGCCTTAGGGCCACCGAGCGCCTGGTCTTAGACAAGCAACCTGGCTAACCTATCCTACTTATATTATATATTCTTTTAAAATGCTGTTAAGCAATGCACGATTAAGCAAATTTCGCTCACTGTATAATAGTGGAAGGGACATATTTTACTGTTAACCATGCATTTGCATGCACACTTTTAGGCGCAGAGCCAAGTTACATAAAACTCAAACTCATAAACTCGTAATCATATGTTTGGACATTCTCGTTGGACATTTTTTCGCTGTATGCAAAATTTGTATACCTCTCCTTTTATATATTCAAATATATTCCACATTTTACATGCAACCTGGTACGAGTGAGTATGCATTTTAAATCCATAATAGCAAAAAGGTTAAAAAAAGAAGAATTTAAAAATTATTTAAATTTTTATCTGACATATACCTTTTGGAGTCACAAACATAAACCTTTTGATTTTAAAGTCTAAATCTTTGGCATTGGAGGAAATTTGTGAGAAGCGTAGTGTCGTTGGTTATTTTTGTTTTATTTGGGAGCTAGGGGCTTTTAGGAGCTATTGCCCACTGAGAACTAAACTTTTTTTTTAATATCCTTGTTTACTCCGCTCGGTAGCATAGGGTCTCGAAAAGACTCTCTTATCGTACACGGTTCTGGGCTGTTGTTTTTGCGCCGTCCCATGTGAAGGAGGCATTTGCTGGTACGCGCAACATCGACCTTCGCCAAGTGACCTTTGGCCGGCCACGACGTCTGCTCCTTTGCGGGTTTCAGTCCATTACCATTCTCGTGATGCTATATGATGGTTTTCTAAGCGTGTGACCTATTCATTGCCACTTTGTGCATTTGATTTGCTACAGTATGAGCTCGTTGATCTCCACAGTACGTCGTTACTGGATGGTGTTCGGTCAGGATATGCTACAAATGATGAGGAGAATTTTATGGGTGAATGATTGCAGCCTCGGTGTGTTGGTAATGGAGACCAGCCATGTTTCAATTCCGTACAACAATACGTACTTGCCACATTAGCTGAATATTCGCAGTTTAGAGCGCCTGGAGATTTGTGAACTTGCCCATACTATGTACATTCACCTGAAAGCTGCCCTCGCTTTGTTTTGCCTAGCTACGAAATCCAGCTTGTTCGTTCCTGTGTCTCTTTAAACTGAAAAAATATGTTTCTTAGTCACTCAGTCTAAATCATGTGATATTCTATTATTTTTATTATTGTCTCTAATAACGTCCTCCAATCCGTGGATGAGATCACATATTTCGGAGCAATTTTTTACTTTAATTTTTAATTGCCAAGTCATATCAATTATAGTATCTCAAAATCATATTCGATCTTGGGCTTTGTGAGACGTAATAGTGCAAACTTTTCAGACCCACGATGAAATTACTGTTTACCCTGTTTGTTCGATTGAGGTTAGAATATGCTTCATTTATTTGGAGATCTTATCATCAATTTGCCATCAGAAGGCCAGAATGGGTACAAATTTGCCCTGAGAACTTTGAACATCCAAAAACTTTTTTAAGCGACTTTTTTACCCAGTTGAAGAGTTTGAAAAACCTTGAAAAACCACTTTTTTTTTCTACCTTCCCCAAAAATTCGAATTTTACGTGTTTCTTAGTTCACATCGAAGATAATTACATCAAAATTAATAATCTTTTTTTTTTTTGTTTTCAGATGAAAATTGCAAGTTGATATAATGATAATTGCAATTGATAACTCGGCTTACAATATATTGTTGGAGATTGTAAAAATTTTTTTTTTTTAGTTCAAATATATATTAAACTATCCCCAAAACTTCATTTGGCTAATTGTTTTTTTTCTCATCCTACAACGCTTCGCGAAAACTACTGAATTTAGGACATCTAATTGGCCCGCCGGCCTTAAACGCGAAAAGCCGATCTGTCGTTATTGCACGATTCTCTTACTCTTCCAGCTGCATAGTTAGATTTTTATTTTCTCATCGATTTAATTTTTTAGAGGACTTTAAAATTTCAAAGGACCTAATTTTCAAAGAATTATTTTAAATACTTATACTCGCACACATACACATTAATATGGATATCATGTGAAAGAGAGTAGATGCAGCTAATAAACTTTTTTGTTAAATTCTGACAAATACAGAATCCATTGCGAATACTTTATTCCTTAAGAGGAAAGCTCAAGTATATTTTAAGTAGAAGTTCAAGAATTTTTTTTCACCGAACGAACGAAGTTCAAAGCAAAACAAATAATACCCGGATGCACAATCTCTCGTCTCATATCCACATTAATTCCATAGAGTGAGTAGAAGTATTTAAAACAATTTTAGAAAATTTCAAGTCATATAAAAATTTTAAATAAAAAAGTAAATAAAAAATTTGCGTGTACATTTCTGTTATTATTTTATTATTTATTATCATTATTTTGCCAAGCTCCTCCACCTATTTGTGACATGCGTCTTGATGTTCTACAAAATGGAGGGACCTACAATTTTTCATGAGAAGCTTTTTCATGGCGGAAATACACTCAGAGGCTGGCTATTGCTTCTATCATTTTTCGTGCTTCATGCACGGAGATTCGAACCTACGCACTTCCTAATGGTAGTCACACACCAAATTACGAGGGGTGCCTTTTAAATGTCGGGATTAGAGAACAAAAACAAATTTTAATCATCGAAAATCACTTTATTGTTTTTCAAAACATTCTCCATGAAGATCTATTCACATTTGCACGCGTTTGAACCAATTGTCGAAGCACTTTTGCCACTCTGAATGAGGCACCTCCAAAACATGCATTCTGAACGTTGACCTCTCAGTTTGTTTTTTACGTACGGGAATAAAAAGAAGTCATTCGGTGCCAAGTCAGGACTAAACGGCGGATGACTCATTAATTCGATGTTTTGGGTGCTCAAAAATGCAGTTGTTTGAGCCGATTGTCCTGGTGAATAGTGATCCGTCTTTGGCGATTGGTTTTCCTAATTTCTTGGAAGACAACTGGCAAACAAATGGTTATGTACCACTCAGAATTTACTGTTCTGCGTTGTTCTAGTGGTACGGTTGGAAGTGCTTCGTGCACGAACAACTTTTGTTGTATTTGGCTCATCTTGAAACACCCATACAGTCGACTGCTGTTTACTTTCGGGCTCATACGCGTAAATCCATGATTCATCACCTGTCACGATGTCATCGACGTGTTTCGAAGCCCCGCGATCGTTTTTTTTTTTTTGAGCATTTCCTTCGACCAATCGACACGAGCCTGTTTTGTGAGCGATTGACAAATTGTGTGGGATCCAACGCGAACAAAGTTTTTTGACAGTCAAATGTGTATGCAATATTGAATGTATGCTGGTCTTACTAATGCCTAAGATTGTCTCAATCTCACGATAGGTCACATGACGATCTTGCAATATCAGTTCGCGCACAGCATCAATGGTTTTCGGAACAGCAACTGATTTTGGACGACCTTCACGAAATTCGTCTTGGAGTGAACTACGACCACGATTGAATTCACCATACCTTCGATAAACACTGGTCCTTGATGGAGCTTCATCGCCAAAAAATGAATTAAGTTCATCCGTGCAATGTTGCTGAGTTAATTCACGTCGATAAATATTTCGATAGGGTGATTAATTTTGCGTACCCTTGTACTTTTACTTGTATGTGAAATTTAAAATTTTTTCCCAGATAATTTTTCCTGTCGCCCGGTGTTACTTATTCAGTAAACAAATTGCCTTAAGTGGACCGATTTCCTCAAATTACAGTTAAATAGCAAACGGAAATGATGATATCTACATAAATGGAAACGAAAATCGTAAAGAAGATAAAATTGAGTTGATGGTCACAAACAAAGAAAAGCTGTAAAAACGCAAATAAAAAGAAAAATAAGCCGAAAGGGGCGAAGAAATGAGCAACAACATAAAATTCACCAACAACAAATGAGGCGGAAAACAATAAAAGTAAAAGTGAAAAAGAACGGGAGTGCTCTAAAGGGCATAAATAAGGAGGAACAATGAAAAATATGAATAAACCGGCATGCATAAAAATATAGTGTAAATATAAAAGAATGCATATGCTTACACATTTGAATACATATAATTGCATGTGCGACAAAACAAGAAAGGCAAAAGTTTTACCTCTCAAGAAGTGAGCCAAAAAGCACGTGAATATGCGTAAATATGTATTGGAATATGTATGTATGCATGTAATTATTCATATAATAAAATTTGCGGGCATGTAGGGCAATGAAAATAATATCATAAATTTGTGAGAAGCAAAATTAAAAAAAAAAAAGAACTGTAACATAAAGGGAGAACAAGGACAATCAGCGTTCAAAGTTGCTATGGCTCAGAACGTATGCTGGCATGCGGCGCGAGAAGCGGCAACTAACTACTACAGCTGTTGTTGATGTCGTTGAAGATGTTGCAAAACATGAAGATTGTGCTCATTATGCGGCTACACCCGTGTATGGAGGTTGTTGGCATCGAAGGAAGCATAGTTCGCCCTATAGACTTTTAATGCTGTTGTTATTGACATGTTTTCTTATAATTTTTCATTTAAGTAGTTACACCACTATAATCATACTAGTCCCTGCAATTTCACTTACTTGCTATTGTGGTTTACCTCATACAACGACGAATTTGATAGCGCATATGAAGGCTCTTTTCATCAGTTATAAAAAAAAATTAAGTTACTTGCATAATCAAATTTTCAGGTTCATAGGCAACTTGACGAAATAATTTTTTTTTTAATTTTAATATACGAAGATTGTGATTTAGAGGAAAAGGTACAGGAAGATACACACAACGTAAACTCTGTTTTTCACTCTAGATATTTTTCAAAATATCCGAGTTAGGAAGTGAATATCGCCTGTCGGGATTTCCTAAGGTAAGCTGCATGCATCAACTTCTATGTAAAATATGGTCGGATGAAAGCATTCTGCCGATGGGAATTTAAGTGTGCTATGCCCAATCTATAGGATGAGTGATACTACAATTTGTGCCTTTTAAATATCGCCTATAAGGTTCTAGCGAGTGTACAACTGTGGGCAAAAAGTAAGGTGAATTTGGTTGTAAAATGAAAAATCTTTATTTATTCTTGTAAATCAATTTCATCTCCTTTAAAATAATCTCCTCTCGATGAAGTACACTTATGCCAACGATTTTTCCAATCCCCAAAACATGCCAAATAGTCCATTTCCGGTATAGCCATCAGCACCTTCTTCGATTCAGCTTTTATCTCCTCAATCGACCCGAAACACGTTCCCCGGAGTGGTTTCTTGAGTTTTGAGAATAGCCAGAAGTCACACGGAGCCAAATTAGGCGAATACGGTAGTTGCGGAACGATATGCGTGGAATTTTTGGCGAAATGGTCACGAAGGACGAGTGCAGTGTGAGACGGTGCATTATCGTGATGCAAAAACCAAGAGTTGTTGGCCCATAATTCTGGTCTTTTTAGAAGAATTGCTTCACGTAAACGACGCATAACGTTCAAATAATATACCTTATTAACAGTTTGGCCAGGTGAAAGGAATTCATAGTGCACCACACCACGAAAATCGAAAAACACTGTCATCATGACCTTTATTTTTGAACGACTTTGACGTGCTCTTTTCGGTCTGGCCTCGCCTTTAGCACGATATTCGCTTGATTGGTCGGTTGTTTCAGGGTCGTAAGCATAAATCCAAGTCTCATCTCCCATAATGATGCATTTGAGCTTGTCCTGATAGTCTGAAAGCATTGTTTCACACACATCAGCGCGACGACTTTTTTCCAAGAAATTGAGAGTTTTCGGTACCAAACGAGATTTGACTTTTCGTAGGCCCAAATGGTCTTTCAAAATGGTTTTCACAGATCCTTCAGATATTCCGATCATATCAGTAAGGTCTTTAACAGTCAACCGACGATTTTTGAGCACTAATTCCTGCACTCTGTTGACGTCGATGGTCGTCCGGAGCGCTCCAAGTCATCAACACGTTCTCGACCCTCTTTGAAGTCTTTGTACCACTTATAAACATTTTTCTGCGACATGGTCGAATCACGAAATGCCTTCTGCAACATGCTAAAAAATGCACTCTTGGTCGTTTGGTAAACACAAGCGTAAATATATTACTGATAATTATTATTAACAGTGTTGCCAACTCATGAAAAAAATTACTAGAGCGAAATTTTAATCCCGCGAAGTTTGACAAATAAATTCACCTTACTTTTTGCCCACAGTAGTATTGCGTGAAAGGCTGAGTCCCATCATCGACCAACTGTTTGGACCTTTTCAATGTAGCCTCAGACCTGGAATGTCTACCATCGACCGGATAATCACAACACGCCAAGTCTAGGAAAAGACTCATCAAAGGAGAATCGACACACACCATCTATTCGTCGACAACAGCGGCATGCGATAGTATGAAAAGAAGTTGTCTTTATGCCGCGATGTCTGGATTTAATGCAAAACTATTACAGCTCAGCACCGCTATCAGAATTGGAAAGGACACCGCAAATGTCTTCTCAGGTTAAATACTTAGGAGCAATCCTAGATAGTAAGTTTACCTGGAAGAAGCACGTCGAGCAGAAGGCCTCTCGAACACTAAAAGTCTTCTGGCAGTGTAAGAGAACCTTTGGCAAGACATGGGGGTCTAAGACCGGTGATAGTACACTGGTTGTACATCACCCTGATCAGACCCATTATTACATACGCCTCGGTAGTATGGTGGAAGGCTACAATGATTAATTCCAGAGTAAAACCCCTAAGTAGGCTACATAGAAGTGTGTGCTAGGGTATCACAGGTGCCACGAGTACGACATCTGGTGATGCCCTTAATGCGATTCTGAACTTGCAACCTCTATATAGATCTTCAAATTCGACGGGAAGCATTGAAGGCGGCGTACAGGCTCAAGTTAAACGGAGCCTGGGGAAGTGAAGTAAGCACTAGCCACTGTCAGATAAGTCACCAGTTGTCGGTGCGGTGCACACTGTTCTCGATGCCAGTGGACAATCGCGTGCCTGTTGTTAGCTTCGGTAGGAAGTATGATGTTTTGATCCCAGATAGAAATCAATGGTTAAGTCCAGAGAACGTATTAACGGGTTACCAGCACACTTTCTACACCGGCGGATCCAAAACCACTGATGGTAGTGGATCTGGATGATGGTACTTAGACGAAGACACTAAGTATTTTTTATAAAAAAACACGTGGATCGATTTCCAATGAATAACTAAAAATCCTTCCAGATTTGGCAAGTACATCAATGGTTGCAAGATTTGATAAATACATTTGTATAAGTATATTCTAAAATTTACATTTTGATAGATATTTTCAACAGTATTCCTATACCAGAGGACAGATGTCCACGAGATTCCTTATGGAAGCCTATGCCATCTTGAATGTGGTCTACGGGCTAATTGAGGAAAAGTGGCGGGGTAGCAGTATTGGAATTTGTAGTGACAGTCAAGTTGTACTGAAAACCCTTGCGAACCTACGCTGCTCTTCGAAGTTTGTCGGTGAATATAAGACAAAACTGAACAGTGTTGCAAAACACATCCAAGTTAGTCTTATTTGGGTGCCTGGACATTGTGGTATTTTAGGGAACGAGTTAGCTGATAAACTGGCTAATGAAGGCTCTGCAAGTATGCCCCCTGAATCCTTTCTAGGTGTCGATTCCGCATCTATTCAACTATGGATTGACGACTTCATGAGGTCTACCCATAGAGGTTGTTGGTCTGGGCTGAGCTCGTAAAGAAAACAGCGACCTTTCGCCTTAAACTCAGCAGAAAGGACCGGAGACTACTGGTGGGTGTAATCACAGGGCACAACGCCCGTGGTTAGCATATGGCTGCTATGGGGGTCGTAGACATTCCAGCCTTGAGGATGACGACATTGCATAGTTTCTTCTCTGTAGCTGTCCGGCGATTTTCAAAGTAAGACTTAGGATATTGGGTTGTGCTTTACTGAGTATGGATAAAGTTCATACTCTTCCTCTTCCAGATCTCTTGAAATTCATCAATGAATCCAAGAGATTTATGGATGAGTGACCTCAAACTAATCTATCCGTCTTATCACCCACTTTTTATCTTTCCTACGGCGGCCGCTGTAGCCGAATGGGTTGGTGCGTGATTACCATTCGGA
Source organism: Anastrepha ludens (assembly GCF_028408465.1). Taxonomy (NCBI): domain Eukaryota; kingdom Metazoa; phylum Arthropoda; class Insecta; order Diptera; family Tephritidae; genus Anastrepha; species Anastrepha ludens. The sequence goes on along the minus strand of NC_071499.1, from coordinate 45,214,194 downwards.
ATTCACAGAGAGGTCGTTGGTTCGAATCTCGGTGAAAGCAAAATTAATAAAAGCATTTTTCTAATAGCGGTCGTCCCTCGGCAGGCAATGGCAAACCTCCGAGTGTATTTCTGCCATGAAAAAGTTCCTCATAAAAATATCTGCCGTTCGGAGTCGGCTTGAAACTGTAGGTTCCTCCATTTGTGGAACAACATCAAGACGCACACCACAAATAGGAGGAGGAGCTCGGCCAAACACCTAACAGAAGTGTACGCGCCAATTATTATTATTTTTTTTTTTTATCTCTATTCTTTCTACTAAAATCTATCCGGGTGTAGTACAATGGTCTCCTGGCAGAGCACTTGGACTTGTCCAACTCCTCACAAGCCTAATCTTAATCTGGGAAGGACTTTTACGAGCCGTTTGATATCAAAAGAGGTTTCAGGCAGGGTGACTAGCTTTCGAATGACTTCTTTAAGATGACGTTGGAAAAGGTCGTGCGAGCTGCATACCTTAATCGCTCAGGCACAATTTTTAATAAGAGCGGAGTTGTTAGAGTATGCTGCTAATATTGACAGCATCGGCAAAGTTAATGGATCTAGTGATGGACGAGGACAAATCAAAGTAAAAAGGCAGCCTTGAAATACAACGAATAATCTCGCTTGCCAACAAGTGTTAGTCCAAAGTAAGTAGGCAATTGAATAGTTAAGTTCTCACTCGACTTTAGTTATTTTAAATAAGTAGTTTTATAACACAGTAAATTTTAGTTTAATAAAAATACTGATTTTTGACAATTTTTTCCTTGAGAAAAATCCACGATAATTTGTAGTAGCTTGGAACTATATTACTAAAATTCAGTGGGCTATACAACTGCACACCCAGAAAAATTCTAAAAAATCGAATTAAAAAGTTTTCTTCGAATTTTAAATTTTTTTAAATTTTCATCAAATTTTCATTTTTGAAAATATTTCGGGAATGCAGTTTTAAATCTCTTTAAACTACCTAAACTAGTCTTCTATCATTTGATGGTTTGGCCTTACTTAAAAGTCTTACGGCACGCGCTCTTCTTCTATTAGTCGCAGTGAGCAACCAATATGTTGATAGTTGGTACCGCGGGTCGTATGAGTGATATAATGCATATTTGTCTTCGGTAGCGGCGTATCTGCAGAACAATTTCTCACTAGCTATATAATGGAAGAGCAGATAAATATGTTAAAGCTATTTTTGCAACAGAAAATTTCAGTTTTAATGCAATTTTGAAAAAAATCCTACAAAAACTAAAAGTTTATGCAGTTTTTGCACGAAAAAAAGATGTTAAAACATATGCAGCTTTTGTTCTGCCGAGGCAACTAAAACCGAATAGAACATTTGTTGTCATAGTTCGATAGTTCTTTGATTCTTATGATAAATTTTTACATCCTGTACACGAGCACGAAGTTAGGTATTCCTAAGGGAGGTAACAAACCCCTTGATTCTCCAAAATCTAACAGACCAATCAGTCTATCGTCGTTTATGTTAAAGACAATGGAAAACTACTTGAATACCATCTAAGAGAAGAAGTAACCTTCAAAAAACCCCTCCATAAACTGCAATTTGCTTACCACAGTCACAGCACTGCACACACTCGTTGTCAATATAGAAAAGGCTCTAAATCAAAAAGAAATAGTCCTCTGTGGTGCGAATAGTCCTATGGACATAGAAGGAGCCTTCGACAACGCAAATTATAAATCCATGGAAACAGTACTCGAGAAAAGAGGTGCAAACCCTATACTAATACATTGTATAAGCCAAATGCTTAATCAGAGGATTATTAAAGCCTCGTTAGGCCACGCTGAACTTAATGTAACAACAGTAAAGGGATGTCCGCAAGGAGGAGTTCTTTCTCCACTGCTATGGTCCCTACTAGTTGATGATTTCGTGCAGCACCTAAACAATAAGGGATTTATCACCATTGGTTAAGCAAATGACATACCTGTTATAATAAAAGGCAATCATGAAAGGACACTGACAGACTTAAAGCAAAATGCCTTGAACGCAACATGGCAACCTCACCGGTCACCTAAGTATCCTAAATAAAATCAAAAACGCCATAAGCATGGCTCAAGTTTCAGACCACATAGACCCTACCCTCTGTTTCACAAAAGGATACACAGTTACTTTTCCTGAGAGGAACGAGTGGAAAACAAACCCAAAATGGATGAATGAATGAAGATGTGGAGTCTATAGAACATCTCATCATCAAATGTCCGGGGTTGACGCATAGAAGGAAAAAGTTTTTAAACAAGTTCATGCTTACAGATGAAGACCTTCAATCACTCCCCCAGAAGGAGCTGGTACAATTCATAAGCATACTTAACAGTCAATAGATATCATAGGGTGCACAATAGATCAATATGGTCGCAGTGCTAAAGGCCCATACCTTAACCCTTTACTACCATTAACCATTAGGCATTGCGTTTTGTATATACTTATGTATATAGGATTCTTATTAATTCAATAAGGAGCAAGGGGTATAGGTTTTTGAAGCGTGATAGTTTTTTTAAGGTAGTTTGCTATAGCCTGCTGAATGAGGATCGCTGTTAAGAAATACATTTTTTCTATTATTTAATATTAGTTTCTGTAAAGAGAAATCCATTATTTTCTCGGTAGATGGCTTTAGTGATATATATTTCGTAAATTATTGATCAAACAAAGTGAAATTTCATACTAGAAAAATGCTTTTGTTTGCTCCATTTCTTGTGTTGTTTGTTCCATTCTGTTGTGAGTCACAGGGTGTTAACAATGGAAGTCTACAAAGGGAAAATTTGGGACATTTGAAAATTTTTCTTTGAAACATTTGAAAATTTCTCTTTGATGAAGGCGAAAGTGCATGCCAGGCTGCTGAAATTGTGAAAGGTGTTTATGGTGACGATACTATAATAGCTGATTATGTGCAATTTTGGATTCGCAGATTTCGTTCAGGCATTTCTGATGTTAAAGATGCACCCTGCTTAGGCAGGCTCGTAGGTGAAAATATCGATGAAATCACGGAAATAATCGGAGTTGAACAGCATGTTGGTAGTCGTTGCATCGTCCAAACTAGTATTTGATGTCGCTTCGAGCGTAGCACTCATCAAACGGTAGACATGCTCAAATCCACTTACCCAAGATGGTAGTCAAGTAAGGAACCTTTTTAATTCCTACAGTCAAAGTGGCATGCAATCTCAGTCGAGAATGTGAATTTTGCACTGCATTGCCAGTTTTTTTATTTCCTTCCCTCATTTAAACAGACAATTTTACCTTCTCAGAAAGTGCTTCAAAAGCTTTATCGTACGATGTTTTACCACTTTGGCGATAAGACTTTGGTCAGACGACTAAGCTTTCTTTCAAAGCTTTCAATTCCACCAAAAAAGCTTTGTGTTCGATGAGCTTTTCATAAATGCATTTATGTCAGTATGGGCGTGTAGAAACATACAAATATCTATTTCCTAAATCAAATCATGAGGTGTGCAGGGTGCAAGTTTGCCTCACATATGCAGTTGCGCAACCCTTTGGAGTGATTGTAGAAAAGTTAAAACCAGCCTGCATATCAATTGGAAGTAAAGTTGCAAAAATGCGGCATGCGTGTGTGTGTGTAACCTAATCGTAGTTCGAATGATTTTTCAGCAAAAAAAAAAGAAAAGAAGAATCATTGAAGTGCACTTACACTTTTTCTTTTCATTCTGAATGAAACAAAAATTATGAACCACTTATTTTTATTTCGACAAAATTGTTTGTATTTTGGGACAAAAATTTGAAATAAAAATTGCCAAAATTTTTTAAAATCAAAATACTTAAACCAGGCGCACAGAAACGCATAGCAGGCACTCGTTGCCCAATTCGAATAGCTAAAGCATTGTTATTGTTGCTGTCATAGAATTTTACGAAAAACTAGCTAACGACTAGGCCATCATTCACACACCCCAAACCACCACAGATGTTGCAACGATGATTGCCTGTGCAGTGCCTGCCGTAGATATATTTGCATTGTTGCTGTTGCTGTTGCATCACTACGAGAGCCACAACAATGCTCTTACACACATGTGCCCACACATATATACAAAACACACAAGCGCACAGAGCAATTCACTCCATTCGCAGACTTTAGCATCACTTCGCCCAAAAGGTGGAGAGGTGGATAAGTTTTTGACACAGAAGAAAATGTAAAATTTTCAACTTAAAATTTTTGTTTTGTAAGTGCAGAAAAGAAGAATATACTGAATGTAGGTGTATTCACATACATTCACACGCATAACCAGACTTTCATTTCATGCAGACAATCTCGTTCACATACAGTTATAAGCGCACACGTACACGCACTCGGGGACCAGTTTTGATTGCACGCATTGTGCATGGAAGCTTCAATGTGGTATTGCTTCTATTACTGATAGATGTGTGTGCGTGTGTGTGCCTGCTTTTGGAAGCATGCAAATGTCATTGTGCCTATAGGTAAGCAAGAAACTTTGCTGCTCCATGACAATTGCGAGCAACAAGTTTGCACGTGGAAATGAAGTAACTACTACGAATATCGTAAATTTAGATTCCATTTTGTTCGGGTGTGTGTGCGTGTGTGCGTGTGTGTGGTATTTGATTGCTCTAGTTTTGATTGGTAGGTACTGCATTTTGCTATAGCTAAGCATATCAGGCACAGTGTGGAGATGCTGGAGAAACACTAAATGTTTGGTACTAAGGAATTAATCGAAACTGAATGAAATGCGGGGAAATGGAATGAAATGAATTGAAAGGGAATAAAATGGAATAACCTGAAAAGGAATGAAGGAATAGTTCGCTCTAGATCACCCGAGCGGCCTCCGAAGAGATGGCACGAATGCTGGACATCCGAATCCACTGAGCTACAGTAAAAGTTATTCAAATATAGCAAAAAAAAAGTTCTAGTAAACAGGAATTTTACTAAATAAACGAAGAAGAAGAAATACAAGAAAAGCACGGAAAGTGCATGAAAAACAATCAAACTTGGTGAATTCTAAGGTTGCTAGTTTACCAGGCTTCCAAAGCTGTGCGATCGCGAAATAATATAAACATTCGAGTTCTTTAAGGGGGGAGCCTAATGTAGAAGCCTCAAAAAATCAATTTTTTTTTCGATAATCTGAAAATATACTATCTTAAGAATATGCTGGGAAATTTTAATGCCGAAATTCACAATATTATAGCTTCTACAACCCACTAACCGCGCGCTCCTGTATCTCAAACTTTAAACTCATTTATCTCGAAAATGTTTTTTTAAAAACTGCTCGTGTTGTAACTCAAAAGGTTAAGGACCGATTGGTTTGAAGTTTGGTGAGGCCTTTTTGTACATTACTATCGGAAGGATAAACCTAAAATTTCAGACATTTCGCGTTGTCAAATTACTTTTTGGGGGTTAAAAATGTCAATAAAATAGCCCTAAACTCTGACTTTTTTCCAAAGGATTATTTTATAATTTATTTTATACTTGTTTTTTAATTTTATAGGTTCATCCTTTCCGGTAATATGTTATAAAAAAAACCAATTTAATTTTTTTGTTTCAGATTGATAGATTAAGAGTAATAAATAGAGCAGTTTGAGACCTCGCGTCGACAAGAAATGATTCTGAGCAGCCATTTTAGAAAAAAATGAAAAAAAAATTTTTTTGTACTCTCGAAAGGTTAAATAAAGTTGTGTTAAAGCTTCAAGTTAACATAATTATTTTATCACCTATAAAAATAATAAATTGAGGCTCCCCCTTTTAAAATTAGTAATCGACTACATCATGTCTATGTTATCTCAATCGATTTTCAGGTGTAGGAAAATTTAGAAACATGAAAATTTCAAAATGCGATATCTCAGCGAAAAAAAAAATGATATTTGAGCAAACTCAATGCCATTTGAAAAAAGGCTTGTATTTAAAGATGCCATCCTTTAATTTTGGTGAAAGAAAACATCTGCAAGGCTACATAACCTCAAATATGGGCAAAAACGGTGTCTTTTTCATTTTTAGGTTAGGATATCTCAAAAACCAGAGCTGATAGAGCAATTCTGAGGCCAGATTTGGATTCAGCGCACCATAAACCTTCGGAAATGTATAGTCTGGTTTCTGGGTCTGAATGTTGGTTAAATTTTGTCGGCCTGTGTAATCATGTACGCGCCTCGCTAATGTAATGGTTGCTCCGCTTAGCAGCTGAAAATCATAAGACTAAATAAGGATAGCGAAAAAAACTTATGGACAAAAATGTTCACAAAGGAATACTCTATAAAAAAGCTCTGATGTATATTTTCCATAAAATCAATAAAAAAAAAGTTATTACGCTTGAAAAAAATGCATCCCTTAATTTTTCGCGTAATTTTGTTTATAACTTTTTTATGATTAATTTTACTTTCGAAATTCACGAGATAATCGCAAAAAACCAGTTGCACCCTTATTTCCAAGATGGCGGCCGCGGGACACAACCCCCGACCCCGAAAACTCAAACTTGAGTTCACAGTGATGGGCTTTACGTAATAAAACCATAAACTCGCATACTCCTAAAATTACTAAGTTAAATCTTCTTTTGACTGGACTATATGGCAAAAACACGATTGGAAAATCACAACAATCACCCCTACTTTCAAGAGTGGCAAAAATAATGATGTGTGCAACTATAGGCCGATCTCGAAGCTTTCTATTATTTCTAAACTTTTCGAAGGAATTGTAAAAGAAAAAATGTACTTTGCAACTTAGAGCTTAATCTCACCCAACCAGCATGGATTTATCTCGGGTAGGTCTACAGTTTCCAACCTCGCTGCTTTTGGTGATTACAGCTTTGGAACCTTTGCTGAAGGTTTTCAAGTCGATTGTGTTTACACGGACTTTTCTAAAGCATGTGTTAGAGTTTCTCATACATTGCTTTTACGTAAATTAGCCTCGCTTGGTTTCCATTTCGTTTTCTTTCAATGGTTGAAATCTTATTTATCCGATAGACGATGTGTGGTAACGATTGAGGGTGAATGTTCGGAACCTTTCATTGCATCTTCAGGGGTGCCACAAGGCAGTATTTTAGGGTCTCTTCTCTTCGTTCTATTTGTTAATGATATTTGTACCTATTTTTCATTTGCCAACTTTCTTTTGTATGCTGATGATTTGAAAATATTATCGGCCATTAGATAAAATGAGGATGTTCCTATGTTGCAAGCGGAAATTAATGCACTCGCTGGTGCAGTAACTTTGGCATCTCTCTAAATATTAAGAAAAGTTTTCATGCCAACTTCACTAAAACTCAAAAGGTTTTCCAGTCATCTTACAGCATTTATAATACTTTACTTCAATCTGTTCATAAGTTCAAAGATCTACAGGTGATTTTTCAATAAAATTTTTCTTTCAACAGTCACATCAACTTTATTGTGTCCACTTCCTACTCAGTCTTAGGCTTTATAAGGCGTAATCGCTCGATGTTCTCGGACCCATATACTCACAAATTACTTTTTACTTCCTTTGTTCGCTCTAGATTATAATATGCAACTTTTACCTGGAGGCCTTGCCACCAATTTGCTATTGAGAGAATTGAACGTGTACAGAAGGTGTTCCTTAAATATGCTCTCAGGGCGTTAAAATTCTCAAATCCTATCCCTCTCTATCGTTCCCGTTTGATTTTAATTAACTTAAAGTCTCTAGAGAGTAGAAGGTCTATACTCCCACTGTCTTTTGTTTTTAGTGTAATTAGTGGACTGTTCATCCCTATTACGTTGCATTTACTTTCATATTCCCACTAGACCGTTACGCAATACTTATCCATTTCATCTTAAATTTCTTAACACGAATTATGCGTGTAATGCTTCTATTGCCCGCCCTTTAAGATAATTCAATGAGATCTCGAGTTCTGCTCCGCTTGACTTTTCGGTTTCAAAGAATGAATTTTACAAATTTCTAAACTCTTTTTTCAAGTTTATTAATTTATTATAGTGAAATAGTAGTAATTTATGCTCATATTAGATCTAAGTGATCTGTAAAAACAATAATTATGTTTTAAACTTATATTAAACGAAAATGAGAACGAAAAAAGCAACTTTGGCTCTTAACTTTTAAGCAAATAGGGATATTTTTGAAAACTGTTGTTCTTATTATCTTTTTAGTATAAGAACTTTTTTTAAAGCTAACTAAATTTTACTAAAATAAAGAGTCAGTTTGAGGTTGCTGAAAAGTCCCTTTGATTTTTTTACAATTATTTTTTTATAATTTCTCCATATGCAAAAAAAAAACCAAATTCGGTCATTTGTTATATGGGAGAAAACTCCTCACAGTGTCAGCCAAAAAAAATTGTCAAAAACCATTGCAATATTTGAGCCACTTCAAACTGCATACCAGAAGTCTTTTCTGAAATTTTAATTAAAGCTCTAGAATTAAAGAGAAAAGTTTATGGAATTTTCCTAATTTTTGTGAAAAATTTCAAAATTCGACTAATGGCTTTAGTTAGTTAATCAGCTATACTTTTACACAAAAATAGTGAAAAGGAAAAAACTGAAAAATTTTGCCGCGCATGACGCTTTCGTAAAAAGTTGCACTGACTTAATTAACTTTTTATTTTAACTTAACTGCTTTCTACTATTTCTGCTTAAATTATACGAAAATGTGTATTATTAGACTAAATAACAAAATGAAAATACAACTTTCTTCTGAAAAATGGTTTCAAGTGAATAATTGAAAGTATTGCCCATCGCTGGCTATTACTTTTTCCCATATTTCTTGTAGGACTCATTTACCGTCGCAGTACAACAGTTCATCTTTTGAGGCTATCTACGGATCAAGCCATTTTTTGATGCCTTCATATGAATGGAACTGCTGGTCAGCTAGACCATGTGCCATCGATCGGAACCGGTGATAATCGGACGGCGCAATATCTGGAGAATATTGCGGGTGGGGTAGGATTTCTCCTTTCAGTGTTTCCAGGTAGGTTTTAATGGGTTTGACAACGTGAGGCCGAGCGTTGTCATGCTGTGGAATCACTTTTTCATGTCTCTCCGCATATTGCGGCCGCTTCTCGCGAATTGCTCGGCTCAATCGCATCAATTGAAGTCGATTCCAATCCCCAGTGACGGTTTCGCTTGGTTTTCACAGTTCATAATAAATAACACCAGCTTGGTTCCACCAAATATATAGCATAACCTCCGCAGCGATAATATTTGCCCGAGGCGACGACGTAGAAGCATGACCGGGCAGTCCCTATGACTTCCTTTTCTTTGGATTGCTGTTATGAATCCATTTTTCATCACCCGTCACGATGCGATGAAGAAAACCCTTCCTGTTTTGCCGCTGGAGCAGTTGTTCACAGGCGAAAAAACGACGTTCATCATGCCTTGGTTTTAACTCAGAAGGAACCAAAGTCCTCTGTTTCTGAATCATTCCCAAAGCATGCAATCGCTTGGAAATGGATTGGCGGGTAACTCCTAATACTGAAGCAAGCTCTTATTGCATTTTGACAAGGATCCTCATTGAGCAATGCCTCCAATTCCGCGTCCTCGAAAGTTTTTCGCCTTCCTTTACGCGGACGGTCGGCAACACTAAAACTACCAGAACCAATCCCGGCACGTTGTTTCACTTAAAGCAGCATTTCCATAAACTTTTTGTAGCTCTCGATGCGCTTCAGCCGCCGTTTCGAATGAAAGAGGAAAATCAATACTTCCCTCAAAATCAGACATTTTCACAAAACCAAAAGTATATGATACCAAAACAAAATCACTAATGTGTCGAAGCAGTTTTTTTTATCATATGTCTAAGCTTGGTTTATGACGTTTAGGTTATGTTAGAACCGACTAGCACACACTGCTGGCGGCATCTATTGACAAACCTACACTCTATTGACAAACGCACCCAATATATGTTCTAAATTGAGTATGTGGCACTATTACAAAGTGGCGAAAATTAATTAGTCATTCGAAGGTTTTTAAACATATGTGACATTGGTGAACCAGACAGCTGCAATCTACTAAAGCACAAGCAATAAGTAAGTGAAGAGTTCCATCACTCAAAGTCTGTTTTGTAATAAGTAGAAATATTATTGAAAAACAAATCAAAGATAATCAAACAGGAAGTGCATGTGACATATGCCTTTGGCAACTTTCCCAGTCGCAAGGTTTTATATGATTCACGAGGTTCTTAAACAATATTGATAGAACTTATTTTTCAAATTAAGTTGTATATATAAAGTACACAACTAATTTCGGGATCCTTGTTTTCTCTTTCTCTTCAACTTAATTTTCTAAGGGACTTGAAAGCTTGAAGAGCCACATGTATAATGCTTTTATGCACTACTACTTAATCTATTTTACTAACGTGAATATAAAACGAAAGCAGTTCTTTCCAGATACTAAACAAATATATGTATTTGTTTGATTTTCGCTAAAGCTTTGGAAATCTTTAAATATTTTTTAATATCAACGAAATTTCATAATGAAGTATTTGGAAATCAAAAAATAAAAATAAAAAAAAAACGTATGGCACTGGACTGGGAATCCGCAAGGGAGCAGAGGTCGCGGTCGATCAAAAAACACTTGGAGAAGGTCGATGTTGCGGGAACTTGCAGATGTCGACATCTCATGGGCCGGTGCAAAAACAGCAGCACAGAACCGTGTACGATGGAAGAGTCTTATCGAGGCCCTATGCTCTCGAGAAGAGAGAACAAGGAAAAAATATATATGTATCTACTAATGCATACCGCAATGCCATTCTGTTAGCTATTTCATAAAAGCGCATCAAAGTTGAACTCTCCTACTATGAAATGAAGTATACGCAGTGGATACCTCTTACGTTTTCGCCTTTGAAAATTTGAAGACATTTAAAAAAAAGGGAAATTATATGATATATCAAATTTTTCCCGGACAAAAAAATTGGTTTTTCTTCGCACAGTGTTATGAAGCTGCCATCAGAGCATTGCAGAACGAAAAACAGATTTTTGCTTATAGCAGTTTGAAAAAACAACTTGTTTTCCTTTCTACGAGGCTTATGCTTAAGTTTTAAAATTTTTACTGAAAAAGTGTTTCTTAAATCAATTATTCAATATCAGTACGGAATCTTTTCAGGATTCTCTAAAATATTCTGCTTTTTTTTAAATTCCTCTGCTTTGATGCAGCATTTTCAACGTTTGACACAATTATTGAAGATGCCCTGGAAGGCTTCAACAAGAATCACCTTTAGGTATGTAGGTAGTTCTTGTTGTAACATCATATTAATTAACTCTAAATATTTCGGTAATGCTGCGAGAGTGATAGTTTGTGGCCGAATATACATAAACTTGGCTTGCGCTGGGCACAAAGAACCGATAGTAGTGGGAGCACTTTCAGTTTCTTTCAGTGATTCTGTGGAAAAAGTTTCCATTCAAACTGGTCCAATATTTAAAAATGGCTCTTATATACAGAGACTGATTTTAGTTCAGCAAATTTACTATTTTAAATGCATTCTGGCTACTCTTCAGTGGAATTTTCTGTTTATAGCTTGTGCTTATAGCTAAGTAGGGAAGCTAAGTAATTTCTTTTTAGAAAATAGATTCTTCCTCATATTTAGAGGTTTTTTGATCACAGCGGACTTTATTTCAATGTTATCGGAAATAAATTTAAAAGTTATAAAAGCATATTAATAGTGCTAATGTATGTGTTATACACTTTCAATGGTTGCTATCAGAATATTAAAATCATTAAGTCAGTACATTCAAATATTAAATACATTTGATGCTTCATTTTTGTAACCTTTTTCATTATTTTCCAAATAAATTCAGTTCTTTCAACATTTCAAACATAACTCATTGAAGAATCGTAACAGCTTTCGCATGCCGCGCTTGGCTTTACCCTACACACAGCTTTTGTCTGCAAAAAAGCTCTGCTCTACGTTTTGCGTAAAGTGCCTCTGCTCACTAATCCCAATAAGTCAACTTTTCTCAATTGCTGTGCACCTCTCCCTGCTTTATTTCCACAGCTAAGCGCTGACTCTTAAAATCTTGCGCTCAGCATCCCTGTAAAGTTGCTTGACTACCGCCAAAATGTATGCTTCCACCACTGCCGGGGTGACAGCTTTTGCTGTTGTAACCAAACACAACAACCGACCAACAAGTAGTAGTTTCGTTTCGGCAATGTAAGCGAACGTTTGTGAAATTCTGTGGCGAAAGTGAATTTTTGTCGCGTTTTCAATTCGGCGCGTTTCCGAAATTTTTGGACGGTGTTGTGCAAAAAAAAAAGCGCGCACTTAAGAAATTGCAGTATTGCATATTTCCGGATGAAGTGAGTGGTTAGTCGAAGTTAGAAATTTAACAAGAAGGAAATTATGTTGTGTTGCATATTGAAAACAAAAAAAATTTTATATGTGTAAAAACTGGTGTTTGTATTGGTTTTCTTCACTTGTGCTGTGGCATTTGACAAATTGTAGTTTGTTGTGCTGCTATGACAAATGGCGTATGAGCGATGGTGCAAAATTTGTGACAGTTGGCTGGTTGTTCAAACCATTTTCGTTTAACTTAGTCCCGTTTATGTGTTTTAGGATAAGAAAAGGATAAAGAATAAAAAAATACACAATAAATAAAAAAAAAAAATTTAAAAAAAAAAAAATATAAAAAAAAATTAAGAAAAAAATTAAGACATCCTTAATTAAACTTTTAAAAACTTTTTAAAGCTTAAAACCTATTTTAAACACTCAAAATCTGAATAAACCACTTAGGCCCTATGCTAAATGAGTTTCTTAGTATAATGGCAACTACAGTTCATGCCCATTTACGCTCATTTGCTCTAGAAATTAGAACCTTAATACCTCAAAGGGCATCTTAAAATATGCTGTGAAACAGAGTGCGTGAAATCAATTTAATGCCTTAAATTTTCGCGTACTCCAGGATGAATAAAACATACAAAAAAAAAAAAAAACGGATTAAAATATCTGCCAACCTATTTAGGGTGCACAAAATACTTATTTTGTACTCGCTGCGGAAACATTAAAATATGGGATAAATTAAAGAAATGAAAAGAATTCTTTCTTATAGAAACTGAATTCAATAAAAACCCCTGCATTCTTTCGCTAATGAGTCTCAGCATTGCTATGGCCCAATGTGTGAATTGTTTGACATTTTTTGTGAAAATTCCATTTTGTACCAGAGAAATTGCCTCACGGGTTAAAGTAGCAAATAATTCTGTTGAATATAGGATTATCGAAAAACATGTTGTTGTTGTAAATATTTTCCAATTTTGTCAAACAATTCACATATTGGGCCATAGCAATGCTGAGGCTTATTAGCGGAAGACTGCAGGGGTTTTTATTGAATTCATATTCTGCATAAATTTATGGAAAATGTTTTTGAATTGATGATCTTTGGCCACATTTCAAAATCCTATGGCCTCCGGTGACCTCGAACAGGCTGTCGTGGCAGCATAGCGAATGACTCCGCTCTGCACTGCTTTCTACCGACCCGTAAGTTGTACTAGGTGCCTCTCCTGTTCCTCGTTAAAAGTGATTTATGCTCTGTACGATTACGTATGCCAAAATTCGAATTCAAAAATTTCTATGAATTATAACTAATCGCTTTTATAAGCATACAAACAGACTTTCAAGATAAATATCTTCCAGAATTGAATAACTATTTACGGTCTGTAACAGTATTTGAGGAATTTGAGGAACTTGACCATATAAGTTTTTTGCTGATAATAGCTATACATCCGGCCAATAAACTACTGCTATCCTAGAAAGACTTCTCACAAAAAGTTTGCGGAATTGACAGATGGAAATTGTAGTGCTTCTCTAGGTATGGCCGACGATAGTGCATTTTACGTATCAGAAGGACGTGTAATAGAATTTTACTGAGCCTCAGAAAAATCATGAAAGCCATGGCGATACTTTTGATGAATCCTTTAGGAGGATTATTCGAAAAAGTGTACTGAAGTTAAGAGATTGCATGGATTAAAAAAAAAATATTTATTATTATTTATTAATTTATTTTATTTTACTTAAATTTATTTGACTTAATTTTGTTTTCTTTTATTTTTTTTTATAATTTTTTTATTTTATTTTGTTTCATTTTATTATATTTTATTGTATTTTATTTTATTTTTTTTTTATTTTGTTTTATTTTATTTTATTTTATTTTTTTTTTTTGTTTTATTTTTTTATTATACTTTATTTTATTTCATTTTATTTTATTTTATTTTATTTTATTTTATTTTTTTTATTTTATTTTATTTATTTTTTTATTTAATTTAATTTAATTTAATTTTGTTTTTTTTTTCTTTTTTTTTATTGCATCCCAAAAAAGGAGTATTTTACATTAATTGGCGACAGCTTTGCTGCAAGCCAATAATTTATAACAGGTACAAAGATTACAATTAAATAAATGTCTATAAATATTATTGTATATAAAATAGTTAACAATTTTATTAACAAGAAAAACGTTTACTGTAAAAAGTTTCTGACTATATCGTCCCCTTAGTATTAAAATAGCCTATACATTTTTTGATGTTTTGAGAAAATGAATTTCAAACTTTTTGTCGAAAGTAGCTCTCACTCAAATCTCGTTATGTCTGTAAATATTTATTATTTTTTGACTGACATTTTGAGCCACTTTGTGGAACTAGAATTTGACAAAATTTTGACCACATATAAAATCGGCGATGGAGAATCCAAAAATTCAATAAAAAAATAATAGCCTATGAGCACATAGGCTATTGTTATACTAAGGGGACGATATGACAAGAATTGAATAAAGCTGCTTTCTGCATGTCGAAAATTAAATATTCTGGGAGTTGAAGAGTTTTCACGTTGTCTGCTAAGTTTTTATCCACTAGTCCGTGGGCTGAGATGATAATTGGTAGTATGTGCACCTTCCTTAGCTTCCACTGGCGTTTGACATCAATGCCTAAGTCAGAATATTTGGATATTTTTTCTGCATATGTTTTTTGCATGTTTCTGTTTAGAGGAACAGCAATATCAACTATATAACCAGTCGCTTGAGATTTATCAATAATGAAAATATCTGGCCTATTGTGGTCTCTTGTGGCATTTGTTAAAATTGTTCGGTCGTAATATAGAAGGTAGTTGGAGTCTTCTTGAACAGGTTCTGGGGTGTATCTGAAGTACGGTATTTTGCTTGGATTGAAGTTGTACATCTGCGTCAGTTTTAGATGGATTATTTTCGCGATGTCATTATGTCGCTTCAGGTACATAGAGTTTGCCAGTGTGGTGCATCCTGCTAGCACGTGGTCTAATGTCTCACTTCGACTATTGCATCTTCGACATCTGTCTGCAGCGGCATTTGGATCTCGCATTACGTATTTAATGTAATTTCTCGTTGGAATCACACCATCTTGTATGGCGAAAATGGTACCTTCCGTTTCGGCAAATATCGACCTGTTGGTAAGCCATAAGTGCGACAATTTCACTGAATAACAACCCAAAAATATCTTGTTTGATGATTACATTTTCTAAAGCAGTTTTTCATGCTGATGACAAATCTGAAAACCGTTTTTCTCTATCACGTCAGGTTTTTAAGATATTAACATGTCCCTCAAGATTCATCTCCTCGAATCACATCTCGACTTCTTTCCAGAAAACCTAGGTTCTGTTAGTGATGAACATGGTGAACGTTTCCATCAGGACATCTCGGTGATGGAGTCACGCTATCAAAGTCGATGGAGTGCAGCAATGTTAGCCGACTATTGCTGGATGCTTCAGCGCAACATGCCAAATTGTCAGCACAAACGCAAGTCTACAGCCAAGAAATTCAAACCAAACTAAGTTTTAATTTAAGGAACTTTACGTTATATCTATGTATTTTACAAGTGTATTATATCTTAAACTATGTGTATTTATGTTAAGTAGTACTCTATTCAGCGATATATGCTCTACTGTGACTTGCCTGCGAGTTGTTTGCTTTGATACAATATTAAACATATATAAATGGTCAATGCCAAATATCTCAACAACGGTGGGTGATAGAGACAAACGGTTTCTATATTTGTAATCAGCATGTCTTACTTGTCTTAAAACAAGTGTTGGTTTCCAAGATATTTTCCGAAAGTTTTTCTTTGTTGATCAGTGTTTTTTATCGACATGTGGGCTCAGCAAGTCTTTTCGATATACGCCGTTGGCAGCCATTTCAGACCATCTTTGGATTTTTTCATCTATTGTGGTTGCGTTCCTGATTTCGTAGGATTGATTCATCCGAAGTGGGGTGTAATTATCATCCTCAGCACTTGCAGCCTTGTGCAGCCTATTGCACATGTGTCCAGTATGGTCAACTTCTGCATGTCTTCTAAAAGGTGTTGGCAGTCATACTTCTTCAAATTTTTGATTAGATGCTTAGGCACATTTTTTTTTCGGCTGCACAGCTTTTCCTCGGCAGAAACATCATTCGAAGGGTGCGCAGCTTAACTAGTACATGGGCTGAAAAATCTTGGGTCTAACAAAGAAAACCGTTTTTTTTTGTTTAAAATTAGCTTTATTCA
This sequence comes from Anastrepha ludens, assembly GCF_028408465.1. NCBI lineage: Eukaryota > Metazoa > Arthropoda > Insecta > Diptera > Tephritidae > Anastrepha > Anastrepha ludens. The sequence goes on along the minus strand of NC_071499.1, from coordinate 45,197,778 downwards.
TCAACTTAAATTCCATCAAGAAGAATGCACTCATGCCAGTGCCGCTCTAACATTTCAATACTACTTTTGTAGAGCGATTTACCTTTGGCCTCAAAATAGGCTTCAGTATCAACGATAACCTCTTCACTTGAACGAAATTTCTTAGCAACGAGAATTTTTTAGGTTTGCGAATAGCCATAGCCATGTTTTTGGTCAACACCGAGCAAACTCGGCACCTACTTTGAACAGAGCCTTCTTATAATCGAATGCTCATGCAATATAAAGCCAAGACGTTTATTTGATATCTTTACGATGTCAGCTAACTCATGCAACTTCACTTTTTGATCATTCAAAACGATTTTGAGAATTTTTTTGATGTTTTCTGGTGTTACCACCTCATTTGGACGTCCACTGCGTGGTGCACCATCGGAGTCTCTATGACCACGTTTCAAGGCAGCAAATCACCGTTTTATTGTTGTTTTTGATGGCGTGGAGTCCCCAAAATACTTTTCAAGACATTGCTTCACTTGAACGGTGTTTTGGTATTTTAACCCAGCAAGAAGCAGTGTAAAATTAAAACCCGAAATTCTTTTTGATTCATTGAAAATAACAAAAGTAGCGTCACTTTTAGCGCATTAACTCACGAACTAATGAATAGAATATCATGAAATTTTAGGTCAGTACTAACTGAAAAAGAGGTGAGTGCAAAACGGGTGCCATCTACAATATATGTGAGGCCCGGGACTTTTCAGCCCATGCTCTTTGTGGCGTGCATCTTGATGTTGTTCCACAAATGGAGGGACCTAAAATTTCAAGCCGACTCCGAACGGTAGATATTTTTGCTTTCGATTACAGATGGAAGTAGATAAAGAAATTCGTAGGATGTCTTTTTTTCGATTTTTAAAATGTATACATTTTTTTATTACTATTTATTTATTTATTTCAGCTTGAAGATTTTCAATTCAATTTATTGGATATGGGAATAAGCTTAGATCTTTTCTTAGCCAAAATTACGTATTATTTAAATATGTTATTATGTAAAGTATGTGCCATTGGAGGCTACAATTTTACTCCATTATTCAGACAACATACGAATTCCTCTGACGAAGAATTTATCCATTTATTGAGCCAGTTTGCGATGCTTTCTTAAGAAGTGAACCGTTCACCCATAAGGGCTGACTGCATTGATTGGAACAGATGGTAATCCGAAGGTGCAATGTCTGGGGAATACGGCGAGTGGGGCAAGATATCCCAAAGGGACTGACCCTTTAAATATTTCTGCACCGATGTAGCTGCGTGTGGCCTGGTATTGTTAGTTGTCATGCAGCTAAATCAGTTTATCATGTCTAGCGTCCCATTCCGGCCGCTTTTCTTTGAGAGCTCGATTCAAGCGCATTAGCTGCAATCGGTAACGATCGCCAGTGATGGTTTCGAATGGTTTAAGGAGTTCATAAATCGTGACACCCTGCTGATCTCACCAGATGCACAAGATAACCTTTGAAGCACGAATACTTTATTTCGCTGTCGATGGGCGTGGTTCACCTGGTGGGCTCCAACATTTTTCACGCTTAGGGTTATCATGCTATATCAATTTTTCATCGCCACTGACTATGCGATGCAGAAAACCTTTTCTTTTCTGCCATTCCATCTCCTTCAACTGATGGGTCACCCAGTTACTTGCTTTCTGGACCATCTCCATCAGACGTTTACCGACGGTTAATCTGTCAACATCCAACTCTTTAGACATATCACACAGGGTTCGACATTCGTCTTCATTCCATAATTGTTGTAGTTGAGTATCTTAGAATTTTTTCGGGTGATTTTGGGTATGGTTTTAGGTTGAATGTTTCGAAAAAGTTTTTATGAGATTTGGTTACGCACAAAGCCACTGTCTAAATGCTACTTGAGAAACAATCTAGAAACAGACAAAAATTTGTGGTAACTTCTACTCTTTTGTTTTGTACCAGTTATTTAGCAGTCTTTCTCCTGGTAAACTAACAATGAGAAACTTACGAGAATTTCTGGTGCAGGTGATAGCGTTTTTACTGGATCTTAATCACTGTAAAATCGAAATTTTGCTAAAATCAGTCCTTTAATAAATTATGCGGTAAAAACATTAGTTGTCAATTTTAGTTTACCTCTGTTGAGCACTTCTGTATGGCGAGTGACACTTTTTGGTCGTGCTGGTACATACAAATTATTTGCCAATCCACAGCTTACTGGCATTACAGTAGCCTAAGTGGCATTTTTTAATCAAATGCTACCGACTTGTTTCTTAGTATATATTGTAAGATGTCAAAATATATTATCCCTTTTCCACATGTAAATAAATGCTCTGTAAGGAGAAAAATTACTTAGAATAATAAAAAAAAAAAAAAAAGAAAAAAAAAAAGAAAAAAAAAAGAGTCAAGTCAGCAGGTATTAGGCATTGGACCATAAACATTTAGCTTGCTGAAAAAGAAAACACGAAAGAGCAACAAAAAACTTAAAAATAAACCCTGTTAGGCTCTCCGAATTTGCTACTGAAAAGTTTTGCAGTATTACACCAATCGACAAAAATACAATTTTTTTTGTTATCCAGAAAAAAATCACATGGACGTAAAGCTGTAGATTTTATAAAGTAATGCTGTATACTCAGTTTTTCATTTTAACCATAATTCAGTTTTTTAAAGCGCCCTTAATTTCGTAGCCGAAAGCATAACCAGAGGTGGCCTCTGCGTATACTTTATTTCATGTGTGGGAACTTTCCTATTTTAACTTGCTTAATTATATATTTACGGTTTTATGAAATAGCAAGAAGAACAAAACTGAAGGACCATTCAAATATATTTTTTCATAATTTTATTTCAGAGGAAATATCGAAGATATTTATTTATTTTAATAATCTACAATACAAATTACCTTACAGTCTAGACAGAAATGTAAAGAACAACAAGCCAAATTTAGCAACTAAAATATAAGCAATCAATACAAATACAATAATAAGCAACTAAATTGAAAATTTTCGCAAAATTAAATGTGAAAAAGCGAAATTAAGGAAACTGGAATTGGGCAACGAATTATAATCTCGAAGTGCGCGAGCAACAGGAGCATTACTCGCAAATTTAGACTTGAAGTGTTTGCCATAAAAAGGGTAAACATAGAGAATACTTTTTTGTGAAACATTAAAGTATATTTAAAGTTGGCATTAGCAACACTGGAAGTTAACGAAAGTGGAAGGCTGTTTTCTCTTTCCAACAGAATCTAAATTAATTAATGGAGTTATAGAATTATTGTGGAGCAGGGGCCACAAAGGATAGGGGACGTTGTGCCGGCTTAAGAAATATGTTTTGAATGCGCTTTACTCCATTAATCGAATTGAATCAGCCTTAAGGTCTCTAGATATTGAGGACATTATTGGGCTATAATTGTTCTTGTAAAAACTAATCAGATATATTTTTGTTTTGAATCTGGATAAATCCTCTGAAAATTTAAGGTCATGAAATTGATGAGAAAGTGAACAACTAAGTACGCACCTTTACCACTTGAAATCTATAGTTTTACGCGCGTGTGGAATTTTTCCTGGCTAACCTTCATTGTCGCCTGCGTTCATTCAATATTTTCTACTATTCCTTACCAACATTACTTTTGCATAATATTTTAGTTATTTAACCTTTACAATACATTCACGCAAAAGGTCCAAGCGTAAATTGGTTATTATTTCATCCACAGCCTCTTTTGCCTCCAGTCCGTTTTAGAATTTCAAACTTATTAACATAAATGCGAATACTGAAATTTTCGAAATTACTATGCAGTTCGAAATTACTATGCAGCCATTTGCGTTGCGCAAACAATTGCTAAATTATATATTAATTGTAAATACATACATATGTGCATGCACTGCGTCTACTATGACCAAATTGTTTAACCCACAAATTACTAATTTGAGCTGCAAGAGCTGCTAGTAGAGAAGCCACCCTGGCTTATGAGCAAATGTCAAAACTCAAATGCATATAATTTTAAGCCTAAAGAGAAGGGTGGGACGTGCATGCTAAGTAGTGTCTGTGGAATTTTGCTAATTCTATTCTGCTGTTGTGCTATATGTGCTTTTAGTGCAGTGGATTCTTGAGAGGTTTTTGGTTTTACGTACTTAAGCTGGGACAGTTGCTGGATGTGGCAATTTTGAAATGTACTTCGTTACAGAAAATGTTTCGGTACGTCGAAGTGTTAGATCATTAAGTGAGAAGCTCGAGGCGGGTGGTAATAAATTTTGTTGGTTGTGTGACCAAAAATATTACTTCCTCTCATAGCTGCTACATTTTAGCTGACATGGTTGTATTTTGGTTGCATCTGACAGAGAAAACATAGGAGTAGCTATTAATCTACAGTGCAAAGTGCCTTACAGACTGGACAAAAGTAGGTCTTATGTTTCTTATACAAAGCTCTAGAACCACAGCAATTTAAGATATTTATATAATTAGCTAAATCTAACGTTTCTTCTTGAAAATGCTCTAAATGAAAATTTTTATAATAAATGTTCTGCGTTGGGTCTTTTCAAACATAGAAAATCCACCAGAAGAATTGATATTTTCCGAGTATCCGAAAGTTATTTCACTTTTGTATCCCAAATTACAAGTTATGTCACACAATGCACCCCTACAAAAAGTGCATGCTGGCTCCGCTATTCTCTTGAAAATCACCATCAAATACTACAGCATTAACTCTTATTGCACAGAACCTATCCAATCCATGAACATAGTTCTAGGAAACCCACAAGGCCTCCTAACAATCTCATCAGTTCACAGCTCACCCAAGCATGCTATAAAATCTGATGACTATGAAAAATTCTTCTCAACCCTCGGCAACAGATTTCTTGCAGGAGGAGACTATAACGGCAAGCACACGCAGTGGGGATCTCGACTCTCTACCCCAAAAGGTCGGCAGCTGTTAGCAGCTATAACAAAATTGAATCTCATCTCAGCCTCCTCAGGCTCCTCAGGCTCCCCAATATATGGGCCAACTGTCACGAATAAAATACCCGATTTAATTGACTTTTGTGTAGCAAAAGGTATCCCGGCTAGTGAAATAACAACTCATGTTATGAACTTTCCTCCGACCACTCTCAAGTACAAATCACGTTGTATAAATACTCAGATGACTCACTTGTCACTTGCTGTCTTTACAACAGTAAAACTTATTGGACGCACTTCTGAAATCTTGTACCCTCAGCAATTGATCCGAAGTACCCTCTTAAGACCAATGAAGATATAATCAATGCTGCAGAGCATTTAAATAGCTGCGTCCAGCAAGCAGCTTGGAAATCTACACGTTGGGTGACCAAGCGACAGGGCTCACAGATATCCCGTAGAGTTGAAGAAAAACTGATAGAAAAACGCCAGGCAAGTAAGCATTGAAAACAAACCAGACACCCTGTGGTCAAAAAACTCTGTGCTCACTTCCACAAGAGCTCAAAGAACTTCTCAAAAATGAGCGTGATTCTCAACTGCAAAACTATCCCAGCAACCTCGATGCATCCTCTGTCGCAGATTACTCACTTTGGAAAGCAGCAAAAAAGTTCAAAAGGCCAGAACAATCAGTCATTGAAATGGAAAATAGCAAATGGGCTAAGTGGGATCGTGAAAAATAAAGGCTACTACAAAATTCCTAATGTAACTTATCTTAAACTTCAAAAGATCAACGTAATGAAATAACTCACTGGCTCAAGGACTGGAAAACAAAATGAAATGAAACAAAATCTATTCTAGTTACCTTTACACTCAAACGAAATACTTGCCCACCCGTTAAACTCAATAACTCAATCATACCCCAAAATAATGTTACAAAATATCCGGAAATGCATCTTGACCCCAAGAGCACATGGCAAACCCATATTTTTCCTAAATGCAAGGCACTTGGAATCAAACTTCGAAATCTTTAGTGGTTGTTAAATCGCAACTCCCATGTATCATTCGAAAATAAGCTCTCATTGTACTCAGCTATCCTAAAATCAGTTTGGGCATATGACATCCCTACAACTCTGGGAACTGCAGCTAACTGAAACATCGAAATACTCGAAAGATTCCAAACGAAAACTCTCAGAATGATCGCAAATGCACAATACTATACCACAAATGTCCAAATTCACAGGGATCTCAAAGTTCCCACAATAGCTGAAGAAACAAAAAAACATGCCTTATCACACAATATAAGACTTCAATCGCACCCATGCCCACTAATTACAGAAATTACCACCAATCCCATTTCTTTTCACAGTTTAATAGGCTGAAGAGGAAATCAATAATAGATCTCATGGGCTGAAAAGCAAAAATTGAGGAACGGTTGCACCACTGGGTGCTTTCCATGCATGTCTCGTAGAAAATTATAGTTTTAAGTATAAATAATGTTAAATGTTTTGAAACAGATCTGACAAAATTTATAATACACGTTTTAAAAGTTGAGTTCGATTTCGCTGTTCATTAGATTTTGAGGGGTCAGCTCAAGATGAAACGTAGAAAATTCATCAGAAGTCTCAAAAACTTGATAATATACGTTTTTTGGGTTGAGTTCGATTTTGTTGTTCATTTGACCTTGAGGGGTCAGTTCAAGGTCAAACGTATGAAATTCACTAGAAAAGTCTTAGAAAATTGATAATATTCGTTTTTGGGCTTGAGCTTGATTTTGTTGTTCATTTGACCTTGAGGGGTCAGTTCAAGGTCACACATAAAAAATTCATCTGAAAAGTCTAAAAAACTTGATAAAATACGTTTTTAGAGTTGATTTCGATTTTGTTGTTCATTTGACCTTGAGGGGTCAGTTCAAGGTCACACATAAAGAATTCATTTGAAAGGTCTCAAAAACCTGATAATATACGTTTTTAAAGTTGATTTCGATTTTGTTATTGTTCATTTGACCTTAGTCTTAAAAATTTAATAATACGCGTTTTTGGGCTTGAGATCGATTTTGTTGTTCATTTAACCTTGAGGGGCCAGTTCAAGGTCACACATAAAAATATTCATCTGAAAAGTCTCAAAAACCTGACAATATACGTTTTTAAAGTTGCCTCGATTTTGTTGTTGTTCATTTGAACTTGAGAGGTCACACATGAACTTCACTTTCACACATAAAAAATTCATCAGAAAAGTTTCAAGAACTTGATAATATACGTTGATTTGATGATAGAGTTGATTTCGATTTTGTTGTTCACTTGACCTTGAGGGGTCAGTTCAACGTCATACAGGCACTAACGTGCCACATAGAGAATAATATTCTCAGAATTTATATATGCTAAATAAAAATTTTAAGTAAAGCCAACTCAAATACGCCGAATACAAGTGAAGTACTGTTGGTAATTCAGTAAGTAAAGAAGGTCCTTTTGGCATGCCTGGCAAGCATGGATTCGTTTGGGACCAGTTCATATTGGCACCGACCGAAATGAAATTTTTGACAAAGTCACAACTGCAACTAACTTTTCATAGTCAAAATCTACAAGACGTACTACAAGTGTGGAGCAGTTTTGAGATCTCACAACCAAAAACTCTTTAACAGAGATTTTGTATTGGACATTTTAGACGAATTTATTGCTTAAACAAACTGGGAATTTTTTCATACTTTTAAGACTAAATAAGGAAACTGCATGCTCCATAATTCAACAGTGCCCTGCTCTGGTGTACAAATGTAAAAAAATTCTGGGTGTTCGTTTAATAGTGAACGGTGTGCTGAATTCCATAGTCTAAGGGTTCATACTAAAATTCTTCTTTCTTCTTTTTTTCACCAACCTTTGAATTGTCGAGTCATTTGGATGCTTCTTTCCAAGAATAAAAAAAATTATAAATTTTCCAATTTGTTGTTTTTAAAGGTCAACCATTTTCATACTAATTTTCAATAATTTTAGCATATTTTTTATCGAGTAAAATTATACATCTGTCTCGTTGACACATGTGAAAGGTGACTTAGAAAGTTACCGCCACTTTTACCCTTTATTTCTCTTTCCCTAAAATTTTTCTAATTATACTCAGATTATGTTAATTTTCCACTATTTTCTTAAAGTTGTACATTTCTCGAATTTCAAGGCAATTCTGCTTTAACTTTTCTCAAAGCACAACACTTTGGGATATAAAATATGTCCTTCGCATGTATTTGTATTAAAAAGCTGCCTATCCGTTGAGTCTCATACTTGCTAAGCTCTATAACTCCTTATATGTAAGCTTCCTATCTTTCCCACAACTATGTATCTATGCTCTCACTCTAGGGACATGCAAAATTATTCACACAGACACACACACACACAATTGTGTACTGAACTTCTGATTATATATGAATGAAAATTTTAATAAATCATAAAACCGCAAGCACGACAACTAGTGCTAGTAGACAGCAGCAGCTATTCAGCGCACATAAAAACATAAGCCATACATGAGCACAAACATGTTGGGTATAAATTAAATAAAACCTACTGCAAAGTGGTTGTGAGCCTTGTGCAAAGTGGCAATTGGCAGAGTCAGTAGTAAAGAAAACAGCAGCCAAGACGCTGCGCATAAAAGGAAAGCAACAAAAACAACAATCATAGTTAAAACTGGCGACTGACAGCAAAATAGAGGAGCCTGAAAAAGGCAAAACAGCAAAAAAGAAAGCCTCACACTGACAACCATTAACCGTGAGCCACTAAGTGGTGGTAAGGTGGGGCGTATACGTGACTTAGCACAGTTGTGTGCTATTGAGAATGCGAACATGAGGGCCAATGGTAGGGAGTGCATATTCAAAAGCCAATAGGCGGTTAGTGTGCGACAATTCGACAACCGTGCAATAAAATCTTCAAGAAAACAGTTTATTCATTAAACCAAAAAAAGCGCAAATCATAAAAGTGCTACCCGTTGAGTGAATACTCGTATAAGAATAATGATGAGTGAGTGGTGACACAGAGATGGATTAAGACAGCTCCAATGCTTATTGTGCTTGTTTTTTCGTCTGTGAGAGACGAGTACAAAAGAAAGTGAAATCAGCAGCAGTAGACAGTGAAAAAAGTGTGCAATAAAGTGAAAGAAAACTCCCACCAAGGCTAGGAGCAGTCGACGATCGCCTGCAGTGTTAAGTGAATAATATTTGTGTGCGTGCAAGTTGACGTTTTTTCTCGCGAAGCATATGCCATTTTTTGCGTGATTTATGGCAAATTTTAAGTAAAACTGGCAAGCAACGTCAGCTAGCTAAGTGAAGAAAGGCAGTTAAATGATGATTAATAATTGAGCATTGAAAAGAAATACAATGAAAAGAGCTGACGAGAATCTAGGATTAGTAAAGGAAATTAATTAAAATTCAAATTAGCTGTTGAAAATAAATAATTGGCGAAAGTGTACAAAAGAGTTTAAAGCGAAAATTTATGTGAAAAAGAAACAAAAAAAAAAGAAAAAACAAAACGGGAAAAAACAACAACACACAATAAAAGAGAAAACAACAACCAGTGGCACCAAGGGAATAAGAAAGTAGCAATCAAAACTAACAACCACAATCGCATAGAATACCAAATTAACACAGCGCAATAAATGTATATGGAAAATTCTGAAACCAAATCCCAAGCAACATTTCCAGACTCACCAAAAACCATTTAAGTTCAATAGATTGCGCTACCCCTTGAATAGTAATACAGCGCAGTAGCCGAAATTGTTAGGAATTCCTCTATACGTACGTGCCTGCAAACACTCACCAACACATGCACGTAAATAGCCCAAAAAAATACTTATGTGTATGTATGTGAACCTCTGCCGAGTGTAACAGCGAGGGAAAGCAGACAGTCGAATTTACAGGTTAGTACTTTGGTTTATCTTTGTCACTTAAAGCATGGCCTACTTTTAGTTTAGGCGTAGCTGTCATATATCATTGCTTCACTGTGTACAACCAGCACAATTTTATACACCCATAGGCGTATTTCGCTGAACAGTTCTATTGCCGGTACGTATGTAAACACAAATCTAAATATTTGTATTTCCTTGTCTCATTTTATTTGCACGAAGTTAAGCGATAACAATTGCAAAGAGTTTGGGTAATTTTGAAATGATATTTCCGGGCGAAAAAAAATAGAGCACAAAAAGGCAGCCACTTGAAGTGGTTGTAGTGGTACTTCTAGACGTAATAAAAATCCATTCAACAAAATAATGAAAGATTGGTTTGTAAGGGGAAATAACATATTTGTTGCCAGACAACAACAAGTAGTTTTTTTCACTACAATAACGTTATTAGAAAGTCGTAAATAACTACGAAATCTTCCTGACAGCTTCTTCCAACTAAACTAAGAATTTTTACATGTAAGCTTGTGTTTGTTTTTACTTCTCTTGCGCTCAACGGCGTCTAGACATTCCATTTATGGTAATAGTAATGGGCTGGCGCATATGTCAGTGTAAGGTAGGGGGAGGGGTAAATTATTGTCGCCTCCTGATAACAAAAATGCGAGCGCCTAAAGGCAACGCCAAAATCTTAAAGGCGTCATATATTGACAAATTTTGACTAATAAGTTACACATTTTTAAATTTTAAATTATTTCATAAAAATATGGTTTATTTGATAACAAAAACGAAAAAAAAATTCTTTTTTAAAATAAAATGTTAATATAATCCTCTAAGAATATGTGTGTCCAAAAATGTTTAGAGCGTAAATTTAAGTATTTCTTATCTTATAGATCGTCAACCGTGACGACTCTATTCTTTGCGTTTGAGCGCTGGAAAAAGAATTTTCATGTATTCAAGCTTTCGAATGGGTTTTTCTCAAAACTATATTTTTCGAATTGGCGCACACGATAACTCGCAAAGTTATTGACCGATCTTCCTGAAATTTGGCACACATCTTTTTTATGATATTACTTTCCATGTGAATTTACAATTGAAAAATTTTTGAAAGAAATAATTTTTTCGAAGTAAAAATAGTAGGAAAATTCATCTCAATTTTTTTTTTAAGCATTTCGCGAATTTTAATTCACATAAAAATTATGACATTAATAAACAGAAAAATTTTTGGTTTTTTGTATTCAGGTCCCTGACGCCGATGCTAAAAGGCCCGGCGACTGAGAAGCCCAGCTGCGACCTTCCTGGAAGAATTGACTGTATATCCGCCATTTTAAATGATTAAAATAAAAAAAAAAATAAAAAATTATATAAACTGTGGGCCAATTAAAAAAAAATTTTCTTCTTCATTTTCAATAATTTTAATGAAAATCAGGGAGAATATGGGCGTTTGCAGGTATCTGTCAACTTGAACGTTTTACAAGATTTATAAAAATTCAACAAATTCAAACTTTTTAATCAGAATTCAAAAATGGAAATGTCTATAGCTTATTTCATTAAAAAAAAAAAAAAATGATAGGAGGAAAAACATAGCACCATCAAGAAAAAAAATTGTCAGAAATCAATAAGAATTTTGAGACATTTCAATATCGCATTTTACTGTACCAGAATTAAGTAGGCTGCAAAACTGCGTGCTCAAAAATTTTCCAAAAATTCTAACTAAAAAGTATGAAATTTTGATGGAATAAATTATTAAAAATTTTGCACACACAAATTCTAATTTGAAACTTTTCACTGGATTTATAAAAATTCAAAAAATTTTCACATATTTTTTTATTTTTATGGTTTATTAAAGTAAAACAAGACTCGTAAATGACTTGCTGGAGGAGCTGGTGAAAGGGGGCTGCAGGGTGGTTGCATACGCGGATGACGTCGCATTAATCGTCAGAGGAAAATTTGTGGATACTCTGTACAACCTGATGCAGGGATATCTTAACGTAGTTGTTAGATGGGCAACGGATTGCGGTGAATCCTCTTAAGACGGAGCTCGTCTTATTTACGAGGAAGCATAAAATACCCAGAGCTCAACTTCCGTCACTAGGGGGCGCTCCTCTGATGCTTTCTGACAAGGTAAAGTACCTAGGTATTATCCTTGACAGCAAGTTTACATAGAAGCCCAATATTGAGGAAAGAGTGAGGAAGGCAACAATCGCCTTGTATGGATGCAAGGGCGCAATTGGTAAAAGATGGGGCCTCTCGCCTCGAGTTGTTTTCTGGCTATATAACACTATTGTAAAGCTTATCTTGTTATATGGAGTCATAGTCTGGTGAAACTCACCAGAGAAGACGACATTGGTGAAGAAGCTGGAGAGAGTTCAGAGGCCGGCACTCATTGGAATTAGTGGGGCGCTTCGAAGGACTCCTACTCTGGCGCTCAACGCAATGTTAAATGTGGTACCCGTAGACATCGCAGGCAGAATTGCCGCTTCGCGTACCGCAATCAGACTGAGGGGCTGGAGCTATAAGCTCAATCTCACTTATGGGCACTCAAGCATCCTTAGAAAATACTTAGTCCAACCGGAACCTTCTCCACTTATATTCCATCAAGGGAAGAGTGGACAAAGGGCTACACTTGGGGGCAGGGCCTGGTGAACTTGTTCACGGATGTATCGAAGTTGGAAGGAAAGGTTGGCGGAGGAGTCTTTTGCGAGGAGCTCCCCATCAGACTGAAACTCAGGCTACCGGATCACTGTAGTGTGTTCCAGGCAGAGGTAGCCGCAATCAACATGCGTACTAACAGTCAAGAAAGTAAATATTTACTCCGACAGCCAAGCGGCAATAAGGGCCCTCGGGTCTACGACGGTGCATTCGGAATCGGTCAAGGAATGCTTGACTTCGCTTTCGACTGCGTCCGAATTCTTTAACATCAGCCTCATCTGGGTCCCTGGTCACAGCGACATTGCTGGAAACTGTGAGGCAGATGAGCTGGCCAGACAAGGGACATGCGAGGGGATTTCCCCGCGAAGGGAGAGAATCGGGATCCCCCTGACTACCTGCGGTCTGCTTCTGGAAAGATGGGCGTCGCGCCAACTCAGCGAGTGCTGGGCAAGGACACAAACGTGTAAGGTCGCCAAATCCTTCTGGCCACGTGTGGACCGGAGGCGCTCGGGCGAGGTTCTGAGGCTGACGAAATATAAGTTTTCTAATCTCGTGGGCTCTCTCACAGGACGCAATGCGCGAGGAATGCATGCTGTGAGACTTGGAATTACCGCAAGTCCTTTTTGCACCGGATGTATGGAGGATGAGGTGGAATCATCTCAGCACCTTCTTCTTAGCTGCCCTCTGGCGGGGCTAAGATCTAGGCATCTTGGCTCCTACTTCTTTGCCACGCCTGCTGTTATAGCTCATGCTGACATTAAAAATCTGATGAATTTCATCAGCAGCATTAAGCGGTCGACGCAAACATCGTCATCGTTCGTAGACCGCACGCTCCTAACCATCCCAGCACCATCTCTCCCGGCCTCTTCCTGTATCCTATCGGTCTTTCTCTCCCGCCTCACCCCTCCATTATGGCTTCACAAAGGACGAATCTTTCTTCGTCCAAGTGTGCCCATTCCCTGGCCAACCATACTAACCGAACCAAACTTAAGTAAAACAAAGGGTATACTTTCCTGATATGAAAAAACGAATAACCACACCAAGACAAAAAAAAAATTACCAAAAATCAATAAGAAATTTGAGGCATTTCAATCGCGTATTTTATTGCACGAGAGATAAATAGGCTGCAATAGGCACGCAGCGGCTGGGGTAGGATTTCCCATTTCAGTGTTTCCAGGTAGGTTTTAATGGGTCTGGCAACGTGAGGCCGAGTGTTGTCATGCTGTAAAATCACTTTCTCATGCCTCTCCGCGTATCGTGCAGTGCCGGCTCCATCGTACAATTGAAGTCGATACCGATCCCCAGTGATGGTTTCGCTTGGTTTTAACAGTTCATAATAAATAACACCAGCTTGGTCCCACCAAATACATAGCACTACCTTCGCAGCGTGAATATTCGGCCGAGGCGACGACGTAGAAGCATGACCGGGCAGTCCCCATGACTTTCGTTTCTTTGGATTGCTGTAATGAATCCATTTTTGATCACCCCTCACGATGCGATGAAGAAAACTCTTCCTTTTTTGCCGCTGGAGCAGTGAAAGTTATTCACAGGCGAAAAAACGATGTTCAACATCCCTTGGTTTTAATTCATAAGAAACAATAGTCACCTGTTTCTGAATCATTCCCAAAGCATTCAATCTTTTGGAAATGGATTTGCGGGAACTCCTAATTCTGAAGCAAGCTATTCTTGCATTTGACACGGATTCCATTGAGCAATGCCTCCAATTCAGCGTCTTCGTAGGATTTTGGCCTTCCTTCCCGCGGCACGCGGACGGTCGTCAACATTAAAATCACCGTCCTTGAAGCGACGGAACCAATCTCAGCACGTTGTTTCATTTAAAGCAGCTTCTCCATAAATTTTTTGTAGCTCTCGATGCGCTTCAGTCGCATTTTTTCGAATGACAGAGGAAAATCAACACTTCCGGCAAATGACGATTATTCGGCACAGAAGCAGATATTTTCGCAAAACCAAAACAAAATCACTAATGTGTTGAAGCAGTTTGTTTACCATAAGTCTAAGCTTGGTTTATGACGTTTAGGTTATGTTAGAGTCGACTAGCACACACTGCTGGCGGCATCTACTGACAAACAGCGGGAACTTAGTTGCGCATCTAATATTTTGAAACTTAAATAGATATTATATATGTAGTTTATATATAAAGTGGCACAAAATGAGTCATCCTATTGGAAGGCCTATAATTTTTGTTAATGACCTCGTATGTCGATAATTTTCGAAACTTTTGACCTAACCAGCTGCGGTATACAAACAGACAAGTCATGTTGTACGTAAAAGTCCAATAAAGATTTCCATCACTCAAAATATTTTTTTGATTTAATAAGCAAGTTATTGAAAAAAAAAAAGTTCTATGATTAATTTTGCGAATGAAATTTTTTTTTTTTTAAATTATCAAAACCGAAAAAAAATTTCAAAAAATTGGACTATTCGTTTTGCATTTTCTTAAAATATAAAATCTTGAAAATATTGTGTGAAAAGTTGAAGTGAATCCGAAAAATACTTTTCGAGTTATTCAACAATTAACAAAGGGCGCGCGGGCGCTCCGGAGCGCAATAGCAAAACTTTAAATGCGTTTTTCTCAAAACTATGTTTTTTGAACTGGTGATCACTGTAACTTAAAAACCGCTTCATAGATTTCAATAAAATGTATACTGCTTTTGAAAAACATAAAAAACTCGTGCCTGATCGAAGGATTTTTTTTTTCAATAACTCGATTATTTTCAAAACTTCGATTTTTGTTAACAATTAACTGCCGGTTTTTTCTCGAAAATCTGAAAAATATTTCCTGAGGCCGCCATATTGTTAATTTTCAAAACAGGCTTAGATCAGGCACAAGATTATCTATTAATAAAACTAATTTCTCTTGTCCGATTGATTTTAGATGAATCTCCAGGACTTCTGATGATCACCGCACGGGATTTCTGGAGAAACGGGCGCCACGCAAACAACGATAACTCTTGCAATTATTAATTTTATATACTTTTTTTTTGAAAGTTTGCTTAAGTCAGGTAGAAACATAATGATTTAATACTATATTTTTAGTTGTGTAAATTAAAGCAATTGACTAGAAAAACAAAGATATTGAAAATTATCATTTCTTCGGTCCTCTGACTACCACAAACTCCTTAAGGAGGGACCCTGGTTTATAAGGTAAAAAAAATCAATTTTTTTATTTTTTCATTTTAAGCGATTCCTAATATATTTCAGAATATTCACAGAAAGTTACAGATCCTAATTCCCAATATTTCCGTAGATACAAAGCCAAAGGTAGGCGAGCGTTAGGTAGTTACGCTGTGACCGGACAGCTATAGTACAAACTTTATCTTCTTTTCTCGACTTTTCATTTTTATGATTTCTTTGAATTGGCGTACATGAATGAAAAAAATTAATGAACCTTTTGATATGAATCATAGCTTGTTCCCTTCAGTATTAAATTCTCTTCTATTTGAATTAACAAAATAGATAAAAAAAAATTTTCAAGATTTTTATACCAAGTTGAAGTGAATTTTTTTTTTATAGATAGGCATTTTTTTTTTTAAAATATCCAAAACGTTGAAATTTTGGAATTTCTCTCAGTTTTCTTAGTTCATCTAGAATAAAAAATCATGATAATTAGAAATCCATTTGAATTTTTTGCTTTAGATAATAATTACGAGCTGTATCTTGTACGCCAGTTGGAAACTCCAGCGTTGCAGCGCTCTACTAATTTCTATGTTAAACATTTTTTTCAACTTATTTTAACCAGTACAAAAATTTTTTATACTCTTTAAATGTTCATTAAAATATAGGAAAAACTTTGCAGTGCTAAATTAATTTTTTCCTTAAAAAAAAATCGCAAAGAGATGCAATTTTTAGACTTCATAAACCAGGCTCCCCCCTTAAGAGCACCGCTTGCTGGCATTAAAAAAGATTGCGTTCTTCAATTGCAATGAAATCTGCACAGCTATGGTACTTCATAACTAGAATTTTCGACTGCCGGGCTGTGACAACTTTACAAAGAATGTGTTGGCTATAAGATGGAAGCCTCTCCTTTTCCTTTTTCGCAGCCTTAGGGGACTTCGCAGCATTTTGCATTATTCCGCATTTGACATTGATTTTAAGCATAAATGTCAGATTTTCACTACTCACATCCGCAAAACGATACGTAATCTTAAATGACATCTCGTTCGACTGGCATTCATTTGGTAACGCGTGTGAAACTCCAAATGGTTTAAGGCAATATGTTTGTGGATATGTGCCCGGATATACTACCATGGCAATTCCCTTCAAAAAATATTACAAGAAGGCATTCATACATAAACCAAGGCGAATATATTAAAAGTGGTGGCATTAGAACAGCAACAACATTTATATTTTTTTTTGTGTTTTTTTTATATATTTTTTTTAAGTCATTCTTAATGCTAAAATTACCATGAGCGTGTAAACAAACAAGCATAGTAACAACAAAGAAGCAGGCCACTTAGACAGTTAAGATACAGAGTCACAAAATCAGATGCTCTGGTGCTGTCAGCTTGAATGAAGTCGCCTTGACATTCAGAAATTAAGTTTAGCGAAAATCTTACTTAAACTTTTATTTATGAGTTGTTTGCTATGTGCGAATAATCCAGTAATATATTCTCAAACATTATATTAAATTTGGAATACTAAAAAATGTTAACCCTCTGCATTTTATACTAGTAATAACCCGCTAAGCCATGTCGCTATGGCAAAGTTATTTTCTGTTCACCCCAGAGTGCTAATATAGTCAATTCGATTAACATATTTTATATGCTGCAACATAGTTTTTCTTTCACTTTGCCCATCGCTCACAAATTTCATGTAATCTGAGTTGCCGAAAGTGTTGTTGTTTTGTAGTTATGAAGCGCACATCAGTCGATTTGCCTAATAAGACTGTGCGACGAAATGGGGCAAAAAAGAGAAGAACACGATTTGGCAGTTAGGAAAGAGGAAGAGCTGTAAAATATTCGACCACCAGCCATTTTGTTCGCAAACATCACAATTTTTTTAATTGAAATAAATTTTTCCTAATTTGCTCTCATGTTGCTATAAATTAGTTGCAAAAACGGGTATGCAACTTGATTCACTGTGAATCTTTTCTGAAAGAGTCTTTAATCAAATGTAATGACGCATATTTTTGTGGCACATTTTAATGCAATATTTCCTATCCTGATGAGCCATTTTGAGCCATATCTTTAAAAACCTGTAAGCCTTTACGTGTATGGGGTCAATGAAGGGTTAAGTTATTTCATAAAAATATTTAACGATTTACTCTCAGACGAAAAAAAGTGCGGAACACCGGCTTCACATCTTCTCCAGCGATCGTAGTTCGAAAACATATAAATATTTATATACTGTCAGCGTCAAAAGAAAGTGTACACCATACATTGATAAGTTTTGACTATTTATTTACTTACTTTGCGATCTGAATTATTTTTTCATGAAATTGTAGTTCAACAACAACAAAATCCATATAAAACAAAGTTTCGAACTTTGTATAAAATTTGTGAAAATTCAGCAAATTCTCATCAAAGGTTCAAAGTTTCTGCTTAGAATTTTTGGAAAAAGTTCGGGTATGCGGTTTTATAGATCATTGAATTCCGAGAAGTTTCAACTAGATCAAAAATCACCTTAATTTTGGGAATTATTTTTGGTTTTTCTCCACTTAAGGCCTACTCTACTCCATTTGAAGAAAACACCCAGCAGAAAATTTGCATTTCACTATATTAAAATTTATTAAGCTATAAAATTGCATACTTAAAATTTGTTCAGAAATTCTGGGTAAAATGTTTGAAATTTTTTAACAAAATTTTTAGTTGTAGCATGTACAATATTTTTATAAAAAAAATAATTCAAGTTGCAAAATAAACAATAAAAAGTGAAAACTTATTGATAAGTTGTGTACATTTTCTTTTGACGTTGTCTGTATATAATTATATATTATTTTTTTTAAAGTGAAACTTCTTAGGCGTCGATGGACGAGTGAGAATGGAGAGTAAAAATTCAAAGCCATGCAACGTTTTGGGCATTTTCGTTCCGCGAGAGAGAAAAAGGATATAACGTAGAGGAAAAGGAGAGAGAGAGCTATACCTTATACATATCTTAGATACACTTTAGGCTATTTTTCCTGAGTTTTTCCTTGTAGTTGCTAATTTCTAGTGAGAAATAACACTGCCTACTTTTTGGCGCTTGTTTGTTGGTGCAAACTTGTAGGAAATATATTTGGTGCCTACTTTTTGACGTTATATTTCCTTCGTATCTACTGTTTGGAGCGCTTTAGGGTCCGAATTTTTTTGGCGTTTTTTTTGGTGCCTACTTTTTGGCACTTATTTCCGTGTTCTGGCTAGCGCTTGTGCATGCAATAAGGTGCTATCCATTCCGGCGTCGGATTTATTGGTTGCCTTGCGGTAATTTCTGCCGTTGCTGCGGTCCTGGAATAGCTGCGTTTGTGCGGGTGATAAATGCTCGGAGTAGTGCGTGTTTTTGCCACGGTTTGTGTCCGGCGTTTACCTACACCGGTCCACCCTTTTCCGTTTTTTGCAAATTTTGTCTATTTGTATTCTCTGCAAATGAATTTATTTAGATATATATTTTTTCTCCCTCTCCCTCTCTCTCATTGTCTCTTGGGTCCTCCCTGTTTCTTTGTCTGCCTTGAAAGTTTCACTTCTGTTATGTGTACTACGCTACATGCACTTTTTTTCTATAGCGGCCCCACCTCGGCAGGCAATGGCAAATCTCCGAGTGCATTTCTGCCATGAAAAAACTATTCATAAAAACTATTTGCCCTACAGAATCTGATTAAAACGTCAGGCCGCAACATCATGACGCACGCCACAAATAGGAAGAGGAGCTCAGTCAAACATTTAATAGAAGTATACGCGTCAATTATTTATTTTAATTTTATAAAAAGTGACAGATTACGCGTAACTATTTTCAATCAAAGTATATCATTTTTGAAGTATTCATTGATATTTAATCATGGAAAGATTTACGCCTGAACGAGGTTTACAAATCGTACAATTGCATTATGAAAATAGACCCTCTGAGTGTGTTTCTCGAGCTCAGGCCAAATTATGGTGTTCAGCGATGAGGACTATTTCTAGCTTAATGGCTACATCAATAAGCAAAATTACCATATTAGAGCTACAGAGCATTCCGAAGCTATTCAAGAACAGCCATTATATCCATTAAAAACTCCAAGCGGTGAATTTACAGCGTCGTCGTTTCAGTGAACAATTTATCTATTGTCTCGGACCAGTGAATTGGTCACCAAGATCGTGTGATACCACATATTTGGACTTTTATTTGAGGGGGTATGTAAAGTCCAAATTCTTTGTGGTTAAAAATATCGCGTAGCAAGAAATAAAGTAACTGCAATCACTAGAGATGCCAAAAGGGCATACCTACAATGGAAGCTCAATGATAGTTTACCTCCGAAAGTCCTATGGAAAAACCTTAAAACCTTAGGTGTCTCAGGAGAGGATAAGCCCATGTGCAATTTGGACCCAGAAATATTAAATACTCACTTTCTAGCATCTAACACGGCTCCACTCGACATACCCGTAAAAGTTCCTCTACGAGAGCGTACTGAAGACGGTGAGTTTGAATTTGTGTCTGCAACATAGATGGATTTGATACAGTGTGTACATACTGTCAAATCTAATGCTTTAGAGACCGACGGCATTTGTCTTAAATTTCTTAAAATTATTCTACCATTTATAATACCATCACTTAAGCACTTAATTAACTTTTCAATCATCTCATCTATATTTCCATATCTCTGGAAGATAGCATACCTGTGCCAAAAACAACATGCTCTACCGCTCCTCAGCACTTCAGACCAATAAGCATTTTACCTGCCCTATCGAAAGTATTTGAAAAATTTTTGGTGCGACAAATTACCTGCTACTTGGACAAGAATAATCTGCTGAGTAATTTCCAGTCGGGTTTCAGCTCCACAGCTATGCTTAAAATTTTTGAAGATGTTCGCTCTGCTTATGATAAAAACTACCTAACAGTGCTAGTACTACTCGAATTTTCAAAAGCATTTGATACTATTGATCACAACATTTCACTGCAAAAATTGTGCTATCACTATAAGTTTGGAGCATTCTCTCTGAAACTAATAAAAAGTTACCTTTCGAATCGGCTACAACAAGTTAAGTGTGGTGATAACTACTCGAGCCTAAAACCGATTACGTCTGGTGTGCCGCAAGGCTCTATTTTAGGTCCAATTTTATTTTGCATTTTTATTAATGATATTGTTGAGTGTTGCCAAAATTCGTCGATTCATCCCTATGCTGATGACACCCAGATCTACCTGTCAAGGCCAATAGGTCTTATTGAAGATTTGATAGCAAGGCTTAATGATGACCTCGCTCGTATTTCTAACTGGTCCAAATCTAACAATTTGAAATTAAATGAGTCAAAGACGAAGGCGATTGCTATTTCTCATTCAAAGTATGACCTTAGCTCTTTGCCGCCAATAATACTTAATGAAGTAAATATTAACTTTGATGACATAGTAACTAACCTGGGTTTCAGAATAAATTCAAGATTATCATGCGTTGACCATGTAAACTTTGTTGTAAACAAGGTATATAATATTCTTAGCAAGCTATATTGTACTGCCTCCTTACTGCCACGGCAAACTAAATTAAAACTTGTTAGATCACTCATTGTTCCTCATGTAGTATAGTATTAGTAGTTTATTGCAGGCTTGATAATAATTCGGAACAAAAATTGCAAATCGTTTTAAATAATGCAGCGCGTTTCGTGTTTGAAAAACGGAAATATGACCATATATCTATCTACTCAAAACAGATCCTCGATCATAACCTCGACTCTTATCTCAAAATACGCTCTCTTTTGTTCTTGCATAAATTAATATACACACAAAAGCCATTGTACCTGTATAAAAACATTAAACAATGCCAGTGCACCCGAACATTGAATCTGATTGTTCCGACCTACACTTATTTGGATATTTATTTCTATTTTTGTCCTTTCTAAAAACAGTTTTTCTTTTAGCGCATTTTCGGCGCTGCTGCACGTATGAAACTCCTTAAACTACCTCTGAGTAGACAGTGGAATTGTAATTTAGTGATAGTGCAAAAATGCCCAACCCCGCTCAATATATATATCTATATATTTGTATTTATGTCCACTTTGCCGAATTCTACATACCAAATATTTATGTTTTAACTCATTGTCTAGTTTTTGTGAATTAAAAACTTTCCTTTATGTCTGTGACATTTGCGAGCATTGCGGCAACCCAAAAATGAATGCGTCCATATGTATGTATATGTGGCAAAAATGCAGCAGCAAATAAAAGGTTTCTGAGTCGCAAAAAAAAAAAATTTAAAACCCTCAGCACATAGTCCGTTAAATAAACACCCAAAAAAACAAACAAGCAAAAAAATGTGTGCAATGGCTACTGAAATGCCACATACAAATATGACTGACTGTATGTTGGCGCTTTTGAAATATTCAACATTGTTAAAGGAAAAGTTTTACAAACTCGTAAACCAGTAACATAGAGTAATGAGCGGCGCAAATAAAAAAGAGAAGAAAAAAGAAGGGATGCAACTGGAAAAATTTGCCTTAATAAAAGCTTTCCCAGCTCCATTGTTTTTATTGGTGTAGACTAACTAGTAAGCAGGGTTGTATTATAGTTGAAATTTAAAAGGATTTCGTAGTATGCTGTTCTTTTCAATCCGAAGTCAAAGTAATAGCCAAGGCGGAAAGGTTGAGCTCATAGCAGTCGGTCATTTAAAAGTCGCATAAGTGAAGCTATGACGCAGGTCATAATGCAGATGAGAACTAACTTGAAATGAGTTTAAGATATCGGAGATCTATAAAATCTTTTCCATAGCACAGCATCGCCATAGGACTGGTCCCCGGTGTATGGTATTATTTCAGGAGATAAAGAAGCAGAGGAGTGTGCGTGAGACATGACTCGGGGAATAGAGGCTCATCGGTGTTTTTTGCATTCATAAGTTGAGAAGCCGGTAATTTTTAATGTTTTAATAACGTTTTTTTTTATTTCTTATCAACAATGTTACACATGCACGTTCATTTTTAATAATCAATTTAATTTAATTTCGATTGAAAAGTTTTTAAAACTTTGATGAAAATTTGTGGAATTTTTATAAATCTTGTACAAAGTTTAAAACTTTGGTTTCTAGGGTATTTTTTGTAGAATGAGCAATAATTTCATAATAAATAACTAAAAATTAATATATCAAAATAAAAGTAGTCAAAACTCATTAAAATATCGTGCACCTATTACTAGGTTGTGCAATAAATTTTGCGTTTGATAAGAGAGATTGTTAGCTAAATCTTTTTTTGTT
Organism: Anastrepha ludens; assembly: GCF_028408465.1. Taxonomy (NCBI): domain Eukaryota; kingdom Metazoa; phylum Arthropoda; class Insecta; order Diptera; family Tephritidae; genus Anastrepha; species Anastrepha ludens. Next base: position 45,175,031 of record NC_071499.1, on the reverse strand, counting down.
ATGTTGGTACACCTTTTATATGGATGTATGTGAAGTTCGTTCATTCCATCGCTAATATTGATATCTTGCCGTTTTAGATTAAATATTAAAACTGTGTCATAACTGTGCCGTAACTGTAAGCCTAGCATTTGTTGGCTATATTTTTTATTCAAATAAAATAACCGAATCGACTACAAAATTTCTACAAATTCATTAAGAAATCAATGCAATGCAACTTAACAATAATAATAAAATAAATAAATAAATAATTTTTTTTTAAATGCAACATCAAATATTTTCTATTTTGTCCAGCTCGTGTCACTGTGCGTCGCACACCTGTAAACATATCTACATATGTATGTGTGTACTTGTTCTTGCACATATACATATACATATAACTTGCAAGATTCCCTTTTAGTTCTTTTTCTTTTCACATGTCAACCTTTGTCACATTATTTCTTGCTCTGGACAAAGATCAAAATTTTTTTCTACTTAGCTTTATTTTTCATATATATTACATAATAATAAAATGTACACCTGTACTTATTAGGGATGCCAAGTTCTTCGACTTTTATGATTCCGGGATTTCCGGGATGTTTTTGCTAGTACTGAATACTGAGATCTCGGGATTGGTGCTGAGTTTCGGATATTCATTATTTTGCAACAGCTTGCAACTCGGAGAAAACTATACCAATATTTGTCGAGAAACACTCCGATATCTTTGCCAAAACTATATCCCAGGTTTCATGCTTTCCTTTTTAGAACAAAGACTTACTTGTGGCTGCTAGCAAGCGATAAGATCTCGAAGATCAACTATATTGTTATTCTGCTTACGTCTTGCAAAAGCATCGACCATTTTAAAATGTGTGTGCAACCCTTTTGTAGATCCTATTTTTCTTTTCGAAACTTTTCCATTTGGTTGCTAAATTTTTGCTGCGATCTACCGAAAAGAGGTACCAATCGGAGGAGAAGACTTCTGACTTTGTTTTCTGTGAGTCAAAGTCAGTATAAAAAGGTTTGAACTTTAAATGGCGGAGTCAGCAATTAATTTTAATTTTTACATACACACAAACCCCATACAATTTTAATATTACTTGAAACAACTTGAATATGCATAAATATTTCTTCCATTTAAAGAGTTGCATATTGAACGCTAGAAATCCTGCTGATTTCTACACAGAAGTGTTGTAAACACAAAGTGCTTTTCAATGTTGCCTTTTTGCTCTAATAGGGGACTTTTCTATTTTTAACATATCGATATCATCGGCCTTAACAACCGTGCTTTTAGTTCTGCCTTCTCCAAACTGGATAAAGAGGCAAAGCGAATGGGTTTGGTGGTGAATGAGGACAAAACGCAGTACCTCCTGTCTTCAAACAAACAGTCGGCGCACTCGCGTATCGGCACTCACGTCACTGTAGACAGTTATACTTTCGAGGTTGTAAAAGACTTCGTTTATTTAGGAACCAGCATTAACACCGATAACAATGTCAGCCTTGAAATTCAACGTAGAATCTCTCTTGCCAACAAGTGCTACTTTGGACTAAGTAGGCAACTGAGCAGTAAAGTCCTCTCTCGACGAACAAAACTAACACTCTACAAGACTCTCATCATGCCAGTCCTAACGTATGGCGCAGAAGCTTGGACCATGACAACATCCGATGAAGCGACGCTTGGAGTGTTCGAGAGAAAGATTCTGCGTAAGATTTTTGGGCCTTTGCACGTTGGTAACGGCGAATATCGCAGACGATGGAACGATGAGCTGTATGGGCTTTACGACGACATAGACATAGCGCAGCGAATAAAGATCCAGCGGCTACGTTGGCTGGGTCATGTCGTCCGAATGGATACAAACGCTCTGGCTTTGAAAGTATTCGATGCGGTACCAGCTGGTGGTAGCAGAGGAAGAGGGCGGCCTCCTCTGCGTTGGAAAGATCAGGTGGAGAAGGACTTGGCTTCACTTGGTGTGTCCAATTGGCGCCGATTAGCACGAGAAAGAAACCACTGGCGCGCTTTGTTAATCTCGGCCTAAATCGCGTAAGCGGTTATCGCGCCAATTAAGAAGAGAAGAAGCTTAAACACTTAAAGAAGCCGCATACGGTGATCCCGCTATTAACATCCCTAATACTTATACATATAGATATGTATGTAAGTATACTGACTTTGTACACATTCATATATGTACTCAGCCATGCATGCATATTCATTCAAATTCCATTTGACTCTGCTTCATAGTACACGCATTGTAAACTTTAACGATGCTCTGCTAGATTTCCGCTTGTGTAGGCCAGTAGACATTGAAGCATTTGGCAGCATTAAGACGTTGGGCAGCGACAGTTCAAGGACATGTGACTCATTTGCTTACTTTGATTTCCCCACATTGTAAACTTTTTGTTTTGCTGGTCACACATTTTTCTCTGCTGATATTCAAACCAATTTAAAGATATTTAAATAGTTTTTTTTTTTAATTGGCACCTATTTTGGCAGTTTACTTGGCGATCAATAATAAATGGCTGAAGGATTGTTCTCAAAATTTGCTTGAGAAAGCTTAAGGAAATTCATTTTAAAACTGACCTTTTCGCATAATCAGGAATGTTTGGGCTCCAGTTAATTGTGTGAAATCTCACTGTTGAATCTCGGGGTTCACGAGTTTAAATGTCCAATTAAGTGTTTTTTATTGTTAGTAAGTCAAAATTATGCACATGTGTACATACAGAATTTACTTAAAAAAATGCATAGCAAATATTCTGCTTCCCTTCAACGTCATAGACAGTGAGTATACCAGCTTGATCATAAAGTTAGCGGAACAACCGCCAGGTGAAACTCTAAGTCAACTGATTCAACACTTGATTCAATGTTGTTATTGTTAATTTTGTTTTTCTTAGTTTTCTCCAAATGTGATTAGCATTTTATCGGCTTTTCTTGACATTTGTAAAAGTTACACAACCTTGAGTAAATCTAAATCTGGAAGTGATTTCGAGTTTTTACGCTTTTAAAAATGGATTTGAATTTCAAAGAACTAGTTTGCAGTGATTGTTGTGTAATGAATGATTTCAATGGTACGAAAACCTTAGAAATGTTGGCAAATATTTTCGGTAATAATACTGTAAAGAAGCAGCGCTTTATGAGGGGCATGAACGCTTCAGAAAAGATGGTGAGACCATCGAGGATGACGAACATAGTAGCAGGCCGCCGACATCGAAAACAGGTGAAAGCATTAATAAAGTGAAAGAAACGTTGATCAATAATCGCAAATTACCATCGGAAATTCGGCAGAGGACTTGAACTTTGCTGACGGATCCATTCAGGAAATTGTAGTTAATGATTTGGGTCTGCGCTGTGTTGCTACAAAGTTGGCCACAAAGGACCTAAATTTCATGCAAAAAAGGAACCGCTAAAGACAAGATCCAAGACGAAACAAGGTTTAATAAGTACGAGACGGAGTCCAGACATCAGGCGAGTGAGTGGAGAGCTTCAAGTGAAACAGAAAAAAACCACGTCGTTTTTAGTCAAAAAAGAAAGCGACGCTCACGGTTTTTATGGATCACAACGGTATTGTACAACACCAGACAGTTACTAAGAACTATTATTTGGTATAAGGACTATGTTATATAGGGTCCGCCATATAACTTTACGGAATTAAAAATGCTATAAAAAAGAAACTACACAATATTTTTCCCATTTTTTATTATTTTGAAGTACAATACTTCCGGTTAATGATGGAACACAACTTCATTCATACTTTGTATGGCGTCATACCAAGGTCTTTATGCAAAATTCGTCTCAACGATGTCTCCGAAATGTCCAATTGTTGAGAACGACGGTGAACTGACGTTCCTGGTGATTCACGAACACTCTCGGCCACAGCAGCAATATTTTCAGGTGTACGCACGCTTTTTGGTCAGTCACGCGTTAGTTTGTCAATAAGCAACCCAGTTTCTCTTACTTTTTTCGCAAAGTAACGAAAATACGCTTCATTCGGTGCTTTTCTTCTTCCCATTGCCGTACGTAATTTTCGTACACATTCTGCAACATTACCATGATTTTCAAAGTAATGTCGCAATATTTCCCAGCGTTCTTTGAGCGTATACACAACCATTTTCGTTTAGCCGAAGAATAAAACTAATTTTCTGTCAAATCAGATGACAGCTAAGTGTTACCATTCTTTAAATAATACCTATTTCAAATCCGTAACGATAGATGGCGGGCCCTATTATTTATACTTATTGTGTGGGGGTTATAAGATGTTTAAGTGAAGCAATTCGCCAAAAAAAGAAAGGATTTGTAGGGAAACACTACGTGGATTTTGCACCAAGATCACGGACCGTCGCGTAGTGCCATCATTATACGTGAGTTTTTGATCAATAACTAAAGGAATACCGTCCAATAGCCATTGAATTCGCCTGATATGGTTCACTGCGATCCTTTTCTGTTGAGGCAAAAAACTACTACGTGGAGTGCATTTTAACAGCCGAATGAAAGTAATGGAAAAATAAAAGACGGTTCTGATATATATATGTGTTTAGCCGAGCCCCTCCTCCTATTTGTGGTGTGCGTCTTAATGTTGTTCCACAAAATAGAGGGACCTATAGTTTCAAACCGACTCCAAAAGGCAGATATTTTTTATGAGGAGCTTTTTCATGGCAGAAATACACTCGGAGGTTTGCCATTGACTGCCGAGGAACGACCGCTATTAGAAACAAGTTTTCTTCATTTTGGTATTTCACCAGGATTCGAAAAAAACATTCTCTCTGAATTCCGAATGGTAGTCACGCACCAACCCATTCCACTACGGCGACCGCTCTGATAGCTATACCAAAAATAGAGTTCCAAAAGTGTTTCTAGAGCTGGCTTAAATGCGCTGAAGTTGATGAGGAGTACTTTGAAAGCGATAATATCGCTTTTGAGGAATAAAATTGTATTTTGGGTTTTCTGAGGATATACTGTGAACTTTTTTGTCAAAGTGGAATTCTGTTTGTTGAGCTCGTTCAATTGCCTTGTAGATTTCGGAATTGTGGCTTAGAAGACATAGAATTTTTATACCAGCCCAGGCCCACATGAAAAATGGCAAGGAGTCATTGATAAAAATGACAGCACGAAATCAAAAGTGATGGCGTTTTCTTCAATAAAACTTTAAAATGTTTACTGTCCCTCTACATAAGTAACATTTTGTAATTATGCTCCATTACTGAGCGATTCCATGCCATGTGATCGAAGTATTTGTGAATGTTTTCATCAATTCTTCTAAAATTTTTGAAGTGAAACTTCTTAGGCGTCGATGGACGAGCGAGAATGGAGACTAAAATTTCGAGGCCATGCAACGTTTTGGGCACTTTCGTTCCGCGAGAGAGAAAAAATATATAACGTAGAGGAAAAGAAGAGAGAGAGCTATACCTTATATATTTTATAGTAATTTAACATCATAAATCCATCCATTTTCGATTGATTATTTGCTGTTGACCGTCTGATATTTGAAAGTTTACATTTTGTATTATTTTATTACGGGCATCAGTCACAACGCTCTGTTTAAATATCGGCTAATTTAAGGTTTTTCGCAACATTTATACTTTACGTGGGTTTTCCGAATTGTTGCTGCAATAAATCAAAAGCGTTAACCAAAAGATTTCAGATTTCTCAGACTTGATCACAGTGAAATATATTTCGACATACTTACAATTTCTTAATTGATGATGGTCGAGAAATTTTTTTGGGTTTAATTATTTCGTCCGAGCTCAGATCCATAGTCGTTGCGTACCGTATTTCTTTTTTTCCTCGATAATTGGTAAATTAAGAATTTTTTAACTAATTTAACAAATTTGTCCCCGTGTTCGTCTGTAAAAAAAGCCGATTGATGTTTAGTGCAAATTGGATGCGCTTGCTCTATTGTGAATAGTATCTAAGTAGACACTTATGCCGAAGCAAATTTTATTTGAACGCCTCTGCTAGGTATTCACAAGGCAGATTCAATTTGAAGAATGTTTAGGAATTAACGCAGTTAGTTCCTCCGCACACGGGTCCTATCGTCAGTGGATTGTCCGCACACAATGCAACTATCTATCGTAAAAGTACGAGTTGTCAATAAGTCGAGCGATGAAAGGGAATTTATTTGTTAATTTTGTCTATTTGTATTCTCTGCAAATGTTGTGAATTTATTTAGGTATATAATATTTCTCTATATCTCTTTCTCTCATTCTCTCATTCTCTTTCGGATATCTCCCTCTTTCTTTGTCTGCCTTGAAAGTTTGACTTCTGCTATGTGTACTACGCTGCACCCATTTTTTTCATTTGTTTATTTGCAGAATTGATGACCGGTCTCAACTATGAATTTCTAAACTGATCAGGCTGTTAAAGTTTGAAGTGGTACACTTTCAACACCATACTTTGTTATTTTGAATTTCATAAGAGTGATTGGTGAAACCGGCTCGAGTATTATAAGAAGTTAACTGAAACATTTTGAATTAACTTACTATTTGTGAGATTTTTTCAACATTGAAAATTTTGTATGGAGTTTATATTAAAGTTTTGTAAAGTGTAATTTCTTTGGGCTTTTCAAAATTTTCACAGTTTTTTTCATTTTTTAGAAGTATTTTTTGGGGGGAAAATTTGTATAGTTATTCCACTGATTTTTTGTACGTATTTGATATAACTGAAAAAGTTATTAGTTTCCCACTATGGAGTTTTCAGGGATTTCTAAGCACATTCTGCGTAAATTAAAAAGAATAAGAGAAAAGAATTAGAGACGAAAAAATAAATAACTTTTTTCCATAAAGGAATCGACGTGGCATTTAATGGAAGCTTGAAAACACCAAGTTGAGATACCTCACCTATGTCGATGACCTCTGCTCACTGTCATCCAAGCTCTCTGATCTTAAGGCTATGCCAACGTCCGTGCAACAGCAACTTCCTGCAAATGGACTTGAAATCAATGTCAACAAAACTAAAGCCTTGTATCTCAATAGTACCACCTCTGAGTCTTTGGACATCGATGGTCAGCAGTTCGAGAGCGTGGAGAAGTTTTGCTACCTCTGTAGTATTGTCGACGCAAGTGGAGGCTCTGACATAGATGTTGAACAAAGAGCATACAAAGTGAAGTCTGCATTTGGTATTCTCGTGCCTCTATGGCAGAACAACAACACAAGCGTCGGTACCAAACTGAAGATATTCAATGCATGCGTTAAATTGGTGTTGCGATAAGAGTGCACTACTTGGAAGGTTACAGAGACAATCACAAAACGTCTTCAAATTTTCTTCAGCCGCTGCCTTCGACGCATACTACGAATCTTCTGGCCCCGTAAACTAAGCAACTCCGATTTGCTTACGATTATCAATCAAGTCGAGATTGCCTGTGAAGTTCGGAGAAGGAAATGGCAGTGGATATGTCACACACTTTGAAGAGGCGACAACAACGTGGCTAAACAAGTGGTTAGGGGGAATTCGTTCCAACAAGCAAGACGCTCAGTTGGAAGACCTCGTACAACCTGGCGAAGGGCAACCGAATCCGAAATGGCAAACCTTGGCTTATCATGGAGCGAACTGAGGGTTATAGTGCAATACCATAGTTGCTGGCGAACTAGAATTGTTGACGCCCTATGCTTCACAATGAGATAAAGGAACATTTTCGATAATTACAAAAAACTCATAAAAATGTGCGAAACGGAACATCTTTCACCAAGTGGCGCAAAATTAATAATCCTTTGCAATAATTTATGATTTACAGGTATATACCAATGAAATTAGACTTTCAGCTATTAGTCCATAGATGCCCCTAAGAGTATTTTTAAACCTTCCCAAATGTCTTGTTTTTTTCGTCTGTCATCTGTCAACAATATTCAGTTCATTGGTTGTTACGTTGTGAACCAAAAACCCCTTTCCAATCGTTTCGCGATGGGCATGATTTTAAAGGTCGGAAGATGGGTGCCACATGAACTGACTGAAAGGCAGCAAGAGAACCGAAAAACCACTTATGAAATGCTGCTTTTCCGGTTCAAAAGGAAGCCTTTTTTGCATCGAATCGTTACGGGTGATTAAAAATGAGTGTATTTCTCCAATCCCAAGCGTAAACGATCATATAGTCCGCCCGGCCACAAGCCAAAAACAACGGCCAAACCAAATCGCTTCGGCCGCAAGGCAATGCTATGTGTTTACTGGGATCAGCGTGGTATGATTTGGTACGAGGTATTAAAACTAGGTGAAACAGTTGCCGGTGCACGCTACCGACGACAATTGACCGATTCGAACAGCACTATACACCGAAAAAGCCCAGAATATGGCAGTGCACCGCCACATCGAACAAGAGCGACCCGGGAATTGGTGGAGACGTACAATTGGGAACCGCTGCTGCATGCGGCTTACTCACCAGACATGGCGCCTTCCGATTATCATTTGTTTGCTTCGATGGGCCACGCACTTTCCGAGCAGCGCTTCAATTCTCACGAAGAAGCCAAAAAATGGCTCGATGATTGGTTTGCGGCCAAAGACGGCCAATTTTTTTGGCGCGGCATCCACAAATTGCCTGAGAGATGGGAAAAATGTGTCGCTAGCGATGGCTATTATTTTGAAGATTAAATTTGTAACCATTTTTTGTCAATAAACGTTTGAAATTGAAAAAAAGTGGCATCGCACGTCAATAAGTGTACCCAAACAGGCACTAAAACTGGTATTCAAAAGGAATTTAATTTCGCGCCGTCTTTTACTTTCAAAAAACTCTATAGCAAAATATTCGACATTGAATAAATCCCAGAAATATTACTTAATTGATTTTTTTTTTTACTTCTTTTCAGTTTACCTCTTATTCGAGTCTACAAATAAAATAGTTGAAGACAATATCGAAAATACTTCAATCACTTGGCACGGAACTGCTGTACTATTCTCATTTAAAAAAAAAAGGAACATTCTTTGAAAAATTTCAGTGAACCAAACTCTCGCTAAGGGAAATAAGCACCAAAATAAAATAGAAAAAAACGTATCCCTTCTGATTTCTATATCTGCTGATTTGTTATTGTGTATCCCATTACTATTTCGTACGTCTAAACTTTGCTTTAAAGGCAGCGCTGGTTTGCCGAATATCTACTAGTTTGGTGTAAACAGCTCATCAAATATCTTTAATACTTGTTTTCATTTTGGTCCACTTTGTAATTTTTGTAAAAAAAAATCATGTTTCCAAATTCATAAATTTTCAACTAAAAAATTAAAGCTTCTATTCCATTAGCTTCCATTAGGACAGTTTATTAAAATTTGTTTGCTTAGCACTTTGCGTGGCTGAAATCCTTTTCGTTTTTACGAGTGCGTTTAAAATGTTTAATAAATACTTTTTGTATTTTCATTTTAAGCACTTTTCACTTTTCTGCTTCTACCGCGCCAGTCAAATAATGAGTGCTTCATCAGCTTTATAAAGATTACTTTAGCCATTTGCTAGCGTACACTTTGTGACCTCTCGCACCGTAGTTTTGCATTTATGCCTTTTGCGTTAATCCGCTTTGTAGGGCATTAATTTTTTTTCTGTTTTTTTTTGTTTTGTTATTCTAACTTTTTTACTCCAATTTATTACATCTGTCAACTTTCTTAGTAATTTTATAAGAATCATGGAAATATAAGCATAAAATTTAGTTTAGAAAGATACTTTTATTCAATTCAAAGTAAAAAAATGTGTCAAAATGATACAAAATTAAGAATCAATTTACTTTTTCTCGATATGACCACCTTTTGCCTTGACTATGGCCTTGAGACGGTCCAAACGCAAGCTGCCCGAATGTGACTTCCGGGAACATTGACGCACTCGCGGTCAATGGCTTTTTTCAGCGCCTAGAGACTGGTGAATCTTTTCGTTCGTACGTACGTTGCTCTTCAAAATAACCCAAAGAGAATAATCCATCGGATTCTCGTCTGGTGCTTTTGAGAGCCATTGTGCGGCCGTTATGAAGTTCGGAACTTTGTTTATTCGCCATTCTTGGTTCACTTGAGCTTTGTGAGACGGAGCCGAGTCCTGTTGAAACGTCCATGGTCTACAATCGAAATGTTTGTCTGCCCTCGGCTTCAAAGCAACCTCCAGAATACTTTCCCGATAATATTTCGCATTTACTTAAGCACTTAAGCACTTTTTCTTTCCAATTTGAAATTTTGGAATATCATTAGTTACTGGCTCAAGCAAAAAATTTCCTCACCGCGAAAATATCTTTTACATATCGGGGAAAATATGATTATTTATATATTATTTTCTCTCATTTTATAACCGGAAGTTTATTTCCAGTTCTAAATAGTTTCATTTTATTTACTTTCCTGCGAAAATTAAATTATTTGCCAAGGCACTGAAAATGCTACTCATTAGTGCTTTGCTCCCTACACTGCAACATAAATTAATGAATGAAAACAGGAAATTTCTCTAATAATGGCAATTGTGTCAGTTCTTGTTTTCCCTTTAAAAGCATGGAAAAAGTTCAATGCGTCCATAAATTATCGTCCACAAGCACATGTAATACAATACAATATGTAAATATGTAGCGCGGCAGCAGTCAGCCTCAAGTGTATGACGCAGATGCATTATGCGAAAATAGGAATGGCTGCCCGTTAGGAATGTCTTTGCTAAACTCGCTAATCGAACAGCGGATTAATATTACTTGCGCAAAAAAATGCTAAATCTATTTAATCAATGAGCTGTCAAGGCTGCTTTGAAACGCTTTTCGTTATAAAAAATGGTTTGGTGGAATATTTTAGTGTTTTTGGTTTGTTTGCTACTTTTAACGATATAAGGAGAAAGCAAAGATAAGAAAAAGGCAAAGAGGCAAGTTCTACACGCTCCGCTGATGCCAACACAAGCAGATCTTTGCACCCTCCCAAGTTTAGTTAAATTATAGCCCTTCCGAAAAGCTTTGAAGCAAATCAAACATCCATAAGCTAAAATTAGTAGAACTTCTACGTTATGCATCTAAATAACCATTCATGGCTTGAGTCTCCATTTATTGTCGAGCATAGATTTACAGGAGTGGAGAGCTTTACCCGGATTTCAATGTGTAGCTTCAAATGGAGCTTGGAGTCAAGTATCACTCCAAGATACTTTAATAGAAATAAATAAATAATTAATACGTACATCTATGTTAGGTGTTTGGCCGAACTCCTCTTCCTATTTGTGGTTCGCGTCTTGATGTTGTTCCGCAAATGGAGGGACCTATAGTTTTAAGTCGAATCCGAATGGCTAATAGTTTTTATGATGAGCTTTTTCATGGCAGAAATACACTCGGAAGTTTGTTTCTACCAGCCAAGAGGAGACCACTATTAGAAACAAACTTTTTAATTTTCTGATCAAAACTCTTCGGTGTGCATTTCTCTGATCTGGGTTCCAGCCATAGGAACATAGAGGGAAATAAAATTGCTGACGACTTTGCCAGGAAGGGGACTGAATTGGCCTCAGAGACCTCCTACCCGGTCATCTGCACCTTCCTGACAGTTGTTAAAGGGAAACTGCACAAATTATTTCTCAAGAAAGCGCCGAAAAGATTGAGCTCCATTTCTTCATGTGCTATTTCGAACACCCTTTGGCCTCAATACGACATACGAAGAACTCAGAAAGTCCTTTGGACTCCTCGCCATTAAATTTCCAAAGTCGTAACTGTGATTACTGGTCACTAGACGGTCGGCGCACACGCGAAAAAGCTAGGATTGCCATTTAACCCCCATTGCTGAAGCTGTGGGGACCTTTCAGAGAAGGAGACTGATGAGCACTTTCTCTGTAAATGTCCAGGTTTGGCAGGTAGACGATTAAGGCCACTGGATGCTCCAATTAATCTGCTCTATTATATCAACAGCTCTAGCTGACTGTAGATATCTGCCTGTTGAAGGTCTCATAATGGTATCAAAATGGCGCTTCAGTGCGAGGGAGTGCCCGACTGGCACTTCAACCATTTCATCTACCTACCTACTGTTTCATTCACGGAGATTTGAACCTAGGCATTTGCGAACGGTAGTCACTCATCAACCCAAATAATACACTCCAGTTTTAATGAAATAATGTGAAGTTGAATAAAAATTGCAAGTTCCGTTAGAGTTATGACTTAGTACGAGTACTTAGAACGAGCATGGATCGCTAAGCCAAAAACCACGAAGATCTTATATTATAATTTCTCATTTGCATACTCATTTCTTCTTTTTTGATATCGAACCGTATCTTGCTTGAGCTCAACACTGGTTGGAAACTAATAAAAGGAGAAAAATGGTCTACTAGATACGATACTATCAAAAAGTAAAAAGTAAAGGTAGAAAATTATAAAGATACTCGTATACACAAGACGATTCTGTTACTTGTAGGTAGAGTATCGCCGTAAAAAATTAACTTTTTGCTTATATGGAAAAGAAAATGCAATCGTGAACCAAATATGGCTTGAAACTATCTATAACCGCACCAGTTTGTTACTCTGTATTTTCTTCCACGGTATGCATAGTAAAATGTATATTCATCCATGTATTTGTATATTTGTGATATCTCTTTGAGTACACTTGAGAGGGCAAGCATCAACCAGTGGCTGCATAGACAAAAGAGAAGCACTCAATCGGCACGTGTCTAGTTGTCCTGCTGTAGTCGTTACGTACCCATATCCATATACGTAGTTGTATGCTATTCAGTTGGGGTAACCACATTGTTGGAGAGATGTGCCATACAAAGAAGAAAATTAAAAAAATTTCATAAATTTATCAATTTCATATTCCATGTATTTTTATTTAGGTTTGGAAATTTTATTTCTATTTTTTCTTACAAAATGAATAGAAAAACGACTTTCGCCGAGCGCGTTAGCCTTTGTGCAAAGAGGAGTAATTCAGAGTATAACTATATTTTTATATTGCTACGAAAGCTTTGGTCAGCAATATTTTCAGAATGAACAATGAAATGCAGAGACGCTAAATAGAAGGCGTTAATGCGAAAATGAAATGTGAAAGACCAAATGGAAATCTATAAAATGCCAAACTTTCGGTGCAATATATATTTTTATTCACAAATGTATTTAATGGCAATGACTAAGAGTGTTTTGTGTTTGTGTTAGTGTATGCATATACAAGTGAACACACACACACGCACTCTCATTCATATGAACAACAAGGACGCACAATTATCGTAAAATAAGATTTTATTAGTAATTGACAGTTGCAGCTTAGAGCAGCAAGGAATTTACGCACAAGCGACGATAGTAGCACAGAAATCAAAGGAGCATAATGTAGTCATGGGTGCCGAGGTTAAAGTCGGCGGGGCGTATGAGTGACCAACAATGCTTTCCTTGCAAGTGTATTGATAAACTAACAGCCACAACAAATGAGTAAGCATTTATTATATTTTGTATACATGACATTTACTGTGTAGCATATATGTGTACATATACATACATACAATGTGTGTTTATGTGTAATGTGTATGTGCATATGTGTTTATTGTAAAGCTATAAAAGCCTCGATAAAGTAACATGTAACGATCTTACAACACATATCCTATGGATGGCAAGAATAGTTTTATTTTTATGAGTCATCAGAATACTTAGTACAAAATAATTGGCCAATAAATGTCAGACACTTAGCAAAGCATAGTTAAAGATATCTATTTTAATGGACCAGCATAAATATTTATAAAGTATGCATGCTTACATGGCATTGGACAAATTTTAGTTTGCAGATGGTAATGTTACTCAAAGACGTGTTCTAAATTAAAGCTTTCTTGTTGGAAGTGCAACACACTATGTCCACCGAGAGTAGAAATTTAAGTAATATAAATTTAACTAACTTGTATTGATTAGTTAATATGCAATTAAAGTTGAAAATATGCCTTCGTGAAAGTTTTTTGCAAATACAATATATTATTTCGTTTCACACCAAGATTTTAAAGACTTTTTCTAAACCTTCAAATTGCCTTTAAGGGGTTAAGGGTAGTCAGAGTCCCAAAAAAATGATGATTTTGAATAATTTTTTTTTTGCTAGTCAATTGCTTTATTTTACAAAAATAAAAACATAGCATTAGTACATTATATTTCGACTTGACTTTAGCAAAATTTCAAAAAAAAAATATATGATTGTAGAAGTTTTAGCTGTTTGTGTGGAGTCTGTTTCTCCAGAAGCCGCTTGCGGAGTTATTCGAGTTATTTCATCTTACACTGTGTCATCTATTCCTGGGCCATGTAATAGTTTCTGAGCCGTTATAGCAGCTTCCAGAATATCGATTTTCTGTTGCCTACGTAGCATTGACCTTCTCGAGTGTTATCGTTAGCGCGCTAATCTGCCACTTCCATACGTACAGCATCCAGCTACTTGCTCTCGAACGCTCCAGAGCGCCCAAGCGTCTTTTGTTAATTGCTGAATAACTCGAAAAGTATTTTTCGGATTCACTTCAAATGTGCACACAATATTTTTAAGTCATTATACATTATTACATAAGATATTATATATTATATAAATATAGGAAAATGCAAAAAAAAATAAATTTTTTTTAAATTCTGACTACCCCTAACCCCTGAATTAATAGAAATTTAATTTTCATGAATTTACTTTTCTAAGATATGCCTCCATTGAGGCATTTTAAAACATGTTTCGTTTAATATCAATATTTTATATGGTTTTTCTGCCTTATTGGAAGTGGTGCTCTTATACATTAATCTTTTACACTTGTGGCAACTCTTCTTAAAAGTATGTCTATTTGCAATAAAACCTTTTAATTATTTAGTTTTCTCAGACTTCATTTTTTAATTTTTTTTTTAGATAGGTGTCAACTCTACTAAACAAGGTGTATGCATTAAAGCTTTCAAAAATTTGTTTTTCATACCAGTTTTGGAATATCCTGCTAAACTAGATTACTTAATTTTATGTGTTATTACTTAATTTTATGTTTATAAGAGGCAACTCTAGTCAAAAATGGGTCTTCATAAAAGTTTTTTAAGCCACATTTCGTTTGATACCAATATTTTTTCTTTCTTAGTGGATATGATAATATTTAATCGTCAATTTGTTGAACAGGTGGCAACTCTATTTACAAAATATGTCTGCATTGAAACTCTCTTAATTAATTTTAATTAACTCATACCTTAAAAAAAAAAAAATATTTCGTGAGTGATTAATATCTTTGTTTTGACCTTTACGCGCTCCATTTTACAAGTGTCAAATATGACTGACGTACGGCACCATTTGAAAAAATTATAAATCTGCCGATAGGCTATTACTACCTTCTTCTCTCATTACAAAACCTCCTGAGTGATAAGAAATTGGTATCAAGAGAAGATGGTGTATGTGGATTACTAAAGTTTTTCGCCAATGGGGACCAATACGTCTATAAGGGAGACACTATGAAGTCACCTTTAAAATGACGACCACCGATTTGTGGTTTAATTTGTCGTGATGACCCAAATCGGACAATCCGAAACATCTTAAGTAAAGCTTTACGTTTTACGCAAAAATAATGGATTTATTTTTCCCCAAATAAATATTTATGATAGGATTTCATATGCAAATTAGAAGCCGTGTTTTTATTTCTGAGAGAGGCGGTAGTAAGTTTCATCCGATTCTGCAGGTTGCTGGATTACTCCATCTGGTGTTAGTGGCTAATTTAGTTTTTGTTTTAACTTACTAAAACAGCAAGCAGATAAGGCTTGCATGTGTGGACTGGATACCCTAAGTCCTTTTCGGGATTTCTCCTGTAGCACTTATCTGCTTTCTCGTTACGCACAACAACACTATATCGTGAGATTGAGTCTATGAGGAGGTAGATGCTGCGCTTTTGCAGTTATGTGGTAAGGAGTGGAATACTGGATTCATTTAATTTTGGATGTAATTAAAAAGGTTATACCAAGTAAATTTTTTATTAAAAAGCTTTTGTAATGACGCTTAAAAAATGGCAAATTTGCAATACATAATGTAGCACGTAGCAGAATAAAATGTGAAATTTAGAGTTTTAAAGTTTAGCTTTGCTTATAATATTTTCTAGCACACACTTTCGGCATAACCTTATTTATTGAGCTCAAGCCTGAGCAGCTAAATTTTCTTAAAAGTATGTTGGTAATGGTAATGATTGCACGGGTTAGGTTAAGACCTTTATGCTCTGCGACCAGACTGATCTATTGTGCGCTCTTAAGTGCTTATTTTAATTATTTAGTATTGCGAGGAAGCCAACCAGTTCCTTAGAAGGCAACATTTGTTGGCCCTTTAGCGCCTTTTTTGGCATAAAAGTCTGCCTTCTCGTTTCCTTTGTGCCCCTCATCTACTCAAGTCAAAGATACCTGATTAAGAGTCGACTTCCACTATATCCATAATGGCGAAAAGCCTCCATTGTGGTATCTGTACTCAGTGTTAAAGATTTGTATGCTCTAGGCTACGTTCTTATACCCTGGATAGTTTTGGATTCAAGTACATACCATTTTTGCGAGTAATTATGTAGTCATGTTAGGCTAGTATGCCACTCTTCCCAGATGAGAAGATAACTTTGTATCTCTTAGTAAAGTTAAGCACGAGTTCCGTTCGAAGGAAGAGTGATTGCAGAGCAGTTTAATCTTGTATTACTAAGTGTAGCGATGGTAGAAAAAAGCACCTCCATCCCGGCTGAAAATCACTTGCATCCCAGCAGTTGATTAGATTTTGTTCACCATATAGCAGGATAGGCCTTACCATTTGGGGGTAGATCCAAAAGGTCATTTTAGGGCTCAGCTCCCACTGAGTTGAGGTGGGTGTCTCAAGTGAGTTTTTTATCTAGGTTAATTCCCAGATATTTAACATTCCCCTTCAGAGGTACTTCTATTGCATTTGTTCCAGTATTTTAAAATATGTTATTTGCACATTTTATTTTCAATGAATTCTTAGTAAATAAATTAATAAATAAATATATTTAAATACATTACGCACCAGCCAACTCCATGTACCCTTGCAGTAGTGCAAAGTCTCTTAAAACTTGTGGGTTCTCAATATTTTGTAAAATCTAAAACTCATTCAACTTCAATGGGTCTCATGAAATTTTGGGCGAATGGGCAAACAATAAATGAGCGAAATTTCCATTATTCAGAGCAGCCGGCAATCCAATTTATTTCAACAATTAACCACTGTTAGTGTGGGTACGAAATGCAAAAGCAATTGCCACAGCTGCAATTATTTCCAAGTGTGTGTGGACAACGTCAATTATTGTAAATTTCATATATGCATATAATGCCATTATCGCTTATATGCAATTCAAAGCTTGGACTAAATATAAGCGCATTGGGTTACTAGAGGCCAGGAGTTATACAAATGGCTGCCGCCAACTAATGGCGAGTAATTGACTACTAATCGCAAACGAATTGCTTGTGCTGCTGTTGTAGCCGCTGGCAATAATAGTAATGCAGTACCTTTTCAAATGCTAAAACAAATTATACAGCTGCAGCTCGCGAAAAAAACATAGAATCTCCACATTTTGACAAG
Organism: Anastrepha ludens; assembly: GCF_028408465.1. Classification (NCBI taxonomy): domain Eukaryota; kingdom Metazoa; phylum Arthropoda; class Insecta; order Diptera; family Tephritidae; genus Anastrepha; species Anastrepha ludens. The sequence continues at coordinate 45,157,651 of NC_071499.1, read as the reverse complement.
TTTTTATTATTTAATTATTTGTTTTGAATTCAAATAATATTTGAAGTGAAACTTCTTAGGCGTTGATGGACAAACGAGAATGAAGAGTAAAATTTCAAGGCCATGCAATGTTTTGGGCATTTCGTTCCGCGAGAGAGAAAAAAGATATAACGTAGAGGAAAATTAGAGAGAGAGCTATACCTTATATGTATCTTAGATACACTTTAGGCTATTTTTCCTGAGTTTCTCGTAGTGGTTGCTAATTTCTAGTGAGAAATATCACAGTCTACTTTTTGGCGCTTGTTTGTTGGTGCAAACTTGTAGGAAATATATTTTTGGTGCCTACTTTTTGGGGCTATATTTCCTTGGTGCCTACTGTTAAGGGCGTTTTTTGGTCCGATTTTTTTAGCGTTTTTTTTTTGGTGTCTACTTCTTGGAGCTTTTTCTGTTTCCTGGCTAGTGATTTTGCGTGCTATGAAGTGCTGTCCATTCCGGCTTCGGATTTATTGGTATTGGCTTGCGGTAATTTGTGCGTTTGTGCAGGTGATAAACGCTCGGAGTAGTGCGCATTGTTGCCACGGTTTGTGTCCGGCGTTTACCTACACCGGTCGACCCTTTTCCGTTTTTTGTAAATTTTGTCTATTTGTATTCTCTAGAAATGTTGTGAATTTATTTAAATCTATATTCTTTCTCTCTCTCTTCTTATTCTCTCTCGGGTCTCCCACTCTTTCTTTATCTGCCTCGAAAATTTCACTTTCACGCACTTTTTTTAAGAAATTAGTTCAACCTTTATTAAAAACCATGTTAATCCAGTCCTCAAATATTGTTCAAAATTTATATGAAATTCGACAAATTTTGAAAAAAAAATTCAAATTTGTTTAATCAGATTTTTATTTTTTTTGATTTTTTTTTATAACCCATAAAAGTTTAGTTTATGTGGAAAGAGCAACTTTGATGTGGTCAAAATTCAAGTAGATTTTTGATACTTTTTTTCTGACGGTGTTGCGTGTTTTCTCTATAGAAAAAGGTAGGTTGTTTATATGCAAAAATGCGCAATGCCGTCAAAGAATTTTTTTTCAAATCAACTCGATACTCTAATAAGTTCAAGCTTGCACTTCGTTACACAAAAACTTAATGGGCTATAAAGCTGCATACTCAATCTCTTTTTTTAATTCAGATTAAAAAGTTGAACCACTAAAAATATCAAACTTTAAAATTTTCTAGTTTTCACAAAAAACGTGAAATTTGAATTTAGCTGGTGTTTTTGCAGACAATGAGCCAAACTGTTATAAAAAATAATAAGCAATAAGAAAAGAGAAAAATAGTAAAAATACTTCAAGTGGAGATGTGATATTTTTTTTCGCGTGCTCTTATTGCTGAATAAATACACGAGTATGAGTGGGTGCTTTTTCAAATTAAATACAATTTTAGTTTTTCCCCTCTTATAGTTGCATGCCTCTGCTTGTTGCTTCATGTTTATTGAGCTGATTTCATTATCTAACCACATTTGCTATTCTGTCTGTTGCTGCAAGGTGGTTTTAATTAAATGTCACTCATACGCACCGCCAACTTGTGGACTGTTGTGCGCTATCCACATAGCTGTGTGTTGAATTAGTTTCGTTTTTCTTTGCCGTATTTTGCTCTTATTATTTTTTCATTTACTTACCTTTTACCATCCTCTTCTTTCCACCCATTTCGCCATTTGTTTCGTAGACTTTGGAAATTATTCAATTGCTAGGCAACTAATTCTGTATAATTAAGCGTAATGAAGTGTAAATAGGGTCCATACAATGGCGTATTCATTGAAGCAAGTGTTTGAAATACAAGCATTGTTTATTTGTTTGCACTTGATGAAGTATTCTTGTCATGCTATTATCCAGCTTGCTTGCCGCTTCCTGCCTGTCGCCACGTGCAATTGATTCTCAATTCATTTTCACTCATTTATAGTCTATAAATTTTCAATTGTATACGATTTTCATAAATGAGCTGTGTTTATTATTTAGAGGAATGTTTTTTTGAAATATTTTACAAACTACTTTTTCTCACAAGACTTAGGAATTTATTAAAATAATTTTTGAATAGGCAAAAACGTTTTTGCTGGCAATATTTATACCACACCTCCGTTATTTAAGAACTTACTAAACATTAATTGTTATGGGAGAAGGCATTAGCTGTAGAATTTTTCTCTTGACAATAAAGTTTTACGATGTGTGCAAGAAATAAGAGAAGCTGCTCAGTCTTGGTACGCCAGAGAAACTAAACAGTTTTTATTTTCATGCAATAAAAGCCTTTAAAGAATATTTGATAACAATTAAAAATGAAATACAAATAAGAAATATCAGTAAAAATATTAGTAGTAGTAGTGGTAGTAGTAGTAATGGATGTAGTATAATGTTCTTTATTTGATATATTTGCAATACTAGAGGTGTTCAAAAAGTATCGCGGATTTTGAATTTTCGCATTTTACGTATACTCGAATTTCGATTTTTTTGTGGCGATATGTTGGTACTCATGTCTCTCACTCATGCCGACGAGTTCGGCCATTTTGGATGTTCAGTTAATTGTTGACAGCTGCTTTGCTTGCACGTGTTTCGGCTCGTCTTCGATTTTTACCTATTCAAACAGATGGATCAAAGAACCTGTATCAAAAACGAAGTTAACTGCGCGGATGCAGTCCGAATGTTGACTGTGTCATACGGAGAAGCTACTTTGGACCAAAGCAACGTTTATCGGTAGTACAAAATGTTCGCAGAAGGCCGAGAAGATGAGAATGACGAAAATCGTGCCGGCATGCCGGATGCCCAACCACTTCAACAACATACGAAAAAATTGATGAAGTGAAGAAAATGGTATTGGCAATCGTCGAACCACCATTAGAGAAGTTGCTGAGGACCTAGACATGTCGATTGGCTCGTGCCATTCGACTTTCTTCAATGATTTGGGCATGAAACGAAAATTCGTAGCAAAATTGCTCAATTTCGACCAAAAGCAGCATCGCATGAACATTGCCAATGAGATGTTGGACTCTGTCCGCGACGACCCAAATTACCCAAATTTGCTCCAGAGGGTCATAACTGGTAAGGATCGTGAGTTGATGGTTAAGACGTGGAAACCAAACCTCAATCATCTCAATGGAAGCTGCCGCACGAACCAAGACCTAATAAACCGCGCCAGGTTCGGTCGAATGTATAAGTTTTGCTTACCGTTTGCTTCGATTGCAGGGGCGTTGTGCATCATGAGTTCTTGCCACAGCGTAAAACTGTCAATAGGGAGTATTACTTGCAAGTTATGAAACGCCCGGATTTATGGAAGAACAAAAATTGGCTCTTGCATCACGATAACGCCACTGCTCTCACATCGTTGCGCGACTTTTTGGCTAAAAACAACACACTAATGATGTCACAGCCACCGTATTGCCCAGATCTGGCCCTCTTTGCCTTTTTCTTGTTCCCAAAACTGAAGAGGCCCATGAAAGGACGACGCTACGCTACGATTGATGAGATAGAGACGGCATCGAAGGAGGAGCCGAACAACATAAAAAAATGATTTTTTGAAGTGCTTCGAAGATTGTAAAAAATGTTGGCACAAGTGCATAATATATTATGGGGACTACTTTGAAGGGGAAAAAATAGATATTAATGAATAAATAATTAATTTTTGAAAACACACAAAATTCGCGATACTTTTTGAACACAGCTCGTAAATTATATGATATTCAAAAAAAGTTCATTTCGTTCTTTTATAAATAAAAATAACAAAGAGAAAGGTACGTCTGTAACATGTATGTTGCAAGTCGGAAAATTAAATACATAAAAAAATGTTCAAACTAAATAAATTGAGTAACATGACATCCATTGGATTATTCATTCAATGATAGCTCTTTGTATTTAAAATAGATAGCTACCTAAAAATGTGCACAATGCTAGAAAATTACCTCCATTTAATAAATTAATGATTTTATCTATATTCAGAGCATTTTCCCCAAATGTGATTAAACGTATGTTCTTATACACTAAACAGATGCCAATAATAAGAGTTCTGTTACAAGTTCAGTCCGTTATAGATATGAAAATATGATAATGTTTTTATTGAAGTTAGTTCTATTTAACCCTTTGGGGGCCGAGCCGCTCGACGGTGCAGCTGAGGATAAGAGGTATTGGAGTGCGCAGTAAAGAAAATAAATACGTTGAACTTTTTAAAACCTAAGGATTTATTGAAAGCAAAATTTTTCATAAAATCAAAAAATTATTATAAACAAACAAATTGAAAAAAAAACAACAAAAAGAAGTTTGGTGGTACTTATGTATACATTTTATATTCCGGCATTGTATGGTATCACTCAAATTGGGAAAGTAATGCCGTCATCTTCCGTCTTAGCAGATTCAAAGTAATATTCGTCCGAACTGTCACTATCTAACATATCACCTCTAGATCGCTTAGCCATTGAACTTAGAATAAAATGCCATATGTATAAAAAGCCTACTGGTTCTTCTGGCAGTGACACGGAGAGACTGAATCGAAGAACTGAAATTCGATCTGACTCTCCAGTCATCTCACATCGTAAGTTTACATTATAGGGAAGATAAGACTTCATCGCTAATGACTCCTAATGTATTTGAATGAAAACGGGACTAGGTGTAGTAACCTATGCGTATCTTAGCCTTATCGAGCCTTGCAGATACGAACTAATTTGGACGGCTAAATGCCGACACGCGTGCGCCGCGGTAAAACGGCTTGGACGGTGATATGCCGACACTCGTCTCCAAAGGGTTAATCACGTAAATATTAAAGAAAAAATTGTAAATTTTCATTGAAAATGATCACCATTTTCAAATGATTAGGCCATTCAGCTATTGCAGCACGCAGGGTTTCCATGGGTATTGACGTCGTTGTGCGCACCAAAGATTGTTTCATACTCCCCGAATTTCCCTGAGAACTTCGACAGGCCATGTTCTTCAATTCTGACGACAAACTATAGTCCGATGAATTCGGATCTGGACTTCCAGGCGACCAATCTTCTGCGGCTATTAAACCAGGAATATTGCTATTGAATCCACTGCTGGGTGGTTTTTGCCTTATGGGTAGAGCAGAATCCTGCAGGAAGATCCAACGCTATCCTTTGAAGAAAATACTGTTCAACTGCTGTATCACGCCTTCTAAGACATCCTCATGGTAAACTTTTGCCCCCGTCGTAGCCTATTTTTCGCAGAAATGAAGTGATGTAACGCCTTTACAAGACACTCCCACCAAATTATTACGGAGGCTGGATGAACCCTTGAAACAACATTTTTTGCGGCTTTAGAAGTTTTATCAGAGATTTTGTCGATTTTCTTATTGAAAACTTCTTCAACAGTGAAAGTTTTCACATCTGTAAAAAAATATATTTTACCTCCGTTTACCGCGCGAGTCTGTCGAGTCTATAGGCAATTTTCTTCAAGTGCGTTCTCAAAACATGACCAGTTGAGCGACGGAAGGCGATTTGAAGATTATCGCTAATTAATCTTGACGTGGATCTAGTCGATAAATTAATTTCTTTGGACATGATTTTCTGCTTTATAAAAGAATTTCTGCGAATTCTTTCCCGAACGGCTGTTATGGCTGCCGTGACCACGTGAGAGCGATCACTTCTTTTTCTGTTTGTCACTTCACACGTTTGCTAAAAACGTTTGATGGTGCGGAAAACAAATATCCTCAAAATATTATGGTTTTTAGCAATTCGTACATCTCACTTGCAGTTTTACCACTGCAATCACTGCAATGCGATTTTCCTTAGCTGCCCACTTCATTCTTAACAAGCGAAATTTGCCACGGAACTGACTGTAATTTATGAATACTCAATGCATACGAAAAAAAGCAAAAACGACGGAACTTTTTTCGACGAATTTTTTCTTGCCGAATGCGATGTAAAATAGATCACAGAATTTATGGCAACAATATGTACGTATAAAGGGTTTTCCAATAACAGGTGTTACAGGGGAATAGATTGCGCTATCGAGAGATGATTAATGATTTTTTATGGCCGGAATTGGATGGTATTGATCTGGACAACGTTTATTTTCAACAAGACGGCGCTACGTGTCACAGAAGCAACGAAACCATTGATCTTTTACGGGAAAAGTTTGCGGAGCGTGTTATATCTCGAAGAGGTGATAACAATTGGCCATCCAGATCTTTTGATTTAACACCTTGTGACTTTTTTCTTTGGAGCCACGTAAAAGAGAAGGTGTACGCCAACAGCCCAGGGTCGATTCAAAATGGAATTTGTGAGGCTATCGAGGACACAGGGCAGCCACCTTGCAATTCGGTTATGGAAAATTTCATGAAAAGGAAGTTATCCTGTAAGCGTAATCGTGGTGGTTATTTGCCTGACGTTATTTTCCATTATTAACGGCATACCTTCCTCTTCATAATGAAATAAACATCCGATCATTTATATTACAAAATAGTATTTTTCTTTGAATATCAAAATAACACCTCTTACTAAAAACCCTTTATGTCACCAAGGATTAGTGATAAGTTTTGAATGTTTCCTTCTATTGCATTAAAAAACAAACTAAAAAAAAAAACGCTATTGTGGACCCACTTCAACCTCTCACTTTATTATAATAAAATAATTCAATGTGTTATAAAACTGCGAACTCAAAATTTGTATACAATATTTTATTAAAATATTTTTATTTTGGCGGCCTCGATATTCTAGCGTAAGTGCACTAGTCTGCCATCTCAGAGGTTGTGTGTTCGAATCTCAAGTAAAGCACGGCCCTCGCACCTTTGCAAATTTACCTACTTTGTAATAATTTTCCATTCCAAAAACATTTTCAAAACTCACTTCTCAAACCAAAATTTATCATTTCCATCCTCATTCCCGCACAATAGTCAGCGCAATATCTGCATTGTGGCTGGTAAAACAAACAAAATACAAAGAAAAGCACACAGTAACACATTGCATCAGTGGCGCCAACAAGAGGAAGCGGGTAATCGCGGTGATAGCGCAGACACACGAAATTAAGCGAAGTCCTCAAGCATCTGTGCGAACCTTCAGCTAGAAAAATTTCACACACCGCCACTCTCCAAGCAGTAAGAAGACGTTGTTCCCACAGGTGGGCTTTCCCACCATTTAGGACTGGTAGCGGCAGGCTAATCACCTACCTTGTCTGAAATTAAAAACATTTACGATTCCAACGCAAGACAAGTCTTGTCGAGGACCTATGCTCCCGAGAGGAGTGAACAAAGAAAAAAACAAATTTTTTATTAAAACATTTGAAATTTTCATGAAAATTTGTAGAATTTTTTTTGAACTTGCACGAAGTTTGAAACAGGAATTTTTATGTTTTTTTTAGGATTATATTTAGGATAGGCTTGTTCTTTAGACAGGGTTTGATTGAAAAGTAATGAGCCTTATTTCTTTGAAGCAGTTTTATCAAACCTTTTGGCTTATACAACTAATATTCTTCAAAATAGGACCCTTGAGCGTCAATACACCGCTGGTAGCGGTCCTTCCACTGCAGAAAACATTTTTTAAACTCATCCGCTGGAATCGCGTTCAATTAGCTGTAACAGTTTTTTGAATCGCCTCTATGGAGTCGAAACGCCGAAGAAAGCTGAAGGTCTTTTCAGGCGCGGGAACAAGCAGAAGTCCGGAGGGGACAGGTCTGAGCTGTAGGAAGGGTGGGGAAGCACCGGAACTCCCATCTTGGCCAATGCAGAGGTGCAGAGGAAGGCGGTGTGCGCCGGCGCATTGTCGTGATGAAGGGTCCACATCGCTGTTCGTCTTCGACGTCCTCCCGGCCTTCCTTGAACGACTTGTGCCACCGTTTTACCTGGGCACTGGACAGAGATTGGTCCCCGTAAGCCTCCTTTAGTAGCCCAATGGTTTCGGTACTCGTTTTGTTTAGCTTTACGCAAAATTTGATCGAGTAACGTTGCTCCAACGATCGCTGCATTTTCGCCACTGCAAAATCCTAACACACTTTTAAAACAGCTTTCACGCGCGGAGCGATGTTGACTGCACCGCTGTTGCCAGCGAACTAGGACCGGTTTCTAGTAGAAGGGGAAGGTCCAACGATCATTTTCCCCTACCAACCGATTTGGATGATCGCTTGACAGACGCTGCGCGCGGGAAGGTTCATTACTTTTCAATCAAACCCTGTATAAAAAAAACCAATTAGAGTGTAATAAGAAACAATTTAGTTGTTAAAGTTTGTCAATAAGTTTCACCAGTTAATTTTGAATGCATGCTTCAACGTGCGCACCAAGCTAAATAAACTGTTTTTTTCTTGTTGGTTAACGCTGAGCAATGGATAATTTGTTTTTGTATTTTTGCACTACTCCGAACTAACCAAACCCGCGCTTTACTGTGAATGGTTAATTTGGAGATGGCGACGTGCGCGTTAAGTGCCTGACCCTCATTCAATTTACATTTCGTGCTGCTTAATCTCTTTACCTCACCCACTCATTACTTTTTACCTCTTTCCTTTGCAACAGCTTGTAACGCTTGCATAATTAGAAACCTCTTGGCTGTCGTACACAATAAACGAATATTGCGTCCTTGTGCGTAATTATCCTGCAGGCATTCCGGCAAAAGTACAAAAAGGAGGGGAACAAAAACAACATGGATTAAACAACAAAAACAATACGTACAGAAACCTAAAGCGCGGTAAAGTATTTGTGTGTGAGTGTCGGTGTAAACTACGGCTACAACTGCCGTTTTGACGCTTTGCAACATTGAATGCCCGCCAAAAGTTTGCTTTGATGCTACTTAACATCTTCTACTTTTATGTCAGCCATACTATGATATTTTTCTACTTTTATCTATTTTTGCTTATTACTACTTTACACGCCTTTCGTAGAATTTTTCTGTATTTTTCGCTATGGCTTTGAGTTTTGCATTCATTTCACGCTTTCACTATTCCATTTCTCTAATGCCAGCCCTTTGTGCGGTTGCCGCTTTATGGCAGCGATAAATACCAGCGTGTGTGCGTGCGTCGCTAACGAAATCAGACTTCAAGGCTGGTTGGGCTGGTCAGCGAAGAGTTCTTTTGATGAGATCATATTTTGCAAGCAAATGTTACTATAAACAACAAAAACTACTTTGAAGGAGGCGAAGAGAAAAGCAATATTTAAGTAGTTGCCCTACACAACGTGGGTAATTTTCGCTGGTTCAACTATACTTGGCACATAATTAGATATACGAGTATACATACACATACTTGCACACATACAAGCATGCACACAAAGGCATGTGTGCGTAGATATCTATGAATTTGCTTTCATTCTTACACACCAATATTTTCATGCACTTACTTGGGAGCTTAGTTGGCAAAAATAATTCTCGCAATTAGTTGACTACTTCCTTTGGCTAAATATCGAAATGGTTCTGGAGAGTCGGAAAATGTATACCAGTGGTGTATACTATACATGAAAAAAAACCAGTTGTAATTATTGAATTACATATTTCATAAGTTTAATGATATGGAAGAATAAGGATGTTTAAAGGGAATTAGCTGATTTCTGCAGATACTCCAATAGTTAAATTTTCGACGAAATACAGGTTATTATCCTATACTCGGTTACTTCGTTGATAGGGCTGCTACCTTAATCCGTCTTTGATTAGAGATGGCAGCCGTACTCGCCAAGTCTCCGAAGGAGCTATTGATATTTTCCTCAGATAGCAGATGCCAGGGTGAAAATAGCAATGACGCGGCAAAGAACACAAAGCCGCGGGAGCCGACAGCTGAGCCGTCTGAGCTTTTCAAACATGGCGATGAGGAGCTGGTAAAGTGCATGCATCAGCTTCTATGCAAATAATGAATGGATGAAAGCATTCTTGCCGATTGGAATTTAAGTGTGCCCTGCCCAATCCATAAAAAGGGTGGTCCTCCAATCTGTGCCAATTACCGCGGGATTAGTCTTCTAAATATCACCTGTAAGGTTCTAGCGAGCATATTGTGTGAAAGGCTGAAGCTCACCGTCAACCAACTGATTGGACCTTATCAGTGTAACCTGACATCTTTAGATTGTTGAGATTATTGTTGCTGTAGCGCGAAGTATTACTGAATAACCTTCCACATCGGCATCTTGACGTTCTCAACAATTGCGTATTCATGAATCGACTGTTTGGCGTATTTTACTTGCAGACGTGGTCATGGCGAACATTTAAATGATGCAATTATTTACAAATAATTTCTAAGAGTCGTATTTTGAATAAAAATAGATTGAAAGATTCTGAATTTTTACATATTTTATTTTAAAACAACATCTAGGCGCGTCTTTTTGAAAAAAATTTTATTAGGACTTAATTATGAAATATTTAAAAAGCAAGTTTCTGAAATATTCTCTGGTCTATTAAACTTCTATTTGTACAAAATACCATTGAAAAGCCATGTAAACTTATGGATCGATTTATTCAAGCCGTGAGTTATTCTATGATATTTTATGAAAATATGGTCGTACCTCTTATAGGTCTGAGGGGATACTAATCAGAATGAGTAAAAGTAATACTTCACTGTAAAATAATGTAGTAAAATTGCAACATCAAAGACTTCGGAGACACATTCGACGGATAGCAAATTTGATGAAGTTTTTTGAATTTCTTCCAACCGATCGGAATGTGCGGTAAACTTAATATTCCATATCAATCTTACATACTCAATAGTATTATGTATTTCACTAGGCATGAAAAGATGCATTTCAGTGTGAGCGCAAAAGCATTTAACGAATATAAAGGGACAGGTGAGCACATTACCCCTCTGAAAGCTTCACAGATTTGTTTATGAATCTTAATAGTTTGTCGAGGAAGAGAGATTCACAACTGAACTATCAAAATCTAGCGGGGGCTAAGCAGTGGCAAAAAAATGCTCTGTTCCGTCCTAGTCCTCCAAATAAGGTGTAAGATTTCTATAATGCCCATGGTTATGGTTAGCGCTCGTGGCACAGTACTAATGTGTTAAAAACTTGATTGATCCGCAGGTATTAGCACCACCGCAAGGCTTTTATGAGATTTATTAATGAACACTTAATGGTCAATACAGTTCCCGCTTCATCTTCTTGGACATAGAGGGGGTGTTTGATAATGGCACTTTTAATAGCCACTTTTAATATAGTGCATCTCTACTAGTAGGCACGGTGTAGACCGAGTGCTAGTGAATTGGATTCGTTCGATGCTGGCCGAAATAATCGTCACGGTGCGAGCAGTGAAAGACCTGCTGGTGTCATCCGGGGTCAATAGAGGCTGCCCCCAACACGGTAGACTCTGGTGCATGGTGGTCGATTCTCTGCTCGCTACTTTAAACGATTCGGGAGTCTGCACAAAAGCATATGCGGACGATGTTGCCTGTTTGGTAACATGCCCTTCGCTTATGAGCAACTGTAGAAAAGTGCAGAAAACTCTGGATATAATTGACACTTGGCGCTGTACTAATGTGCTATCGGCAAACCCCACCAAAACGGGTATTGCCCTCTTTACCAGAAAGAGGAAGTTTGATGGACTCGTTCTACCTAAGCTAAAAGAAGTCACAATCCATCTATCCAAAGAAATCCAATACCTTCGTGTAATTCTCGATAGTAAACTCCTTTGGAAGTCACACGTTGAAACAAAGATATCCAAAGCACTGACAGCCATCTGGCAGTGCAAGGGTGTCTTTGGGAAAACGTGGGGTCTTTCTCCTAGCAAGATCCTATTGATCTACATGGCTATGATAAGACCTTTTATCACCTATACATCAGAGTCTGAATAGACTCTCTCTCGTGCGAGTTAGGAGGACATTGTCGAGACTATAAGCTATAAGATATAGTGTGGTTTTTCCAGAGACTCAATTGTGGTCAAACTCTAAAAATGAGTCAGGCAAATACTTTTTTCGCAGTTTTACATTTCGCTCCAGGACTGAGCACGGTTCCGGCTCTGGGGTCTACGTGGAATCCAGCGGGACAAATCTGCACTTTGCTTTTGGAGTGCATGCATCTGTGTTTCAAAAGGAGGTGTATGCTGTTCAAGAAGCGATGAAATTTGTTGTGGAAAAGAGATGAAGATGCAGATCTATATGTGTCTGCAACGACAGCCAAGCTGCACTCAAGGCCTTAGACAGCCCCCCCAACCATATCAGCGATAGTCGAGTCTTTTAAATCCAGGCTGAACTATATCGGTAGACATAATATCCTGATGCTCATATGGGTCAATAGACATGTCTGTATCGTGGGTAACGAGACCTCTGTCTCCTTAGCTACGAAGGGCATTGAGTCAACGAAGCAAACGGATTACTCTAACCCACAAGTGAGCTTGGCAGGCTAAGAGAGGCTGCAGATTCACAAAACTGACCTGTCACTAAGCAGAATGGACTGTAGGTAGCTGGGTGGCACTTTCTATGGGAAAATCACATGGAAAGGGTGAGCATCTCACACAGTGTACTCTGCCCATCTTGTGAAGAGGAGGATGAGACGGCGGACCACTTTCTGTGCGCCTGCCCGGCTTTCGTTCGAATCAGGCTTGAGGTCTTTGGCACTGATGTATTAAGATGCCACCACCTTGGCTCCTTGGTACCACAAGTTCTATTCAGATTTCTTCGAAGATGGGGTAGATTTAAAGAAAATTTAAAGGGAATCCGAGTGGAGTACAATTGACTTAATTGTGTCTGGGTGCTGTACTTTCCAGTCTGCCCCGGCAAAAAAAAGAGTATTTAGACGCGGGTACTTCGTGAAATATTAGGTAGAGATGAAATGCTTTGACTTAAAATATGACGCATGAGAGCATTTCTTAATATTTAATTCAAGTAGAATCCTTTCACATTTACGTTTACTTAGTATCTGGCACACAACATAGAGCCAAGTTTATTTTCTACTTCTCCTTCTCAATGAAATTTCTCCCAGTTTATCCTTTCCTTGTGGGAAACATAGACAAAAAGTTGTTAAAAATATAAAGAGTGAAAAAATAGTTAGCCACTTGAGCAATTTAGTTACATTTCAGGGGATTTCCTTCTCCTTAAGTACTTACCAAAGAAAACCACATAGTGGAACAACAACTACAATAAAAAAATTCTCAAGTGTTTTAATTAAAGTTTATTATCAGCTTTTTCCACTTTCTGCTGTCGACATCAGTTTGCCGTGGACGGGCGAGTGAAGTTTTTGAAATATTTACAAGAAAAGACAAGCAGCCTGTGCAAAATCGTGTGTAGTTGTAGTAGTGTGTAAGTATGAGGAATAACAAATAGAATGAGTGATTTGCTGTAAATGTGTAATGTAGAAAGTCTGTTCGGTAGAAATAAATTTTTTGTGTGGAAACTCTTTTGTTTGAAGTTTGTAAATTTTCAAGAGTTTTCATTAGTTTAATGTTCGCTATTATTGGTTGAAAATATTTATGTGTATTAAAAAAAATGTTGTTAGTTTGTGTAAATCTGTTAATAAAGAAAAGAACAAGTGAAAAGGTGTCTACGTTCGATAGAACCGAATTTTTTATACCATAATTTGTGAACGTAAAAAAGTCATCCTCCATCTTTTACACTACATTGACTAGAGTGTTTTCAATGCTGCCTAAGACAGCGGCATAGTATACCGGGCACACTTGGACCGAAAGTAGAGATTTATTGTGACGTCACCGGTTGGTCTGGCGTAGCTCTAGCGCTCTAGTTAGGTTGATCTGATTGATGGTAGGACTTTGTACCTTATAAAGTGACTTATGATTAACCATTTTACGTAGTCCGTGCTACCATTAGCTTTCGAGAGCAAGCCAACTAGTCTCTATGACCTAAACCTCAAATGGTTTTTAGCGAGATATCATTTAAGTTGTATTTCCACGCGGAAATATAGCTGTCACTCGGGTAGTGTTGGACTGATCTTACGTCATTCAAGTTTAAAGAGTGTTTTAGATCTCCTTGGGAATATTACCAGAATAAAGGCAGTAACTTTTATATTACCCGCTGAGTTCACTTAGAAATGTGAAACTCTTTCAGCCAGATATATAATTTAGCCTAATAAAGCTTTATCAATGGTTGTGGAAGGGCTCAGCGTCCCTTTCTTTTTCGGCAAGGTTATCTGCTACTTGGGGCAATGATCTATTCACGTTGGCCACAATTAAATGTGTTAAATGTAGTCTGCTACCAGCTTCTGGAAAACTCCATGAGGTTTCAAAGCCTAGACTGCCTGTGGTCTGAGCTTATGAAGATGGAGATGTTGTTATTGTTATAATAGTATTTGTCGTTAAGTTTAATGAAGATGGATTTGTTGTTATTGTTGTAATAGCATACATATTTCCTATATACCTTTGGTGAATGCTTCTAGAGGGATAGTCCTTAGACGGGTATAAGTCCGTGCCTTCCCGCAAGCGCAGAACCGCCTAACGTGGGCACGTAGATGAGTTTGTCAGCGAACCTACTATATTGTATACCTCTTAGCAGCTAAATATTTTAACCAGTTTTGACCATTTTCCTTTTCGGTTTTTAATGCAATTCTTTTTTAATAGTTCATTGTCCAACATAAGCCATATAAATGGAATTTTTGATTTTTATACAAAATTAGAAAAATTCCGCAAACTTTTCATCCTAATTCCAGAATTACAAAGTTCCGAATTTTTAATTAAATTTTCCAGAAAAGTTTTGGGTGCACAATTCTGTATATTCTTAAGTTTTAGTATAATAAAGCGCAAATTTTAAGTTAGAAATCCCTTTTGATTTTTTTTTATCTGACGGTGCTGCGCACTTCTTCATAACAAAACACAACAAAGCGTGCTTTCGTAAGATAGTAGAGAGACTCAAAACTTTCAATGGTTTTTCATAATTTGTTTACTGGAAATTTGAATTTTAAAAATGAATTATTAATAATTGATTCCCCATAAAAAAGTGCATGTAGCGTAGTACACTTAACAGAAGTGAAACTTTCAAGGGAGACAAAGAAAGAGGGAGAGACCCGAGGGAGAATGAGAGAGAGAGGGAGTAAGAATATATATCTTAATAAATTCACAACTTTTGCAGAGAATATAAATAGACAAAATTTACAAAAACGGGGAAGGGTCGACTGGTGTAAGTAAACGCCGGACACAAACCGTGGCAACAACGCGCACCACTCCGAGCGTTTATCACCCGCACAAGCGCAGCGATTCCAGGACCGCAGCAACGGCACAAATTACCGCAAGGCAATACCATTAAATCCGTCGCCGGAATAGATAGCACTTTACAGTACGCACAAGCACTAGCCAAGAAACGGAAATAAGCGCCAGAAAGTAGGCACAAAAAAACGCCAAAAAAAATGTTACCAAAAATGCCCCAAGCAGTAGGCACTAAGAAAATATAACGCCAAAAAGTATGCACCAAAAATATATTTCCTTCAAGTTTGTACCAACAAACAAGTGCCAAAAAGTAGGTAGTCTTATTTCTCACTAGAAATTAGCAACCTCAAAGAACTCAGGAAAAATAGCCGAAAGTGTATCTAAGATATATATAAGGTATAGCTCTCTCTTTCTCCTTTACCTCTATGTTATATCTTTCTTCTCTTTCGCAGAACGAAAATGCCCAAAACGTTGCATGACCTTGAAATTTTACTCCCCATTCTCGCTCGTCCATCGACGTCTAAGAAGTTTCACTTCCAATATTCGTGCTTTCGATACTTGGAGAAAATGCGCAAAAAAATAAGAGAAGTCATTGGAAATTTTGGAATATTTTAAGCATTTACTCTAATACTATAATTTAATTATATATTTTAATAAACACTGAAAGTTGTGAAATTTCGCATGAGCTTCAAATAATGTTTGAAAGTTTTGCATTAAGTTTGAAATACGAATTTTTGTGGTTTTTGTTACAGAATGAAACGCATTTTGCCAAAAAAAAAAACACTAAAATTTATTTAAAAAAAAAAAACAAAGAAAATAGAGTTAAAACTTATAAATGCGTAGTGACCTTATCATTATGCCACTCGCTGCATATAAAATATTCACTCTAATACCCACAAATATTATTTGAGAATAAACTTTTCCTTTCCTACTTATTTTGTAGATTTGAATATAGGCGCCAAATAAATTATCATAAAGAATTTTTGGTGATAAGCACAGCTATCACACTCGAACCTCACTGCATAGGAGAGCGACTTACCAGAAGTAATTTCCATACGTTAAGGCGCCAAAGCTGCGGATATCCGCTTACCCATTTTGGCGCCCTGTTGCCGAAGAGTAAACCGTAATGGGATTAGCACGCACAATATGCACACAAGGTCATCTGGTAATGCTTCCATTCGATGATAATTTATGCCAAGAACAAATTGTTAATGGGAATTTCTTCGTAAAGTGCAAAAATTACTGCTGCTTTATTCATGTTTTTGAAGCCACAAAAATCGGTTGTAATGCGCCCACATGCACGCAAAACCAAATCAAATAAATAATTTAATTCGTTTGGTGAAGATATTGTGCTGCGTAAGTGCTGCATCAATATTAAAGTGCATCGCAGATGCCTGATGATGAGAAACGGGTAAACAGAGAGACGGAGAGTGGGTAGAGGGGCGATAGGGAGGGTGAGTGCGTAGGGAGGGGAAAGTACTGATGTCAACCAGACAAGTCAGCGTGTTGCATTGCCAAAGTAATGCAATAATGTTGGCTCCAGACGAATATTTGCGCTCCCACACATACATACATACGTTCATACGTACACATAATTATTTACATACATTCCTGTTTGAAAGCTTACACACTTAGTTGCCGCCCACTCTCTCGCTCTCTCTGGCACGCATATTAGCGTTTGACTTCAACAGCGCCTTGGCGACACACTTACGAGCCAACAGCTAAGTGTTTTGATAGCGTGCGCTCAAGTATTTGTGATGCGGAAAGCCGCGTAATGCAGCGCCAGCAAAACATTAAATAAACTGATGTGAGTGCGTACATATCTACACCTGTGTTTACAATAATAGCAGCACGACTTTTTGCAAAGTTTCGACTATTTATTTGTTTTTATTTTTTTATAAAAATGCGCTATATTTTGCAAAATTTGTAGTACGTTTTTATTTGTATTTTTTTTTTTTTTAACCTTTAACTTGCAACGTGGTAGTAAATTTTACACTCTCTTTTTTTTTGCTCTCTTAACTGCTCTCTATTTCAATTTTATAACCTCATATTCCCAGTACCCTCATAGTTTAGCACGCTTTTATTATCAGTGTTATCTCGCTTGTCGGAAGGAAGAGTAACGCGGAGAAATTAGACCGTCGGTGTAAAATTTACCACACGTTGTCGTAAGTGTAATATTTGCATGGACAATTTTTTACTACCACATCTTAGTTAACGTAAGTATATTAATTCATAGAAAAAAAAAATTACTACACCTCTACGTTAGCGTTATATTTTAATTAAAAAAATGTTTACCACTAGTCTTTTTATAAATTAGCTGTTCACATATTAGTACTTTCTTAGATACACTTCCAATTATATGTAATTAATGACAAGTTAAAAAAATATGACCACAGAAGATATTACCAGAGTACTAATGGAAGATGATGAGGTTTACGATGACGAAATTTATGATGATGAAAGCGAATTTGATGACGAGGTCGTCGATACAAATTTTTGCCCTGAAATATACAGTGATGGTGACTCAAACTCAGAAACGGATAACGATGAAGAAACGGGATTATCTTTTACAGAAGAAGTCGACAATTTGGGATCTGAACGTGCCTTTTACGGAATAAATCGTTTTAAATGGTCGGCACAAGAACCCCAGCGTTTTAGTATTACTCCCTTGCATAATATCATAAGATTACCAACTTCAGTGGGTGCTTCACATAGCCAAGATGAGCCCGAAAATGTTTTCCAATATTGGTCTCGGATTTTTGATGAAGATATCGAGAACATAATCATTGAACACACCTTACCTTTCAAATTCCGAAAAAAAACTTGCCGTGCCTACTCAATCGGTATTAAGATTATGCAATTCTATAGAAGGAAGTAACAGAAATATAACTGCAGACAATTGGTTCTCATCAATTCAATTAGTAAACATATTAAAACAACGAAAATTAACTTATTTGGGTACTCTAAGAAAAAATAAAAAAGAAATTCCTGCAGAATTTTTACCAAACAAAAGTAGACCAGTCGAAAGTTCTATGTATGGGTTTACAAAAGATATTACACTTTTATCTTATGTTCCAAGAAAAAATCGTTCAGTGGTTTTAGTTTCTTCGATGCATCATCACAAAGCAATTGATCCAATAACAAATAAGCCAGAAATGATTGCCGTCGTACACGACGTTGGCCTTTAGCCGTATTTTACAGGCTGGTAGATATAAGTGCAGTTAATGCATATATTTTGAATCAATCTTCTCGTAATTTCCGTGAATTTTCTAGAGACAATTTTTTAAAAGATCTTGCTAGAAACTTGATTGTTCCACATTTAAAAAGACGAAAACACAACAAAAGTATAACTCGCTCTTTACGGGATATTATTCATACGATATTGGGTTCTGATTCTCTTCCAGAGCCTGTAATTACATTAAAGGAAAAACCTAAGTCGAGCAAACTATGTTACATTTGTTCTAATAAATTAAAAAGAAAAATAACACACACGTGCCTAGAATGTAAAAAACCAATGTGCATGGGTTGTAGCAAACGCTTGTGTATTAACTGTACCAATACTGAATATGACGAGTGACATACAAATTTAACCAATATAGTCATAGTTATTTTTTTTAAGTATTGAAGACTCGAAGCGTGTATTATTTTATAAAAATGTTTATGTATTGGGCTGTGAAAAAATGCCATTTAATTTATCCTTACGTTTTTTTGTACTTTTTTATAAACTTTATAAGAGTGCCTCTATATTTTCGTTGTATAAAAAAGGCTGTTGAAATCAAATAAATATTTTTTACTGAACAACAAAAACTTTTGTATTTTTCTTTTAAATTACAGTAGCTGAAATTAATTTAGATCGGCCCATATAATTGTTAAGCGATTTTAATATATTATAAAAATTTATATTTTATTAAAATTAATAAAATGGTGTAAAATTTACTACCACCTCTACATATACGTTGAAAAATTTCACCTCATCAGTTCATGGTTAAATGCGAACCATTTAGCAAAGCTTTGACTATTTATTTATTTTGATTTTTTTATAAAATTGCGCAACATTTTGCGAAAGTTTGGTTTTTTTTTTTTCAATTAAAACAAAAGCGCGATATTTTGCAAAATTTTGACTATTGACTTGTTTTTATTTTTTTATAAGAATGCGCTATATTTTGCAAAATTTTGACTATTTATTTACTTTTAAAAATTTTTTTTTTGCTAAAGGTTTTGCTAAAGGTTTGACTGTTTATTAATTTAAATTTTTGCTTTTTTCTAGTTTTTATAAAATTGCGCAATATTTTGCTTAAGTTTTCACAATATTTATTTTTATTTTGTTGTCAAAACGCGTGGCAGTGTGCTAAGTATTTTGTTTATTGACTATTTATTTTTTTTGTTCTTCGTTTTTGTTTTTTATAAAATTGCACGACAGTTTCCAAAGTTTTGACTAATTTTCATTAATTGTTTTATACATATTTTTAATCTATTTTTTAAATAAAAGTTGATATTTTGAAAAGATTGCCTATTCATTTTTTCTATTCTTTTATAAAAACGCATGACATTTTGCAATGTTTTGACTATTTAGTTGTTTTTATTTTTTTCTTTTTTCAATATATTTTTATCTATTTTTTAATAAAAATATGATTTATGCAATAAAATACGAGGAAACGTATAACTTAAGTACTCAATCTTTGGGCATAATTAAAAAACAAAAACAAATTCTCATCAACATTTCAAAATTTTTAATTAAAATTGTTAGAAAAATTTTAAATATGTTGGTTTTAAGCCCATTTATTTGTTTTTTGCAAGTTTAGTAACTCAAGATTTAACTTAATTCGTGTAATGTTTTTTTCTGCCGGTCTTGTGCATATGTCCCATATCAAAATATGTGAAGTTTTCGAAAGAACAAGCAAAAACAAAATATATTAAAAATCAACGACAATTTCGACCTGCTTCATACTTGCACATTATTATACTAAAATTCAGTGGCATACCAAATTGCATACCGAAAATTTTTATAAAAATTTTGCTTAAAGATTTAGAAATTTTACTGAAAGTTTATTGAATTTTTTTGAATTCTGCACAAACTCGAAGCTTTGAGTTATATGGTTTTTGTTGTAACGTGAATTATGTTTTTATAAGAAATTTAACTAATTACATTAAACGCAAATAGGTAATGAAATAGATAATGAAATAAATAAAACACGTCACGCTGCTATTATTGTCAACACAACTGTGCATGCAAATTACTTATACGCACTGTTGCACTTTATCGCATACTTCTGTATATGCATATTTATGTACTTATATATATACGCTGACGCTGGTGTTGCTATGCTGGCATGCCAGCAGTTATTTATGTATGCATGAGTTGTCGGTTGAGCTTTGCCATAAGCAGACAATTGGCGGTTGACGACACTGCTTGGTGACATTCTGCATTAGTTTTGTATATTTTTTTAACCGACATTCATATGAAGAATGGATTTTATCAGAGAAACTCAACCAACTCACTAACGCCTTTTATATTAAGTCGCGAAGTATGATTGAAAGGTGTGACACCTGGTGTTTCCGATGAAGTTAAATATCTGGGAGTAATCTTGGATAAGAAGCTGATTTGGGAGACACACGGTTCACTGAAGGTGAATCGCGCATTGAGGGTTTTTCAGCAAAGCCCCAGAGCCTATGGTAAAACCTATGGTCTGAAACCTTCTGTGGTCCTACGGATATACACAGCACTTATCAGACCAATCATCACTTACGCCTCTGTGGTCTGGTGGCGATGGAGCATGGTTAGGTCCACACTCCGGGAACTATACACGCTGCAAAGAAGTGTATGTTTATGCATCACGAGTGCCATGAGTCAACCTCTGGTGATGCCCTAAATGCTATGCTCCCCCTGGATCTTAAGATACAACAGGAAGCAATAAAATCAATGTGTAGACTCCATAAATATGGCTTCTGGCACGAAGACGGCACTTCGGGACACAGAGAAATCTTTAAGTTGCTGTCGGACCAGTATCCACTGTTTTTGGCACCTAAAGATGACCTGATACCCACAGTTTCATTTGGAAGGAAATTTGATGTTAGATTTCCATTGCGTGAACAATGGAGCAATCCAGAATGCATGTAGGGAGGTTTAAAGGATATTTTCTTTACCGATGGGTCCAAGAATGAAATAGGGTCTGGAGCCGGATGGTACTTAAACGATAGTAATAAGTATCACTATGCTATGGGGGGAATGGCAACTGTTTTCCAAACAGAAGTTTTTGCCGTTTTGCTGTTTTCCAAACAGAAGTAGCCGAATGGATAATCGAGAGGAGATGAAGCGGGAAACAGATTGGAGTTTTCAGTGACAGTCAGACTGCATTGAAGGCCCTGGAGAACGCGAAGCAAACCTCAAAGATTGTTCAAGAATGTAAGAAGAAGCTCAATTCTGTCGCAAGGCAAAACAGGCTTGTACTTATATGGGTTCCAGAACACTCCGGTGTTCAAGGAAACGAAACTGCCGATGAATTGGCCAATCGTGGATCAGCGGTGCCTTCACAGGGGCCAGAGCCAATAATCGGAATCAGTTCCGCAGGAATCTTGAATTGGATCAGCGATTATGTATGAAATTTACATAAAGAGCGATGGTCCGGTCTAGAACACCGCAGAACTGCAAAGTGTTTTGTGACAAGCCGAACAGAAAACTGTCGAAGTTTCTACTAAACCTTGCAAGGAAAGATGTTCGGTTGATGGTCGGTATCATTACAGGACACAACCCATGGGGTCAGCATATGACCACCATTAGAATCGTCAAATAGTTATAGTCTGTCGAGTTGGATTTTTGAATTGCAATTTACGGCATTTTAAAAAAAGTATGCGTTTTACATCATAAATGTCTGTATATAAAATTTGTTAAGAAAAATATCAAAAATCCGTCTCGACAGGCTATACAGAAAACAGTTTCGAATATTTCAAAAAAACCGCATCAAAAAATATTGAAAACTATACCTAATCATGCAGACGTGCCGGAAAAAGTGGTTTCGAGAAAAACGAGTTTAAATTTTCAAGTGCTTCTAACGAAGTACAGCTAGCTGGGCGCATCAAACTTTTGTTGGGCAGTTACATTTTCTACCATAACTTTGTATCTATGGGGAATTTTTACAATCGATTTCCACAGAAATATACCCGAACTATAAAGAATAATAATCTGTAAAAAAATAGATTTTTTGAAAATTCTGGGCGTATGCAACCCCTTAAAACAAATTCTTACATGCGAGAACAAAAGAGAGTTTTATCAAAATTCGGAAGAAATTCTCGAATGGAAAAGGAATCTTGATGACATGACAAAATCTAAGTCGAGTAGTGTGTGGATACTATTTAACTCAGCAAGAGCAGCTGTAATAGGGGCAAGATAATAGTAGTTTGAGTAAAGTTTTGTGAGGATCATGGAAGCCAATCTCTGCAGGAACATCGGCGGAATCAACAGAACCACAAATAACATAAAAAACAAACATCAAGGAACTGAAAGCAACGTTCATTAGCAAGATACTCCAGATTTTGTAGCATGCACGGAGCACTGTAGGTTGGTAGTGGATCAGAGAAATTAAGAAAATGCAGAGCGAATCGAATAAAATTCTGTTGTACCCTTTCAATTCAATTTGAATGAGAGGCATAAATTGGATTCCAAACCAAAAATCCATATTCAAGCTGCAGACAAGCTAGACAACTATTTAAATTAATTTTTTCTACATAGTATAGGTATCTTTGAAGTTCCTCGAATGGACCCTTAGAAATGCTAAATGAGCATAAGCGTTCTGCAATGTCTTACTAATGTGATTTACGAATGTAAGCCCATAGTCGAGAGTCAAACAGAATAATATTTCATAAAGTAAAGGGTGGTTAAGTTTCAAGGGCCGGTATTGATTTTGAATAAAATACATTTTTTTAAAGAAATTATCGTAATTTCTCTTTATTATGATAAAATTGGTATGGCTCAATTACGTATAGAACAAAATATCGGGAAAATGGCCATCGCGGCCTCGGCGGCACACCTCCATCCGATGGTCCAAATTTTCGATGACAATTTTTCTGATTGTACGCCCATTTGGTGCGCGATATACATTTTGATTTGAACGCCCGTTTTCATAATAAACCTGAATAACTTTAACGAGTTGCTTGATTGTGTATTTTTGCATGGTTCAAATTGAGTTGGTTTGAAATTTAAAAATGTCAAATGAAATGTAGAAAAAAGAATTGACGTTTAGGTGTGATTTACATTCAATAATGGCCCTTGAAATTTAACCACCCTTAATAAGAGGGAGGAATAATATTCAGAGTTTTTGCAAAGGTGAAATGAAAACAACGTGAAAGCTTATTTTTGGCAGTGCAAGCGACACTCTTGCTGCACTAAAGAAGCATCCGTTTAGCAATTAACCTTACTAATAAGTTTTAGCCCATCAACATAGAGTAAAAACTTACAGTGGCTAAGGCAGACCCTAATGTCTTTAATAAAAAGGGGGAAAAAATTGGCCCAAGTATACTTCTCTATGGGATTTCCGAGCAGGCTACAAAATTGTAAGATTTAGTGTTTTAAATTTCTGCAAACCATTTTCTTTTGGATAGTTAAAAGCTCAACAATTACATGAAGTGCCCGAAACAGTGTCAAAAGCTTTTTCAACGTATGTAGTGTTGACTTGACAATTACGGTGGTCAAGAATTTTCAAAAATCGATTTTATTTTTAATATTTCAAAAGTATACGCTTTTGAGAATATACTGTAAAATTTTTGAAAGGAAATTCCCAGTACTTTCGATTCCACGGCCATTTTAGCAGGTAGAGTCAGATTCGTCACGCGGCGGCATCAATGGACGCATTATCCACTCTCAAAACTTTAAACTCAATTATTTCAAAACTACTTTTTTCGTCCTGGTGTTGTCAAAAAAAAAAAACAAAAAAAAGCTATTCCACCGAATCGTCTGAAATTTTAGTATTTCGTTCAGAACATCCACGGCTATCGCCCGTATTAGAATCATATTATTATTTCAATTATTTCGTATTTTTTTGATTAAAAAACTGAAAAAATCCCGAGCTTTTAGAGTGTCAAATTCAAAACCGCGCCATTTTGTCAATTTTTTTTTTTATTCTGGTACGGGCATAGCTACAGTCATACTCAATAATAATTTTTTTGGTTTTTGTGTTTCAGATAAATAGGAGAGCCAAAATGGACAACACCGTCCAGGTGTAATTTTTCGGTAGGGTCAGCTTCAGCGCCATTTTTAAAATTATTAAAATTAAAAAAACTGTAACTTCTTTTACATACAAAAATTAAAAAAAAAGTTTTTGGTTTAGTTAAGTTAAGTTTAGGGAATTTTCAAAATTTTTTTTTTACAATAAAAAAAAACCAAAAACGATATTTAAATTTTTTAGGCTTTTTATGTAACTTCTTTTGCATACAAAAATTTAAAAAAAGTTTAAATATCGTTTTTCATGTTTTTTATTCTAAAAAAAGTTCCTGAAAACACCCGAAATTTTCGAGCTCTAGACTACCGTATTGTGACACAGTATTGTGAAAATACCAAGGGATTGGTAACAGGATTGGCTAACAGTTAAAACTATGCTGACGTGTGTCTATATATTATATATTTGATAGTAAGTAGGAATTTATTCTTTACTAATTTTCGAAGAGTTTATATAATAAAGGGTGGTTAAGTTTCTAGGTCCGGTGTTGAATTGAATAAAATACAAATTCTTAAGGAAATTATTATCATCTCTCTTTATTATGATAATATTGGTATAGCTGAATTACATATGGAACAAAATATCGGCCAAATGGCCGCCGCGGCCTCGGCGGCACACTTTCAAAGACCACCAAATGCAAATAGTTCCTTATCTATTACTTTCTGGAACATTGAATTGCTAAAGATTTTTCGTTAGCAAACTTTGTCATGTGGTTATAAATTTGTTCAATAGTTTTGAAATAAATAAATACAACAAAAAATTTTCTTTACCTCTTTGCTTTGGCCTCTATTGAATTGAATAAACTTCGGAATTTAAAGCTTTCTAGTGAAATCTCGTAGAGATTTTTAAGCTCGAAAAATATCAAAAGTTTAGTGTGTAGTAGACAAAAACCATACCCATTTGCCTCAAAAGAATTAAAGAAGCAAAATTAACTAAGGATTAACAACTAAAATTAAGAATAAAAAGGCTCGAGATCCATTTTGGAGCTGTGGCTGCCATGAAATTTTGAGTCACACAGATATGTACGTATATATTAAATAAAATTGCATTTGTTTGTATACTCACATCTGCACTTTCTGGTATACGCACATATTTAGCAGTGCATTTCTGTGGTTTTGTGCATTTAAATTTCGTAACCATACCGCGCGCGGGGAAGCTATAATCCTTATTAACACCAACCAAAGATTGGCGGTGAGTCAACTCTGCGGCAAGCCGCTGTTGCTAAGCAAGATTTTACTTGCGGTGGTCGAAACTGTTCAACATCGTTCAAGCATCGTTCGGTTGGTGAAACTGACCATCATATTTTCTGGTTGATCATTTATGCCGAATTTGAATGGTGTGCTTCATTTATTTCAGAGGTTCATATATTAGATATACATATATGATTTTTTTTTCTGTTTTGAAAATTGCCATTAAATGGAAGGGTGGTGTGGTTATTGGCGAATTTCATCCATTTTCACTACCAATTCCACTACCTTGGAAAAAAGAGTAATTCGTGTACTGAGTTCTATTCAAATGATTTATTTTTGTTCGAGCTATTGTACCGACGAACGGACAGGTATGGCTAAATCGACTCCTCTCATCATTCGGAACACTTTTTTATACCTATGCCCATATCTGAAACGATTACACAGGCCGACAAAATTTAACCAACATTCAGAACCAGAAACCAGACTATATATTTCCGAAGGTTTATGATGCGTTGAATCCAAATCTGGCTTCAGAATTGCTCTATCAGCTCTGGTTTTCAGGTGTAGGAAAATTTAGAAACATGAAAATTTCAAAATGCGATATCTCAGCGAAAAAATGATATTTGAGCAAACTCAACGCGATTTGAAAAACGAAGGCTTGTATTTAAAGATGCCATCCTTTAATTTTGGTGAAAGAAAACATCTGCAAGGCTACATAACCTCAAATATGGGCAAAAACGGTGATTTTTGCACTTTTAGGTTAGGATATCTCGAAAACCAGAGCTGATAGAGCAATTCTGAGGCCAGATTTGGATTCGGCGCATCATAAACCTTCGGAAATATATAGTCTGGTTTCTGGGTCTGAGATGCTGTCGGCCTGTGTTACTTTATGCTCTTGCTAACAGCCGTTATGTGAACGCAATCATATACACTTTTGCAGTTGTGCGTGCATATGAATATATATTTAATATATGAATTTCAAGCTGTTTTGATACCAATGTGCTAATATTATATTTTGTAAACAAAAAATAAATCTGTATTATATATTTCTGATACAGATCAATGATGTCTAAATTAAATTAACATACATTTTTGTTCAAAGTAAATAAAACAGGTGGCAACTCTATTCAAGAACGTTATTGAATTTCGATGAATATTCATTTTGCAGCCTTCTTGAGCTTTAATTTTTATTTTTTATTCTTTATTTAATATTTATATTTCAGAAAAGTGGCAACCCTGTTCATAGACATGCTTGATTATAGCTTCCCCAAACTGTTTTAATAAATTTAAATTACCTTATTTGCAATAAAAATTAATTCTATATTTCTTTTTAGAGGTAATTCATTGCAAAATTAATTATAGGTTTGAGCTTTCTGAATCGCCTATCGCTTGACGCCAATATTGTTTTACTGTATTCCAGAGAATACCCTAAGGCGTGACCTCAAGTATTTTTCTCCCAAACCCCCCATAGGCAACTAAAATCAACATAAAAACAAATATGAACCTTTCACAAAACCTCTGCCAGCCCGATATCACTTGCAAATTGTTTTGTGTGCCATATCCCCAAAACGCAGGGTCAGCTTCTACTTCTACATAATCCTCCGCATACAATGGATAAGAGTGCTGGTTTGGTTATTTATTGGATTTTTGATAAAATATGTATGTATATAGATAGTGGTGGAGTACATAGTTCATAGTTATATTTTTATGATTACTAGAGCAAAAAATTTAAAAAATTGCTAGTTTTTACGCGCCTTTCACTGCAATTCTTCACAACTGCCACATACAGTGGTTTCGGGGTTAGTATAGTCCACAGTAGCATTTTTGCCATAGGGCTTCTCAGCATTCACTTCTAGAACATATCTGCCTCTTAACTTATGGGGCACAGCATACCCCATTGGATATTCACTGCCAACACATTTGCCCTCCTGCAAACTATTCAAAGAGTTGCAGCGCTTTGCCAGAAAATCATCTACATTATTTGGGTAAACCGACTCAACCCAATATTGCCAAACGATTTCATGTGAGCACGCGGGACTATTGCAAGCGTCTTGTACTGGGAATTTACCACCTACATAGAAATCAACATGACCAAATGCTTGGGGTTGCCCACTTACACCAGGATCCGTGTGAATGATATCAACAAAGTCAGCATCGCTGGAAGATATGACTGTGAGTTCTTCGCCCTCATTGAAACAGGGAAAAGCTGGTTCAAGGCCAGTTACGTAGGGCAATGCTTTCTTAGTCAAATTGCGGTAATAACGAGCAGCCGAACCCACTATTTGTGCACCCAGGCTGTGACCAATTATATGTAGTTTTCCAATATCTATAATGGACTCCAAACGATGTATGCCTACGGCAAGATATTTGCCTATTTTGTCGGTATTCTCTGATGACCAGCTATAGAGTGTGTTTATGTAGTTACCTACATCTAGCGCCTGAAAAGAACTTAAATAATTAGAAACCCTTGAAGACAATCAGAGTAATATTTGAAAGTAATAAATTTTTAATACCAGATAATTAGTATCACCGCGACAATTATATGCCTGGGCAAACGCGTCATGTCGCTCATTATTCACAGTCGTAGTCCAGCCGGTCGCAAATATAACCGTATTCTTGTCAGGGTCAAAATCTTCATCCTCTCCCAAGCCAGATGGATCTCCGACTGGATATTCTCGTTTATCGCAGGGTGTGCGAAATTGAAATTTTATATCTCCGAGAGACGGATCATATTGATCAGGAGTTTTATCCTTGCCCTTGGCAATAACCGTCGAACCTTGTAATTTCAAGCTAACAAATTTAGTTGAGAAATCTTATTTTAATGCTCGTCGAGTGAACGGACACTTACAAAGGGCATTTGCAACGCTATAAAAAATTTCAGCAGGCAGTCCTTCAACTATATTTTTAATGGTCTTGAAAACGTAGTCTGGTCGCAAAGCTCCAGGTGCACTTTCAATTATACCTTCGCTAATTTGTTCCAATGAATAAAGTATATCCTGTGCTGTGAATTCCAAGGCAATGTTGGTGTGTAGTATTGAGAAAAGCGAAATTAGGAGAAATAACTTCATTGTGCTGGGTGTCTCCAATAAATCCAAGTTGCGCTATGCAAGCAGTTCACGACAGGTGTGTGTTCGTCAGCGAGTGCTTGCTACCAATTTATATTTATTTTGCGCAAAGCGGCGGCGTTTTTTATTGCTTTTCATTAAATAGTAGGCTGCTTATCTTAATTGGGTAATAAAAATAAAACCCTCTTAATAGAAAGAATAGCCAATTTCCCCGGAACAAAACAATTTTTCAATTACTATTTTCGCCTATTAATTTTAGGGGAATTCCAAGTTTTCTCTTTCGAACTTCAAGTTTTTCACTTAAAAGTCGGCTCCCGCTGCTTTTTTGTTCTTTAGCCGCGTTATTGCTATTCTCAAATCATTCTCACCTTTCAAATCTCCAGGCCCTGATGGGATCTTTCCTAAGATGTTACAGGAAACTCTTGATAGTATTCTACCATGGCTAATGGAAATTTTCAAAGCGTGTCTAAATCTAGGTTATATTCCAAACAGCTGGAAACTTGTTAGGGTCGTCTTCATACCAAAGGCAGGCAGAAGAGGACATGAATCAGCGAAGGACTTTAGGCCGATCAGTTTGTCGTCCTTCCTTGTTAAAACTTTGGAACGGCTTTTAGATATGCACATTAGAAGTTCGCTGGAGAGCTTTAGTATATCAACTGCACAACATGCTTACCTCAAAGGCAAATCGACGGAGACAACGCTTCACGAGGTAATCCGAACAATAGAGGGGTCTCTAGTAAACAAACAGTATACGATGGCAGCTTTTCTTGACATAGAGGGCGCATTTAATAACGTTAGCACGAATGCTATCCAACGGGCGTTAATAGACTTAGGGGTGGAAAATTGTATCACCAATTGGATCATCTCTATGCTAGAAACCAGGATCATTAGAGCTAATATGGGTAACATCAACATAACTAAGAGAGTCCACAGGGGTACTCCACAGGGGGGAGTACTATCTCCACTTCTTTGGTTATGTGTGATTAGCAAAATCCTAATAAAACTTAATAGAGGAGGGGTAAAAGCGGTGGCGTACGCTGATGATGTGGTGCTAATGGCGTCAGGACTGTGTCCTAATACGATCAGTGGGATCATTCAAAGGGCGTTAGGCGAGCTTAATTCTTGGGCAACAGGCTGTGGCTTAAGTTTAAACCTGCGTAAAACAGAACTCATGCTCTTTACCACCAGATACAAGGTACCAAGCTTTACCCTACCAAATATTAATGGACAAACCCTCTCACTTTCACCCAGTGCAAAGTACTTAGGGGTAATTTTGGACTCCAAACTTAGCTGGAAATTAAACGTCGAAGAACGGGTAAGGAAAGCTGAAATTGCTCTATATGCCTGTAAACGTATGCTTAGAAGAAGATGGGGTCTTCAACCCAAGCATACATTATGGTTGTACAAGGCGGTTATACGACCAATTTTATCGTATGGTTCGGTAGTTTGGTGGAAAGCTCTAGGGAGAGATTACAACATCAAATTACTCGGCAGAATACAAAGATCAGCCTGTGCAATAACGGTCGGCGCAATCAGATCATGTCCTAGGGAGGCTCTGAACGCACTGACACACGTTATTCCAATAGACCTACATATTAAGAAGACGGCAACCATGAGTGCGTTTAGGTTAAACGAAGCGGGCCGCTGGAAAGAAAACACTTATGGTCATGCCAGTCTACTATTGCGGCAAACTCAGTTAACCTCGGTGAGGACTGACTACACTTTTTGCCACTCTCTTTCCATTTAAGGAAGAGTGGAATAAGGGATTCTCATTAAACAACTTCGACACTACAGTCTATACAGATGGTTCTAAAATGGATTGTGGTGTTGGAGCTGGTATATATTCTCATAGACTTAAAATTGAAAAATCTGTGCGCCTCCCCAATACCTGCAGTGCCTTCCAGGCGGAAGTACTGGCAATTGGGGAAGCTTGTAGGCTACTAATCACAGACTTCTCTTTTAAGAGCAATATCGCTATTCTCTCGGATAGCCAAGCTGCAATCCAGGCACTGGATTCAACGACTACAACCTCAATGGTGGTGGAACAAAGTAGGAATAGCCTTTCCACCTTGAGCGAAAAACATAATGTTACCTTAATCTGGGTCCCAGGACATCGGCACATTGAAGGTAACGAAAAAGCAGATGAACTGGCAAGAGGGGGATCTGCCATGAATAACGCTCTTGCAGAACCGGTATTCACACCATTATGCGCAGTCAAGAGTACAATTTCCCTAAAATACCTCCGAATGGCGGAGTGTAGATGGAGGGGCCAGACGAAATGCAAAATCAGCAGAACGTTATGGCCCACCTACAACCTTAAACAATCATCAATATTGTCAAACATGAAACGACGGGATGCCTGGAGACTAACGGCAGTCATAACTGGCTTTTGGTCTGTCGGAGAACAGGCAGCCAAAATGGGCATCCCTCACAACACATACTGTCACAGTTGCAAACAACCGGAGAAAAAGGAAACAATCTTCCATTTCCTCTGTGAATGCCCTGCCCTATGGAAGGACAGAATGTTAACCCTGGGCAAACCGCTGTTCGAGGAGCTCGAACAACT
Organism: Anastrepha ludens; assembly: GCF_028408465.1. Taxonomy (NCBI): domain Eukaryota; kingdom Metazoa; phylum Arthropoda; class Insecta; order Diptera; family Tephritidae; genus Anastrepha; species Anastrepha ludens. Next base: position 45,126,611 of record NC_071499.1, on the reverse strand, counting down.
GTCTGGCTTAGATGTCAACAACCTAATAAGGTTCCTGAACCGCACAGACTGGGTATAGTCATGCCGTAAATAACAAGTTGGTAAAGAGGATGTGGCAACAAAATGGCGTGGAAGCGCTAGTTGGATTCAGGATGAATCACCACTCTAACCAACCAACCAACCAAGTCGCACCTCAACCATTTTTGGCCATTTCAGCTAACTTTGAAGGGCTTGTTGCTGGATGTTTCTTCACGTGGCACACTAATCACTGACACTCTTTCTCGGTGAAAGTTTTATTTAGGGCCTGTCGACCCTTACTTACACGATTTTCATGCACCAGGCGTTACATAATATGAGCTGAGCTGTTGACGATCTTAAATGTAAAATTTCAGCTATTTTGCGTTGAGACACTTGAAATGCTCCAAAACCAACTCACGCTTTTCTATCGAAGTTCGCGGTCCATGGTTAAAAAAAAAAGGAAACAAGCGTACCAGGCCAAGCCAAATTCACTCTACCAAACATCTATATCAAAAAAATCGCATCTGTATCTAATAAGGTATGAGTGGCTGTATTTCGAAAACAAGTTTATTTAATTGAATTCCTTTAACGTCCACAGAGAATTCTTAAACAGAAAAAGTCTAGTAATATCTAAATAAATTTATGAAAGTTTCACTTCTAACTCAATCGGTATGAGTTACCTCTTCCATATTCACCTGATAGTCGGAAGAAGTATCATAGCTTTTAGGTGCACAATAGATCAATATGGTCGCAGTGCTAAAGGCCCATACCTTAACCCTTTACTACCATTAATCATAGCTTTTAAGCCTTCAACTTAAAAACTTTATTGTAAATTAATAGGCTGCAGTTAAAAACAATTGGCGCAGTGAGCAACACCAGTAGATGTCATAAGTGAAGTATTTGTTTTATAATTTTTTTACTAGTAAAAACTAATTAAAGTTAGTAGACAGTTAATTTGATTTCCCACACTAAATGCAAATGTTTTGTTGTGAAAGCAAATTTAAAGATAAGGAACCGTAAAAATACTTTTGTAATTGAGTAGCTACACAGACTGCGCATATACACATACCTATGCATATGTGTGTGTGCATACTTATGTAAGTACGTAAACAGTTTAATTACAAAATCCAATTTACATATAATACAGTTTTTTATAAGATAAAGCGAAAATTTTCAAAAAAGTAGAAAAGACGGGAAGGAAACTTAAAAAAACAGTTGCTGCTTACTAGCTGTAGCTTTGAATTGAAAACCGTCTGGATATAAGCGTTTTGCTTATATGCATTAATGAATTTCCATTTAGCATTGGTGTACACCAGAAATACTGCTTGGAAAAGAAAGTCTGAAAATAGCCGCAATTATACTAAAAAAATAATAACTTGAAGACAGCATATGTACAAAATATACAAAAAAAAAAAAAATATTTATAAAAAAGCATTTTTTTCAAAAATAAATTCATTACAAATAAAGTTTTTCTAGTGAAAATGAATAATTAATATAATTTAATGATTAATTAAAATCATTTGAAATGATTTCTTTTTATTCCAATTATATAATGCTAATTAAAATAATATTTTAAAATACTACAATAAATTTTTAAAAAATTTTAATTTTAATTTAAAATTAATATTGTTTTCAAAAATAAATTCATTAAAAATAATTTTTTTAGTTAAAATGATTAATTAAAATCATTTAATGATTAATTAAAATCATTTAATGATTCATTATAATCATTAAAAATGTTTTTTTTATTCAAAATTTTTAATATTTAAAAAAAAAAATTTTTAATAAAAGGATTTTTTTTTTCAAAAATAAATTCATTAAAAATAATTTTTTTTTTCAAAAATAAATTCATTTAAAATAATTTTTTTAGTTAAAATGATTAATTAAAATCATTTAATAATCAAATAAAATCATTAAAAATGTTTTTTTTTATTCAAATTTTTAATGCTAATTAAAAAAAAACAAAAAATTTCATTAAAATTCATTAAAAATAAAATTTTTTTTAGTTAAAATAATTAATTAAAATCATTTAATGATTAATTATATTCATTAACAATGTTTTTTTTTTATTCAAAGTTTTTAATATTAAAAAAAAAAATTTAAAAAAAGGAATTTTTTTTCAAAAATAAATTCATTAAGAATAATGTTTTTAGTTAAAATGATTAATTAAAATCATTCAAAATGTTTTTTTTATTCAAATTTTTTAATGCTAATTAGAAAAAATATTTTTATATATTAATATAAATTGAAAAAAAAATTTAAATTTTAATTTTAAATTAACATTTTTTTCAAAAATAAATTCATTAAAAAAATTTTTTTTGTAATTTATAATGATTAAATAGTAATTATCAATAATTAAAAACATTAAAAATTAATTGTTTTTTTAATACTAATTAAAAGAATTTCCCTGTAGTAAAGCCAATATTTCTCTATGGGGCTCTAGTGTGGTGGACTGCATTAAGAAAAACGACACACAAAACACCTATGGAAAGTGCTCAACGCATTGGTGCACTCTCCACTACAGGGGCAGATAAAACTACTCCTACGGCAGCACTTCAAAGAATACTCAACTTACCACCGATTGACATTGCGGCAGAAAGTCTAGCAGCTAGAACTGCCGCAAGACTTAACGCAGCGGGTGAATTTACCTGTAAACTATTCGGACATAGCTCAATAGGTATGAGCTATCGGACCAATACGGATTATATGACTCCGAAATACAATTGGGTGATGAGATTCCGAACAGCAATAGAAGAAGATGGGTGGAAAAGAGGTATGAATCCTAGTCCCAATACGCTTAATATATTTACTGACGACTCGAAAATGATGGACGGAGTAGGTGCAGGGATTTATTGCGCAGAGCTGGACATCAGGCGGCCAATTAAACTCCCTGACTATTGCAGTATTTTTCAAGCAGAAGTATTTGCGGTAGGAAAGGCTGAAGAAATATAACTAGGAAACAAATCGAGCAATTCCAACATAAATATATACGTTGACAGTCAAGCGGCAATAATATCTGCAGATTTTGCAAGCTGGAACCCGAATGAAATGATTCGGGTTCGGGTTCTGCACAATGTGAGTGGTTAAAATGTCTCTCGGGGTTTGAGCTTCAGGACTTTCTTAGATTCGCAGAAGACGCAGGCTTATTACAAGAAGACTACTATAAGGAAACCTAAGGATGTGATGGCTTTCATCCAGCCAGGTAAGCCTAACCTAATCCAATAACAGGTGTTTTGAATAACCCGCTATTTCGGTAGATGTCACTTTTGAGTGATGAGGCCCATTTCCAACTCGGTGACTTCGTCAACAAGCAAAATTGTCGGATCTGGGGCTCAGAAAATCCTAGAGTTGTTGTTGAAAATCTTCTCTATCCTCAACGTGTGACTGTTTGGTGCGGTTTATGGGCTGGCAGAGTCATTGGACCTTACTTTTTTTCGAAAATGAAGCTGGCGCAACAGTTACGGTGAATGGATTGCGCATTCGAGAGGTGATTAACGATTTTTTATGGCCGGAATTCGGTAGTATTGACCTGAACAACGTTTATTTTTCAAAAAGACGGCGCTACGTGCCACACAAGCAATGAAACCATTGATTGAATATCAAAATAACTCCTCTTATTGGAAAATCCTGTAGTTAAGAAAGTTTAAAAATTAAACATTTTACTCCTTTCTTTTTACTCCTGACTTTGTGATGCTCTAATGCTCTATCTTACCAACTACTGTGAAAACGCCTGCAAAATAAGTTATTAAATAAGCTTTCGAATTTAACAGCTTGTAAATTTCACCAACTGCTTGTCTAGAAAGGCAACTAGTCATGGTTCTAAATTCAGTGAAAGCAAACCAGACCCGTATGAGTACTAGCGTATTTTTCTGCGGTGCTTTTTCTTCAATAACATTTTGTACTTCTCCCGTACTTTCATATAGAATTTATTCATTAAAGTACTTGTCTCCTAAGTCTTGTCAGCAAGAACTTAAAATACTCCTTATTGACTACGTCGGTATTTTTTGAAATTCTGTCACGAAAGTAGAAGATTCATAACACTTTGCGTTTACACTGTAATACTTGAGTTTGTGTTTGCTATGCGCCTTCATAAATTACGTGAACTTGTGGTGATACGGTGCAAAGCCACTTTGAAAAGCATAATCCGCGACAAGCGTATGCAAGTGCGTGTAGTCTTAGAAACCCTGCAGTAAATTGGAGTGTTGCTTTTCGGGCGGTGATATCAAAGGCTTAGCTATATAGGGTTAGCAGGAAAGTCGTCACAGATGCTTAAAAATATTAATTATTATTTATGCCATTTCTGATTAATGTGGTTATATCGTAATCTGTGCAAAGCTCAATCGTTTTCGAGATATTAGATTTTAAATATTATATTAAAATATTTGTTTTTGCTCGGTCGTCCATTTTTTTTTTTAATTTTATTCTATGCCAACTAACAAAAAATCATCAACAAAAGTGTAATCGGCCGCCGTAGCCGAATGGGTTGATGCGTGATTATCATTCGGAATTCACAGAGAGGTCGTTGGTTCGAATCTCGGTGAAAGCAAAATTTATAAAAACATTTTTCTAATAGCGGTCGCCCCTCGGCAGACAATGGCAAACCTCCGAGTGTATTCCTGCCATGAAAAAGCTCCTCATAAAAATATTTGCCGTTCGGAGTCGGCTTGAAACTGTAGGTCTCTCCATTTGTGGAACAACATTAAAACGCACACCACAAATAGGAGGAGGAGCTCGGCCAAACACCTAACAGAAGTGTACGCGCCAATTATTTTTTTTTTTTTTTTTTTTGTTTTAAAAGTGTAATCAAACTCTGAGAGTTGAAAATGGCTGCTTGGAAAAATTTTGTATTTACGATTTTTTACTCAGTATTCACCTACTTCACACCATACAAACAATTTTTTTACTACACTGTAAATTATTTCAAAAACTTGTATGCCCTGTGGGTAAAAAAAAAATAAAAAAGGGTAATTGAGCAGACTCAGCAGGTAGTCCTGAAGAAATATCTATACCAAGCACTACCAGTGTAGTACCTCACCTATCTTAAGCAATTGAAAAGGTTGGGTGAAGACTTTTTTGTGGTCAGGAGACAATCTATGTGCGCATGCTTCATTGTTTTTTTATTCTTCTTACTTTCTTTAGTCTGTTAATACAACTCGTGCGTGCATCCACATAAACAAATTTTCTACGACTTTTTGGTATAGTTTGGGCTGCATGTCATTTATAAAGCATATGATTTCCTTTGAGCTTCGGAATCGTCTCAGGCTTATTGACATATGTAGATCACCCTTCTTCATGCAGCCCCAAACAAAGAAGTTGAAAGATTTCGATGTAAGCTAAAGTGTACTGGAAACTTCGTTCGCAATAGGGCGAATAAATGGCTGTTAGCAAGTGGCGCGAAAGTATGGGGAATTGTGCTAAACTGCAAAGCCAAGCACAGCAGTTTTCGTGATCAGCGGGCAGATACCCGTCGACCTCATGGTCCGGGAATGAATGGATGCGTGGGACTTCTAGCTTCACTAGCTTCTCAGAAAGGAGATGCCAAACCATGCTGTGGTGGCAAAGCCGATGGGACACTGTTCCTCTCGGGCCACGGAAACTTCCGGAGATGCCTATACCGCATGGGCATGGTAACCGATTCCAAGTGCATATACTACGAAGCGCTGAGCGATGACGCTGAACACACAATATTTAGTTGTAAGAGATGGCTCGCGGAAAGAAATGCTCTGAGGGAGCAGATTGGCGACATCGCACCGAGCAACAAAATGCTCGAACATGGGGACAGCTGGAACGCGGTAATGAAACACATCGAGAACGTACTACGAAAAAAAAGATTGACCTCGACACAGTGCAACAAAGTGAAGCCGCACAGATAGAGGCACAAGAAGACGAGCCTATAGCATGAAAGCTGGCTACAAATATGGTGGACCCAGACGTGGGTGAATATAATTTGTCTTTTGTGGATGCCATTCTGGACCCTCCCGAAGTAATATAGACAGCAGTTCCGGGAAGAGCGTCTCCCCAAAAGGTGAGGAGGGATCGTTTTAGTGGTCACACCACACGACGCAGTAGACGACGGTCGCTGTAAGTGCGAAGACATGTTCAACCCTACCTCACCCACCAAAAAACAAAAAAAAAAAAGTCTTGTTGAAACCATATATTGTACAATCCTAATGCAGATTACCAAATGATTGTTATTGTGTTACAATAATTGCACCCTAGTAGCATTACCGTCATCGCTTGTGGCCAGCCCAAAAGCGACAGCAACCAGTGACTCGTTGTTGGTGTATATCTTTTTCTTGATTATACTCGTATATATCTATAACAGGTGCTTACACCCCTCTTGTTTGGCATGTATATTATCAGTATACCAAATGTTACATTGAAAGTTTGCTTAATTACGTTTTTTCTTTGTTTTTCAACATTTGAAATACTTGGATAAATTTTACGCGGTATTCAACTGAGTATCGCTACATGGAAGTCTGAAACAAAAATAAATAAATAATATTATCACGAATATTTTACTGCAGCCGAAGATCTGCTCCATCCTACAAATTACCCACAATCACAACGACGAATAGACGCGGATGTATGCAAATATTGTATATTATGAAGAAGACAATCGAACACAGGAAAGGCAGTCGCAAGAGCATCACAACGAGAAGTTCAAAAATAGCAAACAAAACATTGTAAATCACTTCATTTATAATACACAGAGCAAACACAACTGCGGATTGCATTTGAATTGGTAATATTTGCATTTTACATGGACGCAATTGATGACATGACAAAGAAGAAATAAAAAAAACAAACGGAAGAAAAATATAAAAAAACATGCCGAGATATGAAAAATAACAACTTCAGAAGACCATAAAAGACTTACAAAAAACTTTGTGGACATTCAGTGGGGGATCAAGGACAAATATAGTTGCGTATGCACCGTGCGCCGTCATACTAATTTCATGCAAGATTCATACTTCATATTCGCATTCCAAAAGAGCCAACAAGCATGCGGAAACGAGGACCCAATTGTAGGTATGTAAGAGGTGTCCTAATACAAATTGGTTTTTTTCTTCCACAGAGCGAAAGGAAATGCTTTCCGTTAGTGCAACTTATTTCTGAGTGCTTCCGGTCAAGGATGAGCACTACATGGCCATGATAGCCGACTTTTTTCGATCACCACCACAAAGGTGGCACTGAAGGAAAGACATGGACTATCTTGAATTTCAGCTGAAAAGTTTGCCAAGCGTCACTCTTGCCCTTCAAGTAATCGACTTTGACTCCGGCTGGTGTCATCCGAGGTTAATAGAGGCTGCCCCCAAGGTGGTGTGCTGTCTCCATTGTTCTGATGCATGGTGATCGATCCTCTACTCACCACCTTAAATGATCCTGGAGTCTACGCACTAGCATATGCGGACGACGTTGCCTGTTTGTTAACGGGCCTTTCACTTATGAACACCTGTAGAAAGATGCAGAATACTCTGTATATGATTGACACTTGGCACTGTGCTAATGGGCTATCGGCAAACCCCAACAAAACTGATATTGTCCTCTTTAACAGAAGGAGGAAGCTTGATGAACTCGTTCTGCCTAAGCTTAAATGAGTCACAATCCAGTTATTCAAAGAAATCCAATATCTTGGAGCAATTCTCGGTAGTAAACTTCTTTGGAAGTCACACGTTGAAACAAAGACATTCAAAGCACTGACAGCTTTGTGGCAGTGCAAAGGTGTCTTTGCGAAAATGTGGGATCTTTCTTCTAAAAAGATGCTATCGATCTACACGGCTATGATAAGACCTATTATCACCTATGCATCAGTAATCTGGATGAGTAGGCTCTCTCTCTGTCTCGTGTGAGTTGGGAGGACCTTATCGAGACTACAACGCAATGGGGCCATCTGTTGCACCTGAGCTTTTCCGACTACTTCAGGTCCGGCATTAGATGCTCTGGTTGGTCTACCACCATTTGATGCTTTCATCCAAGTAGAGACCTTCAAGGCCATCTGCAGGCTGAAACACAACGGGAACTAGTACGACCCTTATCCGGCATTGGGCAACAGAGAAGGCATGGATTTCGATCCAACGATTCTCGCCATGCCCCTTATGCCCCTTGACTCAATGCCATCAAGAGTCATACTTGAAAAGAGATATAGTGTAGTGCTGCCAGAGGCTCATTTGTAGTCAAACTCTAAAAATGAGCCCAGCAAACACTGTTTTTGCATTTTCACGGATGGCTCCAGGACGGAGCATGGCTCCGGCTCTAGGGTCTACGTAGAATCTAGCCGAACGAAACTGCACTTTGCTCTTAGAATATCTGTGTTTCAAGAAGAGGTGTATGCAGTTCAAGAAGCGATGAAGTTTGTTGTGGAAAACAGATGGAGAGGCAGATCTATATGTATCTGTAGCTACAGCCAAGCTATGCTCATGGCCTTAGACATTCCTCCAACCTCTTCAAGGGTAGTCGAGTAATGTAAATGTAGGCTGAACGCTGAACTATACCGGTAGACATAATATCTTAATGCTAGCATGGGCTCTGAGGCCAACTTCTTTTGCCCGGAACCCGTCCCGTCATTCCCTTCTGCAGCCATCAAAGCCACGGTTAGCAAATGGGTTACTACAGCCAACAAGCTTGGTAGACTGAGATAGGATGCAGATGGACTAAACTGATGTCGCCTGTCATGTCCGGCCGACTGTCGCAAATCCTCTTGTCATTAAACAGAAGCACTGACAGCTGGTTGGACTGATGACGGGTCACTTTCTGCGGGCGAAGCACATGGAAAGGGTGGGCATCTCAGACAGTGCACTCTGCCCAGCATGTGGAGAGGAGAATGAGACGGCGGACCACTTTTTATGCGTCTGCCCAGCCTTTGCTCGAATCAGGCTTAAGGTCTTTGGCACTGCTTTGTTAAGAAGCGACCAGCTTGTCTCCTTGGCACCACAAAATCTACTCAGATTTCTTCGGAGGTCAGGTAGATTGAAAGAAAATTAAAAGGGATACCGAGTGCAGTTCAATGGCCTTAATTGTGTCTGAGTGGTGTACTTGTTAGTTGTCGCGATAAAAAAGAAGCAAAAAGACCGACTTTTATGTGATAAGATCCATAAACGAGTTATAATCAGTTTCCGTGATGTCATTGCCCTTCCTGACCTCTCTGAGCATGCGGAAATACCGATTTTACATAGGCAATGAAAAGTGGGTAATGCTCTCCTACTCCAACTCCAACTTAGATTAGGTGATAGTGTTCAGTGAGACATACTTGGGTTGTTGGAAATGTGTGATCCCACAGTGAAGCTCACAGTTTCATGCATGTTGTTAGATTTCTGACACTCATGGTGCTAAGATCTTTAAGTTCCTAGAAGAAATCCTTGAACTCTACACCTAAGCAAAGCACAAGCGATTTTGTATATTCTGCTCCCTCAAGTTCTGGCAGCATCTTCAGCTCTAGCTGCGTGTAAGCCAATAAAACAAAGCCCCTTATGTTCCCTGGTTGTTAAGCAAATCTCCTGTCCACTGAAAATATGTAGTGACTCTATGCATTGGGAATTTATGGTCAGCCAAAATTACTACAAAATCAGGCTGATTAAACACTTGGCCTTATTGTGGAATTGCTGAGAAAGGAAGAGCCGCAAGACGGTAAAAGGCAAATTTATTTATTTTAAATTTCATTTACTTGTCAGGTAACTTCGCTTATATGCAGATTAATTTTCGCTTCACTTGAACTGATTTTACGCCAATGTAAAGGGGAACATACACATACAACTGTACTTACAGGTGTGGCCACAATAATAGCACAACGGAATTTTGTCGACTATTTGTATTTTTGACTATTTATATTTTTTTCTTTTGTTTTTCTTTTTTCGTAAAAATATTTATTCCACTACGACAAAAACCATGCAACTCAAAGTTATACCCTTATAAAATTTTAAAAAATTTTAAAAATTTCAACCTTTTTCAAATAGTTTTGGGTGTCTTTTATTGTCCATTCAATTTTGGTATAACTCTGAGTAAGTCGAAAATGGCAGAAAGTTCGTGTTTATACCACAATTTGCTGTGAGTTAAATTTTTTCATTAAGGAAAACTACCAATTTTAGCTTGAAGCTAATGTGAATTTATCCAATAATGCGCCATTCGCACAGACAAAAATACGAGTCAGTCAATGGCATGCAAAATAGGCAACTCCATTTCTATATAAAATTTTCTCCCTATTTCAAGTTCTCTTCCATATTGAATTGGCTATCCGTTGATATCTCATAAGTTAATATAATAAATGAATTTGACTGAGTCGTGACATTTGTAGTTGTATGGAATTTTCAAGTAACTATTTCCAAGGTAAAAAAAAATAGCTCACCCTTCCTCAACTCCTCCATATGGCGAACGGTTCTATGCCATTCGCAGCTGAAGAGCTTTTAGAACTCAATAAAATAAGACTTATTTCTCTACTAGCAGATAACTTCGTCAAAATAAAATACAAATATTTTGAAACGACCCCCTAAAATATAACCACCACCATTTTTATTAGACAATATTTGTTTGAATAGTAATAAAACATAAAATATATGTATATAATTGGCGCTTACACCCTTTTCGAGTGTTTGGCCGAGCTCCTTCTCCTATTTGTTTCGTGCCTATTGATGTTGTTCCACAAATGGAGAGACCTACAGTTTTAAGCCGACTCCGAACTGCAGATATTTTTTTATGAGGAGCTTTTTCATGGCAGAAATACTCTCGGAGGTTTGCCATTGCCTGCCGAGAGGCGACCGCCATTAGAAAAAACTTTTTCTCCATTTTGGTCTTTCACAGAGATTCGAACCTACGTTCTCTCTGAACTCCGAATGGTATTCACGCACCAACCCATTCAGCTACGGCGGCCGCGTAATAAAATTAAAAAAAAAAAATTTATGAAAATGTTAACTGATATGCACTTTAAAAACTTTCATAGGTCTACTTCCTAAATAATCGACAACTGCCAAGAGTTGAGGAATCAGGATCTGTGTAGTCATCAGTTGCATTTTTGCCATAGGGCTTCTCAGCATTCACTTCTAGAACATATCTGCCTCTTAACTTATGGGGCACAGCATATCCCATTGGATATTCACTGCCAACACATTTGCCCTCCTGCAAACTATTCAAGGAGTTGCAGCGCTTTGCCAGAAAATCATCTTCATTATTTCGATAAACCGACTCAGCGTAGTACGAAACAGCGATATTATGTGAGCAAATGGGATCATTGCAGGCGTCTTGTATAGGAAATTTACCCCCAACATAGAAATCAACATCTCCGTAGGAGGCGAATTGACCAAACGAACCAGGATCCGTGTGAATGATATCAACAAAGTCAGCATCGCTGGCAGATATGACTGTGAGTTCCTCGCCCTCATTGAAACAGGCAAAAGCTGGATCAAGACCAGTCACATAGGGCAACGTTTTCCCAGTAAAATGACGATAGTGACGAGCAGCCGAACCCATTATTTGTGCACCCAAACTGTGACCCATTATATGTAGTTTTCCAATATCTATAATAGACTCCAACCGGTGTATGCCTATGGCAAGATATTCGCCTATTTTGTCGGTATTCTCTGATGACCAGAAATAGAGCGTATTTACGTAGTCACCCATGTCTAGGGCCTGGAAAAAGAGAGCAAAAATTACATTTGGACAAGAGTTGCATTAGAAAGTAATAAACTTAAAAGTGAGTCATAGTAATACCAGATAATTAGTATCGCCACGACTATTGTACGCCTTGGCTAGTTCAGCTTGCTGATCATTATTCACAGTCGTAGTCCAACCAGTCGAGAATATAACTGTATTCTTTTCAGGATCGAAATCTTTGTCGTAAGCCAACCCTGATGGATCTGCGACAGGATATTCTCGTTTATCGCAGGGTGTGCGAAATTGAAATTTTATATCTCCCAGTGTTGGATCATATTGATCAGGAGTCTGGTCCTTGCCCCTGGCTATAACCGACGAACCTTGGAGTGTCAGGAAGAAAACGAGTAATTACGAAATTATTAAATTTACTTTAAGGAATGAGGCTGCATTTAAAGGACTTTTAGGTATTTTATAACACATCGCTCTTGGAAGGCAATTCAAACTTAAACCTAACAATTCAGAAAATTTTGATATTTAAATGTATCTGTAAGTGAAATGTTGTTATTATGCAAGTGAAATGAAGATACTCTTTGAGCAAAATATAGAAATAGTCAAAATAGTCCGAATAATAGTAGAAATTAGGAGATTGAATTGATACTTACAAATTGAATTTGCAACGCTGTTTGCAACTTGAGCAGGTAACCCTTCGACTATATTTTTTATAGACTTGAAAAGGTAGTCTGGTCGCAAAGGTCCAGGTGCACTTGCGACTAAGCCTTCGATCGTTTGTTCTAGTGAGTACAACAGATCCTGGATTGTGAAATCCAATGCAATGTTGGCGTGCAGTATTGACAAAAGGAAAATGAAGGAAAACAGCTTCATTCTGCAAAAATTTAAAATCTTGAACTTTGTGAAAACAACAACTCTTACTCCCAATTAGATTTACTTGAGTGTTTCAGTATGCACCACCAATTTATAGTAAAATTTCGTTGAGGAAACTAACTACGCAAAAGTCAGTTTACTAAGTCGCATATTTGTATGCCTATGTTAAGTGGGTAATAAAAATACAAATTAGCGCTGAGCTCGTTTAAAAGCAATATTTATATGACACTTAATTTGTAAAGGAATTCCAAGTTCTGAGTCTCCATTACTGTTGGGGATTTACCCAATTCACAAGTTTTGTAGCTGTTCTGTTGGGGTATACGCCGTTAGATAGAAAAGCCAATCCTAGGCAGATGTATAGATGCGGTGAGGTTAATGGCTTATTGTAGCTTCCTTAATAATTAATTCTAATTTGAGAAACCAAGGCCCGTGTTTAATGACAATTGCGAAATATAGAAACAATTTACCTCTTCCACCTCCTATTAGCGGAAAACTATTACATGTCTTTGAAGTTAGGTTTGCTGCTGATAAAATTTAATAGGCTGCAGACATAATTGTTTTATAGGAGGCTAGGTAAGTAAACAGATTTTGAGCTCCCTCTTCGCAAATCGGCTATCTAATTTGAAAACATGTTGCTTCTTTACATATATACGTACAAGTTTTGAAAACAAAAAACCCGCTAAATTGTAGTAAAAATTAATCTTTTTAATACAAATTAAATGGTCACCAACACTTCCCTTTTGACGCTTCGCCTTTTAGTTATTCGTTGAAGGCCATTTCTTTGGGTTTTTCACGTATTTTTGCTTCCGTGGAGCAAACCCGCAAGATATAAACTTTTTGTATATGGGTCGAGTGGCAATTTTGAATAAATTAAATTGAATATTTTTTAGAGCAATGAATTTTTTCTGGAACATACTACCTGTATGTATATAGTAGAGCAGATCATAAAAAAAAGATTTGTGTTTATCGTTTGAGAGAGGGAACCGAGGATTGAGTGAGTTTCTGGTTGAGCTCCTTTACGGATTTATTTATATGGGCCGCATAGCTCATAAGGTTTGTTAGCGCTTATCAGTGTGGTACATCTTTAGATGAAACTGTTGAGCCTTGTGGCTCGAGGTGAAGTGATTGCTGCTTGAGGGTTAGATGCTGTGCAGGCAGTGCACGCTTTCGGTTTGTCATTTCATATGCCCTTTGAGAGATGCAGCGATCTGTTGGGCAAATGAAGTTATAAAAAATGATAAAAAGTGTAAATTAAGATAGAAGATTCGAAAGAAACATTTCCATTGCAGGTTGAAAGAAAATGTGAATAATTTGTTTTTTTTTTATTAACTTTATTCCTTCAGCGAATTTTCCTTAATGGCCTCTATCGACTCAAAGCGGCGTCCGCAGTGTGGCAATTTAAGTTTTGGGAAGAGGAAAAAATTCACAGGGGGCTAAATCCATGGAATACGGTGGTTGCTCGATGAAATTTGTCGAGTTTTGGTCAAAAGCGTATTCACAATATGAGCCTTGTGGGGTGGTGCGTTGTCATGGTGCAAGATCCATGAGTTTTCTTTCCGCAAATTGGGTCGTTTCATACGCACATTCTCTCTCGAACGTCGCATAACTTTTAAATGATATACTTTATTTACCCTAGAACCATTTGGAATGAATACCGAGTGCACAACTCCATGATAATCAAAGAAAACGAGTAGCATGACTTTCACTTTTGACCGACTTTGACGGGGTTTTTTGGGCTTGGGCTCATGGGGATAGCGCCATTCAGCCGCCTCTTGACTGGTTTGCATGTCAAACTTATATACTTACGTCTCATCACCTGTTATGATGCGCTGGATAAACATTGGGTCGGAATTCGCTTGCTTAAGCATGTCTTCAGCCACCTGCTTCCGATGAATTTTTTGAAAGAAATTCTACCCTCTTGGCACGAGTCGAACAGCCACGTGTCTCATGGATAACTGTTGGTGTAAAATGTTGCGAATTGATTCGTGAAACATCGATTCATCAGGTAGAGTAATATACCTGTCTAGTACCTGGCACAATTTAAACCGTCGCAGAATTTCGGGTGAACATTTTTTGTGGTCAGGAGACTCTCTATGTGCGCATGTTTTATTCTTTCTTAGTCGCATGTGAGCTTTTATAGCAGCAAGTTCGCTAAAAGACTCGACGACCTAGCAAACAAAACAGGTGTGTTTCTAACGCCCAATAATCAAGTCCCACAAATGTTTGAGTCGAATGAAAAGTAAAGGCCGATGCATGCATTTGCAAAACGAATTATCTTAGAACTTCGCAACACTGATCGAAGGCGAAGGAATGATGCTAGACAAACGCAACGGCCGTATTGATAAATTTCAGCGATACGAACAGCAGACAAATGTAATTGACGACTGAGCCTTTTGTTCATGATGTCTTCCAGACGTAGTTACCAAATCGGTTTCATTGCAGGATGAACCGTCGGATTTCAAGTGTGTTTGATGGTGTTAAAGCTAACTGGCTAAGGCTTTGAGTTGCTTTCACACCTCGTAAAAAAGCTGCGGAATCATCTTAGGCTTATTGCGTATCTACGTATCATACTTTTCACGGAGCTCCAGGGAAAGAAGTCCATAGCGTCAAGTCGAAAGATTTTGGGGTTAAGTACTACGCGTTGATAATGGTATGAAAAAAAAGAAAGTTTGAATTAGCTCAAGCATTTGCTATCGAAGATCTGTTTCACCTTATATATGACCCACAATCGCCACGAAACATTGTCAGCAAGTCAAGATACGACTATTATCTAACTACATAGGTAGTGAAGTATGTAGATATGCACGGATGCGCTTAAATGGACGCGAATGCATGCAAATATGAAGAAGCCAATCGAACAGAGAAAGGGCAGTCGCATGAGCATGACAACGAGAAGATCAAAAATAGCAAACAAAACATTGTAAATCACTTCATTTATAATACACAGAGCAAACACAACTCCGGTTTGCATTTGAATTGGGAATATTTGCATTTTACATGGACGCAATTGATGACATTACAACGAAGAAATAAAGAAAGGCGAAGAAAAATATAAAAAAAAAAACGCAGAGATATGAATAATAACAACTTCAGTAGACCATAAAGAACTTACAAAAGAGTTTGGGGTCATCCAGTAGGGGATCAGGGGCAAATATGGTTGGGTATGCACCGTGCGCCTTCATACCAATTTCATGCAAGATTCATTTTTCATATTCGCATTCCAAAAGAGCCAACCAACATGCGGAAACGAGCACCCAATTGTATGTAAGGGGTGTCCTAATACAAATTGTTTTGTTTTTCCTTCCACAGAACGAAATTAAATGCTTTCCCTTGGTGCAACTTACTTCTTTGTGTTTTCGGTCAAGTATGAGAACTGCATAGCCGTAATAGTGGACTTTTTCCGATGACCACCACAAAGGTGGCATTGAAGGAAAGGCATGAACTATCTTGACTTTTAGCTGAATCGAAAAAATGATGATTTTCAATACTTTTTTTTGTGCTTGTCGATTGCTTTATTTTATAAAAATAAAAACATAGCATTAATACATCATGTTTCGACTTGGCTGTAGCGAAATTTCCAAAAAAAAATTTATAATTTTAAAAGTTATCATTGTTAGAGGGGAGCCCGTTGCCCCAAAAGTCCCTTGCGGTGATCATCACAAGTCCTTGGAGATTCGATTAAAATCAGACAAGAGAAATTAGTTTTATTAATAGATAATCGTTTGCCTGATCGAAGTTTTTTTTTCAAAATTAACAATACGGCGGACTTAGGAAATATTTTTCAGATTTTCGAAAAAAAAAATCGAAATTTAAACAAAAGAGAGTCTTTCGTTCAGGCACGAGTTTTTTATGTTTTTCAAAAGCAGTAAAAATTTTATTGAAATAAACCAAGCGGTTTTTAAGTTACAGTGATCACCAGTTCAAAAAACATAGTTTTGAGAAAAACGCATTTAAAGTTTTGCTATTGCGCTACGGAGCGCCCGAGCGCCCCTTGTTAATTGTTGAATAACTGACTACTCCTAACCCTTATGTGATAAGTTCGACAAACGAGTTACAAGCAGGTTTTGTGATTGCGTTGGTCTCTCCGAACCTGTTTTTTAACTTCGCTGTATTCATGCGGAAATGTTAATTTTATATAAAGAATAAAAAAGTGGTTAATGCGCTTCAAATGACAGACTAAGTTGGGTGATCGTATCCAGTGAGATGCCATTATATACATACATGTATATATGTACCTATATATATATCGTTAAATCGTTATACAGATAATAGATATATATATGATGTTGTTCCACGAATGGAGAGACCTGCAGCTTTAAGCCGACTCCGAACGGCAAATATTTCTTATGAGGAGCCTCTTCATGGCAGAAATACACTCGGAGGCTTGCCATTATATGACAAAGATCGACCGTTGTTAGAAAAAACTTTTTCTTAATTTTGATGTTTCACACAGATTCAAGTCAACGTCTTCCGAATTCCGAATGATAGTCACGCACAAATCCATTCGGCTACGGCGGCCGGCATAGATACCATTAGGTTTCTTAAAATTTTTTATCCGGAGAAGAACCTCACAATTTCATGCGTATTGTCAGGCGCCTGATATTCATGGACCTAACCCTTCTAAAATCCTTAAAGAAATGTTTTATCCTAAGACTTAGAAACTAATTAAGCTATGCCCATTAAGGTCACCCGTTATTTAGCGAATATCCTGTCTACTAAAAGTCTATACAAATTCTGTGAATTAGGAATTTATGGTCGGCCAAAAAATAGTTGGTCCATCACTTGGCCGTTGCTGTAAAATTGCAGAGAACTTTTTGGTAATTAAAAGTGGGTGGTATGAATGCCAGTATTATGTTGAGTTAGCTTATAGACTTATTTTCTTTCGAGAAGTATTGACCAATGAATTAAGCGAGATTTCGTTCTTGACTGTCAGTATCGTAACATATTTTCTCGGAAAAGAGTTAGTGTTTAAGTGAAGAGACAGGCGAAGAGGTAAACATGTACGTCCTTGATGAATACCATCCCAACCTTTTCATCTAGCAATCATTGATAGTTCTATGATAGGTAACCGGCCCAACCTTGTTAATAGTGTTAAGTAGAAGTTCGGGTAAGTCATTCACAGAAGCTGTTTCAAGCACTTTCTTTCAAACTAAAATCACTGCTTATAGATGGGCTATTTATTCTATGTGTGATGGGAGCAGTTCGCTCTACGTTTCTGGTGGTGGTAAAGGGCTGATGAACAGGATCAAATGTTTCCCCTCAGCTATGCTACTTAAAAAGAGGAAAGCAACTTTAAGATCACTACAGCATTTTTCAAGTAAGAATCTATGTAACTGACATGGACAGAAAGAGGGAGTGAAGTAGTGATAAAGACCTTTAGCTCGGTCAACGACTAAGGTATTCAAATGAATACTCGAAAGATATTCAGCTTGGCGCATGATTTGGCTTAGCGTGATTTCCGAAAATTAGAAAACAGACGGGTGTGCGAAAGGACTTGCAAAGTTGAGCACTACTGGGTTTCCTATTTTTGCACGTTGAACAAAAACGTAGTGCAGTTCAATTAAACAGGATCCCTGCACGGTACTACCTTTACTTTGGCCAATTTTGTGTAGCGAAATACATAAATCTTACTAGGTCTCTTGAAAAGGAATATGCGGAACTGTTATTGTGGTCCCCAGGCACTGATCCCTACTTGCCAATTTCCGTGGAAGCTACTTAGAGAAGAGCTAAAGTACATTCAGCGCGGATGCCCTGCACGTTGAAAAGATTTCTTCAGATTTTTGAGCCACCACGTCTTCGTGAACCCGGTTCCTGACCCGTCGAATGCGGGATGGTTTAAGATAAAATTTTGATTGGATTGGCTAAATTTTTGCAACATTGGCCCTTTTTTTCCTAGCGCTTCGAATATTTTGTATAGCTGTTAGTCTATCTACTGCATAGACTTATGCTAGCCCTTTATCGGTTATAACCGCCACATACAGGCAAGTGCTGTAAGCCGTACATTTGGTATCGGGGTAATTTCCAATTTATTTTTTTATATTGGGTAGTCGAAAAAGTCTTTTCGTATTTTGCCAATAGATGTCGTTGGAGTCATCTATCTCCAGTGCTACCAATCACATTGTGTCGTATCATATGGTGTTAGAAAAATGACATTTTAAGCTTCGTTTAACCAGAAAAAAAATTCAATTCGGAGAAGTTGAAAAAAGTTATAGCTGTTCAAAAATGAGTGAAAATAATGAAGAAATTTGCTATATTTTGAAATTTTTGTATAAAAAAGGGAAGAATTTCACGCAAGCCACCAATGAAATTTGTGAAGTTTACGGAGTCGATGCTGTATCAGTTCGTGTAGCACAACAATGGTTCGGTCGCTTCCGTTCTGGAAATTTCGATGTGAAAGATGCACCTCGCTCCGGTCGACCTATCGTTGAAAAAGTCGATGAAATTATTTAAAAGATTGACCAGGACCATCACATAAGCTGCCATGACATCGCCAAGGCACTAAACATTCATCATCAAACGGTTTTGAACCATTTAGAAAAGGCGGGTTACAAAAAGAAGCTCGATGTTTGGGTACCACATGAATTGTCTGTGAAAGATTTAATGGACCGAATTAACATCTCCGATTCTTTGCTGAAACAAAATGAAATCGAACCATTTCTGAAGCGAATGGTAACAGGAGACGAAAAGTGGATCAAATACGACAATAATGTGCGAAAAAGATCATGGTGCAAGGGTGATGAAGCTCAACAAATGGTCGCAAAGCCAGGATTGACGCCTCGAAAGGTTAAGCTATGAGCTGCTCCTGCCTGCTCGAACAATTGATTCTACACTTTATTGTCAACAACTGATGAGATTGAAACAAGCAATCGAAAAAAAAACGGCCAGAACTGATCAGCAGAAAGGGTGTCGTCTTCCATCAGGACAACGCTAGGCCACACACATCTTTGATGACTCGGAAAAAACTGGGAGAGCTTGGCTAGGAAGTTTTAATGCATCCACCATATAGCCCTGACCTTGCACCATGGGACTACCATTTGTTTCAGTCAATGCAGAACTCCCTTAATGGAGTAAAGTTGGCTTCAAGAGAAGCCTGTGAAAAATACTTGTCGCAGTTTTTCGCCGAGAAACCACAAAAGTTTTACACTGATGGAATAATGTCTCTAGAAGAAAAATGGCAAAAGGTGGTCTACCAAAATGGTACATATTTGGTTTAATAAAGTTCATTATAAATATAAAAAAAATGAGTTGAAGCTTGATTAGAAATACAAAAAGACTTTTTCGACTACCCAATATTTGTAATAAAAATAACGATTTTTTCAAATAGAAACTGCTAGAATATTACGTCACATCCAACGAATAAGTAATGTAAAACTGTTTGCCTTTGTTTTTAAATTTTCTGAAATCGGTTTTGTTTATCACAATAAATTCAATTTGTATGATTCGCAGAATATCTCTGATAAACTAAGTTTTTGAAAATTGGGTTGCCAGCAGGTCCTACTACTCCTAACATGAAACAAATTTGATGCCCTAGGTAATGGGGCTATTTTTTTCTTTTTTACTCTTTTTAATGCCTGCTTATTTCATTTTATTTAAAAGAAAAAGTTGCATTTTAAACACTCTTCATATGTATGTGTACGTGTGCATGTATACTTTGATCTTTTTGGGAAATTTCCGCTTGCCCTCACTGCCCTGGTCCGTTCTGGTTTGGTGTTGTTGGTATGTAAATGTGCTGGCAGCGCTTTACTACCGACATGTGAAGTAAATACCGTAATCAGCAACAACAAGCGGAATAGCGGAAAACCAAAGGAAAACAACGGAATCAATTACTTGAATTCATGCATATTTAAACTAACGAGTGAATTCCACTTAATAGCTGGCAAACGCATTAAAAAGGGAAAGCGAGAGAGGAAGCCGAAGAGCGCCGGAAGGACTGAAAGGACGCTAAACGGCATATTTATTTATTTTAAATTTAATTTACGTGTCTGTTTGCTTGGATTAAATGCAAACATAATTTTGCTACATTTTCACTGATTTTACACCAATAAAAAAGGTCACATACGCATAAATGCACAAACAGGCGGGATCACAAAAATAGCACAGCGACAATTTTTCAAGATTTTACCAAATTTTTTTTTCTAATTGTTCAAATATTCTACTACAATAAAAAACATATTTTTCGAAGTTGTATACTTCGAACAAATTTAAAAAAAAAATTACAAAAATTTTCTTCAAATAATTTAAGCACAAAGTTCGCATTATTTGTGATATTTTTTTTCTTAGTTTCTGTGTGAAAATATATGCTCTACGGCAATAAAAACCATATATATTAACTCAAAGTTGTACACTTTGTATAAAATTTTAAACAAGCCAAAAAGTTTTCACATAATTTCTAGGTTAGACAGAGCTGGCTGATCTGCAAAAATAACTCACTTAAACCTCTAGGGTGCATTATGTTACCAGTGCTATGTACCTGGCGTCAAACTAAATATATGCAAAGTCTGAGTCGAGGAGATAAGCCCCATTCTTACCGAGCATTCTTTTGCATGCGTGTAAAGTATTAGAGCCTTTCTTTGCTTTTTTTTCTGCATTTAAATCCTAACTTAAAAACAAAAAATTCTGGGTGTGCTGTTTTGTAGTTCAGGTAGTAGTAGTTGTAGTAAGGTGGAAATGGCACAAAGTTCGCACTAATTTGTAAAAATTTTTTAATTGTTGGAAGTGTATGATTGGGCATATAACAAATGCGCGAAATTTTGTTTATATGGAAAGTGTTGAGGGAATGAGACACGTACCTGATCAACGTACTTGGGTTAATGATGGGTACTCACCACCCTACTCACCACTCACGTCAGGTAGGCTTGTAACTGGCAGCCAAAGGGACAACGGGAAACTCCATTTTGCGCGCTGTTAGGCATCGGCGGTGATTCAATTTTTAAGACTGATTTTTAAAATTACTGGAAGAAACGGGTATTTATTATAGTTAAAATCCGAGTAATAAACATTAAATTAAATTGAATGAAAAAAAGCTAAAAAACATAAATTCTTTCAAAACAAAAACTAAATTAAAGGGTGGTTAAGTTTCAAGGGCCGGTGTTGATTTTGAATAAAATATAATTTTTTAAGAAACTATTATCATTTCTCTTTATTATGATTATATTTGTATGACTCAATTACGTGTAGATGGTCCAAATTTTCGATGACGCTGAGGCAGAATTGAGGTTCTATGCCGTTAATGTGCCGAATTATCTCATCCTTCAGCTCTTGAATTATTGCTGGCTTATCGACGAACACCTTTTCTTTCAAATAACTCCAAAGAAAGAAGTCCAACAGTGTCACATCACATGATCTTGGCTGCCAATTGACATCGCCGTGACGTGAGATTATTCGGCCATCAAATTATTCGCGCAAAAGAGCCATTGTTTCGTTAGCTGTGTGACAAGTGGCACCACATCCATATCTTCCAATTCGGGCTATAAAAAGTTCGTTATCATCTCACGATATCGAACACTATTCACTCTAACTGCCTGACCGGCCTCATTTTGGAAAAAATACTGCCCAATGATGCCGCCGGTCCACAAACCGCACCAAACAGTCACTCTTTGTGCGTGCATTAGTTTTTGGCAATCATATAATCCAAGATATCATTCGCTCAAATGCGGCAATTCTGCTTATTGACGAATCCACGGAGGTGAAAATGTGTCTCATCACTGATGATGATTTTCTTCACGAAGTGCGCGATATGCATTTTGATTTGAACGCCCGTTTTCATAATAAGCCTGAATAACTTTAATGCGTTGCTCGATTGCGTAGCTTTCCATAGTTCAAATTGAATTAGTCAGAAATTGAAAAATGTTAAATGAAGTGCAAAAAAAAACTTGAAGTTTTGGTTTGGTTCACATTCAACATCGGTCCTTGAAATTTAGCCACTCTTTATATAAAATCAGTGAAATTATAAACTGCAAAAAATTTTGCCTAAGAAAGAAAGCCACACCCGCAGAAAAGAAGTGTATTGAAAATCAATGCGAATTTTAAGTAAATTCAAACAAGCACTTTCATTAAAATTTATTGGGCTATAAAAATGCATACTTCAAATTTTTTCAAAAAATCTGACCAAAATGTTTGAAATTTTGATGGATTTAATTTTAATTATCTACAAAGCGTAGAGCTCTGATTTGCATTTTTGTAGTATACCCTCAGTTTTTGTACAGAAATAAAAATCTAAAAAATTAATATAATATATAGTCAAAGCTAGACAAAATGTCGTAGTGCTATTATGACTACGCCCGTGGAAATATGTACATATAATAGGTCTATTTATAAGTTCGTGCGGTTTTACAACAGATGGCGTAACTTGATTATTATTCCATCGATCCACATTTCCAAACATTCATTGGAGAGCTACTGTCGTAAGGCACAAACGTCAGTATAAGTTTTTTATTTGAAGCGTAAACAACAATATTTTTACCACACTTGAAAATGTCGAATTTCGTGCCAAATAATGTGTTTTTGCGGGGAATTCTTCTTCATTATTTTAATATGAAGAAAAAAGCAGCCGAAAGTCATCGTATCTTGGTGGAAGTTTATGGTGAGCATGCTCTATCTGAGCGAACGTGCCAGAAGTGGTTTGCACGCTTTAAAAGTGGTGATTTTGGCTTGGAAGACGAAGAACGCGAGGGTGCGCCGCCAAAGTTCATGGATACCGAATTGGAGGAATTGCTCGATCAAGATCCGGCTCAAACGCAAGAAGAGGTTGCAAAAACTTTGGGAGTTGATCAATCAACCATTTCCAAACGTTTAAAAGCCATGGGAATGATCCGAAAGGTAGGCCATTGGGTGCCGTATGAATTGAAGCCAAGAGACGTTGAACGCCGTTTTATGGCATGCGAACAACTGCTTCAACGGCACAAAAGAAAGGGTTTTTTGCATCGAATTGTGACTGGCGATGAAAAGTGGGTCCATTACGACAATCCAAAACGTCGGGCAACGTATGGATACCCTGGCCATGCTTCAACATCGACGTCGGCGCAGAATATTCATGGCCTGAAGGTTATGCTGTGTATCTGGTGGGACCAGCTGGGTGTTGTGTATTATGAGCTACTGAAACCGAATGAAACGATTACGGGGGATGTCTACCGACGACAATTGATGCGTTTGAGCCGAGCACTGCGAGAAAAACGGCCGCAATACGCCAATAGACACGACAAAGTTATTTTGCAACATGACAATGCTCGGCCACATGTTGCACAAGTGGTCAAAACATACTTAGAAACGCTCAAATGGGATGTCCTACCCCACCCGCTGTATAGTCCAGACCTTGCGCCATCCGATTACTATCTCTTCCGATCGATGCAACATGGCCTGGCTGACCAGCACTTCCGTAATTACGATGAAGTCAAAAAATGGATCGATTCGTGGATTGCGGCAAAACCGACCGAATTTTTCACAAAGGGAATCCGTGAATTGCCAGAAAGATGGGAAAAAGTAGTAGTAAGCGATGGACAATATTTTGAATATTAAATTTGTAACCATTTTACGTCAATAAAGTTTCAAATTTCGAAAAAAAACCGCACGAACTTATTCATAGTCCTATTACATATACATATGTATGTATCATATAAATACATACAAACCGTGAGTCATGGAAGCGCACCAAGCACGTAGAATAAATAAAGTAATAAGTTGAAAAGGAAAAAATATCCAAATGTGCTGTTGTAAAAATGTGTGAGAGGTGAGACAAGTGAGAAGTGCACCAGTGAAAAGTCCTTCATTTGCGTTCAAGGAGCAAACGTGAAGATTGTGAATTTTCACTCAGCACACAAATAAACAAGCAAGTAAACACATGCGTGGGAAAATGTATACAAATGAAAAGTACATCACATGTGCTTGTGTGTGTTGGGGAGTGCACATAAGCTCGCTTACGCTAGACAAACACGCAAGTTCAAGTTGCGTTTATTTACATAGCAATCGAGTGAAGGTTGGATGGTTTGGAAGAAAGCATGGTAAGCGAAAGAGATGGCGTAAGGGATTGTCAGAGGCATAGATAGATTGGTTATGAAAAGTATGCGCTGGCACGTTTCCATTTGTACTGGTGTCACAGGCAGGTACACGCATGCAAGCTACCAGCTACCAAGACACAGTTTCTAAGGTTTGATGAAATCTAAATTTTCAATTTTGCAACATATTTTTGCCGCTAATCAGACTCACATTGAAATTGAAGACAGTATTCTACATTGGAATTTTATTTGAATTTCGTCCACTCTGTTATAAGTAAGTAAGCATAAATTTGATAAATAGACGAGGCAACCAATTGGGGCAAAGCGGAATAGATTCACTAGCTACGCAAGCTACGATGGCTCGTTCTATTTAACGGTGAACATCGATCTGATATACAGGAGTACAACAGCTTTGAAAAAGGATTTTCTAAATCTTGTGCAGACAGTCAGAAGCATGGTTAAGCGTACAAACGAATCAGAAACTAAAATTTTGTGCACTAGAAAAGTTCCAAATCGGCCGTTACGATCGTCAGTTTCACCTTCGAGCGGGTAGCGCCGTTCAAGTATCTTGGATCCAGCTCTGCGGATGTAATATCCAAACAAGAAGTTAGTATGAGGCTGAAGGGACTTGGACTTCTTTTCACTACATAAGGCTATAGATTCCTGGTTTCTTTCTAAGCGAACGAAGCTGAACCTCTATAAAATAATAATTAGGCCTTGCTTGACCTCGCTTTCAACTGCGTCCGAATTCTTTGACATCAGCCACATCTGGGTTCCTGGTCACAGCGAGATTGCTGGAAACTGTGAGGCGGATGAGCTGGGGAGACAAGGGACATGTGAAGTGATTTCCCCGCAAAGGGAGAGAATTGGGATCCCCCTGACTACCTGCGGTCTGCTCCTAGAAAGATGGGCATCGCACCAACTCAGCGATCGCTGGGCATGTACACAAATGTGTAAGGTCGCGAAATCCTTCTGGCCACGTGTGGACCGGAGGCGCTCGGGCGAGCTTCTGAGGCTGACAAAATATCAGCTCTCTAATCTCGTGGGTTCTCTCACAGGACACAATGCGCGAGGAATGCATGCTGTGAGACTTGGAATCACCTCGAGTCCTTTTTGAGCTGGATATATGGAGGATGAGGTGGAATCATCTTAGCACCTTCTCCTTAGCTGCCCTGCTCTGGCGGGGCTAAGATCTAGGCATCTTGGCTCCTACTTCTTTGCCGCGCCTGCTGATATAGTTGACACTGACATTAAAAATCTGCTGAATTTCATCAGCAGCATAAAACAGTCGACGGAAACATAGTCATCGTTCGTAAGCCGCACGCTCCTAACCATCCCATCGGTCTTTCTCTCTCGCTTCTCCCCCTTATAATGGTATCACAAAAAACGAATCTTTCTTCGTCCAAGCGTGCCCATCCCCTGGGCAACCATAACAACCTAACCTAACCTAAGCTGTATGTGCCGTATTAAATAGGTCGCCCAAGGAAAACTGAGATTGACAGAGTTGATGACGACACCAAGACCTTTGAATAGAAAAACTAGAGGATATCTGCAAATTATCGACATTTTTGGTCCGAGCTATTGAGGGAGGCCACCTGTCAAACTTTCTACTAAAACTTGGAAGGAAAGACGTTCGGTTGATGGTCGGTATCATTACAGCACACAACCCATGGGGTCAGCATATGACCACCATTGGAAGCATTGATGACCCAATCTGCCTGCCGTGCTTGGAGAAGGCGGATAGCACTGAGCACTTTCTCTCTGAGTGTCCTGCCTAGATCAAGGCTACGAGTTTTGGGTTCTGATGTCGTGAGAGTGAGTAATATTTGTTCTCTAAAACTGGAGAATATTCTCAGATTTGCCAAAGAATCTGGAAAATTTTCACTGGACTAACAATCTCTATCTCTGTCTCTATTCTTTCCTATCTCTTTCTGTGATACTTCTCTTCTTCCCTCCTTGACTATCTACCCTCTCTCCAGAGCTTTAAATACAATGGGCTTTTTAGTCTGAGTGTTTTAAGAGCCACCAAATCTCCTGCTGCTCCTTGGCTCGACCTTTTCAAATTTTAATTTCAATTTTTACAAACTAAAAAAAAACCTTTTGATGCCAACTTTTAGAAAACCTTTGAATTTGATTTCCTTCCGCTTGGCTGGATAGAGGCAAAGGTCTCCTTCATACCCAATGCATTTAGGTCCCCACACACTAACTCCAAAGACTTGGACGCATTCGTTTAACCTCTTTTCTCCTCAAGATCCAAGAAAGAATAATGGTTGAATATATACGGAGCGACATGCCTATACTAATCCACAAAAACCGTCTTACAATCGCTTGTCGGGTTGGTGGAAAAAAGTTTATTAGACAAAGAGTTTGCACTGGTTGCTTTCGTAGGGATAGAAGGCGCCTTGAATGCTTTTGGAATGGAAACACTCGTTGTTGCCCTGATAGAAGCTATACTCGTCAGAAGAAAGGTAACGGCTAAATTAGGCAGCACTGCTCTAAGTAAACAGGCCTGCAGAGCCGCACCACAAGGTGGAGTCCTCTCCCCTTTTCTTTGGATTTTGGCGGTAAACTCCCTATTGCTCAACCCTAGAGAGTGGGTGTTGTCACGTCACTACTTACGCAGATGATCTAACAGTTACCGTTAAAGGAAAATATTCTAACACCCTTATGGATATTCTGCGCTCTACCACGGCCACACTTGGAAGCTGAACTGAGCGCAGGGGACTCAGCATAAGCCCCGTAAAAAGTGAAATAATTCTCTTTATAAAGAAACATAGGCTCCCTATAATCTCCCTGCTAATTTTTAAGGGTGTGGAGATTCCTTTGAGATAGAATGTTAAGTATATATTATATTTAGGGCTCATATTAGACAGGAAACTCACATGGAAACCTAATATTGAGGAAAAAGTAAAGAAGGCCAACGCTGCGTTATATACTTGCAAAATAGCGGTCGGTGCTAAATGGAGGTTAACACCTCATTTTACACATTGGCTCTTTACTTCTATAGTTAGGCCCATCTTAATATATGGAATACTTGTAAGTTGGTCAACTGCTCAAAAGGCGAATTGCGCTAAAATAATGAGTAAGGTGCAAAACACAACGTAGCCGTTGCGTCGGCGCCTAGACTCAAAAGAAGGACGCTATGAAAAGACCAGTGGTTTGGCCACGCTTCTATTTTGCATACTCGGAGTAGTCAACATCATCATCATCAGGTAGCGATTACACCTCAGGGTGAGCTTTAGCTTCATCCACAATCCACTTCCAGCCTGCACGGTTCATAACAACAGGTCAGCTATGGCTTGGTCAAGCCAGGTTAACCTTGGACGACCTCGGGCTCGGGTCATTAGACAATTCGTTGCTAAAAAAGATTTTTGGGGGCGGCTGTCTTCCACGCGCAGAGTGTGCCCTAACCATCGAAGCCTTTGGGATTTAATGTGTTTCACGACGTCTTCTCCCTGGCATAAGTTAGCAACTCATCGTTGTAGCATATGGGGCCAAACACCCTTCGGAGTACTTTTTGTTCGAAAACTCTTAAGGGGGTGTTCTAGTCTAGAAATTTGAAAAAATCGAAAAATTTTTTTTTTCAAAATTTGATAGTTTAACTATTCAAAAATATCTCCCTAAAAGGATTATTCAAAATTCGAATTATTTTCGAAGTTACAACTATTTTAGTGACGCGACAGCTAGATTGGTTTGAGCGGACGGCAACCTTCAAACGAGTTTTCCTCGAAACTACTTCTTTCGATACGGTCGATACGATATCTCAAGTTCTAATCAACCGATTTGCTTTAAATTTGTCATGAATATTCCTTAAATATATCTCTATCGTATGAAGCTCGAAAAATTGGAAATTTCAATTTTTTAATATGTGTAAACAATTCGAGAAAGCTTAAAAATAAGAGAAAAATCGACCTCAATTCTTCGAGTAGCCGCCATTTTATGGAAAAAAAATTTTTTGCCGTTTTTTCTCGTTCATACGATAATGACATTCATATTAATTAAGAATTTGTATTTTTTTTTTTCCAAATGACCACAAGGGTAGAAATCGTGACGACGAGGACACTGCCTTTTTGAAGTGAAACTTCTTTAGGCGCGTCGGGGGCCCCAAGGCAGATTGAAAATAGGCGAGTGAAACGGTAAGTTCGGAGCGTTACCGAAATCCGTCAAATGGGCGGGGCCAAGGAGCAGCTGCTCCTTCTCACTCTCGCCTATTCGCTCTCTCTGTCGCTCTCTCGCATCGCAAGCGCTGAACGAAATGCATATAGCACACAAGTAAGCATTGAAGTAGACTGGCGACATGCAGGCAACCGACAATCGACAACCGACAACGGGTATTATAGATAACCATAGCCCGTGCAAATGAGTGCTGTGTGTGAGTATCAGATAAAGCGCCGATTGAATGTGTGTAAGCGGAAAAGCAATAAGAAACTGCTGTGAAGTAAATAGATGGTAGGTATGGAGGAGACGAAGCGATACAATGAGTGCGTTTGCCAAACGAGTGACGATAGTTGAAGTAGAAGGTTGTAAAATGACATTTCAACCGTTTCGGTGATCAAAGCAAATTGATTAACGCGCCAAAAGTAGGCAAAAAATACCATTGGAAGTGCAAAGAAATGTCAGCTTCAAATGGAACACTGCATCCAAGTGTCAAATTTGAAGCTAATAAGAACAAAAATAAATAGTACAAATTTATGTGAGTGATATAGAAAAACAAATATGAAAACCGGAATTTAACACGAGAGAGGGGGGAGAGATCTAAACCGGGGCTCCCATGCATGGAACAACCAACTTAGAAGTTTCACTTCTACAGTGCGTGAGTCTGACAGACCCTAGTTTTTTTCCCCCCCCTTCCACTTCAAGGACGCATAACTCCATGAAAATTCATTTTTTGTTTTCAAATTTAGTTTGTGTGCTCCTAATATATGAATAAATAAATGATAAAAAAATGTATCGTAAAAATATCAATAGCTTTTTTTTTATTCATCGTCAAAAAATGCTCGAAATTCGGGCGTCTAGACTAGAATACCCCCTTAAGCTACTTTCGTCTTTGCTTGTCAATGTCCAGCACTCGCAGCCTTAGGACAGCACCGGTAGTGTTATGGACTGGTAGAGGCGGAGTTTACATTCACGTGTGAGCAGTTTGGACTTCAGCAATTTTGCGTGGGCGTAATATGCTTTGTTTGCTGTCATTATTCTGTCTTGTATTGTGTCGTAACTACTGTTGTCATTTTTTATTAACACTCCCAAATATTTGAAGTGTGGAACACCTTCAAAAGTTCATGACCCGATTTGGATGTTTTCAGGACATCGTCTTACTTCGCCGCGGGAGACCTTCAGATATTTAGATTTGCTTTCATTTATTCTAAGGTCTACCGATTTTGCACGAAATTCAATATTACGGAAGGTTTCAATGAGATAACTTTTGTTCCTTGCCACTATTGCGATATCATCCGCGTACGCGATGGTTATTCCTGAGCGACTAAAAAGGTTTCCAAACTTCACTTTGTTTTTTATCGCATAGTGAAGAAGGAGATTAAATAAAGATGTGGAAAGCGCGTCGCCTTGTTTTACGCCACAGGAGATTTCGAAGGGCTTTGACACTGCTTGTTGTACAACTACTTTTCCAGTGGTGTTAGTTAGTGTTGCCATGACCAGCTGAATAAGTTTGTCGCTGATACCCAAGTTAGAGAGCGCTTCTGGGATTTTGTCTCGGAGGATACTATCAAAGGCTTGTTTCAAATCGACGAAGAGGATGTGTACGTGTAAGTTGCATTCATAGCATTTTTCAAAATTTTGCTTTAACATAAAGATTTGATCTGTTGTTGATAGACCTGGGCGAAATCCGCCTTGGTATTCGCCCAAGATTTTTTCTGCTTCCGCAGTTAGCCGGGATGCGAGGATTCGAGAAAAGATTTTATATGTGGAATTTAGGAGAGTGATTCCACGGTAGGTTTCACAGTTTAATTTGTCTCTCTTTTTGTGAATAGGAGTTACCAACCCTAAACGCCATGCTTCCGGAATGCTGCCTCGGTGCCATGTTCTTAAAAAGACAGCAGACAGCAGATAGCAGAACTTGACGTCCGTTGTCGTCGAGATACTTCAGCAGCTCTATGGGAATGGCATCTTCCCCAGGAGCCTTATTGTTACTCATAAGAGTAATAGCTTTATCAACTTGGAGTAGTCACAAACAAGAAATAGGCTATTCTAGGCACTGTCTTTGACTCACTTTGGAGTATACCGTCAAGAAGGGAGTGGCAGACACCAAGAGCATGGCGAATGGTCCAAAATAAAAAGACTGAGCTAAAATAGAAACTACAGGCGGTTTTTTCTAATAACTTCGAGTTTATTTTTTCAAAATTTGATATTAGCTTTTTGTTCGAAACTCATTTTTGTACCAATGATACAAAAATACAGACACTTGAGATGCAATAACTTATATAACTGCAATAACAATAACTCCACTGAACCGAATGTCACCAAGCTTTCACTGGAAGTCAGCTAGTGATGTAACTTCCAACGCACTAACTCATTAAAAAGATGGCGCCATCAAAATCATTTGTATGACACCCGTCTTTTGTATTTTGGACTTCATCTTGAGTATTCTCAGATAGCCAGGTGACCATTAAATCAATGAATGCGACTATACTAAGATCAAATGTTACACAGTAATGCCGGGCAGCCCTCAATGATACTATTAGTGCCGTATTCAAGGACAGTCTTACTTGTTTCCGGGGCACAGAGATATTGTAGGAAATTGTAAAGCTGGTGCGCTAACCAGAAAAGGTTTTGCTATTCAACTGCTAGGTGATAAAAGTACTATTGGGATACTTAGCCTTGTGCCACGAGTAAACTAATAATCAAAAGCAACATTATCCAAGAGGCCAATAGCTCAAGGAGAGATGAAGATACATGTGTAACAGCTAGGCTACTATGGCCGCAAATAAACAAAAAAAGGACGAAGGAATTGCTTTGCCTCGCATGAGATGATATCTCGAAAGCCTTTGCAATTGTCCAGCACTAGCTAAAATCAAAGCCGGTTGTCTACGTAAATACCTTTTCAATTCACTTACAGCACTTTCTGGTGTGGGGATGGGACCATTTTGTGGCTTCTATGAAGCGTAAATGAGATTCCCGTGCAGCAAAGTGGTATCACAACGGACCTGTAAGGTCTAACTGAGTTGGTCGTACAGAGCGAATCCAATCTGTTAAACAAACGTTCGATGAAAGGCCAGGTCGTGCAGACTTAGAACAATTGTATGATTTGAGAATTCCTCGGATAACTGCGTACAAAATTTCCACCAAGTTTTTAAGTCTCTTTAGCTCAATTCTAGATTTGCGCCACATAAGCTGATAGACTCCGATAATTTTTCGCTCTTCTTTTCGACACAAAATAAATTTTCTCCATTTTTCAAGTTTTCTTCCATATTGAGTTGGCTATCCGTTGATATCTCTGCAATAAATTAATGGATTTGAATTAAGCTTGACATTTGTAGTTGTATGAAACTATCAAGCATTCCTAAAAGTGCTCAACACTTTCCCAATTCTTCCATACAGCGAGCGTTTGACCACCATTTGCAGCTGAAGGGAGTATATCGTCAGAATATTTCATCAAAATAAAATACAAATATTTGAATGCTTGCATAAAATATAACGACCCCCATTTATATTAACAAAATCCAGTTATTTGGTTAAATAGTTATAACAAATAAAATATAAGTAAATGTTAACTAATATGCACTTTAAAAACTTTCACAAGCCTATTGACAACTGCCAAGAGTTGAGGAATCAGGATCAGTGTAGTTATCAGTTGCATTTTTGCCATAGGGCTTCTCAGCATTCACTTCTAGAACATATCTGCCTCTTAACGTATGGGGTACAGCATATCCCATGGGATATTCACTGCCAGCACATTTGCCCTCCTGCAAACTATTCAAGGAGTTGCAGCGTTTTGCCAGAAAATCATCTTCATTATTTCGATAAACCGACTCAGCGTAGTAAGAAACAGCGATATTATGTGAGCAAATGGGATCATTGCAGGCGTCTTGTATAGGAAATTTACCCCCAACATAGAAGTCAACATCTCCGTAGGCGATGAATTCACCAAGAGTACCAGGAGATGTGTGAATGATATCAACAAAGTCAGCATCACTAGAAGATATGATAGTGAGCTCCTCGCCCTCATTAAAACAGGGTAAAGCTGGATCAAGACCAGTCACATAGGGCAACGATTTCCCAGTCAAATCGCGATAGTGACGAGCAGCAGAACCCACGATTTGTGCACCCAAACTGTGACCCATTATATGTAGTTTTCCAATATCTATAATAGACTCCAACCGGTGTATGCCTATGGCAAGATATTCGCCTATTTTGTCGGTATTCTCTGATGACCAGATAAACAGTGTGTTTAAGTAGATACCCGTATCTAGGGCCTTGAAAAAGAGAGCAAAGAAAACGAGAAAACAATTACATTTGAACAAGAATTGGATTAGGAAGTAATAAAGTTAGAAATAAGCCATAGTAATACCAGATAATTAGTATCGCCACGACTATTATACGCCTTGGCTAGTTCAGCTTGCTGATCATTATTCACAGTCGTAGTCCAACCAGTCGAGAATATAACTGTATTCTTTTCAGGATCGAAATCTTTGTCGTGAGCTAAACCTGATGGATCTGCGACAGGATATTCTCGTTTATCGCAGGATGTGCGAAATTGAAATTTTATATTTCCCAGTGTTGGTTCATATTGATCAGGAGTCTTGTCCTTGTCCTTGGCAATAACCGCCGAACCTTGGAGTGTCAGGAGGAAAAAGAGTGATTAGGAAATTATCAAATTTACTTATTTAAGGAAAGAGGCTGCACCTATAGGACTTTTAGGTATTTTATAACACATCGCTCTTGGAAGGCAATTCAAACTTAAGCATAACAATTCAGAAAATTTTGATATTTAAATGTAACTGTAAGTGAAATGTTGTTATTATGCAAGTGAAATGAAGATACTCTTTGAGCAAAATATAGAAATAGTAAAAATAGTCCGAATAATAGTAGAAATTAGTAGATTGAATTGATACTTACAAATTGAATTTGCAACGCTGTTCGCAACTTGAGCAGGTAACCCTTCGACTATATTTTTTATAGACTTGAAAAGGTAGTCTGGTCGCAAAGGTCCGGGTGCACTTTCGACTAAGCCTTCGATCGCCTGTTCTAGTGAGTACAACACATCCTGGATTGTGAAATCCAATGCAATGTTGGCGTGCAGTATTGACAAAAGGAAAATAAAGCAAAACAGCTTCATTCTACAAAAACTTAAAATCTTGAACTTTGTGGAGAAAACAACTTCTACTTCCCAATTAGATTTACTTCAATGTTTCAGTATGCACCACCAATTTATAGTAAAATTTCGTTGAGGAAACTAACTACGAAAAAGTTAATTTACTAAGTTGCAAATTAGTATGCTTATGTTAAGTGGGTAATATATATATATATAATTGGCGCGTACACCCCTTTTGGGTGTTTGGCCGAGCTCCTCCTCCTATTTGTGGTGTGCGCCTTGATGTTGTTCGACAAATGGAGGGACTTACAATTTCAAGCCGACTCCGAGCGGCAGATATTTTTATGAGGAGATTTTTCATGGCAGAAATACACTCGGAGGTTTGCCATTGCCTGCCGAGAGGCGACCGCTATAAGAAAAATGTGTTTCTTAATTTTGGTGTTTCACCGAGATTCGAACCCACGTTCTCTCTGTGAATTCTGACTGGTAGTCATGCACCAACCCATTCGGTTACGGCGGCCGCCAAGAGGGTGGCAGTTAAGTGGGTAATAAAAATACAAATTAGCGCTGAGCTCGTTTAAAACCAATATTTATATGACACTTAATTTGTAAAGGAATTCCAAGTTCTGAGTCTCCATTACTGTTAGGGATTTACCCAATTCACAAGTTTTGTAGCTGTTCTGTTGGGGTATACGCCGTTAGATAGAAAAGCCAATCCTAGGCAGATGTATAGATGCGGTGAGGTTAGTGGCAGGGGGAAAATTGTTTTCATATTATTGTAGCTTCCTTAATAATTAATTCTAATTTGAGAAACCAAGGCCCGTGTTTAATGACAATTGCGAAATATAGAAACAATTTACCTCTTCCACCTCCTATTAGCGGAAAACTATTACATGTCTTTGAAGTTAGGTTTGCTGCTGATAAAATTTAATAGGCTGCAGGCATAATTGTTTTATAGGAGGCTAGGTAAGTAAACAACTGTCGCACTCCCTCTTCGTAAATCGGCTATCTAATTTGAAAACATGTTACTTCTTTACATATAGACGTACAAGTTTTATAAAAAAACACCCTTAAAAATTGTAATAAAAATTAATCTTTTTAATGCAAATTAAGTGGTCGGCAACACTTCCCTTTTGACGCTTCGCCTTTTAGTTATTCGTTGAAAGCCATTTCTTTGGGATTTTCACGTATTTTTGCTTCTGTGGCGCGAACTCGCAAGATATAAACTTTTTGTATATGGGTCGAGTGCCAATTTTTAATAAATTAAATTGAATATTTTTTTAGAGCAATGAAGTTTTTCTGGAACATACTACCTGTATGTATATAGTACAGTAGGTCATAAAAAAAAGATTTGTTTTTATCGTTTGAGAGAGCGAACCGGAGATTGAGTGAGTTTCTGGTTGAGCTCCTTTACGGATTTATTTATATGGGCTGCATAGCCCATAAGGTTTGTTAGCGCATATCAGTGTGGTACATCTTTAGATGAAACTGTTGAGCCTTGTGGCTCGAGGTGAAGTGGTTGCTGCTTGAGGGTTAGATGCTGTGCAGGTAGTGCACGCTTTAGGTTTACCATTTCATATGCCCTTTGAGAGATGCAGCGATCTGTTGGGCAAATGAAGTTATAAAAAATGATAAAAAGTGTAAATTAAGATAGAAGATTCGAAAGAAACATTTCCATTGCAGGTTGAAAGAAAATGTGGATAATTTTTTTTTTTTTTTTTTATTATTAGCTTTATTGCTTAATTGTAATATAAAATGGATTTGCTGCATCTTCTCCGGCTCGTTCAGCGAATTTTCCTTGACGGCCGCTATCGACTCAAAGCGGCGTCCGCAGAGTAGAAATTTAAGTTTTGGGAAGAGGAAAAAATTCACGGGGGCTAATCTCATTGAATACGGTGGTTGCTCGATGATACTTTGTTTTTAGTTTTTGCGCAAAAAGTGTTCACAATATGAGCCTTGTAAGACGGTGCATTATCATGGTGCAAGATCCATGAGTTGTTTTTCCGCAAATTGGGCCGTTTCCTAAGCACACAAATAATATTCTCTCTTTACCGCAGAACCATTTTTAACAAATTCCGATTGCACAACACAATGATAATCAAAGAAAACGAGTGGTATGACTTTCACTTTTGACCGAATTTGACGCGGTTTTTTGGGTCTCGGCTCATGTGGATAATGCCATTCATCCGCCTGGTTGCATGCTGACTGGTTTGTATGTCAAACTCATATACCCACGTCTCATCACCTGTTATGATGCGTTGGATAAACGGTGGGTCCGAAGTGACAAGTGAATTTGCTCAAGCATGTCTTCAGTCACCTTCTTCCGACGAATTTTTTGAAAGAAATTCTACTCTCTTGGAACGAATCGAATGGTAACCACGCGTCTAATGTAAAATGTTGCAAATTGTTTCGTGAAGCACGCTAAGGTCACGAATTACCTCCCTCAAACTTAAATGACGGTTCTCCAGTACCACTTCTTTGTCCGTTTTTATTTTTTTTTAATTTTGCCAACTTCTAATCTGGGTAGAATCACCTAACATTTGCATTTGGTAGCCACTAATTTTTTTTGAATGAAATTGTGTCTGTTAGGTGTTCAACCGAGCTCCTCTTCCAATTTGTGGCGTGGTCTTATGGCTGTTCCACAAATGGAGGGACTTACAGCAGAGAATGTTAATGCAATGAGAAGGTGCAAATGTTACTGTGAGCTTTTTTTAGTACAATTGACATTTGAAAGATTTGTA
Source organism: Anastrepha ludens (assembly GCF_028408465.1). Lineage (NCBI taxonomy): Eukaryota > Metazoa > Arthropoda > Insecta > Diptera > Tephritidae > Anastrepha > Anastrepha ludens. Next base: position 45,090,150 of record NC_071499.1, on the reverse strand, counting down.
GTAAGGTCATTTAGCACACCGAGCTTATAGACACCTCACTGACTTTTGCCCACACAAAAATTAGAAACACCACACATTTTTCACCTCAACACACAACACATTTCTCACCTCGACATTAAACCAATTAAATTTTTACTATTTTCGTATTTTTGAAATAATAAGCGAATACGTAAAATTTATTACATAATTTTTTTTTTCAATTACATTAAAAAAAAAAACGATTTAAAAATAAAAATTTATAAAAAAAAGTTTGCGCCGGGAATTGAACTCGAGTCGAACATGTGGCGAGGAAAAATAGGTGGTGCGTTTATTTCTTCGACTGCTTATTTTTTTACCATTTTGTTACTTTTTAAATGATAAGCGGATACATAAAATTTATTACAAATTTTTTTACGATTACATTAAAAAAAAAAAATTTAAAAAGGAAAAAAAAAATTTGCGCCGAGAATTGATGGCGAGTCACGTGGGGAGGATAAATACGCAGAGCGTTTATTTCTGCGCCTGCGTTGTGAACCAAGGTTTTGTGCATGCGCGCGACGCGAATTAATTTTAATAAAGTTCTGAAAGTAATTCATGAAGTTTTTCATTACACACATATGTACATAAATGAACGTATACTTTATATGTAAATAAATGATGGTATATGAAATATACATAAGTACATAATATGTATGTACATGTCAATAGGAGGTATTTGCATTCAGAAAAAAAGAACGGTTTAAGATAAATCAACACTTATTTTATATTGTATGCCAATTTATAGTTTATGTATTCGACAGCATTTACATACATATGTATGTATGTACATTTGTATATGAAAAACAATAATGCACAAGCGCAAGAACATCATATCACATATGCAAGTATGCCCAAATAACCTTGACTTATGTATGTACACATGTCATACCACATCACATTCTTACAAGAAATCAAATACACATGCGCACTAGAACGAGTTTCTTCCTAACAAGTGCAAAAACAATTCTGCTCTATGTATGCATATATACCGACTTTATGTCCTAGCATATATACATACATACATATATACCTACTTGCCTTCTAAACTTCCTACAAAATAATTGTATTCATATGTTACAACATCCATGCACGTTCATACATTCAAGCATACATATATGTACATATGCGCGAGCACAGCGCTCCCTTCTTGCTTCCGTGTACTTTTGTCTTTCACCAGTCGATATTCCTAATATTGTACTTACAAAAACACAATACTTTGATAGACGCAAAAGCAACAGCAAGCACAACGCGATGGTCGCTTTGCCACCACACATTCTAAAATGTTCTAGAACACAACAAAAACACATACATACCTCACATGCGCATGTCGCCCAAAGCTAAAATCTAAGCCTAGCGACTACAAAAACAAAATACATTCGTAGACGCAGTCGCAGCAGCCATGATTCTATCAGCGACGGCGCTGAACAATTTAGAACAAAAACAAGGAGTTCATTCATAAGTTCGAGCTCATATTTCAATTTCATTCATAAAACGAGCCGCCCATATGCCAATTTTCGCGACCATTCGAAAATAGTCAATATTGGAATATTTCGCGTGGAATTATTTGCCAATATTTGATAAATCTTAAATTTTTGTCATGTCGAGTGGCCGCGGCTCCGTATGTAATATATGTATGCAGCCTTATATGTATGTAAATATGTCTTCTAACTGTGCGACAGTCGCGAGTTAATGCGACTTCCAGCGAATCACACATTGCTGTCCGCAAAGCCGCATGTATGTACCTTATGATCAGAAAGTACCGGGAATGTTTAAATTAAACAAAACAGAGTTAAATTTAGGGCAAATTTATATTATCTCCTTCAAAATATGACCCGTCTGAAGCAACACACATGTGCCAACGTTTAACCCAGTCCTCCAAGCACCCCCGGCAGGCCGATTTGTATTCTCTTTGATCAGTGCGATGGCGCGTTATCATCATGCAAAATCTGAGGATTGGTTGCTCACATTTCCGGCGGTTTGCAACACACAGCATCTCTCTAAGGTTTCAAAACGGATAAATAATATTCTCTATTGACTGTCTGGCCCGATGGAAGGTACTCATGGTGGACTATGCCTTGGCAATCGAAGGAAGCAGTCAACATCACCTTCCCGGTTCTTTTTGCTCATAGGGTATACATATCCCATGTGTCAAGTGTGCGCAGAAGCTTGTGTTCTGGGTTTGTTAGAATGGTGGTAGTTTGTACATATATTTATACACATATGTGAGTATGCGCGTTTGGCTTTCTGGACGGATATTAGAATGATATTTTCTCATCAATATAATTTGGATTTGATGAAATAGATTATAGACATATGTACATATTTTCTGTTTTGATTGATTTATATAAAAATCAGATCATATCCAGTATGAACTATTTTATACCGAAAAGAAATTTCCATTTATGAAATACAAAAAAAACAGTATTTTAAAGAAATTTTAATTAAAATAAACTCAAAAATTTTACCAAACTTTCCTGGTTTGAATTGTAAAAAAAAATGTGCAAGAAAAAAAAATATGACTTCAGGACTTGAACCTGAATTAAATACGTGCCAAAAAACAAAACGAATAACTCCGCCGACTTTAGCTTCTGCACCACAAACTAACTGTCACACGGCCTTCTTAATCGCAAATTTATTCGCTTCGATTTCCTTAGTAGTGTGCCGAAAAATCTTATGAACTTCCTCAGTAGTATGGTAAACGCAGAAAAAATCTGAATTTCTGTCCTAGCGTGGTAAGTAAATATAGAAACCCTCCACTCGCGTGGTAAATATCTGCAATTCGCCACTCGTGAGCAAAGTTGAATTTGAAATGACCTTATTATGAATCTACAAATTAGAACTCGAAAAAAGCTCGTTTAACATTTGCTCCTTCTCATTGCATTAACATTCTCTGCTTACAGTTTTAAAGCGACTGCAAATGGAACATATTTTTTATGAGGAGATTTTTCTTATCAGAAAGTGTGCTCTTGCCTGCCGAAGGGCGTCCGCTTTTTGAAGAAACTTGTTCTATAATTTTTCTGTTTCATGCACGGAGATTCGAACCTAAGCACTCTCGATGTATAGTCATGCACCAACCCGTTCGGCTAAATAAAGCTCAAAAAAACATTTCAAAAAAAATATGTTTCATCGCATCAATTTTGAAAAAATCAATCAAATTAAAAAAAAAAAAGGTTTTAGATTTGTTTTAACTTAATTTATAATTTTTAATTTTTAAAAATAAATTTTAGTAAGAAATAGGAGTAAAAAAGAAATTAAAAAAAAAATAAAAAACCTTTCTTATTTGTGAAAATTTCAAAGAATCATAGCCCTACTTAGAGTAACATCGATTAGAGTAACATACAATGGGCTTTTTAGCCTGAGTGTTTTAGGAGCCACCAAATCTCCTGGTGCTCCTTGGCTCGACCTCTTCTTCAACATACCTGTCTAGTACCTGGCATAATTTAAACAATCGATGAATTTCAGGTGAACATTTTTTTGTGGTCAGGAGACTCTATATGCCCATGCCTTACTCCTTCTTAGTCGCTCTTTTTTTCTTAAATTTACTTATGCGATTGGCTGGTAGACTGCCGAATATGTGGCCTTTTATAGCAGCGGGTTCGCTAAAAAACGCGACGACCTACAAAACAAAATTGGTGTGTTTCCAACACCCAATAATCTAGTCCCACAAATGTTTGAGTCGAACGAAAAGTGAAGAGCGATGCAAGTATTTGCAACACTAATTATCGTGGAACTTCGCAACACTGATCGGAGACGAAGGAATGATGCTAGACAAACGCAGCGACAAGAACAACTGCCGTATTGATAAAATGCAGGGATACGAATAGCAGACAAATGTAATTGACGACTGAGCTTATTGCTTCTGATGGTCTCCAGACGTAATTACCAAATCGGTATCCCTGCGGGATGAACCATCGGATTTGAGGTATGTTTGGTGGTGTTAAAGCCCTACACAGGCTAAGGCTTTCAATTGCTTTCACACCACGTAAAAAAGCTGCGGAACCATCTTAGGCTTATTGTCGTATCTACGTATCATACTTTTCAGAAAAAGTCCAATGGCATCAAGTTGAAAGATTTCGGGTTAAGTACTACGCCCTGAATAGACGCGAATGCATGCAAATATGAAGAAGCCAATCGAACACAGAAAGGGCAGTCGCATGAGAATGACAACGAGAAGTTCAAAAATAGCAAACAAAACATTGTAAATCACTTCATTTATAATACACAGAGCAAACACAACTCCGGTTTGCATTTGAATTGGGAATATTTGCATTTTACATGGACGCAATTGATGGCATACCAATGAAGAAACAAGCAAACAGAAAAAAAGATATGAATAATAACAACTTCAGGAGACCATAAAAGACTTACAAAAAAGTTTGTGGACATTCAGTGCCATATTAATTTCATGCAAGATTCATTTTTCATATTCGCATTCCAAAAGAGCCAACCAGCATGCGGAAATGAGCACCCAATTGTATGTAAGAGGTGTCCTAATACAAATTGGTTTTTTTCTTCCACAGAACGAAATGAAATGCTTTCCGCTGATGCAACTTATTTTCGAGTGCTTTCGGTCTAGAGTAAGCACTACATGGCCGTGATAGCCAACTTTTTCCGATCACCACCACAAAGGTGGCACTGAAACAAAGACATGGACTATTTTGAATTTCAGCTGAATAATTTGCCAAGCCTCACTCTTGTCCTTCAAGTAATCGACTTTGATTCGGGCTGGTGTCATCCGGGGTTAATAGAGGCTGCCCCCAGGGTAGTGTGCTAACTCCATTGCTCTGGTGCATGGTGATCGATCCTCTACTCCCCACCTTAAATGATTTTGGAGTCAACGCACAAGTATATGCGGACGACGTTGCCTGTTAACGGGCCCTTCGCTTATGAACATCTGCAGGAAAGTGCAGAAACTCTGTATATGATTGCCACTTGGCGCTGTGCTAATGGGTTAACGGCAAATCCCACCAAAAACTGATATTGTCCTCTTTAACAGAAGGAGGAAGCTAAAAGGAGTCATAATCCAGCTATCCAAAGAAATCCAATATCTTGAAGTAGTCCTAGATTGTAAACTTCTTTGAAAGTCACACGTTGAAACAAAGACATCCAAAGCACTGACAGCTTTGTGGCAGTGCAAGGGTGTCTTTGCGAAAATGTGGGATCTTTCTTCTAGCAAGATGCTATGGATCTACACGGCTATGCTAAGACCTATTATCACCTATGCATCAGTAATATGGATGAGTAGACTCTCTCTCGTGCGAGTCGGGAGGAGCTTATCGAGACTACAACTAACTGGATCCCGGCATAAGATGCTCGGGTTGGTCTACCACCATTTGATGCTTTCATCCATGGAGAGACCTTCAAGGCCATCTGCAGGCTGAAACACAATGGGAACTGGTACGACCCCGGGACTGGACAACAGCGAAGGCATGGATTTCGATCCAACGATTCTCTCCATGCCGTTTTTGCCCCTTGACTCCATGCCACCAAGAGTCGTACTTGAAAAGAGATACAGGCTCTAGGGTCTATGCGGAATCCAGCGGGACAAAACTGCATTTTGCTCTTAGAATGCATGCATCTATGTTTCAAGCGGAGGTGTATGCTGTTCAAGAAGCCATGAAGTTTGTTGTGAAAAACCGATGGAGAGGCAGATCTATATGTATCTGTAGCGACAGCCAAGCTATGCTCATGGCCTTAGACATCGCTCCAACCACAAAATCAGGCTGATTAAACACTCGGCCTTGCCGACTAGAAATTTTGGTAAGGCGGTGATTAGGCGCAAATAAGGCAGACCGCATTCCAAATTTGCGCCCCATAAGGCAGCCAAACTAGGCCCAAGTCCCGAAAGGTATCGCCACACATCTGCCTCGGGATCCCTACAAAATGCTGTATATCAAAATTCTTTTCGAACGAAATACTGTAAATTAACGTAACAAAATTCTCCAGTGACAAAATTCTGTATTTACAGAATTCTGTATTTACAAAATTCTGTAAAAACAAAATTCTGTACTGTCTTAAAAAAATTCTGTATTGACGAAATTCTGTACTGACGAAATTCTGTATTAACAAAATTCTGTAATGAAAAAATTTTGTGTTGACAAAAGTCAATGAAAAAAGGAGTTCTACGCAAAAATACGGTGGATTCTATCGAAACCGAAGAAAAAAAGTGCGCACTTTTTTTATAAAATGTGTTGAATTTCTTATCATTTACTTACAGCACTTCGTCAATACAGAATTTTGTCAATACAAAATTTCGTCAATACAGGATTTCGTCAATACAGCATTTCGGCAATACAGAATATTTTTTACAGAATTTTGAAATACAGAATTTCGTATACAGAAATCTATAATACAAAATTCTGAAATATAGAGTTTTGTATACAGCATTTTGTAAACAGAATATTGTATCATACAGCATTAGATACCCAACCCATCTGCCTCATTAGGCGCAGGTTCGAAAAAGCGAACTTCGGTAATACTCCGGATGCCCTTCTACAAATCAGTTAGGGATTCCAAATTATGCCTAAGTGAGACACTGCCACAGATTTGCGTAACCACAACCAAATTTGGGATTGTTCTGGCATGCCAATCTTTGCCTTGCCTAACGTGGACCTGGTAAGGCAATAGTTAGGCGTGCCTCAGTAAGGCCTGCCTAATTCGGGCCTAACTGATTCTTCGGCATGCCTCACTGTAATTCTAGTCGGGTTATTGTGGAACTGCTGATAAAGGAAGAGCCGCAAGACGGTAAATGGCAAATTTATTTATTTTAAATTTCATTTACTTGTCAGGTAACTTCGCTTATATGCAGATTTATTTTCGCTTCACTTGAACTGATAATAATAGCACAACGGAATTTTGTCGAGATTTGACTATTTTTGAAGTGAAAACTTCTTTAGAATCGTTGGGAGTGATTTGAGACTCGATGAAACGAAAAAGCGACACTACGAAGCGTTATATGTTGATATAAGTATATGTGTGTGGCTGCGTACTGCTGAGCCACGCTAGTATAGTGAGTATTGTAGTATGTATACTACACTGCCTATTACTTGCTTTGGTGTTTAGTTCAAGCGTCATACGTATGTATGTTTGTGTGTATGCTAGTACGTATATGTGCGCGCCTGCGTATTACGGAGCCACGGTGAGCGAGAAGGCATTATGTATACCTATACTACACTACCTAATACTTGCTTAAACCAAGCGTCCTACGAATGTTTGTGTGTATGTTAGTACGTCTGTTTAATATACGCGTTACGACGCTCATAATAGCAACCGCGTGTGCTGTATTGCGTCCGTATTTTTATATTCGTAAATATTTTCATTCTTAAATATTTACCGCAATTGCAGGCGGTGTTGCAATATACCACAATCAAAATGACGGTGCTCGTATTGTAACTCCACAGATAGATCTGAATGCACAGCAAATAGAATCACTGTCTGTTCATCTCTCTAAAGTGGGAGAAATATGTGCATGCGAAACCAGATTGAGCAATGGAAAAACAGTTTTAATTGTGGCAATTTATATTTCACCGAATCAATCAATAAATAGCATCACGGAATTCATTCACGAAATTTTAATAAAGTATACACCAGAAGTATCGCGGATACTTAGAAAAGATTACGATAAAGTTCCAATGATTTTAAGTGGCGATTTTAACGTAAATTTTGCATTGGACACAGCGGTTCCTTTAATTGACTTTCTCTATACAACATTCAATTTAAAAATGTGTAACAATCGCACTGAATCGACAACACGATCAAAAACAACAGTTGACGCGGTATTTCAAAGATATGTTGACAACATCGAAACCAAAGCATTTGTATCATATTTTAGCTATCAGAAGCCACTCGTAGCATATGTTCAAATTGAAAACATTGAGGATGAATAATAATAAAATAAAATGAACTTTATAGCAATATTATAATGAACCTATAATTATCCCGCTCCTAATGCTGCTTTCGTCTCATTCTCTCTCAGTTTGTTTTACGGAAGGTTTCACTTCTATCGCGTCATACCGTTAGAATGGTATTTTTTGTTTTTTACTTTATTTTCTTGTTGTTTTTCGTAAAAATATTTTTTCCACTACGACAGAAACCATGTAACTCAAAGTTATACCCTTTGTATAAAATTTAAAAAAATTTAAAAAATTTGCATCTAAATTTCAAACATTTCAAAATAATTCTGGATATGTTTTATTGTCCATTCAAGTGGAAAATGGCGCAAATTTCGCACTTAAATCACAATTTGCTGTGAGTTAAATATTTTTAGTAAAGAAAAATACGAACTTTAGCTTGAAGCTACTGTGAATTTATCCAATAATGCGTCGTTCGCACAGACAAAAATAGGAGTCAGTCAATGGCATGCAAAATAGGCAACTCCATTTCTATATAAAATTTTCTCCCTATTTTAAGTTTTCTTCCATATTGAATTGGCTATCCGTTGATATCTCTTAAGTTAAGTTGTAGTTGTATGGAATCTTCAAGTATTCCCAACGTAAAAAAAAGCAGCTCACCCTTCTTCAACTCCTCCATACAGCGAACGTTTGAATGCCATTCACAGCTGAAGAGTTTTGAGAACTAAATACCATACGACTCATTTCTCTACTGGCAGATCACTTCACCAAAATAAAAAACAAATATTTTGAAATGACCCTTTAAGATATAACCACCACCATTTTTATTAAACAATATTTGCTTGAACAGTAATAAAATATATTATAAAATATACATATATACATATATAATTGGCGCTTACACCCTTTTCGAGTGTTTGGCCGAGCTCCTCCCCCTATTTGGGGTGTGCGTCTTGATGTTCTTCCACAAATGGAGGGACCAACAGTTTCAAGCCGACTCTGAACTGCAGATATTTTTTTATGAAGAGCTTTTTCATGGGAGAAATACACTCGGAGGTTTGCCATTGCCTGCCGAGGGGCGACCGCCATTAGAAAAAACTTTTTCTCCATTTTGGTCTTTCACAGAAATTCGAACCTACGTTCTCTCTGAATTCCGAATGGTAGTCACGCACCAACTCATTCGGCTACGGCGGCCACGTAATAAAATTAAAAATAAAATATTATATAAGTAAATGTTAACTGATATGCACTTTAAAAACTTTCAGAAGCCTATTGACAACTGCCAAGAGTTGAGGAATCAGGATCAGTGTAGTTATCAGTTGCATTTTTACCATAGGGCTTCTCAGCATTCACTTCTAGAACATATCTGCCTCTTAATGTATGGGGCACAGCATATCCCATGGGATATTCACTGCCAACACATTTTCCCTCCTGCAAACTATTCAAGGAGTTGCAGCGCTTTGCCAGAAAATCATCTTCATTATTTCGATAAACCGACTCAGCGTAGTAGGAGACAGCGATGTTATGTGAGCAAATGGGATCATTGCAGGCGTCTTGTATAGGGAATTTACCCGCAACATAGAAATCAACATCTCCGTAGGAAGCGAATTGACTAACCGCACCAGGATCTGTGTGAATGATATCAACAAAGTCAGCATCGCTGGCAGATATGACTGTGAGTTCCTCGCCCTCATTGAAACAGGGAAAAGTTGGGTCAAGACCAGTCACATAGGGCAACGTTTTCCCAGTAAAATGACGATAGTGACGAGCAGCCGAACCCATTATTTGTGCACCCAAACTGTGACCCATTATATGTAGTTTTCCAATATCTATAATAGACTCCAACCGGTGTATGCCTATGGCAAGATATTCGCCTATTTTGTCGGTATTCTCTGATGACCAGATATAGAGCGTATTTACGTAGTTACCCATGTCTAGGGCCTGGAAAAGATAGCAAAAAGAAGAAAGCAAAATTACATTTGGACAAGAGTTGCATTAGAAAGTAGTAAACTTAAAAGTAAGCCATAGTAATACCAGATAATTAGTATCGCCACGACTATTATACGCCTTGGCTAGTTCAGCTTGCTGATCATTATTCACAGTCGTAGTCCAACCGGTCGCAAATATCACTGTATTCTTTTCAGGATCGAAATCTTTGTCGTAAGCCAACCCTGATGGGTTTGCGACAGGATATTCTCGTTTATCGCAGGGTGTGCGAAATTGAAATTTTATATCTCCCAGTGTTGGTTCATATTGATCAGGAGTTTTATCCTTGCCCTTGGCAATAACCGACGAACCTTGGAGTGTCAGTAGGAAAAAGAGTGATTAGGAAATTATCAAATTTACTTATTTAAGGAATGAGGCTGCATCTATAGGACTTTTAGGTATTTTATAACACATCGCTCTTGGAAGGCAATTCAAACTTAAGCATAACAATTCAGAAAATTTTGATATTTAAATGTAACTGTAAGTGAAATGTTGTTATTATGCAAGTGAAATGAAGATACTCTTTGAGCAAAATATAGAAATAGTCAAAATAGTCCGAGTAATAGTAGAAATTAGTAGATTGAATTGATACTTACAAATTGAATTTCCAATGCTGTTTGCAACTTGAGCAGGTAACCCTTCGACTATATTTTTTATAGACTTGAAAAGGTAGTCTGGTCGCAAAGGTCCAGGTGCACTTGCGACTAAGCCTTCGATCGCCTGTTCTATTGAGTACAACAGATCCTGGATTGTGAAATCCAATGCAATGTTGGCGTGCAGTATTGACAAAAGGAAAATGAAGGAAAACAGCTTCATTCTACAAAAATTTAAAATCTTGAGCTTTGTGAAAACAGCAACTCTTACTTCCCAATTAGATTTACTTGAGTGTTTCAGTAGGCACCACCAATTTATAGTAAAATTTCGTTGAGGAAACTAACTACGGAAAAGTTAATTTACTAAGTTGCAAATTATTATGCTTGTGTTAAGTGGGTAATAAAAATACAAATTAGCGCTGAGTAAATATAAAAGCAATATTTAGTATATGACAAAAGAATTCCAAGTTCTGAGTCTCTATTATTGTTAGGGATTTACCCTATTCACCAATTCTGTAGCTGTTCTGTTGTGATATACGCCGTTAGGCAGAAAAGCCAGTCCTAGGCAGATGTGCTGATGCGGTGAGGTTAGGGGCAGGGTGAAAAGTGTTTTTAGGTTATTCCCAGATTCCTTAATAATTAAATCTTATTTGGTAACCCAAAGCTAAGGTTTAATGACAATTGCGAATTATAGTAATGATTTACCTCTTTCACCTCCAATAAGCAAAAAATTGTTAGATGCCTTTGAAGTTGGGTATGCTGCCAATAAAATTTAATAGGTTACAGTCACGTTGATTTTAACAAAAGCTGAATAATGACCCTGTTCAAAGCAATGATTATTTTTTTTTTTTGTAACTTAGTGTAAAATTCGGTCCCACAAATTTTAGCTTGTTTTGAAATGACATCAAACCCATAAAAAACACTTGCGGCTAGTGTTTGAGAGACTGCGGGAATCGAGGATAAAGCGAGCTTCTGGTTAAGCTGCTTCATGCGCTTTAAAGCTTATAAGGTTTGTTCGCGTACTTCAGTGTTGTAGGGCTAAAAACGCTCGAATAAAATTATTGAGGCTTGTATCTCGGGGGATTCTTGGCATGAGTCGCTCTTATTACAAGAGTTTGATGCTGCGGGTAAATGTAGTGCACGCAGTGGATCCTCTAGATTTACCGCGAAATGTAGCGATCTTCTCAGCAAAAAATGATAAAAAATCGCTATTTGCTGTAGACTTATGGCTGGGTATGAATTAAAGTGGAGGTTACTTAAATATTTAACTTTGGAAGGATTTGGTGAGGAATTGGCTAGAGAGAGTCAAGCGGGATCGACAACTTTAAGTGTAAACTCAAGAGAAAAAATTCAAAAAGTAGCACTTATCATTCATAAATTGTGGACCCTTCTCCACCAAATGAAATACTGTCAGTGTCAAAGTAAAGCTTACAGCATAGAATGACGAGTTTTGAGCATTTATTTATTTTCATTTTAATTCTTTTTATTTTGCTTAAAAATTTAGCTCATTTTTAGCTTGCGGAAAAGTGAAAAATGAAGAAAAGAAAAAGTAAAAAAGATGTTCATTATTTTTGTGCAAAATTTTTGCGCAAATGGCTTTAAACTGTTTTACTGTCGGTCTTTAGCTCCTGGACGATGTTACGACTACTAACATGCCGGTCAACTTCAATTATTTCTGTGATTTCATCGACATTTTCGAAATTGGCGACATTTTCTTTAGCATCAGAAATGCCTGAACGGAATCGGCGAAACCAAAATTCCACGTAATTGGCTGTTGCAATATCGGCACCATTAGCACCATTCAAAATTTTAGCGGCCTGACTTGCATTTTCGCCTTTGCCTTTATCAAAGAAGAACTGTAAATGTACCGAATTTTCTCTTTGTTGACCTCCGTTGCTAACACCTGGTAACTCACAACTGAGTGGAACAAACAAAAAGAGCAAACGAATTTGTTTAGTGTGAAATGTCACCTTGAGAACAAGCATACACTTTACATTGCTTGATCAATACTTTGCGAGGCGTCGATCACTACAACCATTTACCGAGAGAATATTGTATTTATTTTTCCCCGCTTTGGAGCCACTTCGAACTTGCACTTTGCTATACTAAGCAAATCCAGCATTTTTTTTTTAATTCTGTCTTACAAATGCCAGAAGCAGGAACCGACAATTAAGATTCTAATTCTTAATGAATAACGATAATTTATACACTTTAGGTATCAACAATCTTTTGCGCTTTGTTCAAACTCAGAATGGTTCAATCTAGAAGGGGAAATGTAGGCCAGCCCTTACGGCTCACAACAGATCCATTTGGTGCTTTATATGGCATCGCTGTCTCTATGTGCGATGCGACTGCCAAACCTAACCTAACCTAGATAAAATAAATTTAAAATTAATTCGAAGATATCAAATAATATAATAACCTGGCTTTTACTCACATAAGAAAAATTTTAATTATCACAAATAGGAAAAGAAAAAAAATATATCGGAAAGCTATCTTCGACTTTAGAGAATTATACAAACTAAAAATAAAGAAATACGTATACGAAAAAATAGTAAATTCATAAAAATTAGTTAGTTTATTATTTATTGCGTTAGCTGCATTATAGGGCCACATACGTCCAGCAGCGCCAAAAATGCGCTAGAAGAAAAGCTGTTTTTAGAAGGGATAACAATAAAAATAAATATAAAAATTGTATACATTGTTTATTAGTACTTAAACTTTATAAAAAAATGTATTTTAATTTTTTTTACAAAAATTAGTATATAAAAAAACACGTGACCCCAAGTGCAATGAAAAAAAAGTTGAAAAGTTAAAGAAGTTAAAAATTCTTCTAAATTAAATTGTAATTATAATCTGTCGAGTCGGATTTTTGAATTTCCAAAAATTTTGCAATTTATAGCATTTTAGAAAAAAAGTATGCGTTTTATGTCATACCTAAATGTCACACTTTAATTATTTTTATAAAACTTTTTAATAAAAATATAAAAAATCCGACTCGGCAGACAACAGAGAAAACACTTTCGAATATTTAAAAAAACCCCCATTAAAAAATATTAAAAACTGTTATCATGCAGATGTGCCGGAAAAAGTAGTTTGGAGAAAAACGAGTTTAAACTTTCAAGTGCATTTCGCTCGAGGTCGCGAACCTCAAACGAAGGGCAGCGCATCAAACTGTGGTCGGACAGTTACATTTTCTACCATAACTTTGCATCTATAGGGAATTTTTATATCCAAACTTCCACAGAAATACCCCAAAAATTATAAAGAATAATAATCTGTAAAAAATCGATTTTTTGAAAATTCTGGACGTATGAAATTTCTGGACCTTATCTTCTCTTCTTAATTGGCGCGATAACCGCTTACGCGATTTTGGCCGAGTTTAACAAAGCGCGCCAGTCGTTTCTTTCTCGTGCTAATCGGCGCCAATTGGACACACCAAGTGAAGCCAAGTCCTTCTCCACCTGATCTTTCCATCGCAGAGGAGGCCGCCTTCTTCCTCTGCTACCACCAGCTGGTACCGCATCGAATACTCGTCCAAAAAAAAAAAGAATGCAAAAATAACGCATTTCGCTGACTTACTTCTGCAATTTTCTGACTTACCCGGACGTATTATTACCTAACTAAACCTCACCTAACCTAATGTTATTGAAATCAATCCAACCGTATACAGGTGGCGCAAAAGTAACCTTGCGATGTTTTTTGGCTGTAATTTAAAAAAAAGAAAATGAAAAACTTTGATTCTTCTTGTGGATTATTTTTATTTGGTCTTTTAATTTTTTTTACATCAAGTCGAGAATATGATGTCATGTAAATAGCCGCCGCCACAGTTGATTGCCATTTGAGCCCTTTTTATGGCATTTTCCATCACTTTGGCCAAAACTTCCGGTGATAGGCCCTCACATTCTTGACGGATATTGTCTTTAAGAGCTGCAAGAATCTGAGGCTTGTTGACATAAACCCGCGACTTCAAAAAGCCCCACAAAAAGAAGTCTGGAGCGGTCAAATCAGGCAATCTTACTGGCCAGTGCAAATCGCCAAAACGGGAGATCAGGCGCCCGGGAAATGCATCCTTCAGCATATCGGTTGTGGCACGTGCAGTGTGTGCCGTTGCACCGTCCTGTCGGAACCACATGTTTTCCAATCCCAATTCATCAAGTTGCGGCAAAAAGAACTCGTTGATCCAATGATCTCTGTAGCACTCACCATTCACAGTAACCGTTTGGCTCGCGACGTCTTCGAAGAAAAAAGGTCCGATGACTCCTCCAGCGAAAACAGCACACCATACGGTGACTTTGAGCGGGTGTAATGGCTCTTCGTGGGTTACACGCGGATTTTCGGTGCCCCAGAAGCGTAAATTTTGCTTATTTACGTACCCGCTAAGATGGAGATGGGCCTCACCACTCATGATTATTTTTGATGAAAAATCATCTTCCTCTTGGTGGTGATTAAGGATGGCTTGAGCGTATGTTAGACGCGATTGGCGATCAGCAGCTAACAGCTGATGCACCGTCCGGACTTTGTACGGAAACATCTTCAAATCTTGTACCAAAATTCGCTGTAAAGACCGTCGACTGATACCCATTTGCGTGGCACGTCGTCTGGTCGATGTCGTCGGCGCTTCCATGACATCCTCGGCTACAGCAGCAATACTCCTGCAGAACGACTACTCCGGGGTCTGCCACGCCTGGCAGCATCTCGTGTTGTGCCAGTCTCTTCGAGACGAGCGGCTAAACGTCGCATTGTTTCACCAGTAGGCGTTGGACGGCGAGGAAATCTGCGACGAAATTCACGTTGTGCCAAAGTCACCGACCGATTATTGGTCAAATAAATAGTCAGCAATATTCCGCGTTCTAGAGCAGTGTAGCGTAACATTGTTTAATAACGTGTATTTCGCTTGTGTTTACTACACAAATGTCAAAACAGAACTGACATTAGGGGCCAATTGCAAAATTTTTAGCATTTTCTGATAGGAGGATTACTTTAGCGCCACCTGTTACAATGTGAGACAATCGAACCCATTGTGATGCTTTTCTGCATTGTAAGAGGAATTCATTTCGATTAGTTTGCAATGCCAACCTATCCAAACTCGACGTAACCTTGAATAACATATCCTAATTTCACTTCACGCTTAGCCTTCGGGAAACCGTTGCCAGGGTGTAAGGCTCTATTAGGTTAGGTTAGGTTATCTTTTGTTTGGTTTGTAGACTTAAAAGCTCTGTGAATTTATTTAAATATTTTCGCGCGGCACTGAAACACACTTAGTTTCATTGCATTACGTTTGTGTGTATATTAGCTTAATTTAAATAAGGTTAGGTTAGGTTAGGTTAGGTTAGGTTAGGTTAGGTTAGGTTAGGTTAGGTTAGGTTAGGTTAGGTTAGGTTAGGTTAGGTGAGATGCACTTATGATAAGTTTTAATAGGTATTGATCATTCAAGAGTGATGATTTTTCACACTCATGAAATTGTACATGCTTACCAGAAAACTGCAAACGGTTCTGCTGTGTCATGCAAGCTTGAGTTATAATGAGTTTTGATATGTTAGATGTATTCATAGTTATGTAAACTTATTGCTGTCTCTCAAAATTAGCCACAATGAGCAGTAAAGTCTCGGTTCAGCTGGATTTTTAAAAATGTGGAAAAAAACTTCAAAAAAAAAAATTGTAACTTTTACAATTTTCAATGTATGAAGATGAGAAATAGCTAATTTCGAGCACATTTGATTGGAGTTTAAAAATATGTACCTGTGGGCAAAAAGTAAGGTGAATTTATTTGTCAAACTTCGCGGGATTAAAATTTCGCTCTAGTTATTTTTTCATGAGCTGGCAGCACTGTTAATAACACCTGGGCCAACTTTCATGTGAATGTCATTATCAGTAATATATTTACGCTTGTGTTTACCAAACGACCAAGAGTGCATTTTTCGATTTTTACAATGTCTGATTTGATTGAGCAGAGAAGTGCCATCAAATTTTGTTTGCGGAATGAAATTTCCGCTGCGGAAACGTTTAGCATGCAGAAGGCATTTGGTGATTCGACCATGTCGCAGAAAAATGTTTATAAATGGTACAAAGACTTCAAAGAGGGTCGAGAACGTGTAGATGACTTGGAGCGCTCCGGACGACCATCGACGTCAACAGATGACCAACACGTCAATAAAGTGAAGGAGGTAATGCTCAAAAATCGTCGGTTGACTGTTAAAGATCTTACTGATATGTTCGGAATATCAGAAGGATCTGTGAAAACCATTTTGAAAGACCATTTGGGCCTACGAAAAGTCAAATCTCCTTTGGTACCGAAAACTCTCAATTTCTTGGAAAAAAGCCGTCGCGTTGATGTGTGTGAAACAAAGCTTTCAGACTATCAGGACAAGCTCAAATGCATCATTACGGGAGATGAGACTTGGATTTATGCTTACGACCCTGAAACAACCGACGAATCAAGCGAATATCGTGCTAAAGGCGAGGCCAGACCGAAAAGAGCACGTCAAAGTCGTTCAAAAATAAAGGTCATGATGACAGTTTTTTTCGATTTTCGTGGTGTGGTGCACTATGAATTCCTTCCACCTGGCCAAACTGGTAATAAGGAATATTATTTGAGCGTTATGCGTCGTTTACGTAAAGCAATTCGTCTAAAAAGACCAGAATTATGGGCCAACCACTCTTGGTTTTTGCATCACGATAGTGCACCGTCTCACACTGCACTCGTTCATCGTGACCATTTCGCCAAAAATTCCACGCGTATCGTTCCACCGTAATCGCCTGATTTGGCTCCGTGTGACTTCTGGAGAGGAGATAAAAACTGAATCGAAGAAGGTGCTGATGGCTATACCGGAAATGGACTATTTGGCATGTTTCGGAGATTGGAAAAATCGTTGGCATAAGTGTATTTCATCGACAGGGGATTATTTTGAAGGGATGAAATTGATTTACAAGAATAAATAAAGATTTTTCATTTTACAACCAAATTCACCTTACTCTAAAACGTGCACTATGTCACTTGAAGTGTTCTTTCGATTTTTTTTTTATTTTGTAACACAGTGTATGTGGTATACACTTTTCTTTGACGCAGCATGCACGTACATATATTTAGCTTAGTTTTGTTAAAGGTGAATTTTCATCTCTTTTAATTCTATTTCTATAAGGAGTGATTTTCTTTTAGAGCAATAAATGCAATGAGGTGTAGAAATCGGCACCTAAAATAAAGTGAGGTGAACCAATTTTTATCTCATTTGTATGATGAAATAAATGATTTTGATGCCGATGGTGTTATACTAGGCTAATCAATATATGTGTTTACTTTCTTTTGACGTAGAGTGTGTATGCAAAAAAAGAACGCGAACTACTGCGGTAAATTTCACCCAATCACTTTTTTAGATCTGCATAAACTGGGTGCGCAGTATTGAGAATTTACTGCATGATTTCGAAGAGCAAACTCTTCGTTACAGCAGATAGTTTGAAGTATTTCCAAGGAATAGCAAAAATTATAACCCATAAAATATTCTGTGTGGTGATTCATACCCCTACTGAAGGTTAAGGGGGGCCTCTTATCAGTCGGCTTCAAAGAATCAATTTTTTTCACTGCAATCGATAGATATATTATAGGAGAATATGCCCTAAAAATTGTATAGCGGAACTCAAAGTGATTTGGGAGTTACAGGCCTGTGTACAGTCCCTCGTCAGGCGAGCTCGTCTATCTTCTGAAAACTTTGAAACACGTTTTCTCAAAACCATGTTTTTGAAAATGGCGCGTAAGATTAAAAAAAAAAAACGACGAAAGTTATCGTTTCAAACTGATAATCTGCATAAAGATAATTAAAATGGGCAACTAATTAACTATTGTAACAAAATACAAACAAAAAATAGCGAAAAAAGCACTTTTTTCAATAATTAATTAAGTGTTAATTTTTTCATATTTCTATACAAGAGTAGTCTATTATATGCGAGTAAGCCTTCTGAATAAAACGATATTTTTATTTTGTGTTTCAGGTGAAAACTACGACCGCAATCTTACACGCCGTTTTACTAGCGCGCAACGAGAAGCTGTGCAAGATCCCTTATACCTTCTGCTCAAATAGGAACGAGACGTTATCAATAAAACGGTCCGCGGATGACATATGGCAAAAATAAATTTTTTGTTTTTTGGTAGGACTGTTATAAGCTTACATGGCAAATTTCAGCGTGATATGTCACATAGTTTGTTTTCTGTGCTACTGTAAACAAATCAAGCTCGTTTGTGCGCCTAGACCAATAGTTTTATCGTGAGGAGTTGCTGCACCCCCGTACAATGAACTAGCAAATAAGTACCCACTTTCAGAGCATAAACACCATGTTTTAAACCCAAACCGGATTGGCTTTCCCTTGATAAACATTTTGCAGGAGTGGCGTCCAAAGTATGGAACCATATGTTCGTCTATAGAGAGATTATGGCTAAAGACTCCAAACTGCATAAACTTTTTGTTGAGAGCGTCAGTAATAGGACGAACCTTCGCAAAACGGTCTGCTGCGTTTAAATTCGTGTTGACAGCGAGATGGAAAAATTGCTTAATTTTTTTAAACCAATAACGACTCATAGCCTGCTTCACAATTGGAACTCCCATGTCCGGTCGAACAGACCAGTAGTGGTCAATGTGTGGCAAAGTATGGTACCCCGATAGGTACAATATTCCAATAAACCTACGTTTTTCGATTGGCGTGATGTTAATTGGAGCATTGTGTTGGTTTGCATACTCATTTGTGAAAGTGGTAATATTTGTGATAATATTATTATCAAAAAACAATGTAAAGAGATCATAGGGGGTTTTTGAGCCTGCAAAATGGTGCAATTATACCTATATACGTATACAAAAAGGATTGATTGCTTACCAATTTCAGAAAACATTTCTTCCAATTTGATTTCTTCCACATTTATTGGGGTCCTTGTGTATTGAAAATCTCTGGGTTTTCGCCGTATGGGACGGGTAAAATCGGATTTACTCAAGCGAAAAACTCTAGAACTAAAAATCTTAGCGGAATGCCAACATTCCACCGCTGCATCCCTTTTAGGATAGTTCCGCCCTAGTTCGACATTAGACGAATGAGAACTAGTTCGATTTGTAGGTATTTTCTATAGTCCCGTACCATCCAATATAGGACAGGTTCGATTTTGGAGGTAAGGTACTAGTGCTGAACTAGAATTTTGGTTCACTAGTAGTGATTTTCCCTGCAGGGGTAGTACCTTTCCTATACCACAAAGATAATCACTTCCATCTCTTTCAATAAAAAATAAATATTGCTAGATTTTGTTCTATCCTACATGACAGTTCCTGGCCAGCGGTCGATTTATCGACCACTAAAGTTTACGTCCATGAAACAGTAAAAATTATTGCAATATCGATATGTTACTTTTTTGACTCTCTTAATTCCATCTTTTCTCTTCACAATAAATTAGTAACAATTATTTGTTTTTTTGTTTTTCATTATTTTTTCATCTGCATAAAAAACACGTAAAAATAGTGATAATTTCATTCTTTTACAAAAATCTGCCCTGAACCTTTTTTTCTTAAAAAGTTATGCTCTGGAAATTAACTAAATTCTAAATTTAAAACTTGTGAAAACTGATCACTAAATTTACATTTAGTTTCTGAGAGATTGGAGTCCGAAGTTGGTGGTCGAAAAATCGACCAGCTGCCGAAAATGGGTTAAGGAAAAGTTTTCAACTAATGCGGTCGCCCCTCAGCCGGCAATGACAAATCTCCGAGTGTATTTCTGCCATGAAAAAGTTCCTCATATGATACCTATGAAATGAGACTTTTAGCTATTAGTCCATAGATGTCGCTAGCAGTATTTTCAAACCTTCCCAAATGTCTTGTTTTTTTCGTCTGTCATCTGTCAACAATGCACAACTACGATTTGCGGACATCGAAAAACCACTTGTGAAAAGCTGCTCTCCCGGTTCAAATGGAAGTATTTTTTGCATCGAATCGTTACGAGTGATGAAAAATGGCTGTATTTCTCCAATCTCAAGCGTAAACGATCGTATGGTCCGCCAGACCACAAGCCAAAATCAACGGCCAGCCCAAATCGCTTCGGCCGCTGCTGTGTGTTTGCTGGGATCAGCGTGGTATGATTTGGAATGAGCTATTAAAACCAGGGGAAGTAGTTGGCGGTGCACGTTACCAACGACAATTGGCCGATTTGAACAGCGCTATACACCGAAAACGCCCAGAATATGCCGATCGGCGTCACAAAAAAATTTTTCTTGATGACAATGCACCGGCACATCAAACAAGGGGATTGGTGGAGACGTACGATTGGGAACCGCTGGTGAATGCGGCGCGGCTTACTCACCAGACTTGGCGCGTTGCGATTATCATTTGTTTGCATCGATGAGCCACGTACGTTCCGAGCAGCGCTTGAATTCTCACGAAGAAGCCAAAAAATGGCTCGATGTTTGCTTTGCGACCAAAGACGGCCATTTTTTTTGGCGCGGCATCCACAAATTGTCTGAGAGATGGGAAAAATGTGTCGCTAGCGACGGCAATTATTTTGAAGATTAAATTTATAAATATATTTTGTGAATAAACGTTTGAAATTGAAAAAAGTCTCATTTCATTGGTATCTACCTAAAAATATCGGCCATTCGTAGTCGGCTTGAAACTGTAGGTCCCTCCATTTGAGACACAACATCAATACGCACACCCCAAATAGGAGGAGAAGCTCGGCCAAACACCCACATGCTTGGCTACCAAAGCTGTACTAAAAATTTCGAAATTTTCGAATCTTTTTTCAAACCAAATAACCAGAAAAGAAATATAAAATTTACATTTACATACAAAAGATATAAAAGTGAGAAGTCGTAAAACTTACGAGGCTTACTTATAATGCCACCTCTAAGGGGCTTACCTTTTTCGGGTTAAAATGGAATTGTTGCGTATGTGGGATACGAAATGTACCTATTTCTATTAAAGCTAAAGTTAAACCTTTTTCAAAATTGGATTTGTTTCCGCTTTTCTTCCGTATTCCAATTTCCTTTCCACGTAATTTATCTACTGCAGATCTATTTTCACAATGGTATTATTATTAGTTTTACATTAAATAAATCATCCGCCTCAAATTTATTACCGTCTCCACATTCGCTTAAAGAAACAAAAACAATTGTTTTTGTCCCCAACTGCTGCACTTACCCCCTCCCGAGACTCTGAACTTCACTAACAAATAACAAGTTACCCCCACTTCCCCCAAATAACTGCTGGCTAACCAAAGCTAAAACATGCTTAAGGTTATGCGCTTCAATACTGATTGCAATCCTTTGCTCCCATCACATTGTTAAAATAGTGTAAAAGAGCGAACAACAGCTGCGTGAAATGGGATACATGTGAAGAATACTCATGCGAGTGTATGCCGAGCTGCTAGCAATGCCTAACCTATGCTCGTATTCAAGTGACCGAACATAACAATTTCAACTCTTTCGGTTTCACATCATTTAAACAACTGGAGGGGCTTTGCCCGGCTAGCTGCTGATTGCTCTGAAAACAACAACGCATTAAAGCAGTGTGAGCGGCAGTACAAAAAAAAAAAACAAAAAAAAAAACAGCAACCTATAATTTTTCACTGTATATTTGTATGTATGTGTGTGGGCCGCTAGTGAGAAATTGTGACAGTATGCCTGAGCGGAATGAAAAATGTTGTCGCCAATATCCAACTGCGGCTCAGTATGAATAACAACAACATACAGTAGGAGCAACAAAAAGTAGTGATTGGGAATAAACTATGTGGGAGTGGGCAGTATATGTGGGCTGTATGCTTTCCTTGGGGAAATGCATTGCGGGGAAGTTGGAGGCAGCGATAATCTGAAGCAGTCACATTCGTTGGTGATTTGTAGGAAATTTATTGCTGCGATAACAATGAAAATATGATTTGAGATCGTAGGAGGTAAAAATGTGAAATAAAATGGAATTTTTTTTTATCAAATATTTTCTTTTATACATTTTATTTCATAAAAGAACTGAAGCAAATGTTATATGATTTGTGTGCAATTTTCGCTATATTTTTATACTTAGCTATAATCGGATTTATTTGATTTTCACTTGAATACTTGAAGTGAAGTCCTCCTCTCCCATAGTATGTACACATATTTATGCATGTGTATGTGTGTGTGTTTATTTCTACAAATCATAGCAGCAGTTGCGTGCAAATGATGATGAAATGCTAGGCAATTGAAGAGTTCTAGAAGTGAAGTAAACAACCTGCTGCTATCAGCAATTTGCGGTAATCAACCGAAGCCATGCCAAGTCAAAAGAGCAACTAAGTCATTCGTCGGCAGTCAATCAGTCAGTTAGTCATTCACTGCATTTTCGTATGAGTCCCACACTCATTTGGTTTGAGTTCCTTTCTTGTACTCACACCCTTGTGGTCACTAGCGCACAGTGGACGCTCATACAGCACGATTGTTCAGCCAGTCGGTCAAGCAGTTGGTAAGCTGGTGCGTGAGTCAACAGGGAAGTCACGCACTCACGCATAAACGATGCCAAGTATTTCAACTTGAGTTGCTGTTGAATGTGAACCATTC
Source organism: Anastrepha ludens (assembly GCF_028408465.1). Classification (NCBI taxonomy): domain Eukaryota; kingdom Metazoa; phylum Arthropoda; class Insecta; order Diptera; family Tephritidae; genus Anastrepha; species Anastrepha ludens. The sequence continues at coordinate 45,067,156 of NC_071499.1, read as the reverse complement.
CATGGCGTTTACTCTTCATTACTCTTTCTTCGTAGTGCGCAATATGTTGTTGTTGTTGTAGCGCAATATGTGCATGTTTGTTGGTTGAGTTATTTGCTTTTTTGTTTTTATTTCTGCCATTTTGCTCATTTGTAGTCCTTACATGGCACATTGTTTATGAAGTGGCGTTTCTAATGCAGTGGTATGTGTTATAGTCACCATTAAACTCAGTCAAGCAGCAAATACGTTGAAAATTAGTAGATCCTTTGGGTAACGGTAGGATTGATTCTATCAGTGGTGTTCGTAGTGGGCTTAAGTACTTTAATTGGCGCATGAAGAAAAAGCATTTAAAGTAATAAAATAATAGAAGTCCATTTAGGGGCTTTTAATACTCACTTTGGCACTTAAATTTGCTTCATGTTAAACAGGGTGTTTTGCTGCCAACTACAATACAATGTCTTTAAGATTACATTTGGTTGCAAGAAGAGCCAAGAGCTTGAAACCCAACTTTAAGTTCCCTTTTATGGTGAAGTTAGCCACGGAATATAACCTAAAAGTCTTTATGGTTGGTAACAAAACACCCTGCATATTCAAGTAAACCGATATATGAGCTTACAAGCATTTTCTAAAGAAAGAGAAACTTGAACATCAATAGATTTGATAACTCTTTGGTCATAGCTGAGAAAATACAGAAGGATACATTTTACGATACCGCAACTCAGTTCTTGGTGAATTTGGTAGAAGCAGTTCAAACCTCTCCAAATGGGATGAAGAAGCAAAACGAATGGATTAGGTGGTGAACGAGGGCAAAACGATTATCAAACAAGCAGTGGGCGCATTCGCATTCGCATACAGGGTCTGATACTCGAAGTGGAACCAACTTCAGACCGCACACGCAGCTGATGCACGGGCCGAGAGTAAATACGAAAAAAACAAAATAAGTAATGGATTTCAAACGTAATAGTGGCTGGAATATCACAATCAGCGATTGTTCGTGAGCTCGAGCACCTTAAAGTAAATAAAGTTTTTGGTTATCGCGCCATTACTTGTAGCAATGATACGGGTAGCATCGCGAAAAGTCATGGAGGTGGTCATCAAAAGACTGCAACGTCACTTAAGTGACTTAAGCAAAATCCACGACAAAAAGCCAACCAAATGTTGAAAAAACCATCGCCTCCGCGGCTTACTGAAAAATGATCTCAAAGTCCGGTCGTACAAGACCCAAAAGTGGCATGATCTCACTCCAGAACAACATTATTTTTTGTGTGATTGTTGTGTGTGACTTGATAGAGGGAAGGAGTTTCTTCGCTTGGCCGTAAGCGGTTAATTTCCGAACAGTGTGTTTTCTGACGAGAACATTTTTCAAATTGAACAATTCGAAAAACCCTCAAAAGGGTAGGGTTTATTTGACCGAGTTCATACGAGTATTTAAGTCATCGATTGGACACCAGGAGGCAGCACCCGCCACAAGTAATGGTTTGGGCTGCTGTAACCGCAGATGGGCGCTCTTCAATCGTTTTCATCGAGCCTGGCGTCAAGTTAAATGCGAAATATTATCGGAAAAGTATTCTGAAGGTTGCCTTGAAGCCGTGGGCAGACAAATATATCGTTGGCGGATCATGAGCGTTCCAACAGGGCTCGGCACCATCTCACAAAGCACGAATAAACCAAGAATGGCTAAAAAACAAAGTTCCGAACTTCGTAACGTCCACACAATGGCGCTCAAATTCACCAGACGCGAATCCGATGGATTATTCTCTTTGCAATATTGGAGAGAAAGGTCCGAACAAAAAGATTCACCAGTCTCGAGGCGCTGAAAAAAGGCAAAATACCTGTAAGTTACATTCAGGCAGCTTGAACAATTTGAACTAATTAATATAATTAAAGAGTGAGAAAATACCTTTCCAGGAGTAATTGGGAAGTCTAAATCGATTAATATAGTATTTGGCTGAGTTATTCAATTTTTCTTCGCGCTTACATCTCCAAAAAGGAAAAAATAATGGACAATTTTTTCAAAGTATTCTTAAATTGATGCAGCCTACTTAAATCTTAATTTTTTGTGAAATATGTTGGCGAAATTCTTTAAATATAATCAACAGCAGTAGAAAAAATGCAGCAGTTTTTGGTGGGGTACCCAAATAAACATACGAGTACATATTATATAATATATAAAATTTAGAGCTGACACCCAAATTTGTGCTGTGTGCGTCGATATTTTCCTATAAATGAAAGTTTTACACCGCTTCCGCATGGCAGATGGTTTTTAAGGTAATATTTTTCGGTTCTTTCGGTTCATTATTAGCCTTTTTATGCCCCCAATCAACAACGAAACTGGTACCAACCGATTGGTGCTCAAGTACATTTATATCCACTCGGCTACTGTGGTCGCGCCATAGAAGTTTTTATGTACTTCATAATGAAGTTTTGGGAATATAATGGACGTGTTCTTCATTATTTACTGGCAGGCACCTGCGTTGCTGTTTGCGTTATTTTTGATTTTACTTTCTTTGGCATTTTTCATAAAAACTTGTGCATCACCAAAATATGAATCTTCCTTTGCAGTCTTCATTCATTTCGTACTCATACTTTTCAATTTGGTTTATATGTGCATCGTGTCTTTTGTGACTCGTAAATATATAGAAATAAACTCAATACACTGAAAAGCCAACATACACATACCTACATGCATGTGTATGTGTACAGCAACATGAAACTAGCTGCCAAGAGTGCGAGTTTGGCCAGTTGAACAGGAGCGCCTAGTCATCGCACACACATACTTGTACAGCGATAAACTAATCCATTCACATCGCATATACCTACACACAAACAAGTATGTACAATATACCACAAATATGTGCATACACGAATACATACGAATTCACTTTATAGCGCCCAACCTGCCAGCCCGCCATTAAACAACCAACATGCATATTCATTCACTTTCATCACAGCTAACGAAATTTTGTGCCTCAGCGCACTTAAACGCATAAATTATCTAGGCATATGCTGCGCCTCGGTTGGCAGAGTATTTATGTTGCGCAAAAATAACGTAGATGGAAACTGCCAAAAATATTTTCAGCCAACTTTGCATAAACCTACTTTTTCTCCTTTCTTATCACTTTTTGCTGTTGGCGTATAAATTTTTCATTGGTTTATTTTAAAGCGACTAGCCTCTAAGGCCAAGTGAGTTTTTCAACTGAATGCTGCTCATTCAGCTAATAAACGATAAAAGGTCATTAAATATACAGACATATATAAGTATATATATACATAGTCCAGCTGCCTTTGGTTTTAGTGGAAATTGAGTGTTGCCCAATTGTGACAAAGACTATTATTTTAGACAAGCCATAGCAGCGCGCACAACTTTTTATTGTTGAATAGGTTGGTATTTATTTGCGCATTTCATGTTTTTTCTGCCTCTGGGAGAAATGGAAATAAAAGAGGAATGTGTGTTCACTCATTGTCAAAAAATGGACAAAATCTGAGAATTTGGAGTTTTTTGACTAACTATTTTTTATTTTTTTAACTGAATTTTTTTTTTTTTTTTTTTTTTATAAAAATGTAATTTATAAAACAACTAAAACCATATAATTTACAATTTTAAACTATGCACAGAATTACAAAAAAAAATTCAATAAATTCCCATCAAAACCTCAAACATTTTAAGGGTTAGGGGTGGTCAAAATTTTAAAAAAATTGGAGTTTTGCATTTTCTTAAAGTATAATACCTTAAAAATATTGGGTGAAAATTTGAAGTGAGTCCGACAAATACTTTTTGAGTTACTTAAGAATTAACAAAGGGCGCTCGCGTACCGGAGCGTTTGGAAGCTGCTATGACGGCTGAAGAACAATTATATGGCTCAGGAAAAGTTGACGCAGTGTTAGATAATTCGTATAACTCTACATAAATCGAAAACAAAACTTTAAATGCATTTTTCTCAAAACTATGTTTTTTGAATTGATCAGTGCAATTTAAAAACCGCTTGGTTGATTTCAATAAAATGTATACTGCTTTTGAAAAACACAAAAAACTCGTGCCTGACGGTAAGGTTTTTTTTTTTTTAAGAATTAATTGTCAGTTTTTTCTCGAAAATCTGAGAAATATTTCCTGAGGCCTCCATATTTTTAATTTTGAAAAAAAGATTCGATCAGACACAAGATTATCTATTAATAAAACTAATTTCTCTTGTCCGATTGATTTTAGATGGAGTCCGTTTGTGTTTCTGGAGAAACGGGCTCCACAAAAACAGCGATAACTACAGTTGTTCTGAGTCTGAGTAGAAAGTTGAATTAAGATATGCATTTTTTATGTCAACCGACTTGCATTTAGTGCCGTAGATTACGCGGACGTTATTTGTGAAGGCATTACGACAATCCGTTTACTAGTTTTTGTGATAAGCGTGTTTATATAGGCAGAAGAGGTTTTAACTCTGAGAGACCAAATTTACTCCCTGCTATGTTCAAGAATGAAAATCGACTATACTTTCTCTTTCTACTGGGAAGACTTTCGAAAAAACTAAAAACCTTCATATTTTATTTTTATTTTCTCTTTCATTTGACAACCAAACGCATGAGAGCATATTGGGCTATACCCCTAACACTTCTCTTCATGTTGAAGCTTGAGCTTAATCACCACAGGTGTTTAAAGATCAAGTGGCTTCGTTGGCTGGGTCATGTCGACCGAATGGATACAAACACTCTGAGAGCCAAGCTCTAAAGTAAGCGTAAAACTCGTTTCAAAAGTTTTATAAATTTAAGAAAGCGAATGAATGAAAAGAAGAAAATTTTCTAGTAATTTTTTTTAAGAAATAATGAAATTCTTCCTAACATGTTTTTTTTTCTTTTTTTTGTGATGAAGTGGTATTTTAAAAGCAATATTGCCCGGATATAATTCTAAAAACTCTAGTAGAATTTAAACAGGTTTAAAATACGTATCAAAATACCGAAATTTATGGAAATGGTTAAAAGTTATGTTAGATTAGAACTTCTTTGACTTTTTATTGCCGCGAGTTTGGCAAAGTTTATCAAAGTTCCTTCTTCGCGCTTACCAAATGAGATTGGCATAAACTATTAATTTTGTTCGTCGAGAGAGAACTTTACTACTCAATCGTCCACTTAGTCCAAAGTAGCACTTGTTGGCAAGAAAAATTCTTCGTCGCCTTGAAATAGGCTGACATTACAGGGTCCGGGACTCGAAGTGTAACCAATTAAAAATACCATAAATATAGTTTAGAAAATTACTTTTATTCAACGCAAAGTAAGAAATGTGTAAAAATAATACAAAATTAAGAATCAATTTACTTTTGCTCGATATGACCACCTTTTGCATTGAGACCGTCCAGAAATGAGTCGCAAGCTGTCCGAATGTGACTTGCAGGTATTTTTATGCACTCGCTGTCAATGGCTTTTTTTAGCGCCTCGAGACTGGTGAATTTTTTAGTTCGGACCTTTCTCTCCAAAATGTTGGAAAGAGAATAATCCATCGCATTCATGTCTGGTGAATTTGAGAGCCATTGTGTGGGCGTTATGAATTTTGGAACGTTGCTTTTTTCCTATTCTTGGTTCACTCGAGTTTTGTGAGGCGCTGCCGAGTCTTCTTCAAACGTCCATGGTCTGCCACCTGGTGGCCAATCTATGACTCAAAATTTCGTATGAGCGGTCGGTCAAATAAACCCTATCATTTTGGGAGTTACCGAATTTCTCAATTTAAAAAAATTTTCTCGTCAGAAAACACAATGTTCGGAAATTGACCGCGAATGACACAATGTTCGGAAAGCGAAGCAAATTCTTTGCTCTCTCAAGTCTGACTTGTTGCTGTTGTGGTGTGCTTTTTGGATTTTGTAAGACTTGACTTTGAGATCATTTTTCAGTAAGCGCCGGATGCTGCGGTCAGATATCTCATTTTTTATTGCTGTTTACAATCTTTTCCCACCTATCGACCAACTTTTTGATCCCGTTCTGGCAAAAATCGCCTAGTCTGGCGTCAAAGAAGTTGTTGAGCCAGTTTTTAAGGACCTCTTTGTTATCGAAGGTAAAGCCCTTCGCATGGTTTGACAGGGAGCGAAACAGATGGTGATCGGTCAACCAAGGTCCGGAAAAGCGGCGAATTCTAAATTGCCCCCCATTCGAGCTCTTCAAGTGCGGCTTTGATGACTTGTGCAATATGGGGCCCGACGGTGTCGTGACGGAGTGTGATCAAGTCGATCAGGTCTTTTCAGTCGAATAAGCACATTCACGCGGTATGGTAGGGCAATGTAGAACCCCCGTGACACTCTTTTCGAGCATTTCCCAGTGCACCATATGGAAGAAGATCCGGCTTGACTCTCAGCTTTGAGGTATCTCCTGGAACTACCCACCCTGTTCTTTGACACATTTTAATGTATAAGCACTCCTGACGATTCGGTACAAAAAGATGGCGGGTGAGATGCAATTTAAAAGCGACTTTCTTTGTTTTTTTTTTCGTTGAGCTCGTGAAGCACCCAGGCTCCCAATTTTTCGGTAAATCACATTGAATGAAGGTGCTTGAGAATCGTTTTATGATCGCCGTTCGTTTTCTCTGCCAATTTCCAAATTGTTTGGCGATTGTTCTCCTTTAAAATGATTTTGTCAGATCAAATACAAAATTTGACTAAAAGATTCAAAATTCGTTCCAGTTTTTCGGACAATCTACTAATAACTGAACTTTCTTAATGTTCAATTAGGCCCTGGTACTTAAATGCGTACAGATTAACCCTAGCTTGTAAGATGTATAGCGGAGGTTTTTCATAGTAGTTTTTTCCTTCGGAAAAAAGAAAAAATCGTTTAAAAAACCAAACCTGTGATAAATATTCAAATAATAGGACTATGAATAAGTTCGTGCGGTTTTTTTTCGAAATTTGAAACTTTATTGACGTAAAATGGTTACAAATTTAATATTCAAAATATTGTCCATCGCTTACTACTACTTTTTCCCATCTTTCTGGCAATTCACGGATTCCCTTTGTGAAAAATTCGGTCGGTTTTGCCGCAATCCACGAATCGATCCATTTTTTGACTTCATCGTAATTACGGAAGTGCTGGTCAGCCAGGCCATGTTGCATCGATCGGAAGAGATAGTAATCGGATGGCGCAAGGTCTGGACTATACGGCGGGTGGGGTAGGACATCCCATTTGAGCGTTTCTAAGTATGTTTTGACCACTTGTGCAACATGTGGCCGAGCATTGTCATGTTGCAAAATAACTTTGTCGTGTCTATCGGCGTATTGCGGCCGTTTTTCTCGCAGTGCTCGGCTCAAACGCATCAATTGTCGTCGGTAGACATCCCCCGTAATCGTTTCATTCGGTTTCAGTAGCTCATAATACACAACACCCAGCTGGTCCCACCAGATACACAGCATAACCTTCAGGCCATGAATATTCTGCGCCGACGTCGATGTTGAAGCATGGCCAGGGTATCCATACGTTGCCCGACGTTTTGGATTGTCGTAATGGACCCACTTTTCATCGCCAGTCACAATTCGATGCAAAAAACCCTTTCTTTTGTGCCGTTGAAGCAGTTGTTCGCATGCCATAAAACGGCGTTCAACGTCTCTTGGCTTCAATTCATACGGCACCCAATGGCCTACCTTTCGGATCATTCCCATGGCTTTTAAACGTTTGGAAATGGTTGATTGATCAACTCCCAAAGTTTTTGCAACCTCTTCTTGCGTTTGAGCCGGATCTTGATCGAGCAATTCCTCCAATTCGGTATCCATGAACTTTGGCGGCGCACCCTCGCGTTCTTCGTCTTCCAAGCCAAAATCACCACTTTTAAAGCGTGCAAACCACTTCTGGCACGTTCGCTCAGATAGAGCATGCTCACCATAAACTTCCACCAAGATACGATGACTTTCGGCTGCTTTTTTCTTCATATTAAAATAATGAAGAAGAATTCCCCGCAAAAACACATTATTTGGCACGAAATTCGACATTTTCAAGTGTGGTAAAAATATTGTTGTTTACGCTTCAAATAAAAAACTTATACTGACGTTTGTGCCTTACGACAGTAGCTCTCCAATGAATGTTTGGAAATGTGGATCGATGGAATAATAATCAAGTTACGCCATCTGTTGTAAAACCGTAACGAACTTATTCATAGTCCTATTATAATGATGTAGAATTAAGATTTATATCATATTCTGTAAATTGTGCGATAACATAAATATTGTAACGTTTTCTACTTAATAAACTCTTATCTTATCTTATCTTATCAGATGTTTTCCATCTAATTCAGAAGGCCTTCTGTTGCGGGACATGTTATCGACGTCGAAGTCGCCATTTTTGAACTTTTTAAAGACACCTTCTCTATGTCCCTTCTCGCAAATGGCCCTTCGGCAGCTTTTTGCCATCGATTTTTGCCTAATGAGTATTCCATTTCTAAGCCTAAAAAATATTTAAAAAAATTAATATCTAAAAAAACAATTAACAAAGTGTCGTAGAGCAGAAAAAATTCTATCGAATGAATAGTGACACTTCGCCAAGCAGCAAACAAATCGTTGAAAAGTAAAAGAAAATATAAAAACACTGTCAATTTATTCCCAACCCAATGTATGCAAAAATAAAAATTTTGTGAGTATCTGATATGCCGCTCTCAATGACTTGAGGCACTGAAACTTCTCCAATTGTGCCCTACATAGTTTTAAAGAAAATTCCGACTTTCATTGCAAAATCTCCTTCAGTGATGCAGCTGCATTATTGCACAATACTCAATCCACATAAGGGCACATGTGATTCAAGAAATTATCTCTTGCCAAAAGTGTCATGTCGTTAATAGCCCTTTCAAGCCCATCTAATTATGGCGCAAAAATAGCCAACCAACCTTACCTTACACTATTATGGCCAATCAGCATTTATATCCGACCCTGTTTGATGGCTACTTTTTACCAGAATCGAATGGGCTTGATATTAGCGTTATGAAATTCCAACAATACCAGTTGATCTTTTGAAGGGAAGTTCGGTAATCATGTGGTCTCTAGTACAAGACTAGCGAAATTACCACAAAGAGAATGCAATTGCACCCCGGTTAATTGGCAGCTGTTTTCCAAACAGAAGTTTTTGCCATCCTGAAAGTAGCCCAATGGATAATCGAGAGGAGATGGAGTGGGAAACAGATTGGAGTTTTCAGTGACAGTCAGGCTGCACTGAAGGCCCTGGAGAACGCGAAGCAAACCTCAAAGATTGTTTAAGAATGTAAGAAGAAGCTCAATTCTGTTGCAAAACAAAACTGGCTTGTACTTATATGGGTTCCAGGACACTCCGGTGTTCAAGGAAACGAAATTGCCGACGAATTGGTCAACCGTGGATCAGCGGTGCCCCCACAGGGGCCAGAGCTAATAATTGGAATCAGTCCCGCAGGAGCGCTGCAGAACTGCAAAGTGTTTTGTGACAAGTCCGAACAAAAAACTGTCAAACTTTCTATTAAAACTTAGAAGGAAAGACATTCGGTTGATGGTCGGTTTCATTACAGGACACAACCCATGGGGTCAGCATGTGACCACCATTGGAATCATTGAGGACCCAATGTGCCTGTCATGCTTGGAGGAGGGGGATAGTATTGAGCACTTTCTCGGTGAGTGTCGTGTCTTTGCTAGAGCACGGCTACGAGTTTTGGGCTCCGAAGTCGTGAGAATGAGTAATATTCGTTCTCTAAAACTGGAGGATATTCTCAGATTTGCCAAAGAATCTGGAAAATTCTCACAGGACTAACTATCTCTATCTCTGTCTCTATTCTTTCCTATCTCTTCCTCTGATACTTTTCTCCTTCCCTCCTTGGCTATCTACCCTCTCTACAGGGCTTTAAATGCAATTGACTTTTTAGCCTGAGTGTTTTAGGAGCCACCAAATCTCCTGGTTCTCCTTGGCTCGACCTTTTCAAATTTCAATTTTTCAATTTCGCCCCGGTTAATTTCTATTTATGGAGTTAAGTGATGTTAATACTGTGTGCCAAAAAGCTAACAAAGCTAGTTGAGCTCAGAACCATTGAAGGCTAAATTACCTACTTTTCTGCAAACACATCTGTAAGAGTGGAGCGAAATCGCCTGCAAAAATCTACAGTCATGTTGGTGGTGGTTATATTAGTGATATTGACTTTAATCCTTAAATTTTACCTGTGGACTAATTTAAACAAATTTATTATGTCCCTATTGAAAACCCCTTTATGTGTGCGTCGAGCCATTTGTGTGCATTTAACATAAATATTAAGTTACGCATAATTTATTATTTATTCAGAGAAAAAGTTCGCAGACAAATTTACTTTACTTGTTTATTTAGAAAACAAAGCTGGAAATGCAACTTAAATTTCGTGTGGAATATCAAAAAATTAAATAATATTAAGTGTTCGATATTACAAAGGGAAATTCAATTCTATGACTTTGAGTAGGAGGCAGACAGCCACAGTGGAAATAAAGAAAAATATTAGGAATTCTGTTATTCTAATAAATTCGTGTATTAAGGCATTTTTACTTTTCATATTTATATTTTTTTGTATAAATTATGATAAAAGAAAAACATTTTGCAATTTTCACTTTGATTAAAAAAAGACAAGACCGAAGCTGAATACTTACGGCTGTATTGCCTATTTATATGCCGATGAAATTTATTAGGCGGGTAATATCTGAATCTCTTATACCCGCCGTTGTAGTGAAAAAATTAGATCCAAAATGTTTAAATCTTAGTCTCGCGAAGATAGAACAGCTGAGGAGAAGTGTTGCGATGATTCCATCCTATCCCTCATACAGCTGCTGCAAAAGGACTTGCATTAATGTCACGCCTCATCGCGTTGGTACTTAGCGTACAAAGGAAACCCACACAATTCGAGAGCTGCTGCTTTGTTAATCTTAGAAGCCGCCTTGAGCGTCACCGACCAATTCGTGGCAAAAGGGATTTCACGACCTTGCAAGTTGTTGTACTTACCCAGCGCACGCAGTGTTGCGCCAAATGAGTTTAACATCAAAGAATTCGGATGTGGTCGCAAGGCGAGTCAGACGCCATTCGATTAATTTCAAACGCACCAACAGCCAGGCTACAAACTCTCGCTTGGATATTGGAGAAAATATTTGAGCAGAGTGAATAATGCTGAAAACAAGCAACTCTCTCTCAATATACGAACGTGAACTCTCGCGTATCAGCCTAATGAAAATTTTATATTAACTATGTGAGTTATTCGCTTACAAAAGTCCAAATGAATTTCAATGACGAATGTTTGCATTAGAAGACGAAAGTTTGGTATTTACATCCAATTTGGCGTTGAAGTTGATTGGAAAATAATATTTTATGAAGAGGCGCCTTCATTTTTTGGCCACGTCTGGTGATTGGAAAACCCGCCGACATGTGACTGTGAAGAATCCAATACGTACGCGAAGAGCGACAATTTGATGCTGACTTGAAAACAGGGGAGTGCCGCTGTAGGCTCTATTTAGGCTACAGATGCATGCTTACCCACTGAATTTGATGATATAAACTTAAACGAGCATAGTTTAACATAAGTTAACGTACCATATCGCACATCCTTTCTAATAGTCATTCTCCTTCGCATTCGTTGGCTTTTGTCAAGTGACTGTACCGGAAGCTGCTTTTGAACCACCTTGAACTTTTTGTGAGGACATTTTTTAAGCTTTAGTGTTATCCTGATAACACTGTGCGACAATTTTGGGGTCATCAAAATCAAACCACACCGGACCTTTTTTTTCTGAAAATATACCTATTCAATAGCAAAATCCTCGCTGGGTTTTTAAAAGTTAGCTCGATTTTTTTTTTATAGCGTTTTGAAGTTTTCTATTTTCATGAGATTTTGGAGTTTTACCTGTACGCTAAATTTTACTTATAAATCGACCTTTGTTTGATTTAATCGATTTATTTTGTCATAGCTTGATGCAGAAATTTCGTACATGTACAAATAAACTTATTTTGAGAAGAACCTATATCTCAATAGGCAATTTTGAATACCAAAATTTCGAAAAATTTTATGTTTTTACCATTTTTTACTGTAATTATGAAAATAATTAAAATTTCTCACTATTTCTTCTAGCAAAAATGTTGCAAAATGCACTAAAAAAGTCATTTATAAGATAAAAACATAAAACTGAACTTTAAGTTTGTTATTTTCTAAAAAAATAAATTTTTAACAAGATTTTTCTTCATAAAAATAATTTTTTTATACTCTGCTTTAAATTTTTTTTAAATATCTAAAAACTCTGTAGGTAAAACATTAAATAGATTAAGTAAAAAGAATATAGACTTGAATTCTTACAATTTTTTTTTTTTTTATTAAAATAAAGAATTTTTACGTACTAAAACCTTAGAGACGAGCTCTTTTCGACAATGATTGAATTTCAACATCATCATTATCATTATCACAGTATTTGCACAACTATAACAATTTTTTGGATCATGTTCTTCTGGATTGTGCCATAGCATTGGCATTCCAAAAGGCATTCTGCTTTGTTTTTTGTGCAACCAATTAACTAAACCAACATAACAAGCTCTACACACTATGTTTGGCGCCCAAGGTACATTCAAAATAACTTCACGATCAAAATAATGTCTGTATGCCACAGTAAAATCATCACTGATTGATCCATGCTTTTCACTCGCTGGTGTGAAACGTCCACAACAATAGCAGAAAACGTTAATATTTGCAGGACAATTGTACATTTTTTTACTTTCTTAATTCATAAAAAATTCACGTAAATGAAATTAATAAATATGCTAACAAAAACCGTATTGTTCACAAAAAAATATTTCACATCAAATTAATTTAACCCTCCGTGTATTTTTATAGAAATAAGTGCTATTTTTAAAAGTGTAACTTATAAGTATATTTTTTATTTTCGGTTTTTTATTATTTTTACTGAGAAGAATTTAACTATGGAAAATATTTAGCGCGTCAAATGTGTTTTAGGAGTTGTTATGCACGAACCTGATCTCGCAAGACTGCTGCGATCTTAGAACAGGTAAAATCGTTGGGAACAAATTTTGGAATTTCTAAAACAAACATTTCCTGATAGACAGACTACAACCTTCTTTATACTTTTTATTTTGGAATGTGTGCTAGCCACTTTTCTATGTACTTAACAGGCTAAAAGTCTTGTGAGACCAATCTTGCTTATCACTACTCACGATCACATTTTGTTACATCCAATATTCATTGGAAAACCGTATCTGGAAAAAATACTAGCAAAAATAGAAAAATCTGAAAATGTGTATAACGGGTGGTTACGTATAAAATTATTTTCATAATTACAGTAAAAAATGGTAAAAACATAAAATTTTTCGAAATTTTGGTATTCAAAATTGCGTATTGAGATATAGGTTCTTCTCAAAATAAGTTTATTTGTACATGTACGAAATTTCTGCATCAAGCTATGACAAAATAAATCGATTAAATCAAACAAAGGTCGATTTATAAGTAAAATTTAGCGTACAGGTAAAACTCCAAAATCTTATGAAAATAGAAAACTTCAAAACGCTATAAAAAAAAATCGAGCTAACTTTTAAAAACCCAGCGAGGGTTTTGCTATTGAATAGGTATATTTTCAGAAAAAAAAGGTCCGGTGCGGTTTGATTTTTGATGTCGCACTGTGTAATCAAGAAAATATTGAAAATCTTAAGGCGACTATCTTTTCAATTATTCGTGGAGCAGAGTCATACACAATCATTGAAAACTTGGAAAATAAGTTGACGCGATTAGCTGCTCTTGCAGGGAAGGCAGTCAGATGGATGAAATGATATTTTATAAATAAAGGAAAAGTTTCTTTTATCTAATAAAGCTAAAACATAAGATAACAAATTCGCAGTTTTCATTTTATAATATTAAATTATTAAAAATTGTATAATTGTATTTGTGAGCGGTGCGTATTTTGAGTTTTAAATTTTTAATATAGATTTTCGAAGTTGACAATAAATCAGCCTTATTCGGGTTAGTGAAATTTTCCAATTTGGCATACCACAGAAAAAAAGCACCATTGCCTTAGGTGACTTTGATATAATAAATAATAGCTTTAATTCGATTAATTTGCTTCTCGGCCGGCAATGGCAAACTCCGAGTGTATTTCTGTTATGAAAAAGTGCCTCATAAAAATAAAACAAAAAAATATCTGCCGTTCGGAGTCGGATTGAAACTGTAGGTCCCATTTATTGGACAACATCAAGACGCACGCCACAAATAGGAGGAGGAGCTCGGCTAAATACCCAAAACGGGTATACGCGCCAATTAAGAAACAAAACAAAAACAAAACCCAAAAAAAAAAAAAAATTAATAATAATAAAAACAAATTTAATCGAATTTTGAAAACTTCCATGTCTACAGATAATGACAAATCTCATGGAAACAATGCACATTCCCCTTACGCCATTTTCTGACTACCAAACAATATTCGCACTTTAATCTTGGTCGACGCTAGTTTCCCACTGGATTAAAAGTAGATTTATGTTGCGAGTCGGTAAAAATATTCTCAATTTTACTTTAGTTTCCTCTTTGTTGAATGTTTGGCCGAGTTCCTCATTCACTTTATGGTGTGCGCCTTTACATTTTCTCCGAAAATGGAGGGACCTACACTTTTATGCCGCTTCCATAGAATAGATGGCTTCTTATGAGGTGCTTTTTCAAGGCAAAAATGCATTCGGTGGTTTGCCATTGCAAAACAGTGCGACAATCGCTATAAGACAGAACTTTTTCTATCCTCTGGTGTTTCAGTTCGGAGTCAGTTACGCTCAAGCCCATTTGTCCATAGCATCCACAGATATAACTGATATAAAACAACTAAAAGTATGCCTTTAAAAACTGCTAATGTATGTCATTAATTTCTAAATATATGCTCCAAAAATGCTTTTTAAATCCTGACGCGCCTTAAGATATGCTTTTGAATTTCATATGTAGTGCCCTTAAAGGGTTCGAGGTAGTCAAAATTTATAAAAAATTGGATTTTTTTATATTTTCTTAAAGCATAATATCTAATAAATCCTGCATGAACATTTGAAGTGAATCCGACAAATACTTTTCGAGTTACTCAACAATTAACAAAGGGCACTGGGGCGCTCCGGAGCGTTTGGAAGCTGCTATGACGGCTAAAGAATAATTATATAGCCCAGGAAAAGTTGACACAGTGTAAGTAATTAAATAATTCATATAACACTACATAAATCGAAATCAAAACTTTAAATGCGTTTTTCTAAAAACTATGTCTTTTGAAGTGCTGATCACTGCAACTTAAAAACCGCTTGCTAGATGTCAATCAAATTAATACTGCTTTTGAAATACATAAAAAACTTTAATTTCGATTTTTTTTAAACAATTAATTGTCAGCTTTTTTCTCGAAAATCTGAAAAACATTTCCTAAGGCCGCCATATTGTTAAATTTGAGAAAAAAGCTTCGATCAGGCTCAAGATTATCTATTAATAAAACTAATTTCTCTTGTCCTATTGATTTAAGATGCATCTCCAAGGACTTCTGATCATCACCGCAAGGGACTTTTGGAGAAACGGGCTCCACACAAACAGCGATAACTTTTACAATTATTAATTTTATATATAATTTTGCTAAAGTCAAGTCGGAATATGATGCATTAATGCTATGTTTTTATTTTTGTAAAATGAAGCAATTGCCTAGCAAAAAAAACAATTATTGAAAATCATCACTTTTTCCAAATTTTGTTCTTCCACAAATTCGGGCGTCTCTGGCGAATTGCTTCACGCAAATTGCGCATAACTTGCAGGTAATATTCCTCATTGACCCTTTTACCCTGTGGTAAGAGCTCATGATGCACAACGCCACTGCAATCAAAGAAAACGGTAAGCAAAACTTTTACATTCGACCGAACTTGGCGCGCTTTTTTCGGTCTTGGATCGTGCGGCAGCTTCCATTGAGATGATTGAGCGTTGATTTCCACGTCTTAACCATAAACAAACGATTCGTCACCAGTTATGACCCTCTGGAGCAAATTTGGATCGTCGCGGACAGAGTCCAACATCTCATTAGCAATGTTCAAGCGATGCTGCTTTTGGACGAAATTGAGCAGTTTTGGTGTGAATTTTGCGGCGACCCGTCTCATGCTTAAATCATTGAAAGAAATCGAATGGCACGAGTCAATCGATATTTCTAGGTCCTGAGCAACTTTTCTAACGGTGATTCGACGATTGGCCAATACCATTTTCTTCACTTCATCAATTTTTTCGTCTGTTGTTGAAATGGTTGGGCGTCCGGCACGCCAGCACGATTTTCGTCGTTCACATCTTCTCGGCCTCCTGAGAACATTTTGTGCCACCGATAAACGTTGCTTTGGTCCAAAATAGCTTCTCCATATGACACAGTGAACATTCGGAATGCATGCGCACACTTAATTTCCATCTTTTTGAATAGGTAAAAATCGAAGACGAAACGAAACACGTGCAAGCAAAGCATGAGTGAGAGACATGTGTACCAACATATCGACACATAAAAACCGAAATTCGAATATACGTAACCTGCAAAAATTCAAAATTCGCTATACTTTTTGAACACACCTCATATTAATTCCACTGATGCAGCTCAAATAAAAGAAACAAACGCCAAAAAAGCTATCACGAAGGATAATCACCCCACATGTTCGGAGTTATTTGGTCCATCCTAATCTCGATCTACAATGACTCAAATCAGATTCAAATTTCTAAGATTCCTTTTGCGATGTGGTGATAAACCAGTACGCATACAACTTACAGCAGAAAATTTTTCTCCAATAAGAAAAGTTTGGGAAGTTCTTGTTCAGAAATGTAGTAAAAATATGCGAGTACTTCTGGTGTTAAAAAAATTGTCCAAAATTTAAAGGCAAACAAGTTAAGAATCTACAAAGTATCTACAAAGTCCACATGTTCATATGTAGCTAAACCACTTAAAGTTCTCACTGATTATTTTGAGCCCTCGTGCATACGTAGCGTAATCTCTAATTTAACTTTGCTTCCTGCCGAGCAAAGTACTTCGTATACATCCTGTTTCTAACTATTTTAGCACGAGCTGCTCGAACTCGAGTTGTCAGTCAACACAACTGCATATGCAAATAGCCGCACACATAGACGTGCAAAAATTAGTGTCGCATCATATAAGTTTGCCAGTCGGCAGTGAATTGCGCGTAGAGCAAAATAATTTCAGAGAGGGCGAGGTGTAGTGGGCATAGGATAGTTTTACCACAGCAACAAAAAAGAAAAAAAAACAAGAACAGTGAAATGCACAAAATCAGTTTACGCGCTGCGCTGGCAGTACCTTAAGCCGTTTTGCATAAACAAATTTTTAAAAATCGAAAACTACACTCGCACGTATCAGTCGTAGAAGTACAGTATTGTGCAAAAATTCAGCACCTTTTTACAGTAGTTCAAAATTAGGATTCACTAGTAATATAATACAAGCACTTAGTGCTTTGGTTGTTTTCCTCTCACAAGTATTTAGATAATAATTGCAATTTAAGACAGGTGAAGAGCAGAATAATAAAATCAAAAGCAAATATTGGCAAAAAAGACATTACCAACCAAACCTTTGGTAATTTGGAATACTACAGTTGTCACTTTCAAATATTTTCTTAGAAACTTATTACAGATATCATTAGTTTCTAAATATATGCTCCAAAAATGCTTCTGAAATCCTTGTGCGCCTTAAGATATGCTTTTCAAATTCATATATAATATAGTAATTTCATAACTACAAATTTCGAAAATTTATTTGTTTACCATATCATTCAATATTTTTTTGAAGTAAAACTCTTTAGGCGTCGATGGATGAGCAAGAATGGAGAGTAAAATTTCAAGGTCATGCAACGTTTTGGGCATTTTCGTTCCGCGAGAGAGAAAAAAGATGTAACGTAGAGGGAAAGGAGAGAGAGAGAGCTATACTCGTACCTTATATATATCTTAGATACACTTTAGACTATTCACGTCTCCCTTTTGTGCGGTTCTTCGTCTTTTCTCCCACTGCTACGCTAAGGAGTATTTATTGTAAAGTAAAATGTCTTACGTAAATGTCTTACTCGGACAGCTAAGCAGCAATAAGAGCCTTGGGCTCGTTGTTTGTGCGTCGGGAATACCTGACTTCTCGCTCGACTGCATTCGAATACTTTGATCTGGGTTCCAGGTCACAGCGGCATAGAGGCAAATTGGTGGGCTGGTGAGCTGGCTAGACAGGGGACTCTGGAGACGGTTTTATCACAAAACGAGAGGATTGCGATTACTTAAGAGCCTGTGAACTACTCCTGGAAAGATGGGTCTCGCATTAATTCGCGAAGATACTTCTGGCCACGGGTAGATCGGAGGCGCTCGAGGGTACTTCTAAGGCTAAGAAACTCGCAGCTCTCAAATTTGGTAGGTTGCCTTACCGGACATTCTCCTTTAGGTGTCCATGCGGTGAGATTTTGGATTACTTCAAGTTCATTCTGCAGAAACTGTCTAGAGGATGAGGTGGAATCATCTTAGCTGCTTCTTCTCAATTGCTCTGCTCTAGTCGGGTAATGATTTAGACACCTAAGCTCTCGCTTTTTTGCTACACCTGCGGAGATTGCGGTCATCACTGTTGATCATAATCCTCTAATCCAAAACCCCGTCTTTCTTTTTCCACCTGTTTGCTTCTTTTCCTTCTGTAATTGTTATCTGATTACTCAAGGACGAACGTGCTGATTACTAAAAATCTCGTAATGTATCTGAAATTATACAGTGGTTTTTTTCCATTAATGAGGAGTTTAGTTTTTTCTTTTTTTTTTTTTAATAGAGGGTGCAGTCGTACGTGTGCCCCGTTTCTCTATGTTTGCCTGCGTAGCCGCTGCCTTGCATCTGTATATGCAAATTACTACTTTTATTTGTAGCTGGCTGTATATCAACGACTACTGCAGTTAGTGCACATTTGTCACTGTATACCTACAAATACATCATTGGTGTACTACAAACTTCCCCTACATTGCCCTTCTCCCAAGCATTCCGCTATTGGCAAGTTTGCGACAAGGACTCAACGTAAACGGAATTTCAAATGATTTGGATTAAACGAACACCATTGGACTCACTTCCGCTGCCGTAGCATTGCACATCCGTATGAATACACACACACACACACACATGCACTACGTATACAGTACTAGTGCAAGTATTTGGGTATGCGCGTGTGCGCTTAACTTTTGATACGGCATTGAGGCTTTAAAAGTGAGCCGAAAGCAAAACACAAAGAAACAAAGAGATAAGAAAAAGTGTGCAACTTTTCTATTCTAAATATTTTCATGATGCTCTCACTTCCCCTTGAACAGCTACACAGCAAACTCCTCAGTGGCCGTTAATTTAATTTGCGCTGCTTGCAAATATAATTTTTTCAATTAGAAGTGAAAGATACAAGAAAAAAAATCACATGAAAACAATTAAATCTGCGCTTTGTGTGTCCAAAAGCAATGCAGTGCTGTCCGTTTGACGAGCGCAGTGAAAAAACACGGCAATGGAATTGTTGTGAAAGCCGCAAAAAGTGTTAAATAACACATGGGCTGAAAAGTCCCAGGCATCAGGCAACTAACCCATAGGTGGCACTAGTTTTATTGCATTCACCTCATTTTTAGATAGTACAAACCTTAGAAAGACAGCTGCTAAAATTTCATGATATTCTATTCATAAGTTCGTCAGTTATTGTCCTAAGAGAGACGCTGCTTTTGTTATTTTCAAAATAATGGACCAAAAAGAATTTCGTGTTTTAATTTTACACTGCTTCTTTATGGGTAAAAATACCGTTCAAGTGAAGCAATGGCTTGAAAAGTGTTAAGAGGACTTCGCTCCATCAGAAGCAACAATAAAACGATTATTTGCTGTGTTCAAACGTAGTCGCAGAGACACCCATGAAGCACCACGCAGTGGGCGTCCAAATGAGTCGGTAACACCAGAAAACATCAAAAAATCCACGAAATCGTTTTGAATGATCGAAAAGTGAAGTTGCATGAGATAGCTGACATCGCAAAGATACATACGAGCGTGGTCCCTGTTAAATAATAACAATAATTGATTTTTCGAAAATTCGCAAATTTATTTAAAATTTGGTCGTCAATACTCAATGCAAAATGTAATTCCTCAGTAGCAATTCCAATCTCCTGCATTGACAATTATGGCCTGGCACCGCTGGGGTATACTTTCCACTAGCTTTTCTGCAAATTCTAACGGAAAAGACCTCCAAATTTTCCGAATTTGTCACGAAAGTTGATCTAAATTACATGGCTTGCGTCTGCGAAGCTGCATTTTCATCAGAGCCCACACATTTTCTATGGGATTTGCATCCGGTGACTGAGATGGCGAATCTAAAGTGACAACTCCGTTTTGCGCCTTCCACTCGCTACACGCTCGACTCCGATGTTTCGGATCGTTGTCCTCTTGAAGGATCCAGCTTGAATTTTTCTTGATAAACCATTGCTTAGCAGATGGTAACAAAGCCTTTTGATATATTTTATTCATTTTTTCGGCATTTGAATTCTCGATAAATAAGAACAAAGTACCGAAACTGTCGTTTGAGAAGTACCCCCAAACATGGACGTTGACGGGGTGTTTAACATTCCGTTGAAGCATCCTACTGGTGGAGGTTTTCCAGGCGTGTTTGATGCTCGGAAATGCCCAGAAGGAGGATTCATCAGAAAAAATTACGTTGCTCCAATCGCGGTCCAAGTTCTCCTTCGCCCATTCCACTCATTTTCCAACGTGTTTTGCACTCAACATTGGTTTTTCCAAAGTACTGCGATATTTCAGTTTATTGGCAAGCAAGGGCCTCCGAAGCCTTCCGTAAGATATGTCAACACCTTTTGCTTTCAATTTCACAGCAGCTCCACGTAAAGTCAAAGTTGGATCTTTCGAGAACAATGGGAGAATATTTTTTTATCATCAACGTTACCGACCTTTTTATAGCGGTTTATCCTTGCTATCGAACTGCTTCGACTTTGGGTCGTTTTTCATGAAAACAAAGAAAAATTGCTTCAATGCGAGAGGCGAAATAGCACTCATTTCGAAAAACCACTCAATTGAAGACTGAATTTGACAGACAGCTGACTTTTTTACAAAAAGCATGAAGGACTGAGGTGCCCTCTATGTCGTAGAAAAAGAAACAGGGCGCTCTGAGTTTTTATCTACGTGTAGTGACCACGCTCTTATGTAACAGACTGTATCAATGGTCATGGTAATGGTAATGGTAATGTTACTGGTAATGGTAATGGTAATGGTAATGGTAATTGTAATGGTAATGGTAATGGTAATGGTTGTACGGGTTAGGCTAAGGCCTTTATGCACTGCGACCAGATTGATCCCTGATACATATACTAATATATATACATAATTGGCGCGTACACCCTTTTTGTGTGTTTGGCGAGCTCATCCTCCTATTTGTGGTGTGCGTCTTGATATTGTTCCAGATAATCCTAGATAATCCTATTGTGTTAAAGAGGATATCACAGGCAAAATGACATGTAAGGTAATGTGAGGCCCATTTTTATCTAGGGTTAGAGCAGATTTTGCTCTGTTGGCATTAAAGTTCAAAAACTTTTCGGAGTGATTAAGGCCGTTTGTGCCGTTCCAGTGTTCACTGATTTTAGTTTGGATCCATTTTTTAGTTTCCTGATTATATTATTTTTGTTAAAGCCGAGAAATCGGGTTGTTCCAATAAATAGCCCTTCTGCCCCTTTTTTGCCATAAAAGTCTGCCTTCTCGATTCCTTCGTGTCCCTCATGTCCTGGTAGCCAAATCAGTGAGACCTGATTATGAGCGGCCAGTTTGTTGAGTGCATAATTACACTCTATTAGGACTTTTGTCTTGAATCTGAAACTATTCAAGGCTTTGAGAACCGATTGGCTGTTCGAAAGTATTTTTATTTTTACTTTCTCTAACCCTCTTCTGGATAAGATTTCCACTGTTTTCATTCTGGCGAAGAGCTCCGCATAGAAAATTGTGGTATCTGTACTTAAAAGATATCAAAAAAAAAACATCTTGGCTATATATTGCATGAGCATTTGACTATGAGAAAGCTCTGTTCAAAATGGGCGCCGCGTTTGCTCATTGTTGACCAAAAACAAGCTTGTCACAAGTCAGTCAAAATACAGGCCAAAGTGCATGAATTGAACTTCGTATTGCTCCCACATCCAATATATTCGCCAGATTTGGCTTCCCGTGACTGCTGAATATTCGCAGACCTAAAAAATTACCGCCGTAAGAAATTTACACTGAAATGAAGAAGTTATCGCTAACACTGAAACCTATTTTGAGGCAAAAGATAAAGCGATCAACAAAAGTGTTACAGAAATTTTTGAGCTGCGCTGGAATGATTGCGTTCTTGATGGAATTTACGTTGATGAAAACAGCTAACTTTAAACAAAAAACAAAAAAAACACATTTTTTTCTTTGTTATGCCCTGGACTTTTCATTTTTCATTTTTACTCGTTCAAAGCGAAAAACCAAGTTAAATATAACAATAAAAATTAAAAACATTTTTCTGTGTGAAAGAATTGAATTATTCCAACCCACAACACACCGAACATGAACTTTCATGTTTTTGTTTTTAATTCCTTTGTATATACACCGTTTTTTTATTTTAAAAGTATTCATTGCTATTTTCATAATTGATGTGCGGTTGGGCATTGGCTTAAATTGGATTTTCCGTTGGTTAGGCTCTGATTTTTAGTTTCACTCATATGAGGTAATCTATTTTTCAATTAAATATTATATTGCCATACATACATATGCGTATGTACGTAAATATATTTATATGCAAATATTTATTTAGTAGAGCGCCAACTTTATTTTGCAACATAAATTTATGTTTTAATTTCTCTGTGAAAGAGATTGGCTGCATTCACACTGACCTGACCTGTCATTTTCAGCATTTAATCACGGTTAATTAGCTATAATAGAAATTTAATTTGAAAAATTTAACAAGCCACATTATGCAATGTACGGTTCACAGGTTTCCCTTAAACAACATCAACTCGATAAACTTTTTGCTGTTTAAAGCGAATGCGTGGGTACTTGCACGCCCAAACGGATGATAGATAAAATTTATACGAGATGTGTTCAAAAAGTATCGCGAATTTTGAATTTTCGCAGGTTACCTTTATTCGAATTTCGATTTTTTTGTGGTGATATGTTGGTACTCATATCTCTCACTCATGCCGACGAGTTCGGCCATTTTGAATGTTCAGTTAATTGTTGACAGCTGCTTTGCTTGCACGTGTTTCGGCTCGTCTTCGATTTTTACCTATTCAAAAAGATGTGTCAAAGAACCTGTACTCGGTATCAAATTTTGTGTGAAAAACGAAATTCAGTGCGTGGATGCATTCCGAATGTTGACTGTGTCAACCGGAGAAGCTATTTTGGACCAAAGCAACGTTCATCGGTGGTACAAAACGTTCTCCGAAGGCCGAGAAGATGTGATTGACGAGAAGGGTGCCGGACGCCCGAGCACTTCAACAACAGACGAGAAAAGTGATGAAGTGAAGAAAATTGAAAAGAGAAAAAACAAATATTGGCCAATCGTCGAATCACCGCTAGAGAAATTGCTCAGGACCTAGACATATCGACTGGCTCGTGCCATTCGATTTTTTTCAATGATGTGGGCATGAGACGGGTCACCTCAAAATCCGTACCAAATCTGCTCAATTTCGTCCAAAAGCAGCATCGCTTGAACATTGCTAATGAGATGTTGGACTCTGTTCGCGACGACCCAAATTACCCAAATTTGCTCCAGAGGTTCATAACTGGTGACGAGTCGTGGGTTTATGGTTATGGCGTGGAAACCTAAGCTTAACCATCTCAAAGGAAGCTGCCGCACGAATCAAGACCGAAAAAAGCGCGCCAAGTTCGGTCGAATGTAAAAGTTTTGCTTACCGTTTTCTTCGATTGCAGGAGCGTTGTGTATCATGAGTTCTAGCCACAGGGTAAAACGGTCAATAAGGAAATATTACTTGCAAGTTATGCGCAATTTGCGTGAAGCAATTCACCAGAAATGCCCGGATTTGTGGAAGAACAAAAATTGGCTCTTGCATCACGATAACGCCCCTGCTCACACATCGTTGCTTGTGCGTGGCGTTTTGGCCAAAAACAACACACTAATGATGCCACAGCCACCGTATTCCCCAGATCTGGTCCCCTGTGACCTTTTCTTGTTCCCGAAACTGAAGAGGCCCATGAAAGGACGACGCTACGCTACGATTGACGAGATAAAGACGGCATCGAAGGAAGAGCTGAACAAGATAAAAGAAATGATTTTTTTAAGTGCTTTTAAGTATTTGCACACCTTTTTTTATATTGAATGGCATTTAAATATGCATTTTAGATATTTTTGATACAGAAATAATATTTTTAATACAGAAATAGTAATAGATTTTTTTGTTGCCGATTGGATTGGATCCGCACTTGTCTGAAAATTTTCATATTACGGCGAGGAAATTTAGAAAATTTTTAAATATATTCATTTGTATAAGCTAAGTTAACAAATCTTGCACTTTTATAAGATTTTCAGTAAAGCCATCTCGTGGCATTAAACAGAGCTCGTCTCAAATAGAACAGCACAACCTCCACTGCTTCAGCATTTTAGAGAGATGACAGAGAGCTAAAACAGGCACCTGTAGAAAAATGAACTGCTCGTCCCCTTCAAGGCCATATAATTAGTTTAAAGTGCCAGTATGAATAACAAATTCAGACAATACAATTTAGCAGCATTAAAAAACAAAGACCTTTAGTCGACATAATCGCATTCAAAGAAATAAATACGCACCTGTGAAATAAATTTATGTAAGCCAGTCTTAACTTGTGTATGCTCATTATCTGATCACCTATCTATCTCAGTTCATTTAAATTCTCATTTTGAAAAACTTAACGTGCAATAATTTTACTCCAGTCAATATGCGTACAACTTCGAAACAAATCGCATGCATTATTTACACGTACATAGATACATACACTGCTGCGTATTGCCCGCAACTGCCTCAGAGATAAGCCTCATTTGCATTTGAAAATATAAAATCCCTCGGAGTTTTGCCTTTTCCTCTACCTAAAAGTCATAAAAGTGCTAAGCATTGGAATGTTTGAAATGCTAAGCGAAAAAGTAAAATATTTATTGCATACTATTAGACGACGAACTCGTCTACGCTTTAGAATCGAATGCCACAAGGCATTTAATAGCAGAGAATGGTGGAAATACCAAGCTGCGTTGGCACGACAAAATTTGTGAAAAGAAGTAAAGGAATGCATAGTGTGAATGTGAGGCGCATTGTGGATGTATGTGTGTGTAATACCACGGCAGCGAAAAGCTTAACTGGGATGGAAATGGTCTTCTTCAGATACTGGTAAAAGATAGAAGAAATCTTACTAGTACGTCAGTGACTAGAATAATACCAGTGCGAAATTGTCAATTCGTTTGTAAGTTAGTTGATTTTTAGATTTAGACTCGTTTGGGTGCTGGTGCTAAGTGCTAATACATCTTTGAAGCTCCCGTCCAAATGTGTTTATGCTACTTATAGATACTAAATTTTGGGGAAGGGAGTCCCAAAGTCGAGTCACATACACCAAGAACTGTCTTTCTGACCTTAGTGTTTTGTATGTAGCAGCGAAAAGTTTAGAGTTTCGCACTGACCTCGTTGCATTTCTAGTATTCTGAGGTACTTTCGAAGTAGTAGATTTCACGCTAAATTAAGAGTGGTCACAACTGAAGAAATTTATCCAGGAGCATGATAGTCAGCAAGATGAGAAACGTAGTCCCTTGCCGTTGAGGAAGTCATAGCGAATGAATAATCTAGAAGAAAAAAGTATCAAGAAAAGATTTAGCGTAGGTCAAAACACCAAAATGACAAAGTCTTAAAGAAGCCATTCTTAGCGCTGCAAATGAAACCATTGACCAAAACGCTGTTATTACCAGCGAATGGTATGGCGCAGAAGCTCAATAGAGCAAAGAATGAAGCAAGAAAAGAAAAGAATCCAAAAAAATTATAAATAAGAAAGAAAAATATTATATGAAAAGGGAACTAGAAATAATACATAGAGCAAGATTTCCAGAACAAACAAACTAGATCTATGTAGCGCAGGATAAAAAAACACACGAGGCAATTGCAGCCGAGATTGATGGGTTGCAAGAACAAAAATGATGATTTAGTGAGTGTTAGAAATGAAGTGCTAAATATCTGAAAAGGACATTTTAATGAGCTCTAAAATAATAATGTAGATGATGCGCCTATTTGTATTGCATGCACAGTAGAAAATAGGCTGGAAGACTCCGATCTTAATAACACAATAGGAAGGCTCTTCAGAATGTTTCCATGCGCTTAGTGCAAGCTACAAGACCAGCGGCCCTCAATATAAATGAAGAAAAGACGCAGTACATGACACGATCCTTTCATGATAGTCGCGTCAGAATCGAAAGTTATGTTTTTGAGTTCATACACGAGTTTAAATACTTAGACGTAGTATTCAGCATAAATAAGAATATGTCTTTATCTATACAACACCGTATTCAGGCAGGTAACAGAGCATATTTTGGTCATATAAAACTGATTATGTCTTCATTGATATCAAAGGAACAAAAACGCGAAAGTGGACTGTCGAGATGAATGGAGGCGTATTGTAGAAGAGGCAATGGTCCACCATGGACTGTAACGCCAAAATGATGATGAAACATACAATAACAATGGCATGTCTTATCGATTAAGCTGGGAGTGCGATTGCGTAGAGGAGTAAAGTGTTGCGTAGTCCAGCGCACTCGAAGCATTCCGTACAACTTAGCTACGCCCAAATTTATTTGAATATCTGAAGTTAATCTTGAGTTGAAAATGATTCAGCCGTATGTCAATTATATGCATAGCAATGCCGGAGGCACTTTCTGGAGAAAACAAGCACTTGCAACTTCTTAGGGTTAAGTGTTAGTGCATTGTCGGATTCCCATTTGTTAATGCGGTATAAGTTTAGGTTGAGTTTAAGAATACAGTCATTAATATCCTAGGACTTGCAAAAGCGATAAATCTGGACATCATCTGCATACAAGTGAGAGCCCATTTCGGTAAAGATTGCTGGTAGGTCGTTGATGTACGAAGAAAAGAGAAGAGGACAAAAAAATAGATACGTGTGAAACTCCCCTGTGCAATTCTAAAAGAGATCAAGTCAGTTGCCATTAAAAGACGGGTATTTTTAGAAAAGAGGCAACTATCTGTGTAGAAATAGAAAAAGCCCAAACAATTTGTCGAGTTTTGTCAAAAAGATACTATGGTTAACTGAAACAAATACCTTTGAGTGGCCAATTAGGATAAGAAAAGTGACTTTTTTCTCGTCAGTGGACTCAGGAAAATCTTCGATAAAGTCAATAAGCGCAGTTACAGAGCTCTGTTCTTTTCGAAACCTGTCTTGCCGTTTGGGTAAAAGGGAGTTCTCGGAAAGAAAGTTTGTTCCAGCATTCTATCAGCAAAGACAGGAGTACAGTACAGACTACAGCCACGGAAAAAGGAGCCCAAGAAACACAAAATTGCTGAAAGAAATTTTACTACCTGAAAATTTTTTTATTTAATTTAAAAAATATGTATATTCTGTGTACACTTTTAACATGAAATCATCATCATTATATATACATATATTGTATATAATTGGCGCGTACACCCTTTTTTGGTGTTTGGCCGAGCTCCTCCTCCTATTTGTGGTGTGCGTCTTCATGTTGCTCCACAAATTGAGGGACCTACAGTTTTAAGCCGACTCCGAATGGCAAATATTTTTATGAGGAGCTTTTTCATGGCAGAAATTCACTCGGAGGTTTGCCATTGTCTGCCGAGGGGCGACCGCTATTAGAAAAATGTTTTTCTTAATTTTGGTGTTTCATCGAGATTCGAACTGACGTTCTCTCGGTGAATTCCGAATGGTAGTCACGCACCAATCCATTCGGCTACGGTGGCCTGCACTTCAGTTTTGTGCAGATCATTGCTCCACTTTTGCTTTGCAATAAAATATAATACTTAAAAGGTTGGAATGAAGTGGAAGTTTTTGTTTTTATATAACTATTTTAGCTGGTCTAACACTGGTTATTTTGGAAGCATTTTGGGCTAGAATTTGTTTTTGGAGGTAAGGCCGGATAATTTATAGCATTTGCTGGCATGAAGAAAAGATAAACCATTAACAGGTTGAGCTCAAAAGTGAGCTGGTATTTTTCCCTGCAGGGATGTGCAAGTGTGTCCTTGTATGTGCTAGCGGTTGGCGTTTGGTGTGCGGCTAAGCGTTTTGATGTAAGGCAAAGAATGACAAGTAGAAATATGGGTGCGCACTAGGTGGCACATACAAACATACAGATATACATTTATGCTTACATGTTTCACACTGGTCCCAAACACAACATTTTTGGCACGAATTATTAAAAATTTGAGAGGAGGCCAGTTAGGAAATCGTGCTTATCTTGTGAATGCATGTGAGTTGTGCGAGCAGAATTCTGCTGCCAAGTACCTGGTGATGTGGCAGTTGAAGTTACTTTCATGATGAAAACAATTGGGAGGGTATAGCCAATAACAGACCGTTATCCGGCTCTCAGCGAATTTGACAGAATCAGCTGAGGGGCTGGCGTAACTGGGGTAACGAAGCGGTTTTTCTCAAAAAAAGCTAAGGTTGTGTTGGTGATATGTGAAAAAAATTAACCGATGAGGCTTCGTTGACGTCTGAACAACGACTGATTGAACGAGTGTATGAATACGTGTGAAATTATCGTACAGATTTCCATGGTGAAAAGAGTTTTAGAGGTGTACTGCCTGGCAGATCGTTATTCGGCTTTGAGCGAATTCGACAGATATCCCGACGTCATTCGTTTTGTGTTTCACTAAGCTAAAGCTAAATTTTGTGAAACACAAAACGAATGACGTAGAATTCAAAGTTACCCTCAAATGTTTTTTTTTTCACCAAACGTTACTAGCAAACCTGGTATCTATCATCCTTAACAGAGTTCGGCTGGTGTATTCCCAGTGACGGGGTAATCAAAGTTCCCCTCACAATTTTGTGTTTCACCGAGGAGGAGGGATAAACCTAGTAATTTCACCATTTATAGTCCATAAGAGAGACTCAAAATTAATGTCTGCAGAAATTGGAGGCAATCTTGGGAAATCCTGATTAATAATTTCTTGAGAAAGTGAAAAAAAACATTGTCAAACATGTAAATTCTCGCACGGGTAATTTTTTACAAGTAGACGCAAATGATTTGATATTTAATCACATTGGCATACGCTGCATGTGAATAAGTTCGGTGCCATTCACCCAGTTCAAAGAAAGAAAAAAATTTAGAACATTCTCTGAAAAAGTTGCTACCTGTCCATGAAAAAATAATAATTATTATTATAATTCGCGCGTACGTTTCTGTCAGGAGCTTGGCCTAACTTTTCCTACTATTTGTGGTGTGCATCTTGATATTGTCCCATAAATTTAAGGATATTTCATGATATTGCCGTTGCCTGCCGAGGGGTGAGCACTTTTTCTATTATTTGATGTTCATGCACAGAAATTTGAGCCTAAGCACTCCCGAATGGTAGTCACGCATCTACCCATTCGGCTACAGTGGCCGATCGTTCATGAAAGTCGCATAAGCTTCGGCATTCAGATGAGATACCGATAGTCTACTGACTATCAACAAAAAAAAAAAAAAACTGGAAAATGATAATTTTATTAGTAAAACTATTTATTAAAAAAATAATTATGCTAGAATATTACTCAAGGAAATAGAAATAAATATACTAAAAGCGTTACAGCGTTTCTTCTTCTTCTTTCATAGCGTTACATCGCGGGTTGCGTCAAAGCTTCCTTCTATCTTCAGCTGTAGTTACTTATTCCCAACTTCTTAAGATCCTGTTACACTGCGTCTATCCAACGGTTCCTCGGTCTTCCTTTGGCCTTCGCGCCCATTAGCTTTCCTGTCATGGCTTTATTCACTTAACTTATGCGCTTCGCTTTAATAAAACCTACAGCTGTCTCGTTCTGAGTTAGATCCTTCGGTTTAGAGTTCAATCGAATTCTGTAGGTACCATCATCCATTCTTATTGGGCCAAAGATAATTCTTAAAATTTTTATTTTCATGCTAGCAATCTGCGTCATCAACCTTGAGCGTAAAAGTTACAGAGTTTAGAGCCAACAAATATTGATTGAATGCGGGTCCATTGTCCCCGATCGGGAGACAAAGGGTTAAGTTTTTCTAACGTGAATTTAGCGAAAAAAATAGCAATAGCAGTAATAAAATATAATAAGAAATTTATGCAACAAATGTTCGATTTGAGCCCAGTGTACAGTTGCGTTTAAGAAGAAGCACGTTTGAGTATGTGTTTTTATGAGAGGCGTGAGTGCGTATGCGATGGCAATGGCGACGCAATTTCTATTTAGTTGCCCTTCTCACCGCTCACTTCACTCTCTCGCACTACTTTTTCTATCTCTTTAAGTATATTTTCATACATATTTGGCATACAAATTATTTTATTACAATTTCGGGTTTACTTTTCCTCCATTACAGCAACAACAGCAGCAAGCATACTGCTAGTAATAACGACAACAAATATTTTCATAGTAGATGGTCGTCACATTCTGTGCCATTGGATTACCCTTCTGTATCAAAGTACATACACGAAGAAGAATGCTAAGCGCCGTCTTAAGGATTTCCATACATAAATATGTGTGAGTGACTTAATTGAGCCAACAGTCATAGCCGCATAAATTGTGCTAAGCTGTGAGTAGCGCGCTGCTGAAGCAACAATCAAGTCAACTGGCGGCGTCAAAAGCAATTCGAGAGTAACATAAAACCATTAAAAGCTTTTCTTACAAAAAGGATTTCACAAAATCGTGTAGTGTGAAAAGATATTGTGAGGCAGATGTGCGAATGTGTGAAGTACATAAATAAAAACTTGTGAGGAAATATTTATTTAAGTGAAACACTTGTGGCAGTTTAAGTGGCTCGTCTTCCTGCGGAAACAACAGCTGCGCACAGCCAGAGAGGCAATTGACATTAGGCGGCTGCAAACAGTTAGACAGCCAGTTAAGCAACCAACACATAAGGCACCAAAAATAAATACAGCAATAAATAAATAAATAAACAATAGAGCGAGCAATAAACTCTACGCAACAACAACGAAGACAAAAAACAACCAAGTGTTGTCTCACCGATCTCGTGCGTGCTTAAATTGTCTGTCCTTCAACCAAGCGGCGCCAACATGCAGACCAATGTGCAAATTGATTCGAAGAATCTGCGCTCGAACGACGACAACTTCAGGGGACGCGGTCATCATATCACCATCGAGGTAAGTGTGTTGCCATTTTTTTAACGAATTTATTGTGCATAGGAATGGTTGAATGTGGGGTGCATATTTAAATATAAGGGGTTTTAAATAATCTATAAGTATGATAGTTACTCATATGAGTTTCGCAAAGAGTATCAGAGTTTCAACAAGTGGACAGAGTTTAGCTAAACCGCCTCGGAAATGAGATCTGTATGAAAGCTTAACTCAAAAAAAAAAAACTTATAAAAAAAACCTAAACAACTACAAAATTTAGTTCAAAAAATGTTCAACACTTTTCATTTTTGTAATTTTTAAAAATCTAATTGAAATTAAATGAATAATTGAATTTGATTTTTTTTTACATTTTGCAGTCATAGCTTAGCTAAGACACCTTGGTACTCCAGGCTAAAATAAAATGAGACCAGGGTAAAAGCTTATCTAAAAAAAAATTTGTAAAAAACACCGAAAATTAAAAAATTTAATTTAAAAAACTTTTAATACTTTTAATTTTTTGGTTTTTGTAATTTTTAAAAATTAATTTGAAATTAAACCAATAATTAAGTTTGAATTTTTTTTACACTTTGAGGTCAGACTTAGCTAAGACACCTTGGTACTCTAGGTTAGAGTAAATTAAGACGTGTGTGAGAGCTGAACTAAAAAAATTAAAAAAATGCACTGAAAACTAAAACATTTAGTTAAATTTTTTTTTTTTATATTGTTTCAAATTGTATCTTCATATTATTCTCTGACCGTAATCACTTCCCACAATTCGTGTTTTAACCGTTTAAATAAGAACTTTCCAATTTCTTGGGCAGTATGATTTTCATTCAGCTAGTGTACCTATTTGGGGTGTCCTTTTGACACCTTAACAATTTTACAATATTTTTAAATTGAAAAAAAAAAATTTTAAAAATCAAAAAACTTAAAATTTTTAAACAACCATTTCAATTCTTACTTATAGAGAAATTTACGTTATGATTCTAGGAATATAGGAACATTTCCATTATAAGTATAGAAAGTCAAGGTAATTTCTTAATAATTTTTATATTCGATTTCTGTTTACAATATTGCATTTTACCGCAGATCATTGAAGTGCTATGTTCTAGAAATAGTTGAGTTTTGCTATTGCTTTCGCAGGGATTTCAGATCAGATATACAGCCGCGTCAAATTTCTTGAAATTATAAGTTCAGGTGTGCAAATACAATACGTTTGGCTATAACTTTGGTTAGTTCATTTATTGTAATTTATATCTAGTCCCAAGGATGTCCGGAATTTCAAAAATTAGTGGGCTATTGGAGGAAATAAACAATACAAGTGAAGAATGTTCGCAGATTGAGTTGATTTGTCTGAATTTTCCCGAAAGTGAAAAATGTTTTTAATTCAAGTTCGCCTCCCACTTGGGATTTTCATTACATATAAATATAACAAAAAAGTACTTTCACGAAGTTCAAGACATAAATCTCTTCAACATAGCAATGAACGTCGAAATAATTAAATTTTTGAATAGCGCAAATTTGCTATGACTGATCAAATGGTTATGGAATAATGGAATATAGTGTCAAATGTTAGTGCCGTAGATGGCCTATGCAAGTACATATTTTATAATAGCCTTGCTTTGATGGGAATAAACGCATGGGCATTTACAAATGGACCTCGGCGGATAATATTTCATGAAGAGATTTCTTATTCAATTTAGGAGAAGAACTCGCTGAAGAAGAAGAACTGAGTATAGAAAACATAAATAAAAAAAAACAAATATGGGGGCATTGGCAATATCTGTATGTAAAATGACTTACTCTTCAAAAAGAGTAAGCAAATTCCAAATGAAACAATGTTTAGGCATTAAAAATACATAAAACAATTATTTCTGGAGTTATTCGCATTTAAATGCAAAGGTGTCACAAAGGCACCAATTGGTCGAAGTAAGTATACACAAAATAGTGGTAGAAATATTGCTAGTTAATGAAATGTTTGCGAGTTCGATAGAGAAATTCGGAGTGAAATACGTCAACTACATTGGTGATTCTAAAACTTTTTCAAGGATCTTAAAGAATAATCCTTATGGGGATGAATCACCCGTTGTTAAAAGCGAATATGTGGGTCACGTTCAAAAAAGAATGGGCACTCGTCTTTGCAACATTAAGGTGAAAGAAAAACTCGGCGGGAAAAGAAGACTTACAGATGTGCTTATCAAAATACTGACAATATATTACGGATTAGCCATTAGGAGGAATGTCAACTCTGTCAAAGATATGAAAAAGGCAATTATGGCAACTCTGCACTTTTCACTTCGACAGACAAGAATCCTAAACTAGGAAGTTGTACTCTGGGCGCTGAAAGCTGGTGTCAATGGCAAAGAGCTAAAGCTATGCGAAAGCTAGCAACTTTCGTCCACCCGCCGTGGGTTATAAGCCCAGATGTGAAAAAGCACATTCTTCCGATCTATGAAGATCTTTTGATAGACGATCTCCTGGTGTGGTGTATGGGCGGACACACTCAAAGTGCCAATGAATCTGTTAACGCCACAGTGTGGCTGCGTTTATTGCTGCAGTAATTTTTAACGAAGGTTACACGGCTGTTTTGACGTTGATGAGACTACTTGACTTGAAAATCGGACAACAGTGCAAAATTTTTGGCGAGTTTGATCTTCAATGAATTTCTATGGGTGAATTTATTGAGCACTTAAAAATCCGTAGTTAGTTACTCCTTTTCATAAAACTAGGAACAAAAACTAAATCTTATATTACAGCGTTTTGAATTAGCTTTCGATTATAAATTATACTTCGCACTCAAAAATATAATTAGTTCTTTTCCACACATAAAGAGTGGTTAAGCTTCAAGGGCCGGTGTTTATTTTAAATCAAATACAATTTTTTTTTTTTTTAATTATTGTCATTTCTCTTTATTATGATAGTATTGGTAAGGCTCAATTACGTATAAAAGAAAATATTGGCCAAATGGCCACCTCCATCCGATGGTCCAAATTTTACAAATTAAGAAATTTCCGGCAAATTAGTACCATATGCAAACACTGCAAACTATTTGGGAATGACACAAAGCTGAAATGGAAAGAACACTAAAAATAAAAGCAAAAGAGTTAAATATAAAATACCAAAAAATAAAATGGCTTTTTGGAAAATATTCCAAGCTTTCAACAAGCAACAAACTGCTTATTTATAACCAAATGTTAAAGCCGGTTTAGACATATGGCATCCTACTTTGGGGGCGTGCAATCAAAAATCATATCGATGTAGCTCAACGCATACAAAATAAAATTTGAAGAAATATTGGTAATGCACCCTGGTGTGTGAGAAACATCGACCTACACAGGGACCTTAAAATATCAACTGTGTCTGACGCAATAACCATCATGGCAGGGAAACATGCAACACGGCTGCTAAATCACCTGAACACCGAATCTTCTATTTTAAATGATGAAGAGCTATACACAAGACGTCTAAAAAGGAAAAAAACCACAGATTTAGTTTGAATTTCTAAATTTATCGTTAAAAAAATATTACTTGTTAGTTTTTAAGACTAGGTGTAATGATATGAAATGTAAATGAATAATTATTAAATACGTTTCAATAAAAAAAACTAAAAAATTATTACAAATATTTAAAAAGTTCTACTTTCAAACTCACCACTTCAGTACTTCCTGATAATTCACACTTCTAAATGCTTTGTGCGCTCTTTAAAAATAATATTTTTGTAAATTTAAGTAATGCGCTCCTGGTTGTATTATTCATCCAAAAAATTCACCTCAAAGTATTAACAGAATCCTATTCAATAGAAATTACATTTCAAATGATGTTCACACCAAAGCAACAGGTGCCGGAAAACACTTAACACGCTAAATTAAGAGAAAAAAGCCGGGAAAGCTTGCTCAAGTGAGCTTTTGTGGTGGGAAAAAGCTCACGGTGAATAAGCACATTTTTTGCTCCACTTACTCTTACGTGAGACGTCTAACCAATGCGCGCTCTCTATGTTTCAGCGCCATTCATTGCACTCACCAACTCTCGGCTGCAAAATACTCTGCAGCTGCTTAGCTTTAAAGCCCAAGTTAACTTTACAGACAAACTTTTTTCAGTCATATCTTTGTGCGCAAAACAAAATAAAATTTCAGCCAACAGTTACCATATGGTTTTTGTTTATTTGAGACACTAATACAGACACATATGCGTATACAATAAAGCGGCAGTTTGGGGTGTAAAGGACGCGCCCACCACTCACATACGCATACGCAGTCGTGTGCCTGCGGTGTAGCCTTGTGTGCGTGCATGTGCGTGTGTACACTTTTCAAGGAGTAGCGCGCTTTTTGATTTCTTCAATGGATTTCACACATTTTCAACATGGCGTATACGTGACTTATGTGTGTGTGGGCATAAGTGTTGGCGTCTGTGTGGAACTGTGTATCTACACATTTATATGCATATACACGTATACGTATACGGGCATACCCACACAGCATTGGCAACTTTTCGCTGCTGTTATTGTTCGCACGTCGACAGCCGACAGGCAATCAGTCGCAAGTAACATTTTGGCGCGTGTTGACATGAGAATCGAAATTTCGTTGCTTCATATTCGAAACTACGCGCTTATTATCACTTTGGTTTTTTTGTTTTTCCAAGAGTGTTACTATTAATTGATATTCGCATTGTTATTATTATTATTGCGCTCTC
Organism: Anastrepha ludens; assembly: GCF_028408465.1. Taxonomy (NCBI): domain Eukaryota; kingdom Metazoa; phylum Arthropoda; class Insecta; order Diptera; family Tephritidae; genus Anastrepha; species Anastrepha ludens. The sequence goes on along the minus strand of NC_071499.1, from coordinate 45,031,258 downwards.
TATGTTCCCGCTATTATATGCACGTGCATGTATGTGTATCTGCTACGCTTTGAATTTCGCTTTGATTTGTGCAGGCTGTAAAAGGCACAGTAAATATAGTGAGTGAATAAAAACCACAAAAAAAATAAATAAAATAAAATACAAAAATTACTGGTTTAAAAAATAATATATAAAAATGTGATAAAAGATTTTACTTCTAAGCGTTAAGTAAAAATAAAGTGCCACAAGTACAATCCACTCGCTTTGTGCTTATCAGCAATTCTTCCGCTTCACCTGCTCCGGGTAATAATAAAATTATTATCTTTACCCTCTGTTTTTAGTTTAGTTCAACGTTCGCTGACATGTTGACGCTAAAATACTGGCAGACTGGTAGTTGAGGCGTCAGCTGTGTCAGCAGTGCGCGTCACTTAAGGTTCGTTGCGTCCGACGAGCTTCATTAGAAGTGCAGCGACAAAAAGTGTGAGGAGCTGGTGCGATGAGTAGGTGGCATATCAGTGAAGTGGCGTGGTAAACAAATAAGAACCAAACAGTGGAATAAATATAGAAAAGCTGTGGCAATTTATTAGTGAGTTGCTAAGTTTAGTATTTTTTTTTAATTTCTCTTTGTGTGAGTATAAAGTTATTAATTAACTTATATTAGAAAGTATCGAGCTTAAGAAAAAAAATAAAATTAACGAAAAACTAGTTTAAAGAACACGACTCAAATACTTAAAATAAATGAAATACTTGAAACAAAAACAAAAAAAAAATAAATTAAAGAATTTTTTCATTTAACTAAAAAAGTTAAATTTGGAATATAATAATACAAATACTGTTTTATTTCTTTCAAATTTTGTTAAATTACATCCAATTTAAAAAAGTCGTTAAATTTGGAATACTTCGTCTATTTCTTTTAATATTTTTAACTAAATTAAGAAAAAGAATTTATATTAATTTAAAATGAAATGAATAGTCACATTAAAAAAAAAACCAAATTTTGGGGAAATTCGCCAAAAAAAGATGTAAAAAAGCAGGAACAATTTCAGATTTAATTAATCACTTAATTTCCAAGCAGTTTTAAACCCATTTTTCTCTTTTTTTAAGTTTTTCTAATAATTTAATTTAAAAAAAATACTTTGCAATTGAATGACTAATCAAGTCTGAAACTTTCCCTGCATTTTTTTATTTTTTTTGTCGAATTTCTCCAACTTTTTTTTAAATTCAATTTGAAATTAAGTGATTAATTAAATCTGAAAGGTTTACTGTACTTTTTCATCTTTATTTTTTTTTTAATTTTTAAAATTTAGTTTGCAATTAAAATTCAAATCTAATTCTTAAAATGCAATTTGAAATTAAATGTATGATTAAATTTGAATTTTTTTCTGATTCTGTTTTTTTTAAATTTTTCAAACTTATTTTTTGAAATTAATAAATAAGGCTGAAATTCATGGATTTTTTTTGTATGTTTTTTGTTTCGAATTAAAACAAAAAATTGTGATTAATTTGAAATTAAATGATTATATAAATCTGAAATTTTTGCTTTATTTTTTTAATTTATTTAAAAAAAAAATCTTTAATAAATATTTAACTTTAAATTAAAATAAATTTTTTTATAATAGTTTTTAATATCCAATTTGAAATTAAATGTATAATTAAATCTGGGTTTTTAATGGTTTTCTTTTAATTTTTCAAAAAAAAAAAATTTTTGTAAACGAATTTGAAATTAATAATTAAAGCTGAAATTTCGATTTTTTTTTTTTCGAATTAAAACGAAAAAACTTGCATTGATTTGAAGTCAAATGAATAATTAAATATGAAACTTCTCCTGTACTTTGTTTAATCTTTTTTCGAATTTTTTCAAACAAATTTTTTAAATCTAATTTGAAATTTATCTCTATCTGAAATTTTTCCTGTGTTTAATAAGGTTTTTTTCCAAAATTTTTCAATTACTTTTTTTTCAAATCTTTAAAAAAATCTGGTACGACAATAGTTCCCACAATAATCACGAATTCTGCGAATAAAATATCACTCATCCGCTAAACGAGTAAGTTGTTACTACCACAAGTACAAGAGTGCTAGTCATAAAAAACAGCTGAAGGCAGCTGGTATCGAATCAGCCCACGCACACTAATAAAACTACGCTACTCGCAAGTGTGAAAGTACATAAAAGTCATATCAGCAATAACAAAAATAACTAAAATAAAATAGCAAAATAAAAGTGCAAATAAAGCAAAAAGTCATACATACATATATGTACGTACGCACATGTGTGTATTGTGTATGTATATGCATGTATGTATGAGTATGTAGAATATCAAAAGAAAAATCGTATCCATTAACATCAACCAAATTACTTCTCATCTTCGTCACACACACTTTTATGCGACATTGCCGCCCATGCCTGTTTGTAGTTGTATTTGTGCGACGCAGCCAGTGTAACAAGAAGTTTTCGCGTGTGTGTGTGTGTGTGTGTGTAAGTGCGTGTTTGACGTGCGGCTAGTGACAAATGACAGCTACCTTCGTCCCCGGCGTCTCACTATGACAAATTCATTGTTGTCGGAAATGCTACTGCTGTTGTTTGCGTGAAAATTTCCGTTCAGCAAATTTATTATAGATACGACTTTTTTCCATTTTCTACTTTAAATAGGTATAACAACAACAAAACTCATTGTCAACCTTTTATTTGCAAGCTGAAAATTGTTCGTTACCACTTTGTTGCCTGTCTTGCTAGTGTTGGTGATGTGATGACAATTTTATGAATTTAACGGTAATAATTTATATCTCTGTTCTCTGCACATACGCCAAATGTACATATAGTGTGTGCCTGTATGTGTGTCGTACACATTCATGCAAATACATTAACAATACTCGCGTTTAATAATAAGCGCCGCGCGTGTCTGTGTGCGTGGGGCAATAATTATTCTGCATATAAATTAAAATTGCAATCAAACTACAAACCTACAAATGCATCTGTGTATGCGATTATACGCGCAGCTTATTTGCGGCTGCATTCATAAATTGTGATGTAATTATAAAAAAGCACCCATTTATGTATGCGAGTATAGAGGAGGGGCATATAATTACATCTGCCGTAAGCGCGTGTGATATAATTAATTATTTTGTGGAATTGATTTTCGAGGAATAATTCACAGCAATCGAACAAAATAAAACTGCAGTACTAAGAGTATTAACATTAATGCGAACTTACTATTGAATTGAGTAAACATTAAACGATAAAGTGGCAGTAAGTAGTGGAGCGAAATTTTCGTGCATTTGGGCTACTTTCAACTTTGACTTATTTGGCGCTCAACTTTTTAGGAGCGCAATTAGGTTTTGTATATATATATTTTTTTTATTGAGACTTTATTTACTCTCATTTTTACAATATAATTTGTAGGAAATATTCTCCCTGGGAAACGACAAATATTTTAGTGCACTTTAATTCGAGAGCGAATCAAGCCAGGTTTGGATTTTTTCAAGTAAAGTGCAGCTTATTCCGAGTGTGCATAAGTTGGGTAAAATTTTACAGAAAAAAAGAGGTTGTCTGTAAAATCGGTTTACTGAAGATATTTTAACGTGACAACGTTATTTTTTTGTTTGATAGATGTTTTGTATGGATATAGAGAATGAGGTAACATTAACATAACATAACATAACATAACATGACATAACATAACATAACATAACATAACATAAGATAACATAACATAACATAACATAACATAACATAACATAACATAACATAACATAACATAACATAACATAACATAACATAACATAACATAACATAACATAACATAACATAACATAACATAACATAACCTAACATAACATAACATAACATAACATAACATAACATAACATAACATAACATAACATACCATAACATAACATAACATAACATAACAAAACATAACAAAACATAACATACCATAACATAACATAACATAACATAACATAACATAACATAACATAACGTAACATAACGTAACATAACTATAACATAACATAACATAACATGCTGTTCAAGCAAGATAACGACGCATTTTTTGGTGCGCGCAGCCGGCTACATAGAATTATAAGACGTTATCACGTCAAAAAGTTAGAAATGGTTTTATTACCTCTGTGGTATTTTTTACCTAGTCGCGAGTGTTTTAAAGTAAAGTTTTCGTTTTTTGCATGCGATGTTGAACATTTTTTTCCATATAAAAAAAGAGGTTGTCTGTAAATTCGTTTTACTGACGATAGTTTAACTTGACAACGTCATAAGACAATATTGATATAATGATTGCAATTTTCAAAACAAAATTTTAATTTTATTTGTTTAATAGATATTTTCTATGGATATAAAAAAGGAGGTAAATGGAATCGCTTATTGCTTACGAAGGCGAAAGCTTTCATAGATACCGTCAACTTAGACGGCATGCACGATTCATACTGCTTGCTAAGGGTACACCTCATTCGGGACCACGCACAGTCAGTCATTTTCATACTATCTGGACTTCCAAAACAGTACACCTACGTACTAAACCCTTGAGCTCCGTCTCCTCCACCACTCTCCCTGCTTCAACTGCTTCAACATATTACTTCGCAGCGCTGGTTAGCTATATAGCTTCGTCAATGTCTATCGGCTAATGTGTCTCATTTGCTTAATATATCTGAGCACTTTTTGAATTCTAGTAGCGTATGCAGCTAGCTCCTCCCACTTTTCTTCCGATTGCAACATGAACTCGACTACGTCAGTTGCACTTGGAATTATCCTTCCTGTTATAAACCGTGGGCAGTGGAAACTGGCATGTTCCACGTCTTATTCTACATTGATGCACACAGGGCAGTAGGGGCTGTCATCATGCACGAACCTATGCAGATATTTCCTAAAACCTCGATGCCTAGAAAGGAGCTGTGTCTCATGGTAGGTTGTATCTCCAAGACTCCGATTTAGCCATGGTCGCAAATCCGGAATCAGTTAAAAGTCCATCGCCCTTTACTGGAGGTATTCCATCGGTCTTGCCACCTTGTTAGTGATACAAGCCGCTCTTCTTCTCTCGCCGCTTTTTTATTTATTTCGGCATCCGCTGCACATATGTCATAGACTCGCTTCATTTCACTCGCGAGAATATCCGCTGGTATCATACCAGCTATGGCAAACGCCACGTCATCCGATATTGTTCTGTAGCCGCAATATGCCCTTAGGGCACGTAGCCTTTGTACAGACAATAGCTTCCTTTTGTTATCCTTCAATTTCGCCGCATTTGCCCAAACTGGGGCTGGGACTGAAGTGGTCACATTTGCCAGCAATTTTCTCCTAGTTGACTTAGGACCACCTATGTTAGGTAAGATCCTTGAGAGTGCTGCTTGTATGCTAGCGGTTTTCTCTACCGCTTAGTCAATATGGGCCTTAAAATTTAACCTACAATCGATCATAACTCCTAGGTACTTCAGAGCCGGTTGTGAGTGAACAATTTGCTCTCCCACTCTGATTCTCATATGCTCGTCTTTTTTCCGACTTGTTATCAGAACTGCCTCCGGTTTTTGCTCTGTCAATTTGAATCCCGCCTGTTCGAGCCAATCTTTCATTTGTTTTATCGCTCCATTTGTAATCTGTTCCACTTCCTGCATGTGCTTAGCCACCGTCACTACCGCTATATCATCCCCAAAGCCTATTGTTCTTACCCCTCTGGATACCGGTAAGCGAAGGACTTTGTCGTACATGATATTCCAGAGGACAGGACCTAGGGCCGATCCCTGCGGCACGCCAGCAGTAACTTTGTACATTTTTGTTCCAGCACTGCTCTCATACATCAGTTCTCTATCAAAGAAGTAACTCCTTAATATCCTGCGAAGATGCGGCGGAATGCCAATTCCATACAGGCTATTCAAGATGTGCGACCAACTTGCCGAATTAAACGTTTTTGACATCCAATGTGGTTACAGCACAGTATTCCTTGGAGCCCCAACGCCACCGCTTTTCTTCTATTGCCTTAATAGCCATTTGGCAACCGTAGTAATTGCATCAACATCCGGAAGCCGTTCGTTCCGCGCTCTCCCTTGCAGTTCAAGCAAGGTAACGACGCATTCTTTGGTGCGTGCAGCCGGCTACCTCGAATTATAAGACGTTATCACGTCAAAAAAGTAAACACTGTAAACAATCGTAAGTACAAGTTCGCGCAAAATTAATCAATACAACGGAAAATTTATAACTTCTGCAAAGGGTGTCATATTTGGCACTTGAGAACTAGACAGCTGCAGTTTATAAATAGACAAGCAACGGAGCGCCTAAAGGTCAAAATAAAGTTTTCCAACAAGCAAAATTCTTTTTTTATTTAGTAAAAAAAAACAAAAAAAACATAATTGGATAATTAATTTTGCGCCACTTCGTATATTGAACTCTCTCGGCCAATACAAGCGAGTTTTGATCGCAGTCTGGCTTTTGTTTTAAAAAAAAGAAAGATAACTAACTAATTCTTCTAAGTTTAAGCAGACAGCAGCTTTGACCTTTTTTCAGCATTACAACAAAATGCAACACAAAGGCTATAGTAAAAGCGGGGAAATTAAATTTTAATAAGTTTTGTTACCTTCTACAGTGAGGGGCAAACTCCATTCCCTAATTTTTTTTTCATATTATGTGAAAAATATACAACAGATTTAAGTTTAATCGGTTTTGTTAACTAATGTTAATCGATAGAATTCGATTACACTATGTGTGAAATATGATGTCACGCAAATGTTTGCCTTTTTCTTTAACGCAAAGTTGAGCTCGTTTTTTTGCATTTTCCATGACTTTTTTTTAATGTACATATCTGGTCCTATGGCTGCAATTTCTTGTCGAATATTTTCTTTTAAAACTGTAAGTGTCTTCGGCTGGTTAGTGTAAACCTTTCCCTTCAAATATCCCTACAAAAAAAAGTCGGGAGCAGTTAAGTCAGGTGAACGCGGCGGCCAGTCAAAATCACATTTTTTTGACACTAATCGACTTGGAAACATTTCGTTCAATAAATAAATAGTCAGGCGAGCTGTATGGGCCGTTGCGCCATCTTGTTGGAACCAATAATCTATTAGGTTATTTTTCTTCATCTCAGAACGCAAAAAAGTGTTAAGCATAGCCCGGTAACGTTCCCCATTCACAGAAATTGCTTCGCCATCGTCATTTTCAAAAAAGAAAGGTCCAATGATGCAATCCGCACATATTCCACACCAAACTGTGACTCGTTTGTCATGAAGAGGCTGTTCACGATATTGCTGTGGATTTTCGTTGCCCCAGGAACGATAATTTTGTTTATTGACGTTGCCATTTAAGTCAAAATGTGCTTCGTCACTCATAATGATTTTGCACGAAACGCGCGTTGAGTCAGAATAATTGAGTTCTGATTCTTAATGTAAAGTTCGACGATTTCAGAACGTTCGACAGGTGTATACTCATGTCGCAGAATTCTATTGATGTCTACTTTTTAAAATGTCATACTTTAAGCCGCATTTACGTCTACGTCAAAAATTATGGCCAGTTTACATTAGGGAATCGAGTTTGCCCCACCCTGTATTATTGCATTGAAAATCTTGTCAATCAATTGTCATGTCGTTCTTCCGCAGCCCACGTAGCTGCTCCACTCGCCTACTCATAAGTCCAACGCAGCGATTTCACCCTCCTCACTCCATCACTGGTGCAGTCTTCTTTTTGAATTTTGGTTTTATGGTATGATAATCACCACAACAAAAAAAAATTGTTTTTTAAATTGTGTTTTCACTGAACTTTTGCTGTTTTGTTTCTTCTCTACTTGATTTTAATGCCATTTAATAGGACTATGAATAAGTTCGTGCGGTTTTTTTTCGAAATTTGAAACTTTATTGACGTAAAATGGTTACAAATTTAATATTCAAAATATTGTCCATCGCTTACTACTACTTTTTCCCATCTTTCTGGCAATTCACGGATTCCTTTTGTGAAAAATTCGGTCGGTTTTGCCGCAATCCACGAATCGATCCATTTTTTGACTTCATCGTAATTACGGAAGTGCTGGTCAGCCAGGCCATGTTGCATCGATCGGAAGAGATAGTAATCGGATGGCGCAAGGTCTGGACTATACAGCGGGTGGGGTAGGACATCCCATTTGAGCGTTTCTAAGTATGTTTTGACCACTTGTGCAACATGTGGCCGAGCATTGTCATGTTGCAAAATAACTTTGTCGTGTCTATCGGCGTATTGCGGCCGTTTTTCTCGCAGTGCTTGGCTCAAACGCATCAATTGTCGTCGGTAGACATCCCCCGTAATCGTTTCATTCGGTTTCAGTAGCTCATAATACACAACACCCAGCTGGTCCCACCAGATACACAGCATAACCTTCAGGCCATGAATATTCTGCGCCGACGTCGATGTTGAAGCATGGCCAGGGTATCCATACGTTGCCCGACGTTTTGGATTGTCGTAATGGACCCACTTTTCATCGCCAGTCACAATTCGATGCAAAAAACCCTTTCTTTTGTGCCGTTGAAGCAGTTGTTCGCATGCCATAAAACGGCGTTCAACGTCTCTTGGCTTCAATTCATACGGCACCCAATGGCCTACCTTTCGGATCATTCCCATGGCTTTTAAACGTTTGGAAATGGTTGATTGATCAACTCCCAAAGTTTTTGCAACCTCTTCTTGCGTTTGAGCCGGATCTTGATCGAGCAATTCCTCCAATTCGGTATCCATGAACTTTGGCGGCGCACCCTCGCGTTCTTCGTCTTCCAAGCCAAAATCACCACTTTTAAAGCGTGCAAACCACTTCTGGCACGTTCGCTCAGATAGAGCATGCTCACCATAAACTTCCACCAAGATACGATGACTTTCGGCTGCTTTTTTCTTCATATTAAAATAATGAAGAAGAATTCCCCGCAAAAACACATTATTTGGCACGAAATTCGACATTTTCAAGTGTGGTAAAAATATTGTTGTTTACGCTTCAAATAAAAAACTTATACTGACGTTTGTGCCTTACGACAGTAGCTCTCCAATGAATGTTTGGAAATGTGGATCGATGGAATAATAATCAAGTTACGCCATCTGTTGTAAAACCGCACGAACTTATAAATAGACCTATTAGTTGTTTTGTCATTTAGTGTTTATGAGTCTCGTTTGCTCACTCAACAGATGATTTGCTTTTCGCATTAAACAGACATCAAAGACTCGCATGGAACATTTGATGAAAATGTATTGCCAATTAAATATTATTTGGAAATTCATATTTGAATTTTTTATGGCAAAGTGGGCCACAATAAACACTTAAATGGCTGAAATGTTCCTAATTTCCAATTAGACACGAGTTTGAATGTTGTTTAAATATTGCAGAGCTCACAACTTCCGAATGTTGAATAATATTTAAAGGAATTTTCGATGATATTTAGGCTTTGATGGAGTTTTTGTTGGTAATTTCAAGGCGCAGGTCATGGTTTTTTGTGCCGTCTACTTATCGCAGGACCTCATCCAGACCCAGTTCCCTTATTAAGCTCAGAATAAAGCTGGGTTGGATTGAGCGTATGTGTCTTTCTTCTGGCTGCAATGGGCCAAGATGTCTCAATCTTCTCCGCGCTAGAGGGCTGTATTTCAGGAGAAGATGCGTTGGAGTCTCCTGATACTGGTCGCTGAAATGACAAGACTGCGTAGACTAAATCCCGATCATGTGCAGATGACTTCGCAGTCTGCAGTGGCTTGTGAGGATGCCCGTGAACATGCTCATTTTGCCATTGGGGAGGCAATAGCAAAGGCAATGGACGAACTCATTTATCACGACACGACTTTTTTCGGCCTGGTGTTGTCAAAAAATAAAAACTACTCAACCGAATCGTCTGAAATTTTTATACGTTGTAGAATCATATTATTATTTCAATTATTTCGTATTTTTTTGATTTGAATGTCAAATTCAAAACCGCTCCAATTTTTAATATTTCTTTATTCTAGTCCAGGACAGTATTACTGATTGATATTTCTTTTTGGTTTTTATGTTAAATAGAAGAGCCAAAATGGACAACACCGTTCATGTCCAATTTTTGTAGAAGGTCAACTTCGACGCCATTTTTAAAATTACTAAAATTAATATATGTATATAATTTTGTTTTCATTGCTGTATGTAAAAGAAGTTAAAAAAGTCTAAAAATATCGATTTTCATTTTTTTATTGTAAAACAATTCCTAAAAATACCCTAAATTTTCGAGTTGTAGATCACCGGGACCCCTTAAAGTAATTCTAGGCGATAACAAAGTACCCTGAATACTCATTTTTTTCTCATTTATACTAAATATTGATATGGAGTTGAAACCCTCAATCAAGAAAATCTACCAAACTACAGTGTGGTTAAGTTTCAAGGGCCGGTGTTTATTTTGAATAAAATACAATTTTTTTTTAATTATTGTCATTTCTCTTTACTATGATAATATTGGTATGATTCAATTACATATTGAACAAAATATTGGCGAAATGGCCGCCGCGGTCTCGGTTGCACACCTCCATCCGATGGCCCAAATTTTCGATGACGGTGAGGCATAATTGAGGTTCTATGCCGTTAATGTGCCAAATTAACTCATCCTTTAGCTCTTGAATTGTTGCTGGCTTATCGACGTACACCTTTTCTTTCAAATAACCCCAAAGAAAGAAGTCCAACGGTGTCGTTGACGTTTAGGTGTGGCTTACATTCAACATGGGCCCTTGAAATTTAACCACCCTTTAGAATGAAATTAAAAGCAAAGCGTAATGAATTTACCCAACTTGCGACAAAATGTTGACTTCCATTAAATCCATTGATATATCTATTCCTAGTACTTTTTGGTATTTATGTAAAATTTGGAGAAGGATATATCACTTTTGGTATTTGGTACAGGAAGAATCAACTAAAAGCCGGTCCTAACTTCCATATAAGGCAAAATAAAAATCCGTAAAAATGCAAATATTATCCTCATATTAAAAGTAATGAAGACCAAATTTATCAAAAGTATGACATCAAAAGAAGAAATATAATATAACTCCATACAAATTGTGGAAAAATGCGCATGCGGCCGATGAATTTTCATTAAAGTTAATTCTAAGACTGAGTATTGTTTAACAAAGCAGTGCAAAATTAGTTATTTTCCTATTTTTTTGGGGGGTTTTGAATAACTTTTTTACTAAATATAACAAATTATTTTGAGTAATGGAAATCTTTATTCTGACTTGTACGCTTCATTGACATATGACGTCATTTGCAAAAATTAAAAAAACTTCCGATAGTATGACTAATTTGCGCCACCTTGTAAAATATTTAATACCTATACACATTTTAAGTTTTTAGAAAATCTTATTTCTCTGTTCTCCAGTTACACATTTATTTTCGCACAATTTATAAATAAACCTGGTTAATTTCGAAAAACGGCCAGCTAACATTTGGTACCAAATCTCTAACTACACTCCCAAGCAAATGGGCTGTGCCATAAAATTAAATTGTAAAGAAAGCAACACAACTTGAATGTTCAGACTCCGACCATAATACAGTTACTCAAAAGTAAATCAAAACAAATTGGTACTTAACTCCCAGCATCAGCTTCCACGGCAATAGCAGAAAAGTCCCATGCATTTCATTTCGTTTTGATGTGCTGCACTTAAATTGTTTACAATTCGTAATAATATTTTATATTTGTTTTCATTGCCTTTGGCCGTTACTTACTTATCTTACTGTTGTCTGCGCTCTCAGCATTTCTGACAGGCTATCGGGTTGGCTGCCTGCCGTTGTTATGTTACTTGCAATAAAGAAAAAGTTTGCTACCTAGAATTGAGAAAAAAATATAACAGCACTACTCAGTTAGCTACGGGCAGCAATAAATTAAAAAGAAAACAACGGAGAAGAAGGCAAAGTAAGAAGAAAAAAGTAAAAAGTAAAATGCCACAGAACATCGAAGTGGGTTTGCGGTGAAGCTGCTTGATTTGGCATGTGTCAGGCGGTATGTGAGCGAGGGTCATGGGAGCAGCGCATTTCAATCCAAGAGATAGGTACCTGATCTGTGGTAGGTAGAAGTGTGCGGGATGAGCTCTGCAGCAGACACCTTTAATAGTGAACATAACCTTCATTTGCTGCATTAGCATTTTTTCTTACTTCGGCAGAACTTCCTTCAATGCTGATTTACAGCGTCTAGGATATACAATAAAGAAACTACTGCAAAGAAGGAACAACTGAGGTCAGTGGTGCTAACGGTGTTTTAAAGGATGAGTGTAAAGTAGAGCTCAGTGGAAAACGAACCGGAAAACGTAGGCGTTTGTGGTTAATGAGCAGTGGTAGTAGTAGTGGTATGTACGTTGTAGTTGGCTGTGTAAGGACGAGTACCCATAAAGCAGGCACAGACTGGTAAATAACTACACAGACTTTATAGTAGACGAAGAAAGGTAAAAATAAAACATTCTAAGGACATGGATAGAAAAACATACATACAAACATTTAAAGGTTGGCCCGATGAGCAAAAGAACAAAAATTACTGAAATACCTTCACATGCACATTTTTTTACACAGGCAGCGACAAATCTGACTGTAGGCGCATACTTCAATAAAGGAGAATTTTTTAGCTCCACCACTCTTCATTTATTATGGGAGATATAATGGAAAGTGGCGCAAATCATTTGGTTTTGAATATTGAATTACTGAAAATACTTTTAAGTCACCTGCGTAAAGTAAAAATATCGTGAAGGAAAATCAACTACTGATATTGTTTATAAAGAATATTAAAGGAAGCGGGCCAAGGACATTGCATTGTGGTCCTCCTTAGGCAGCAACAAGAAAAGGGGTTGAGGTCACTTTATTTAGTGTTGTAGCACAAGTCTAATGGCACAAATAAGAGCTTATCCAATGCAAATAATCGGCATTTATGCCGAGTAAGGCTCTATGAGATACTTTGTCGAATGCTTTTGAATGAAGGCGACCAGAAAATACTGAAAAAAAATAAGCAGTATTCACTAAATACGGCGAGATTACACAATTTCGACCCTCCAGTGACAAATCCTTGCTGGTAGGCACAGATGATCGATTTAACAGCAAAATTTAGCTTGGCACTAACAGTGTGCTGAAGGAGCTATGAAACTTTCGAATTCCTAACAACCGGTCCATAATTTGGAACATGGCTCTTATTGCTATTTATTTAAAAATAAAGATTATAGATGTAAGTTTCCTTCTTCTTCTTATTTAGCGCGACAACCGCTTACGCGATCTTGGCCGAGTTTAACAAAGCGCACCAATCGTTTCGTTCTCGTGCTAACCGGCGCCAATTGGGCACACCAAGTGAAGCCTAGTCCTTCTCCACCCGATCTTTCCAAGGCAGAGGAGGACTTCCTCTTCCTTTACTACCACCAGCTGGTACCGCATCGAATACTTTCAAAGCCGGAGCGTTTGTATCCATTCGGACGACATGACCCAGCCAACGTAGCCGCTGGATCTTTATTCGCTGCGCTATGTCTATGTCGTCGTAAAGCTCATACAGCTCGTCGTTCCATCGTCTGCGATATTCGCCGTTGCCAACGTGCAAAGGTCCAAACATCTTACGCAGAATCTTTCTCTCGAACACTCCAAGCGTCGCTTCATCGGATGTTGTCATCGTCCAAGCTTCTGCGTCATACGTTAGGACGGGCATGATGAGAGTCTTGTAGAGTGTTATTTTTGTTCGTCGAGAGAGGACTTTACTACTCAATTGCCTACTTAGTCCAAAGTAGCACTTGTTGGACTTCATGGCTGACATTGTTATCGGTGTTAATGCTGGTTCCTAAGTATACGAAGTCCTTTACAACCTCGAAAACATAACTGCCAGCAGTGACGTGGGTGCTGATACACGAGTGCGCCGACTGTTTGTTTGATGACTGGAGGTATTTCGTTTTGTCCTCGTTCACCACCAGAAAAAACGGTCAGAGGTCATTCCCAATTCTGACGGCACTGCTGGTGTTGAGCAACGTCATCTTACATAGCCGTATTAGTTTTGCGGGGATCCCAAATTCAGACATAGCGGCATACAGGTAACTCCTTTCCATACTGTCGAATGCAGCTTTAAAGTCGACGAAAAGATGGTGTGTGTCAATTCTCCTTTCATGTGTATTTTCCAAGATTTGCCGTATTGTGAATATTTGGTCAATGGTAGATTTTCCAGGTCTAAAGCCACACTGATAAGGTCCAATCAGTTCGTTGACGGTGGGCTTCAGCCTTTCACACAATACGCTCGCTAGAACCTTATAGGCGATATTTAGAACACTAATCCCGCGGTAATTGGCACAGATTGCAGGATCACCCTTCTTATGGATTGGGCAGAGCACACTTAAATTCCAATCGGCAGGCATGCTTTCATCCGACCATATTTTGCATAGAAGCTGATGCATACACAATAGCTCAGCCGGCAGTCCGTCGGCATGCGCGGCTTTGTTGTTCTTTAGCCATGATATTGCTATTCTCACCTAGTCGGGTAGCGGAATGTCAATTCCTTCGTCAACGATTGGGGTATCGGGATCTTCACATTCTCTCCATAATTTAAGATTGCTCTGTTCTTATAGGGAAACGCCCCGGTTTTAAACCGTCTGTAAGCCGCCGAACTTTCTGGTAAAAAGCGTCTGGTAGAAAGCGGGCGTTGTTCCTATTGGCCAGCATCTCAAGCTCCTCGCACTTACGTATTGTTTTAAGTTAAATTTATTACAAAGCTTTACAAAGCTCCACACCAAAATTTTCAACTTTGAATAAATCTCTTAATATATTTTTTTTTTTTGTGAAAATTATTAAAAAAAAGAAAAATATTTGAGGCAGAGCATTTGTGTCAAAAACTTAACGCAAAAAATAAAATTAAAAAATTCCAAAATTAAAAAAGGGGTTTTTAAGTATATTTTATCCTGAAAAAAAGTGAAAATGTTGAAAAGAACTGAAGTAAAAAATTTTCAACTTCAATCTCAAAAATTTAATTTTTTTTAATTAATGAAATAAAAAATTAGAAAAATATGTGGTGTATTTTCCCGAAAATTTTAAAGAAAAAAATAAAAATTTTTTCCAAAAAATGATTTTTTAAGAATTTTTTCTCTAAATAAATTATAAAAATTTAAAAACTCGACACCAACATTTCCAATATTTCATAAATCTCAACATTTTTTTTTTTCAAAATTTTATCAGTTTACATTTTACTTGCAATGCGGGAAACTGTGAGGCGGATGAGCTGGCCAGACAAGGGACATGTGAGGCGATTTCCCCGCGAAGGAAAAGAAACGGGATCCCCCTGACTACCTGCAGTCTGCTCCTGGAAAGATGGGCATCGCGCCAACTGAGCGAGCGCTGGGCAAGTACACAAACTTGTAAGGTCGCGAAATCCTTCTGGCCACGTGTGGACCGGAGGCGCTCGGGCGAGCTTCTGAGGCTGACAAAATATCAGCTCTAATCTAGTGGATTCTCTCACAAGACACAGACAAGCGAGGAATGCATGCTGTGAGACTTGGAAT
This sequence comes from Anastrepha ludens, assembly GCF_028408465.1. Lineage (NCBI taxonomy): Eukaryota > Metazoa > Arthropoda > Insecta > Diptera > Tephritidae > Anastrepha > Anastrepha ludens. The sequence continues at coordinate 45,015,831 of NC_071499.1, read as the reverse complement.
CACCTCGAGTCCTTTTTGCGCTGGAAGTATGGAGGATGAGATGGAATCTCCTCAGCACCTTCTCCTTAGCTGCCGTGCTCTGGCGGGGCTAAGATCCAGGCATCTTGGCTCTTGCTTCTTTGCCACGCCTGCTGATATAGCTGGCACTGACATTAAAAATCTGATGAATTTCATCAGCAGCACAAAGCGGCTGACGTAAACATAGTCATCGTGAGTAATCCGCACGCTCCTAACCATCCCAGCACCACCTCTCCCCGCCCTCTCCCTTCATCCAATCGGTCTTTCTCTTTCACCTCCTTCATAATGGTATCACAAGGGATGAATCTTTCTTCGTCCAAGTATGCTCATTCCTTGGGCAATCAGACCAACCTTCCCTAACCTACATATTACTTGAGTATAGTCAAGCTTATAAATAAACCAATGCGTAGAAAAATGTATGACCATACCTAAAATTCTTGCACCACTTGACATGGAATCGCTCTAGATATGTTACAGTGGATAAATAATTGTCTGCCTATCCCCAATCGTTCTGGGCTCCAATACTTTCTTATTAACGGCAGCTAATTGCATATTCATAAACAAATAGAAAAGTGAAACAGGATATTCCTAGAGGACACCATAGCACCTGCTTACACCCTAACACCTTATTGCGAACGCGGCACTGCCTTTGAACTATTTCAGTGACGATGTCTATGGAGAACTTCATGTAGACAACCTTCCAACTGCTGTCTGTCTGCTGATTCAATGTTGAACCTTGGCTGTTGGCAGACTAACCTAGCTACGTCCCGTCGCAGGTGAGTAGACACAATTAAGCACCGAGGCGGAAAAAGGTAGAGCAGGATAGACTGTGGTGTGTGGTAATAAGTCAAATGGTGAAACTTACGTACGTACTTACTTGCATATGTATTTATGTAGATTTGTCCGCATGTGCTTAATTAACGTGTGATGCATTCCAGCTAACCAACCACGTCTGCTGGTTACGAATCTATGTATCTGGTTTCATGAGCGCTGTTGCGGTTAGTGATGGCTGACGCTGTTAAATAGACCGCTTTGATGAACACTAAAGTGGCCATGAAATTGATTTAAGTGTACGACTAAGTAATAAGGAGGTTATAGGAAGAAGAAGAGGAAGAATAAAACGCGAATGACGATGTATTTGATGACCATGAATGTGACTGAGGAGGTTTGCAGAAGGACAAATGAGTATGGCAGAGGGCAAAAACAGGATTGCGTAGATGGCAGTAAATCGAAAGGCCCCGCATTATTCATATATTTCTATAAAGATATATTTGTTTTTAATTTGTTGAAAAATTATTTGTCAGTAAAGGAAGGAGAGTTTATTTTTACATCTTTCAGTAGCGCGACACTTAAAATTATACTTTCTATTCTTCGACAAACGATAGCGCATTCATATTTTGATCAGTTTTGCCTATTCACTTTTCGCTTTTTTGGATGTTCTTTATTTTTTATAAAACACATATAGGGGGCGCCATATTTTATGTCGGTACGTAAACACCGAATAACTTTGTCATTTATCAACCGATCGACTTCAACATACATGTCTTCAATAAGTCAATTCAGTACATTTTCAACTATGGACAAATAACGCGCTGAAATAGTGAAGCTATACATCAAAAATAGTCGTTCTATTGTTCTAACTTAACGCGCATATCGCAAAAAGTATCGCGGCAAGCAGGCACAGTCTGACAATACTATTCGTCGTTTGGTGTCCAATTTGTTTGAGCACGGGACAGTAGGAGATCGTCAACATGCCGCTCTTCAACGATCAATACGTTCCAATGAACTTGTTGAAGCAGTGAGGGAGAGCGTGGCCCAGGAGCCAAAAGTGTCGTATCGTCGTCGCGCTCAGCATTTTGGCGTCAGTGAAACCTCAATTCGGCGCGTTTTAAAGGATGATTTAAATTCGATTCCGTATAAAGTGCAGTTGACACAAAGAATATTGCCGATAGACCATTCACGTCGCTTTGAATACGGCCAAACAGTCGCTTGAATGGTTGACACTGAACCCAATTTTTGGAAGCAAATTTTAATGACTGACAAGGTACATGACAGCGTGAATAAACAAAATTGCCGCATTTGGGGAACTGAGAATCCACACGACATCCATGAAACGTCATTACATGACCAGAAAGTAACTGTTTGGGCCAGTATTGGGCCAAAACCATCATTGGGTAATATTTTTACCGAGAAAACGAAACGGTCAATGGAAACCGATATCGATGGATGTTGGCTCATTATGTCTGCCCGCAAATGCGTGAGAAAGGTTTAGACGGTTACTGGTTTCAACAAGACGGTGCGCCATGCCACACTGCGACTACAACAATTGAATTTCTGCAACGAAAATTCATGGGACGAGACGTCTAGTGTCAAAAAGAGGCGCCATCGACTGGCTCCCAGATCACCTTACTTAACCCCCCCCGGACTTCTTTTTGTGGGGTTATCTGAAAAGTTAAGTTTACGCCAACAAGCCGCAGACTATTGACCAGATGGTGCACATTGTATAGATGAAAATGTGAAATTTTTACAAAAACCAGTAAAATTTTATAAAATTGCATCATAATTCCATGATTTTTAATTAGAATTTCCTGAAAAATTAGTTCTGCAATTTTGAAGCTTACAAAATTCTAGTACAATAAAGAGTAAGTTTGACGACCTTAGGTACTCTGGTATTGTAATGGACATAATTGCAGCTTGTCCGAACACTTTCTGTCCTTAAATATTACTTTCTTTTAATTCGTTGCTACTTTTGTGGGATTATAAAAGGAAAGGCGCCGAATTTTGTAGTAAAAAGTTTGAGAATGCCTCATTTCGCTATAAAGAATTGTATCAGGCAGACATTTTCATACAGAATTGCATTTCCATCCAGAATTTTCAGCATCAAGATTCGTCTTTCAGTCGAAGATTGGATCTTTTTATTCCAAGGCCAAGTTAACGAATAATTTGTAGTCCAGTCACTAAGACTTAACCTAAGTTATTGAGTAACTCTGCAAAGCAATGTGCAATATTTTGGTATCATTGCCTGAAATAATTTGAAATGGAATGAAACACCAGCCAGTCAACTCTAATGCTTGGAATGCTTTAAAAATCGCATAAACTTCATAGTAAATTTTATACTCCATCGTTTTCTTCCTTTGCCTTTTTCTGACGTTAACCAATTGTTCTGATGTAGCACAAACTTTTATTTGCCTGGCACTTTTATGCGTCACAGCGTTTAAGTTTACGGCGTTGTTTTCCTGACTTTACTGCTGGCCAAGTTGATTTACAGTAACAGTCGCAATGCAGTTTTATGATGATTCATCGATTTTCACGCTCGCGCATGCAACTTAAGGCAAGACTTACGACTTAAATTTCCGGTACTGGCTTTCTTTTTAAAATGGAATAAAATGTACTCAGAGTGTGTTTTTCTGAAAATTTACTCAAAGTTTGTTTTTTTACTACAATTTTTAATTTAGATTTAAGAAAAATATAATATCTACCTAACATTTCAAATGACATAACTCAACGGCTGACCTCTATTGTGTTCGTTTCCATATCCCACATTAGCCTCTTTGGCGCTCTTTCGCGTTACTGGTGCTTATAAGGACGAGCGCGAAATGAAAAGCCGTACTTTTAGTGATTAAGTGTGTTGGAAATTCACTAAAACCTGAAAATTTATTAAATGTTTAGTTACAAATTCTTCATAATTGACAAAACGAGAACTTGTTTTCAACCTAACACCCGATCACAAGTCAGAATCCAGTATGCAGTAACTTGCACAAAACAAAAAAAAAAAATAAAATAAGGTACGCGGAACTTTGCTTCCAGTTGCTCACAATTGACAATTGAATGAGTTGAACAGAATGAATGAGTTACGGAAATGAATTGTGAGAGAGCGTAACAGTTGTGACAGCAAAGTGGAATGTAGGCAGAACGAAGAAGAACATAGGTAGAGCGAAGAGCGGCAGTGCTCTGGTGAAGCGGATATTTTCAAAAGCGGCGCAGCAGCTCTGTTTGACCAATTTGATTTGAAAAGTCCTCCAATAAAGTGACAGCAGCACCCCTTTACTCCGATGAGTTTCACTTCTTTAATTCATGACATCTCTTTAATTCGATACCTTTTAATTCACTGAACGCCTGGTTGTTGTTTGCGCTGTGGTGCATCTTCAATTTGCAGGAGTGGCAGCTTGAAAGAAGGCTTTAAAGTTAATATCCCTAAGGGCTGTATTCGTCAAGCCCGCTTCCATTTGGTGTACACCTTTGACTTTCGAGTTTTATAAAAGTAGTTGAAGTCTCTTTGCAAGTGAGTACGTAAATAAAGACTACACTGGGTTAAAGACCTATAGGGCAGTGACTGGTTGACATTTTTTCAAAATTTATTTTTTTAATCTTAATCAGTTTTTTTATGGCAATAGCTTACTTCATGCAAAAATTATACAGCAACTTGCCAACAAGTTAAGTTCTACGAATTCGCTCTCAAAGAGAAATATATCGAAAAAATACTACATGAACACAAAACCAGTAATAATTTTTAAATTTTATGAACTCCTGATTAAATTGCTGGCGCGAGAAATCACTAAGAGTAAAAAAAAATTTTATCAGTTGAGCTCTCCTTCTGCTTAATTGGCGCGATAACCGCTTACGCGATTTTGCTCGAGCTTAACAAAGCGCGCCAGTCGTCTCTTTCTCGTGCTAACCGGAGTCAGTTGGACACACCAAGTGAAGCCAAGTCCTTCTCCACCTGATCTTTCCAACGAAAAGTAGACCTTCCTCTTCCTCTGCTACCACCAGCTGGTACCGCATTAAATACTTTCAGAGCCGGAGCGTTTGTTTCTATTCGGACGACATGACCCAGCCAACGTAGCCGCTGGATCTTTATTCGCTGCGCTATGTCTATGTCGTCGTAAAGCTCATACAGCTCATCATTCCATCGCCTGCGATATTCGTCGTCGCCAACGTGCAAAGGTCCAAAAATCTTCCGCAGAATCTTTCTCTCAAACACTCCAAGCGTCGCTTCATCGGATGTTGCCATCGTCCACGCTTCTGCGCCATACGTTAGGACGGGCATGATGAGAGCCTTGTAGAGTGTTAGTTTTGTTGGTCGATGTACTGGTGTCTGTTTTAGATCCATCTGTATAAACGAACTCCCATTCGTTTTTTAAAGGAGCAACGATTTCATTGAAATGTTAGACGTATTCATTAGAGCAGGTGGACTCTTTGGGAAATTTTAGGAAATCCGCGATAAAAATAGTTTTTGGATTCAAGCCTGGTGGGAAAACTGGAATTGGTGGCAAAAATTATGATGAACAAATGTAATTTTTTTTTTGTTAATTTGTAACTTTTTTCTTTTAATAGTTTTGTAAAATTTTGAGGAAAATTTCCACTTTTTTTAGTTTTCTCAAAATTTTAAACTTATTTTTTTTTGTAATTTTATTTATTTTTACAATGGTTTTGTAGCAAAATTAACTAATAAATTCACTTTGTTTTGTAATAAGAAAAACTTTGTCTTACAAAAAAATTTTTGCTCAAATTGCGTAATTCCAAGCGAAAAACACTACTAGAGAATCCGAGCAACATCTGGTATTTTTAGGAAGTAAAAATGTATTGAAACATTTTACCGCAAACAGCTTTTTTTAATTCTAAAATATTTTGTAAATTCGTTTACTTTTCTAATTTATTTAAATTGGCACATAAAGGGTTAATAAACAAATCAGCTTGTGTAAATTAAATAAAATGCTAGTGCACTGCCTTTGGACTTTGTGCTTTTACAAATGCATAATTTGCTTCAAAGCAAGCACAAGCGAACGTGCAAGAGTTTATGGCTAGAAACAAAAAATAAGGCAATAAAAGAGAACAGCTGCGCCAAATAAGTAACGATGCGGAAAAGCCTCTGAGGCGCAAGCAAACGATGTAAGTGGAAGAGAGAATTTGTTCAAAGGATTTCATAGCAAAATATTAAAAAACCTTCATAGTTGCATAGGAAAAGAGCTAAGGTAGGCAGCAAATATAGGCGAACGAGAAGTGTCGTGAAAAGATTTAAAAGTGGGCAGGCATTTTAAAATGGGCAGTGTACGCAATTTTGCATAAAAAAATGCACAAGAGTATACTAATATTGGATGCGTATTTGATTTTGGGGCTATTGCACATAAGCATGGATGGTGTTGAGGCCAAGTTTCAGGTCTTATTTGTGTTGCGCATCTTGAAGTTGGCCTACAAATGATAGTTTTATGCTGCCTTCGAATGCCAGCCGCATTTTTTTTATAAAAAAATTTCAATTTAAGTAGAGCTCTAAGCAGAAATTCAAGTTTTCTTTCAATATATCATTTTCTTTAAGATTCTGAGGACGCTGAAGTCATAGAGAAGAATACATTAAAGTAGAAAAATCGACCAACCAACTAAAGAAAAAAATATATAAAATCAAAAAAATATAAATATCGCAATAAAAAACTAATATTTTCAATGCGAAGGTCAAAAATTGAATGAATGAGAAATAGCATTTTTAATACACCAAAACAAGTCTAATATGTGTCCGAATATCTGTCCGAATATCAAAAAAGTTCCAGACTAATTTGGGCTAAACTAAAACAAAAACAAAAAAATAATTAGCACGTACACTTCTTTCAGGTGTTTGGGCATAACCCGAACTCCGAATAGTAGTCACGCATAAACCCATTCGACTACGGTGGCCGGCACTTGGGTAAATCATAATCATATCGGCATTACATTCCGGGGTGGACCACTGCCTTCTCTACAATAGACCTCTATTTATCTCTAAATTCCGCTGTGGGATTCTCATATTTCGTATATCATCTTCTACATCTTCGCCGCCTTTGGGGTTTTGCTTCAAAAGCTTTTTTGGTCTCTCTTTTGCTGCTCATTCTTAGAACGTATCTATATCAACAAAATCTGTTCAACTTTATAAACCGCCTCGCGATTAAAACATTAATCTAATATTATAAAGGCATTCGATAAAGTCGACCATTCTATCCTCATTAAGAAGCTGAGTGCATGCGGTATTAAGGGAACACTTTTAAAATTCTTTTTAAGCTACCTTACGGGAAGGAAATTATTTGTTAAAATAGCATCGTCTAAATCTACATTATTAATTAATGCTTGGTCTGGAATACCCCAAGGGACTCACTGTGGGCCAATTATTTTCCTAATATTCATAAACGACTTACCTAAAATATTTCAATACGTAAAATGCTTAATGTTTGCAGATAATGTTAAGTTATTTTTACAAATCAGCTGTATTGAAGATTGTTCCAATCTTCAAAAGGATCTCAAACATCTTCAAGATTGGTGTACCATGAACCACCTACACTTGAATACCGACAAATGCTACGTGGTTTCATACAGGAAGAAACCTAATCCATTCATCTATAATTACTTTTTGAACAATATTATACTTAGTAGGAAAGAGGAAATCAAAGACTTGGCATAATCTTCTATTCAGGACTTACGTTCTCGAAACATATTGATTATATTATCTCTAAAGCTTTTTCTATGATTGGATTTTTACGTCGTAATACGGAAGACTTTTCAGATCCCTTGACTTTGAAAGCACTTTACGTCTCCTTAATTCGAAGCCGACTAGATTATTGTTCTCTAATATGGAACCCATTCTACCAATGTCATATAAATAAGATTGAAAGAGTCCAAAAAGTCTTTACCAAATATGCGTTGTGTAAGCTGCGCTGGTCTAAAGGGCTCCCTAGCTATATAGGCAGACGCAAATTGATTGGACTGCAAAGCCTTGAGGGCAGACGAATCTACTTTTCGATTCTCTTCGGGTATAATCTTTTAAATTTCAATATAAATTGCTGTGAGTTATAGAGTTTAATTACATATCAGACAAAGCATCATAATTTAAGGCAGGTTCGTTTATTTTTAGATCAACGGTATAGAACTAACTATGCCCTCAATGAACCAATGGTGAGATGCATTCGATTGTGCAACAATCATCCTAGCCTCGACTTCAGACTAAGTTTATATAATTGTAAGCAACAATTGTTTATAATCTTTAACTAATAATTAAAAATTGTCTAATATAGTCTGTAAGAATTATTTGTAGACTGAATAAACGAAATAATAATTTTGCTTTCAAATTGCATCAGTAAATTCACGTAATTAGCTTTAAGAATCCATGTTTCACAACTGTGGATTAACCCTTTCGATTCGAAAAGCCGCTGAGGTAAAGGGAACTTGTTTTACGTGTTCAATCGTTACAATAGGAAAAATAACAGCATTCCATCACTTCAGGATTTGAATCGGGTAAAAAGGGGTGGTGGGAGGATAGAATTGCACTTTGGTTTTATAAGAATCTAATTTTATTTGGAATTCAATTAATTGTTTCGGTGAAGAACATAATTGAAAATAATACAAAAGCAATATATTTAACATAAAAAAGTTTGGTATTTATTTATGGTACGGAGCGAAGCAATCTTTGAATCTGACATTCTTCGCAAATCGTGTTTGTTCTCCTCTCTTTTTTTTTTTTTGATCTGCACAGCCTGTGCAACGTCTTCAATTGGAAACTGAGATGGGTAGGTGACCTGCGGCTAGCTTCCTTTTTCTTCCTCAAGTGCCACTGCGTTGAACACCTGTTCTTTCCTTCCCTTCAGCAATCATGTGTTCCGCCAGCTCTATCATAAAGTCTATAACTGGTTTTTGTTTCCGTGAAAGTTGCAAACTGATTATACAACAATTTCCTACTGACATCATTAACAATCGGTAAAAAACTGTTTTCCACCATTTATTAGACTTCCGATCCAACTCATATTGCCCTGCAATTTGATCAGCTCGGTCAACTATACTATACTATGCTATACTTTTGGTTGGTTTTAAAACTCAAAAATCACGAATAATTGCAAAAAACAGTGTCACTTACGGACTCGCGTCCAAACTTGTGATCTTTTTTCAAACTATGAGCACGTGTTTAGCGTTAAATATCAAATAATGGAAGGAAATACAGCTAAGAATACCATAAACAACGGAAAGGAATAAGCTAAACCCATTTCAGTCTCTTAATTTCCAGGCTAGGCATCCTCGAACATATACCGGGACACATAGGCCCCGTTCGGATCGAGAGGGTTAAAGCCGATCTTATGATAGTTTTGCACAGCTGCAGTTTTTGTTTACTTCTTCAGGGAAGATTTGATAAGTTTGATGAGCCCAAAATATGCTCTGCTAGCTGTCTGTGATCTTGTATCGATAAGGACGGATCTTTACTTATGCTGTGTACTACTTCGTGTGTACTTAAATTCCTGTATGTGGTCAAAATTATAAATCTCAATGCTGATGTGACTATCTTGAACGTACCGTGGCTTGTATTGTATTTGTTTTGTTCTGAAGTTATCTTTAGATCTGCTGGTTTTGCAGCTTACTTTAGCCGCAAGAAAACGTTCTGAAGAGTCTCTCCATTTCTTCCAAGTACTATATAACGACGTCGTCAGTATATGCGCAAGTTCGCTCGTAAAAAGTTCGAACAAAATTTTCAAACTTAAATAAAACGAAAACAGGTACCAGGAGTGATTGTTAAACTTGCATTTACTAATTTTATTTTATTTACCCATTTCAATATTACTTAACTCAAGTTTTTTGAGTGCATGTACAGCACGTCGATATATAAAATCCATGTGTTTGTGACAAGTTAGCTTCAGCAATCAAGTATCCGTAGAACCTATCAAACTTTTGTCTTCAACTAAATATTGCTGAATCAGCTTTTTCTACAGATGTAGCACTGCACAAGATTCTACGAATAAATTTTCCGTCGCTATATACATATTTCGTACATATATACATACACAGCCATACATAGTATCTAGATGACTGTGGCAAAGAAGGTGAAAAGCGAAACGAGAAAAATGGATAATAACGCAAAAGAATTTCATTTATCAACTTGATGTTGTCAGCACTTTTCCGTGCACACACACATACATACACGCACGTATGCATGTGAAAATATGCAAAAAATAGGTATGACATATTACTACCGTAGCGCAAAGGCTGCCTGGCTGGCTGTCCAAGTGCATCATTTCGCTACCATGGCGTATGAGTGATGAAAAATTATCTTGAGCGCATAAAGTGTTGCACTTAACACAATTCCACAACGGAAAGTGGCATTTTGTACATGGAAGAGTGAATGCCAGCAGCTAGTGATAGTCACTGATGATGCAACTGAAAATATTTGCTTACCACTACATACACAAATTAGCATTAGGCATTACTCGAATGACACAAATTGTGATATATTTTGGCCTTGTAAATGCATTGCAAATAAATAAAGACGATGTTCTCGTGGAAGTAAAGTAGTGATTTGCATTATATGCCTCTATAGGTCTTAACAATGACTTTCGGAACTCCTATATATAGAACTGCTGATAAACATATCAACGATACAATGCGTGTCTGGGCATTGAAAATATTACAACAAAAAAATTCAATCCAATCACTTCAGCTCTTGTGCGCTAAATTTAAGTAATCAATACCTGAACACCAATCGTTTTTTCTCGCTATTCGTTTTTGGAAAAAGCAAAAACTCGTTACGTTCTATAAACTAGCTTAGGAAATTTTTAAAGTACAGGGTTTCGTTGAAAAGTAATGAGCCTTATTTTTTTTAAGCAGTTTTATTAAACCTTTTGGCTGATACAACTAAAATTCTTCGAAATAGGACCCTTGAGCGTCAATACACCGCTGATAGCGGTCCTTCCACTGCAGGAAACATTTTCTAAACTCTTTCGCCGGAATCGCGTTCAATTCGGCTGTCACAGTTTATTGGATCGCCTGGATGGAGTCGAAACGCCTCCCCTTCAGCTTTCTTTTCAGGCGCGGGAACAAGAAGAAGTCTGGAGGGGACCGGTCTGGGCTGTAGGGAGGCTGGGGACGCACCGGAACCCCCATCTTGGCCAATGCAGAGGTGCAAAGGAAGGCGGTGTGCGCCGACGCATTGTCGTTATGAAGGGTCCAATTGTTGCCGAGGTCGGGCCGAACCCGAGCGACGCGGTTTTTCAGCCGAAGGAGCACTTTTTTGTAAAATGCCGCGTTTACAGTGCTTCCTGGAGGTACAAACTCCTTGTGGACGATGCCTCGAGAGTAGAAAAAGATGATCAGCATGGTTTTGACCTTGGATTTCTACATGCGCGTATTCTTGGGTCGTGGCGACTGGCTCGTGCGCCACTCCGCACTCTCTCTCTCTCTTGCCCTCAGGATCGTACTCAAAGCACCAGGTTTCATCTCCTGTGATAAAATTGTGTAAAGTATTATCCTGTTCATCACTTTCCAATACTTCACAACTCTTTTCCACACGCAATTGCTTTTATTCATCAGTGAAAACCTTTGGAAACAATTTGGCACACACTTTGCGCATTTCAAGTTTTCCGGTCACGATTTCCCGCACACTGTAATAAGTTAAATTTAACTCTTAACTGACCTCACGTAGACTAGCACGACGGTCAATATTCAAAAATTTACGAACCCGGTTCACATCTTCGTTTGTTTGCGTCGCCGAAGGCCTTCCAGATCGCTGTTCGTCTTCGACTTCCTCCCGCCCTTTCTTGAACGACTTGTGTCAGCGTTTTACCAGGGCACTGGACAGATATTGGTCCCCGTAAGCCTCCTTGAGTAGCCCAATGGTTTCGGTACTCGTTTTGTTTAGCTTTACGCAAAATTTGTTCGAGTAACGTCGCTCCAACGATCGCTGCATTTTCGCCACTGCAAAATCCTAACTAACTTTTAAAACAGCTTTGACGCGCGGAGCGATGTTGACTGCACCGCTGTTGCCAGCGAACTGGGACCGGTTTCTAGTGGAAGATCCATCGATCATTTTCCCCCACCAGCCCATTCGGTTGATTGCTTAACAGACGCTCCGCACGGGAAGGCCCATTACTTTTCAATCAAACCCTATAGTGCCTCTCGACTTTGCTTTAGCTTAACTTTTTTATCCTTACTACTTCACTTTTTTCTCTCTTCCTCATATTGTACTAAACTTCTAAATAAATTCTAGATTTAAAATTCAAGTTCATTTTTATCCAAATCTGAAACGTAGCCAAAGGTTGTTACATTGGATACAAATAAATAAATAAATAACCACTATATGGACAACCCTGTATGTCCATGTTACAATATTTGCTAGACTCATCATCATTCTAGAGACATAAATAGTTGCTATTAAAAAAATTTTCGATAAACTCATTAAAAAAAAAAAATTGCTTGTTAGAAATGGTGCCCAAGCGCACTTTGAATACAAATAAGAAGACTCTTCAATATTTAACAAAACTGCAGGTAGCCAATATTGTCTAAAACTGAAACAGTGAAATGCTCAAATATCTTGCCCCTCAACCTCTAACAAAGCTGTTGGCCGGCAATTGAGTTTTCAGCTCTCTTTGCGTTCGAGTTCCAAATAAAGCTTATTAAGAAATTTATTTCATTCTTTGAGGTAACGCCGTTGACAGTCGTCGGTCAGTTTTTCACAACATAAATTAACTGAAAAAATACGAAAATTACAACAATTTGTATCCACTCACCTCATCAACTTCAGTTTGTCATTTGCACTCTCGCATCAGTCCATTACATTTGACTATTTTGTTTCATCATCATTTTATATTTTATCATTATTTTGCACACACATTGTCAGATTGTCTGACATAATAAAAGATGTCCAGCTTTTCACTTATCTACAAAGGCACTGCACATTCGAAATCTATTTAGTTATTGGCGCAGTGTGCGCTCGATGGCACACATTCGGTATTGACATTTTATGAGATTAAGGCGAGTGGAAAAACAATTAATAGCAGATTGATTGACAATTAAGTAGAGTTCAGTGAACCCTCATCAAATATTGCCGAAACCACGCAAGACTTGATACTTCATAATTTAGCTAATCTCGATCATGATGGAAAGAGCAAATAGCGGTAATATAAAATAAGGCACGAGGCAATTCAGTTAGTCCTTTATTATAGTGGCTTCCATTACTCTACTTACAAAGAAAAAAGCAAAACCGTCGGCGTCTGCGGTTGGCATAGTAAAAAGCGCTTTCGCGTGACGCGGATATTAATCCACACATTTATTTAAACAGATGAGTAATTGCAAAATCAAATGATAGAGAACTCTGCTTCGCCCTTCAGCGCGGTCGTGAGCGTATTTATTCAAGAAAAATACTAGGCTTTTGTGGCATACAGGGTTTGATTGAAAAGTAATGAGCCTTCCCGCGCGGAGTGTCTGCCAAGCGATCAACCGAATCGGCTGGTGGGGGAAAGTGATCGTTGGACCTTCTCCTTCCACTAGAAACCGGGCCCAGTTCCCTGGCAACAGCGGTGCACTCAACATCGCTCCGCGCGTGAAAGCTGTTTTAAAAGTGTGTTAGGATTTTGCAGTGGCGAAAATGCAGCGATCGTTTGACCAATGCTACTCGATCAAATTTTGCGTAAAGCTAAACAAAACGAGTACCAAGACCATTGGGCTACTCAAGGAGGCTTACGGGGACCAATCTCTGTCCAGTGCCCAGGTAAAACGGTGGCACAAGTCATTCATGCCCGGCTTCGGCCCGGAATATTGTGCGTTTCGCTAAGACTCAGCAGCTGATATGGTTTGGACCCTACTCAGGACTGACGAAAGCAGGATTACGAAAAGGACCTTCAACTGTCTTATTATGCGTAGTAAGACGCATTGAAGACCGCCAAGAAGATTGGGGGACGACGTTCATGAAGATTTTCGCCTTACAAGAACGTTATGTGAGGGGGGGATGCAATTAACCGCGTCGTATAGAGCGCGATTGTGAAGGAAGCACTGGCTCACCCCGAGCTGTGAGCGTTGGATAGCTGAAACCACCTTTTTAGGAATTCTTTACTAGATCAACAATTATTACTCGAAATTATTTATAAGCTAGACTTCCCATCATTAGCGTTTCCTTCAGAAGTATTTCTTGTTGTTCGTTGTTTTGCTACATCTCACGCAGATATATCAGAAGCTACATTCTATCCATTCGCTAGATGTCGACATCATTTTCTTAGGTCACATTGAGCTCGCGAGTAATTTGATTAGTTCATTTTTCATTCATTCATCTCATTCATCCCTCTCCCATTTTGCTAACACGAATTAGTTCAGTGTTCACATGAAAAACGTGAAGGCAATTAATTAAGTATGGAAATTAACAGCACTCATCAATCTTTAATGGTGGCGTGCAAATTGACCGAGACATTTGAGTAGCATTTGCATAAATTTTTAACTACCAAACACACACAGAAGCCAGCCTTTCTGAGATAAACTATTTTCCGAACAAGTTTAAGTACTTTGGGATGTGACAACAGAAACCGCAAACTTGAATCGGTGTTGAGTGCACATGCAGGAGTGTGTCAAAGCACAAGAGAGAGGGCCCACTAATCATTCACGTGTGTACGTATAAGTACATACATATGTGGGTATCAATTGCCCCTTTCTCAACATTCGACACTCGTACATGCATACCACATTTAGGTCGGCTGAGCCGACTCGAATGCGTGCTTTTGTTGTAATTCTTACTCTGGCATTTTCTGCCGTCTCAGCAACAAAATGACACATGCCAAACATTAGCAAGCGAAAGGGCATGTCATGAAACTAATCGCATACATACTTACGTTTTGTACTCAGATGATATGTAGGCGTGTGTATACATTTGATATGGCGAATAATGTCAGATAACTGCGATTAGGCATGCAGCAGATGACTGAATTACAAGTGGTCTCGAGGCAAGGGCCTAATGAAATAATGGCAATGGGTGTGGAAATAAACTAGAAAAGGCCACATATGTGCATATATATGTTTGGGCTTATGTGCGCTTATAGTGTGTATTTGCGCACTAGGTATGCCAGTCCCGGTATTCGGGAACAGCGTTGTGATTTAAGTAGCGAAAATTCTGGAATTCATTGATAAGAGTTACATCGGGATCCCGAAATTACATTAAAAATATTCCGAAATCTCCGGATCAACAATTGTCAAATGTATTTGTGTTAAGCGCAACAAATTTAGATCACGGCTTACATACTTGACTTCAAATTCCCAGCTACTTCTAAAAACTCCTTTTTTTATGTGTAATCAACTTCAAGCTACCAATTTTTTGGACTCATTTTAGTGTTTGTAGAAAAAACGTGTTTAAAAGGGGCAGAATTGAATTATTGAATTTGTACTGCATTTAAGAAAGTTGTATCCTGAGGTCCCGAAATGTCGGGATCCCGAGATATAACTTTCTTAAATCCAATAAAAATGCAATAAAGCTTTTGCTTCTTTTTCGGGATATTTTTAGCGTAATTTCGGGATCAATAATTCTTGATAATATTGACATTTCTTGCATCTCTACTATGCACATCTCTCTAGGAACCCTACAAGAGACCATTTGCACTCAATTTATTTTGTACTCATATTTTAGTCAGGCTATTAAAATTCTGAAAACCAAGCATTTGTATGCATATCTTTCGAAATTGCCTAAATATACTATTGTATAATTTAATTGAAATTTTGGATTCCTACCACAATTTTCCATGCTCGCCCTTTTTTTAATTGATGACAAAATGTAATTCATATACAGGTATGAGTGGGAATTTTAATCAGGTGTACTATCTTAAATTTATCAACTGAAATTTGCTGGCATTTTTGCCCATTAAAATTCTCATTCTACACTCATTGTTTCAATTATCTACTCAACTTGTCGTGTCATTCGAACCCCTACTCCGCCTGAGTAGTTTTGCCACAGCTTCAACACAAAATGTGTAAGTGTGCGTAGTTTATAATCGAATCAACAGAATTCAGCCTTCCGTTCAGGCTATTGCATATGTATTGGTAACCATCGCTCAGCTCTTGTGC